>NC_074672.1:15105110-15845110 GCF_029448725.1 Salvelinus fontinalis | reverse complement strand
TGGCCTGTGAAATGTGGTTTCTTCCTATGTGGCCTGTGAAGTGTGGTTTCTTCCTATGTGGCCTGTGAAGTGTGGCTTCTTCCTATGTGACCTGTGAAGTGTGGCTTCTTCCTATGTGGCCTGTGAACTGGTTTCTTCCTATGTGGCCTGTGAAGTGTGGCTTCTTCCTATGTGGCCTGTGAAGTGTGGCTTCTTCCTATGTGGCCTGTGAAGTGTGGTTTCTTCCTATGTGGCCTGTGAACTGGTTTCTTCCTATGTGGCCTGTGAAGTGTGGTTTCTTCCTATGTGGCCTGTGAAGTGTGGCTTCTTCCTATGTGGCCTGTGAAGTGTGGCTTCTTCCTATGTGGCCTGTGAACTGGTTTCTTCCTATGTGGCCTGTGAACTGGTTTCTTCCTATGTGGCCTGTGAAGTGTGGCTTCTTCCTATGTGGCCTGTGAAGTGTGGTTTCTTCCTGTGTGGCCTGTGAAGTGTGGTTTCTTCCTATGTGGCCTGTGAAGTGTGGTTTCTTCCTATGTGGCCTGTGAAGTGTGGCTTCTTCCTATGTGGCCTGTGAAGTGTGGCTTCTTCCTATGTGGCCTGTGAAGTGTGGCTTCTTCCTATGTGGCCTGTGAGCTGGTTTCTTCCTATGTGGCCTGTGAACTGGTTTCTTCCTATGTGGCCTGTGAAGTGTGGCTTCTTCCTATGTGGCCTGTGAAGTGTGGTTTCTTCCTGTGTGGCCTGTGAAGTGTGGTTTCTTCCTATGTGGCCTGTGAAGTGTGGCTTCTTCCTATGTGGCCTGTGAAGAGTGGTTTCTTCCTATGTGGCCTGTGAAGTGTGGTTTCTTCCTATGTGGCCTGTGAACTGTGGTTTCTTCCTATGTGACCTGTGAAGTGTGGTTTCTTCCTATGTGGCCTGTGAAATGTGGTTTCTTCCTATGTGGCCTGTGAAGTGTGGTTTCTTCCTGTGTGGCCTGTGAAGTGTGGTTTCTTCCTGTGTGGCCTGTGAAGTGTGGTTTCTTCCTATGTGAACTGTGGTTTCTTCCTATGTGGCCTGTGAAGTGTGGTTTCTTCCTATGTGGCCTGTGAAGTGTGGTTTCTTCCTATGTGGCCTGTGAAATGTGGTTTCTTCCTATGTGGCCTGTGAAGTGTGGTTTCTTCCTGTGTGGCCTGTGAAGTGTGGTTTCTTCCTGTGTGGCCTGTGAAGTGTGGTTTCTTCCTATGTGAACTGTGGTTTCTTCCTATGTGGCCTGTGAAGTGTGGTTTCTTCCTATGTGGCCTGTGAAGTGTGGTTTCTTCCTATGTGGCCTGTGAAATGTGGTTTCTTCCTATGTGGCCTGTGAAGTGTGGCTTCTTCCTATGTGGCCTGTGAACTGGTTTCTTCCTATGTGGCCTGTGAAGTGTGGTTTCTTCCTGTGTGGCCTGTGAAGTGTGGTTTCTTCCTATGTGGCCTGTGAAGTGTGGTTTCTTCCTATGTGGCCTGTGAAGTGTGGTTTCTTCCTATGTGGCCTGTGAAGTGTGGTTTCTTCCTATGTGGCCTGTGAAGTGTGGTTTCTTCCTATGTGGCCTGTGAGGTGTGGCTTCTTCCTATGTCTAATGTGTGTTTTCTCTCTCTGAATAGTTGCTGGTGAAGGTGTCTGATGTCCCCGACCTCTCGGCTGGGATCACCTGTTCCTTTGGCAACCTGACAGAGGTAGAGGGACAGGTCAGCGGTAACCAGATCCTCTGTGTGTCGCCCGCTGCTAAGGATGTTCCTCTCATCCCCGCCGACCAAGGTAGAAACACGCACACACATACAGTTGAAGACGTAGGTTTACACACACTTAGGTTGGAGTCATTAAAACTCGTTTCTCAACCACTCCACAAATGTCTTGTGAACAAACTATAGTTTTGGCAAGTTGGTTACGACATCTACTTTATGCATGACACAAGTCGTTTTTCCAAACAATTGTTTACAGACAGATTTTTTCACTTATTATAATTCACTGCATCACAATTTCAGTGGGTCAGACGTTTACGTACACTACGTTGACTGTGCCTTTAAACAGCTTGGAAAATTCCAGAAAATTATGTCATGGCTTTAGAAGCTTCTGATAGGCTAATTGACATAATTTGAGTCAATTAGAGGTGTACCTGTGGATGTATTTCAAGGCCTACGTTGAAACTCAGTGCCTCTTTGCTTGACATCATGGGAAAATCAAAAGAAATCAGCCAAGACCTCAGAAAAAACAATTGTAGACCTCCACATTCTGGTTCATCCTTGGGAGCAATTTCCAAACGCCTGAAGGTACCATGTTCATCTGTACCAACAATAGTATGCAAGTAGCCACACCATGGGACCACGCAGCCGTCATACCACTCAGGAAGGAGACGTGTTCTGTCCTCTAGAGATGAACGTACTTTGGTGCGAAAAGTGCAAATCAATCCCAGAACAACAGCAAAGGACCTTGTGAAGATGCTGGAGGAAACCGGTACAAAAGTATCTATATCCATAGTAAAATTAGTCCTATATCGACATAACCTGAAAGGCCGCTCAGCAAGGAAGAAGCTACTGCTCCAAAACTGCCATAAAAAAGCCAGACTACAGTTTGCATCTGCACATGGGGACAAAGATTGTACTTTTTGGAAAAATGTCCTCTGGTCTGATGAAACAAAAATAGAACAGTTTGGTCATAATGACCATCGTTATGTTTGGAGGGAAAAGGGGGAAGCTTGCAAGCCATAGAACACCATCCCAACCGTGAAGCGCGGGGGTGGCAGCATCATTTTGCTGGGGTGCTTTGCTGCAGGAGGGTCTGGTGCACTTCACAGAATAGATGGCATCATGAGAAGGAAAATTATGTGGATATATCGAAGCAACATCTCAAGACATCAGTCAGGAAGTTAAAGCTTGGTCACAAATTGGTCTTCCAAATGGACAATGACCCCAAGCATACTTCCAAAGTTATGGCAAAATGGCTTAAGGACAATAAAGTCAAGGTATTGGAGTGGCCATCGCAAAGCCCTGACCTCAATCCTATAGAAAATTTGTGGGCAGCACTGAAAAAGCGTGTGCAAGCAAGGAGGCCTACAAACCTGACTCAGTTACACCAGCTCTGTCAGGAGGAATAGGCCAAAATTCACCCAACTCATTGTGGGAAGCTTGTGGAAGGCTACCCGAAACGTTTGACCCAAGTTAAACAATTTAAAGGCAATGCTACCAAATACTAATTGAGTGTATGTAAACTTCTGACCCACTGGGAATGTGATGAAAGAAATAAAAACTGAAATAAATCATTCTCTCTACTATTATTCTGACTTTTCACATTCTTAAAATGAAGTGGTGATCATGACTAACCTAAAACAGGGACTTTTTACTCGGATTAAATGTCAGGAATTGGGAAAAACGGAGTTTAAATGCATTTGGCCAAGGTGTACGTAAACTTCCAACTTCAACTGTATATACACACACACACCTTATGTATCTGGCAAGGATCCCTAATCACAATCGTCAACACAATCGTCACAATTTCATAGTAGATTAAACTCAAGGTGATAGTTGGATTGGAGCCAAACATTTATACACAGGGCAGCAGCTGGTTTTACAACTGCTGTTTGAGTTCTTTTTTCACTTTATCTCTCTGCTATTTATAAGCTCCTGTAGGTGTGTGTGTTAATGAGATGTTCGATGTTCCCTCTTTCCATCTCCACTCTGGTAACGACACACACATTGATCTCCCCTCATTAATCCCACATCTGGTCACTTCATTGATCCAAACCGCCACGTGGGTGGCGCTCCAGGCTGGCAGCATAACAAGCTCCCCCTGCCCCCAGACCAGTCTTCCTGCTGGGCAGTGTGCTCCAATGGGCCCTGGGCCCATTAAGGAACCTGGAGGCTAGAGGACCAGGGACCAAGGCCTGTGGCCAGATAGAGCCGCCCAGATTACTGTCCTCACATGAGGCTAACACACAGCACTGAAGCCAGTTAGCACTGTGGAGGTGGAGGTAGGATAGACTGGGTCCTCGTAGGACTATGATGAGGATGGGGAAAACAAGGAGTAGCTTAAGGATGGTGAGATAGTAACGTGTTGGAACAAGATGATCCCTTTCCAAGATATGTATATATATATATATATATCAGTCTGCTTGAGATGGTGTGCCCAGGTTTTGTGAGCGCCTAAATATTTGAGAGCTCACCCCATATCTGGACGATCATTCATGTATAACGTGACATTAATGTGTGACATCATAGGTGATCACACACATACAATCACTATTTGCCACAGCACACACTATTTGCCTGTCACAAAGACTGTGCGTGTGTGTGTGTGTGTGTGTGTGCGTGCGTGCGTGCGTGCGTGCGTGCGTGCGTGTTGTCGCTGTAATCCCACCTCTGAGAGTAAATGGCAGCCATGTTTACCCGGCAGTCCCTTAGTCGGTGGTGCTCGATGGGGACTAAAATTTCTCTCCCCTAATAAATGTCTAATCTCCTCACAATCCCCCTCACACACACATACACATTAGGGCTGGGCGAAGTGGACAAAATATAATATCACAATATTTGTCAATTGTTTTTTATATTTTATGTTTTTGAATAATAAAAGTTGTAAATATGCTTTCTGAGTATTCACAACCCTAGGGTGGCAACACAAATGGCAGGTAGCCTAGTGGTTAGAGTGTTGGGCCAGTAACCGAAAGGTTGCTAGATTGAATCCCTGAGCTGACGCGGTAAAAATCGGTTGTTCTGCCCCTGAACAAGGCAGTTAACCCACTGTTCCTAGGCTGTCATTGAAAATACGACATTTATTCTTAACTGACTTGCCTAGTTAGATCATGATTAAATATTTTTTATTTATTTTATTAAATAAATAAAAATAAGTAATTTCAATGGAGCTTTCTCAGTGTATACTGTTCAATCGGACTCCAAACAAAACAACATTTCAGCATTTTCATCAATTTCTGCATTTCCTGCACTTTTATTATCATTTCCACACTGTGCAATGCAACATGATATGGGTAAAAACATATAGGCCTAGTTAATTGGTGAACTGTTGGAATCATGGAAATATAATGATTATTCTAATTCTATAGTTGGAATATAGTGGCCATCACCTAGAATACATTGTTGTTTGACATGACAATGAATTAATAAACCAATGAGGAATTATTGACAGGGTAGGAACCAAAGTGTTGGTCAGTGTTTCAAGGTGACCCTAATTAGATGTTATATGACATGTTTTCTGACTTCATGTAGCTAGTTAGCCAGCCAACATATTCATGCTTTGCCTATTCCTCTCTGATAAGATACCCCTGCACAAACATGCTTATCTAGGCCTACATCAGCACTGGTACCAGGCAGTATTAGCTAACTAGCTACATTTGCTCTGACTCTTAATACATTTAGCCAGCTAACTAGCAATTAGCAGCTAACACAAATTATTTTAGCAACACCTTGCAAAGAACAGACAAACCAGCAAACAGTAGTTTGCAGACAGTAAGATACACAAACGAAGTGTAATTATGGAACACTTGTGAAAAGCAGCATGTCACCAACATTGTTGCGTTCATCTGACCATGCAGAATGAATGGCAAGAAAGTGCTGGTGACTCCATGGTCCAACAACTGCTCTCTCCTTGAGTCACAGGGGGCAGGGCTTGGTGTGGTTAGCGGCCTGCAGCAGCTATAAAACTATAAAAACTGACATTATACGCGCCAGAGTTGCGTATCACATTTAATGAAACCAAACGTAGAAATACCGTTATAGAAGGTAAAGTAAAAACTCAAACCGGTCCGTGCATCAATACCGGTATATAGTAAAATAAGTCATACCACCCAGACCTAATACACATACACATGCATACATCCCTGACCCTCATCAGCCTGGACAGGCTGCCTGCCTGCTTGCCTAACAGGGAATAGATTATTGAACATTGATCATGTGCAGAAGTAATGACTGCGAAAGAAGGCGGGAGGGGATGAGGAGGGTGAGGGAGAGGTGGGCGAGGCAGTGGAGGAGCTGGGGAAGGGAGGAAGGAGAGAGGGAAAAAGGAAGACATCTTATCTGCCTGATATGGAAACTAAATGGCAGACACAGGATCAGGAACAGCAGAACTCAGAGAGGAGACTTTCTGTGTGCTTGTAGTTGCCAAATAGAGTCTGTAACGCAAAGCTGAAATGCAGGGCTGAGATGTGTAGTGTAGTGTACAGTCTGGTGTGTGGGAAAGCAAAAATGCATCTCCCCAGCAGGTGCAATGAGAGAGAAGAGTGTTTGTAGGGTCATTGAAACCTCCCACACAAACCATCTGAGCCCAAACCTGAGCCTGCTTTCTGCTTTAAACATCACATCTCTGCTGTTCTCTCACTGGGAGAGAGGTTGTACAGGCAGGCTCTATGCTGGTGTAGATGTACAGATGTAGGATCTTAATTTGACCCAGTTTGATAAAGCATGAAAATAATCCTGCAGCAACAGGAAATGTGAATTATTATGTGGATTATAATTAATGGACATTTTTGTACGGGTTGATACATTTTTCAATAGGGGAAATCTGAAAGTCTGAAATTTCAAAGTGGAAATTACAAATTTTAGAAGCCTTTTTAAAACTCAAAAGACACTACAAGTTTGCATTTCCTGCTGTGTAGGAAAATTCTCAGCAACAAAAGAGTGATCAAATGAAGATTCTACATCTGAACCAGACACTCACCATCAACCAAAACAAATGCAATAAGAAGGCAGCATTCTTCATAACACAGAGATTTGCTATTGCCTTTATAGTAGAATAACTATGAGTATGTCGTTCAGATTACCACACACTGCCAAATCACTGCAGTCACAGATGGTGCTTTCCTATGATGCTAGTAATGGAGAGACTAAGAGATAATATACCGTGTGTTGGTGTTGTTGGACTCGGACTGTGGGATGAGATGAGTGTTTGTGTGGGATGAGTGGCCAGCCGGATGGGTCAGCTTGGTCCTCATTAGGTACCTGGTAGCCAGTCAGACCCACATGTCCCAGAGCAGAGACTGGCACCAGGTACCCACTGGGACTAGCCAAACTGGGCAGTGGCCACACCGGCACTGTCTGCAGCCCGCTACCTTCGCTCTGGGCCCCTTCCAGACCGCCGATGGACTGAGAAGGTGAACAGGGGACGGACAGAAGGACAGACTGAAAGAAGGGTTGGTGAAAAGAAGGGATAGAAACTGGGGGAAAGAAGGATAAACTACTGGAGGGGAAGGAAGAAACCTGAGGGATAGAGAGACTGCTAGAGAAAGAGGGGGGCTGTGCTCTTGACAATGAAAAGGTAGAGAGACTTCTACAAGAGAAAGATGGGGGTGAGTTAGTGTGCGTTTCTCCACTTGTTGGTTAGGGGCTCGTAAGTAATCATTTCACTGTACGGTCTACACCTGTTGTATTAGGCGCATGTGACTAATACAATCTGATTTAATTTTTGTATTCTAAAACAGGTTGCATTGAATCCAGGAAGTTGGTACATGCTGCTACACATTATAGTGTGTAATTTGTGTAAGTGCTTCCTTCATTCATTGTTCTCTCTCGATATCTCTCTCTCTCCCCCTCCTTTTTCTCTATCTTACTCGCTCTCTAGACTGGTCAGGTGTAGAGTTAAGGCTGAACTCTAAGGAGACTGGCCAGATGGTCATCAGCACAGAGGTCAAGTTCTACAACTGCAGTGTCCACCAACTGTGAGTATCCTTCCTTTTCTCCTCCCCCTGCATTCCTGGGCCAGTGTTCACTACTGATCTAGGATCAGCTCAGATTCCCCTTTAGATCATTATGAATAAGATTAAATGGACAGGGGGGTCCTTATCCTAGATCAGTATTTGTGAATACCGGCCCTGGAGTCCTGCAGTCCCGGAGCACCCTACTGAATCAATACTGTGCGAATATGTCAGTGTCCCTACTTCCTAACCTTGCCTGCCCTCAGTCTGAGCCTCGTAACCCTAAAATAGCCCCTGTGATGTCTAATGCAATCTGGTCTAAACTGGTCCCTCCCTTGAGCTCTACAACGGAAACCTCTGGCAATTGCCATAATGAATCCTGGATCTCTGCCATGTAGAAACACTGCTTATTGTAGGCTCTTAGTCTGACACTGGCTCTGTTGGATGTCATGGGCCTCTGTTTTGTTTTGAAAAGCCTCTCCCCTGCCCTCCACCCTCTCCTCCTCTCTAGTGTCTGTGTCCTCGTGTCTGTAGTCTGAGGAGCCTGTCTGAGTGGAACACAAAGTCACAGTGTACACTATTAAGAGCTGCCACGTCTACTCAGGTAATCAGGGAGTAATCAGGGAGCCTAGCTCGTACTTGCTCAAGTTTAGAAGGCTGACATAACACACACACCAACCTGGTCTCAGATTATTTAGTATTATTCTATACGCATGGTATGTATTCATTTGTGGATGTCCATCACCCATTTCGTATGATATATTACGAATTACAATTGGTATTATATGTTACGAATTGGCAAAACGTACAATATGTTACAAATTTGAAAAATAAATGATATGTTACAAATTCTAGCTAGGTGGCTAACGTTAGCTAGGCTAGCAGTTAGGGTTAATGTTAGGGTTAAGTTGAGGAGTTAGGTTAAAGGGTTAACTCCTCAACTTAACCCTAACATTAACCCTTTAACCTAACTCCTCAACTTAACCCTAACCTTAACCCTTAACCCCTGTAACCTAACTCCTCAACTTAACCCCTGTAACCTAACTCCTCAACTTAACCCCTGTAACCTAACTCCTCAACTTAACCCCTGTAACCTAACTCCTCAACTTAACCCCTGTAACCTAACTCCTCAACTTAACCCCTGTAACCTAACTCCTCAACTTAACCCCTGTAACCTAACTCCTCAACTTAACCCTAACCTTAAGGTTAGGGTTATGGAATGGGTTAGCTAAAAGGTTTAAGATTAGGGTTAAATTTAGGATTTAGGTTAAAAGGATAAGGATTTACGATTACTATGTTTTGTCTAGTCTGAGACCACGCTCATAGACTGATACACAAATGCACACACATACAGACACACACACTGCTATGTCGGCGGTTGAATCAGCCTAATTCTTCTGAATTAGAGTGTGCTTGCCAGGGATCCCTCCCATGCTTTTGCACTGGTGAATATTTCAGCATAAGTATGCATCATTTATCCAGCCTCGTTGCAGGGAAGGAAAAGAAAATAGAAGCATAGCCCAATGAGACTTTACCTCCCTCCAACAATGAATTCCTCAATATACTGTACAGTAAGACTATCAGGAGGGAACAATTACTGTACCAGTCATAGGGTTAGTCCAAAATGGCACCCTATTTGCGGGCCCTGGTCAAAAGTAGTGCACTATATAGACAATAGGATGCCATTTCAGATAATCATAGAGACCTGGACTTCCTGTCTATGGGATCCAAACAGAAGAGAGTCAGAAAATGTTACAACCATTTCAATCAACATCACTGTAATGCAACCCTTAGGGGACAGAGTTCGCTTCCTGAAGCTCTACACCCTAACCTGCTGACAACTACACTCTAAGGCCCCCTTCCTCGCTTCCTGAGCTCTACACCCTAACCTGCTGACAACTACACTCTAATGGCCCCTTCCTCGCTTCCTGAGCTCTACACCCTAACCTGCTGACAACTACACTCTAATGTCCCCTTCCTCGCTTCCTGAAGCTCTACACCCTAACCTGCTGACAACTACACTCTAATGTCCCCTTCCTCGCTTCCTGAAGCTCTACACCCTAACCTGCTGACAACTACACTCTAATGGCCCCTTCCTCGCTTCCTGAGCTCTACACCCTAACCTGCTGACAACTACACTCTAATGTCCCCTTCCTCGCTTCCTGAGCTCTACACCCTAACCTGCTGACAACTACACTCTAATGTCCCCTTCCTCGCTTCCTGAAGCTCTACACCCTAACCTGCTGACAACTACACTCTAATGTCCCCTTCCTCGCTTCCTGAGAGATCTGAGCCATCATGTTGGCAGGCACACATGCGCATAATGTTGGCAACACACACAGGCACGAGAGTATGCATGCACACACACACACATCCTGTCGTCATCCTCTCCCCTAGGCTGCGTCTGCTGTTTGCCATCCCTCTATATCCTCTATCCCTCCTCCCTCATCTCATTTAGCACAGGATGAGCACAGGGGCATGGTTTGAGGTTGGGGGGTTATGCGTGCAGTATGTATGCACAGAAGATGCCAGCTATATCTCTACCCCACTCCCCCATTCCCACCCTGCCCAGGGCATCTACAGCAGCACGCGGGTACTGTGCCCCCTGCCAGCTGCTAATTACAATCACATTACAACAATACTGGCCTAATGGTAATGACAGGATCAAGCTGTGCCAACATCTTATTCGTCCCCATAACTCACTTTACCTCACTCCTTCCCTGACTTTGTACCCTACACTCTTAGAAAAAAAGGTGCTATCTAGAACCTAAATGGGTTCTACTGCTGTTCCCATAGGAGAACCCTTTTGAAGAACCCTTATTGGTTCCAGGTAGAACCCTTTCGGTGCCAGGTAAAACCCTTATTGGTTCCAGGTAGAACCCTTTCCACAGTGGGTTCTTCATGGAACCAAAAAGGGTTCAACCTGAAACCAAAAAGTGTTCTCCTATGGGGACAGCCAAATAACCTTTTTGAAACCCTTTATTCCCTATTTAGTGCACTACATAAGTACTGCATATGTAGAGAATAGGGTGCAATTGGGGCCTGCACTATGCTGTACTGCTGCCTCTAGTCATACGTAGCGGTTATAGTGGCACTACAAACTACAGGGCTGTCGGGGTTGGCAGACTTGTATAGGAACTAGGAGGTACCGTGCCAACCACAAGGGCATCAACAACATGTGCCCACTTGGGATCTGCTGCACTCGGTTGCTCCTTTTGTGCCATCCTCCTCCCACTTGACTAGCGCAGCTTCCTGAGTGTGTGTCCTGTCCATCTGTCTGTCCCTCCGTGCAGGTGTCTGTCCTGTGTGAACAGTGCCTTCCGCTGCCATTGGTGCAAGTACCGAAACCTGTGTACCCACGACCCTTCCAGCTGCTCCTTCCAAGAGGGACGCGTCAACGCCTCCGAGGTACGTACCGCACACACACAAGCATGCTCTCTCTCTCTCTCCTATCAGCCTGAGGGGCATGTCTCCAGACAGACACATCTAAGCCCCTCCATATTGACGTTTGCCATTCAAACCCTCTGTATTTGGTACTAGCAATTAGAAGTCGATTATTAGAGCCTTTTAACACCTCTGTAACAATGGGATGTTTTGACAAGATCAATCAGGTTGTTTATGTGTATGAGAGGCACAGTGTGTGTGTGTGTGTGTGTGTGTTCTTTGATAAGAGATTTCACTGATGTTGGCTGCTCACACCCTGCTGTGTGACTATGGTTAAGGAGTGTGTTTACCTATCGGGGTGTAAAGTAACCCATTGATCTGTCTGCCTGAGAGAGAGAGGATAGACTTCTGCTGCAGAAGAGATGAGGACAGTTGCCTCTCTCTCTCTTCACACTTCCCTTTTCACACACTCCACAGAGACCTACTGCGGCAGCAATGACTGATACATAGCACACACTCTCTCTCACTCACTCACACACACACACACACACACACACACACACACACACACACACACACACACACACACACACACACACACACACACACACACACACACACACACACACACACACACACACACACACACACACACACACACACACACACACACACACACACACACACACACACACACACACACACACACACAGACACACACACACATACTGCTGTAGCTATTATTGGCCTCCCCTCTCCCCCGGCGTGCTATGATCCAGCAGAGTTTTCCTCCGGCTGTCAGTTGTCATCAGTCACAAAGCACCGGCAGCATTTTGGAAGGTTGACCATCTGAATTGATCCTATTATGTGAGAAAGGCTTTGGAGTGGAAGAAGTGGAGCAGCCAACACTCTCCAGCACCAGCCAGGAAGTGACGCCCGTATGACCCTGTTTGACCCTGCTGTTGATTCCCCTCTCCCTCCACCACTTCCCCTGTCAAGGACTTTTGATCTCTCACATACCAAGAGAACACTATTTTACCCAGCTGGCCTTGCTGTGTTTGTTTGTCTGTTGTTATATTTATTTATTATATGTGATATACCTTTGACCCTCCCGTCCCCCCTCTCCAGGACTGTCCTCAGCTGGTACGTTCGGAGGAGATTCTGATCCCGGCTGGGGAGGTCAAGCCCATCACCCTGAAGGCCCGGAACCTCCCCCAGCCCCAGTCAGGCCAGCGGGGGTACGAGTGTGTCCTCCACATCCAGGGGGTCAGCCACCGAGTCACCGCCCTGCGCTTCAACAGCTCCTCTGTACAGTGTCAGAACAGCTCGGTGGGTACACAGTGCAGGGCACGGAGACACGCTAAAACACGTGATGGACACTCACAGCAACACAGGCTAGCTAGCAAAGGCTCACGTTCACATACACACATACTGCAGGAGAGCAAACAAACACTCACGCCACATGAACACAGCATACTGTGTATGTATTCAAATGAAAGCACACATTTTCCATCTCTCTCTTATTCACAAAGCCAGATGTATCCACATTATTTTCACTATATCACCACAACACCCCGGTTATCTCCTAAATTCACTCCATTTGTAGCACAATATCAATTCTCATTTTGCACTTAAGCCCACTTTCACTCTGTGTCAATGAATGTCAATGATTGTCAAACTGTCAGTGAGTATCAGTGTCTGAGAAGAACGAGCTCCGGTGGTGTGAGGCCCCTGGCCATGTCACCTGTATCCAGCAGCGGTACCCTGTCAGTGGGGAGGCTGGGGAAGAGATGGGTCCTGACTTGGGTAATTACACAGGACAGCACAGGAGAGGACTGCAGTAAGGCTCTGCTCTGCCCTCCAGCCCTATTCCTAGAGGACACACACAAACACACACACACACAGCCAGGAGGTAGGCAGCTCAGGACAGCAGCTATGTGAAAGAAGGGGACATCCAAATCCAGAAGCCTTCCACTTAGCTCTCCTCTCAAATGAGGTGGTGATGCAAGGTTGTAGCAACGTTGGGGGACCATTCAACATGCGGTACCAGGCTCAGGGTTGGGGCTGGGGTTTACCATTCTCATGCTGAAATTATTTATTCCCCCCCTTCCCTCTCTTTTTCTCTGTCTTTCCGTCTTCCCCTCTTTTTTTCACCCGTCCCTCCCTTCCTTTCTTTCTTCCTTCCGTTCTTCCATCCTTCCTTCCTTCCCTCTCTTTCTCTCCCTCCTGCAGTATCTTTATGAAGGGATGAAGATCAGTGAGTTGCCAGTGGATTTCTCAGTGGTCTGGAACGGCAACTTCATTATAGACAACCCAGATAAAATACAAGGTAAGACTGACACACACACACACACACACACACACACACACACACACACACACACACACACACACACACACACACACACACACACACACACACACACACACTCAAATTTGTTGACATATCTCACCAACACATAAAACAGATGTTTCTTGTCAAATAACATCTTGTCTCAGCTGGAGACCAGTCAGACACAGCATAACACACAAATGAAGCAAACA
Organism: Salvelinus fontinalis; assembly: GCF_029448725.1. Taxonomy (NCBI): domain Eukaryota; kingdom Metazoa; phylum Chordata; class Actinopteri; order Salmoniformes; family Salmonidae; genus Salvelinus; species Salvelinus fontinalis. The sequence continues at coordinate 15,831,554 of NC_074672.1, read as the reverse complement.
AATGAAGAGCACAGTTGTATCCTTGTTAAAGAATCTCATGTTTTAACCAACAAAACCCTCCAGGAATACAGCACACTACTACATTACACTTTGTCATTCTAATGTTAGGTTGTCAAATCAAATGCTGTTTCCTGTTTCCACCACTGTTGTGTTTAAGCTGAGTCCTTCTGTATCCCACAGTGCACCTGTATAAGTGTGCTGCCCAGAGGGACAGCTGTGGCATGTGTCTGAAAGCCCAGAGGAAGTTCCAATGTGGCTGGTGTAGTGGAGAGGGCCGCTGTACCCTGCGCCACCACTGCCCGCCCCTCAACCCCCGCTGGCTAGACCTCTCCAGCAAGAACGTTAAGTGTACCAACCCCCGCATCACCGAGGTCAGTGATAACACACCCCCAGCCCCCCTCTACCCTCTCACACCCTCTTTTCCTTCACCACCATAAGGTTACACTTACTTGTCCTCTTCATCTATCGCCTTTAGCTTTAGCCCTGAACGATGTGGTGAAATATGAAGTATTTGCCTGATTCGTCCCGAACAAAACAACAGTAGGGGCAGTAAAGGTGATGTTGCTTACGGTCAGGTGTGCAGTTTATCTGTACACAGTTATCCTTCAATTGAAATCAACAAACAGACTTAGAGCGGACAAGTGTAGCTCGTGACAATGAAAGGTCGTATTTGCATTGTGAGGCCTACATGGCAGAAGTGGTTTGGTCTGGTCTATGTGAATGAGGATCCCCTCAGCTGTGCCCCCACTTACGATGCTGCAAAGAGCTAGATGGGCTCTCTACCTCGCTCTCTCACCTCTCTCTCTGTCCCCCTCACTCTCTCACCACCCTATCTCTCGCCTCATCTCTTTCTCTCTCTCTCTCTCTCTCTCTCTCCCTCCCTCTCTTTCTTTCCTCTCTCTTTCTCTCCTCCCACACACAATCAATATGCAGGGAGAGAGCATCTGGTGTTGATTTTCACTGAAGAGCAAAAGTGAGTGTGTGTGAGTGTGTCACCTTCAGCTGCACTGCAAAGGGTGAGAGACCTGACACACACACACCCTAGGGACCTGCCTCAGTGTCTCTCTCTGTAGGGTGCCAGCTTGCTTCCTCTCTATCTGTGCCACATAAGCCACTTTTATAGATATATGCGGTGCTTGTTTTAACTGGAGCTCCCAGCTTAAAAAGGAGTTCAATTTAATGTTCACACCAGCACAGTGAAATACATTACAGTACACTGTTTTAACTGAACATAATAGCCGACCAGCCTCTAGTAGTGAAGCAACTATCCCTGCTTGAGTTCCCCAGGCAGACGTAGTTTCATTGAGGCAAGCTTATCGACGTGGCAGACTATTCAGACAGTAAGAGGAGAAGCGGTTATTGATTTGTGCCATGACAGAGCTCTTTCTCACCCAGTCGCCCTGACTTCCACCTGACAACAATGCCCAACCCTGCGACTGTCCCCCATGACCAGGAATTCCATGTGTGTTTGTTTTTTCCCCCCAGCAGCAGCCTTTTATGTGTCCTGAGGCATCATTTCTGTGCAGCTAGCCCAGTGTCACAGGGGAATAAGACACTGTATTTCATTTAGGGCTGGGCGATATGGCCAATATATCATAGCACGGTGTTTTTCTAATTTATTACGGTATTTGATGTTTTTGAATAAAAGTTCTAAATATGCTTTCTGAGTAGTTCATGACCCTAAGATGGAAAAACCTACATTAGAAGTGATTTCATTGGGGGTGTTCTTCATTCTGTTTGTTTTATACTGTTCAATCCAACTTTTAAAACAAATTAAAAAAGCATTTATCTATTTCTGCATTTCCTGCAATTGTATTATAATTTCCACATTGTGCCCTACAGAGCTGCATGATATGGGTAAAAACATCTAGGCCTAGTTAATTGGTGAACTGTTGGAATCATGGAAATATAATGATTATTCTAATTCTACAGTTTTAATATAGTGGGCACCATCTAGAATATCTTGTTTGACATGACAACGAATGAAGATGCCAGGAGGAGTTATTGACAGGCTAGGAACCATGTTGGTCAGTGTTTCCAGGGAACACTAATTAGATGTTACATGACATGTTTTCTTACCTCATGTAGCTAGCTAACATATTCATGTTGTGCCTGTTCCTCTCTGATTTTTAAGATACCTTTGCACAAACAACATGCTTATCTAGACCTACACCAGCACTGATACTAGGCTATATTAGCTAGCTAAGATTGCTTTGACTTAGTACACTTAGTACATTGATTTAACTAGCGATTAGCATTAGTGGCTAACACGATTTATTTTAACTAGAACTTGCTAAGAAAAGACAAACTAGCAGAAAGTAGTTTACAGACAGTAAGATGCACTGTAATTATAGAACGCTTGTAGAAAGCAGCATCGTTGTCACCAACATCTTTCTGGATCTGACCAGCAGACTGCAGAATGAAAGGCAAGAAAGTACTTGTGACACTCTCTTCCAAGAAGGCGTAGCAGTCGGACGTGTGTTTGTCTTGTCTTGTCCCGTCTTGTCCCGCGTAAATAGTCCTCGTATTTTTTGTATACATTTCGTATATATTTTAATTTCACTTTCCATCTTGGAACTGAATATACATTCCCGCAACCCGCCTCACCCAATGTGGTACGGACCTGCCAGTCTGCAGGCGCGATATCAACCCAGAGAATATAGGACTGCTTTTTCTCTACCACATCACCGGATTCCTGACGCAAGCTCTGGACAATTACACCGGATCATCGTCGCTAGCTAGCTGCAACCAGGTGGCTACTACTGGCTAATACCTCTGTCCCGAAACAAGCACCAGTTAGCCTTGAGCTAGCCTCGAGCTAGGCCCATCTGCCGGCTAGCCGAAGAGGCCTACCAGCGAATTATTGGGCTACAATACCTCTTTTGCCAATTGGACTGGACCCTTTATTGCCGACACGGAGCCCCGCCGATCCATCACGACTGGTCTGCCGACGTAATTGTCCGAGGTGGTTTCAACAGGCTTTTCCATTGCGACGTTTCTGAATACCCATCTGCTAATTATTAGCTGTCTTATCGGCTGCTATCTAAATAAATTTCCCGGACAATTTTTTTTTCTTTTTTCCTGGGTCACTATATCTATTTTGCCAATTGGATCGATCCCCTCTACCACACGGAACCCCACTAATCTACCGACGGAAACGAACGAGGTGACAAAAAATAAAAAATAAAAATAAAAACAGACCTCCATCCTATGTTATCTTGCTACCGATAGCCAGCTACCCGGCCAGCTGTCTGGATCGCCGTGCCCCCAACCAACCTCTACTCACTGGACCCTTATGATCACTCGATTAAGCATGCCTCTCCTTAATGTAAATATGCCTTGTCCATTGCTGTTCTGGTTAGTGTTTATTGGCTTATTTCACTGTAGAGCCTCTAGCCCTGCTCACTATATATCCAACCTCTCAGTTCCACCACCCACATATGCGATGACATCACCTGGTTTCAATGATGTTTCTAGAGACTATATCTCTCTCATCATCACCCATTACCTAGGTTTACCTCCACTGTATTCACATCCTACCATACGTCTGTCTGTACATTATTCCTTGAAGCTATTTTATCGCCCCCAGAAACTTCCTTTTACTCTCTGTTCTAGACGTTCCAAACGACCAATTCTCATAGCTTTTAGCCGTACCCTTATCCTACTCCTCCTCTGTTCCTCTGGTGATGTAGAGGTGAATCCAGGCCCTGCAGTACCTAGCTCCACTCCTATTCCCCAGGCGCTCTCTTTTGATGACTTCTGTAACCGTAATAGCCTTGGTTTCATGCATGTTAACATTAGAAGCCTCCTCCCTAAGTTTGTTTTGTTCACTGCTTTAGCACACTCTGCCAACCCAGATGTTTTAGCCGTGTCTGAATCCTGGCTTAGGAAGACCACCAAAAATTCTGACATTTTCATCCCTAACTACAAGATTTTCAGACAAGATAGAACGGCCAAAGGGGGCGGTGTTGCAATCTACTGCAAGGATTGCCTGCAGAGTTCTGTTTTACTATCCAGGTCTGTTCCGAAACAATTTGAACTCCTACTTTTAAAGATCCACCTCTCTAAAAACAAGTCTCTCACTGTTGCCGCCTGCTATAGACCACCCTCTGCCCCCAGCTGTGCTCTGGACACCATATGTGAACTGATTGCCCCCCATCTATCTTCAGAGCTTGTGCTGCTAGGCGACCTAAATTGGAACATGCTTAACACCCCAGCCATCCTACAATCTAAGCTTGATGCCCTCAATCTCACACAAATTATCAATGAACCTACCAGGTATCACCCCAATTCCGTAAACACGGGTACCCTCATAGACATCATCCTAACCAACTTGCCCTCCAAATACACCTCTGCTGTTTTCAACCAAGATCTCAGCGATCACTGCCTCATTGCCTGCATCCGTAATGGGTCAGCGATCAAACGACCTCCACTCATCACTGTCAAACGCTCCCTGAAACACTTCAGCGAGCAGGCCTTTCTAATCGACCTGGCCGAGGTATCCTGGAAGGATATTGATCTCATCCCGTCAGTAGAGGATGCCTGGATATTTTTTTTAAATGCCTTCCTCACCATCTTGAATAAGCATGCCCCATTCAAGAAATTTAGAACCAGGAACAGATATAGCCCTTGGTTCTCTCCTGACCTGACTGCCCTTAACCAACAGAAAAACATCCTATGGCGTTCTGCATTAGCATCGAACAGCCCCCGTGATATGCAACTTTTCAGGGAAGCTAGAAACCAGTATACACAGGCAGTTAGAAAAGCCAAGGCTAGCTTTTTCAAGCAGAAATTTGCTTCCTGCAACACAAACTCCAAAAAGTTCTGGGACACTGTAAAGTCCATGGAGAATAAGAACACCTCCTCCCAGCTTCCAACTGCACTGAAGATAGGAAATACTGTCACCACCGACAAATCCATTATAATTGAGAATTTCAATAAGCATTTTTCTACGGCTGGCCATGCTTTCCACCTGGCTACCCAACTGCCCGGCACCCTCCACAGCAACCCGCAAAAGCCCCCACCATTTCTCCTTCACCCAAATCCAGATAGCTGATGTTCTGAAAGAGCTGCAAAATCTGGACCCCTACAAATCAGCTGGGCTAGACAATCTGGACCCTCTCTTTCTAAAATTATCTGAAATTGTTGCAACCCCTATTAATAGCCTGTTCAACCTCTCTTTCGTATCATCTGAGATTCCCAAAGATTGGAAAGCTGCCGCGGGGGGTGACACTCTAGACCCAAACTGCTAAAGACCTATATCTATCCTACCCTGCCTTTCTAAGGTCTTCGAAAGCCAAGTCAACAAACAGATTACCGACCATCTCGAATCCCACCATACCTTCTCCGCTATGCAATCTGGTTTCAGAGCTGGTCATGGGTGCAGTCTCTATGGGGGTGCCACAGGGTTCAATTCTTGGACCGACTCTCTTCTCTGTATACATCAATGATGTCACTCTTGCTGCTGGTGAGTCTCTGATCCACCTCTACGCAGACGACACTATTCTGTATACTTCTGGCCCTTCTTTTGACACTGTGTTAACAACCCTCCAGGCGAGCTTCAATGCCATACAACTCTCCTTCCGTGGCCTCCAATTGCTCTTAAATACAAGTAAAACTAAATGCATGCTCTTCAACCGATCGCTGCCTGCACCTGCCCGCCTGTCCAGCATCACTACTCTGGACGGCTCTGACTTAGAATATGTGGACAACTACAAATACCTAGGTGTCTGGTTAGACTGTAAACTCTCCTTCCAGACTCACATCAAGCATCTCCAATCCAAAGTTAAATCTAGAATCGGCTTCCTATTCCGCAACAAAGCATCCTTCACTCATGCTGCCAAACATACCCTTGTAAAACTGACCATCCTACCAATCCTCGACTTCGGTGATGTCATTTACAAAATAGCCTCCAAAACCCTACTCAATAAATTGGATGCAGTCTATCACAGTGCCATCCGTTTTGTCACCAAAGCCCCATATACTACCCACCACTGCGACCTGTACGCTCTTGTTGGCTGGCCCTCGCTTCACACTCGTCGCCAAACCCACTGGCTCCAGGTCATCTACAAGACCCTGCTAGGTAAAGTCCCCCCTTATCTCAGCTCGCTGATCACCATAGCAACGCCCACCCGTAGCACGCGCTCCAGCAGGTATATCTCTCTGGTCACCCCCAAAACCAATTCTTCCTTTGGCCGCCTCTCCTTCCAGTTCTCTGCTGCCAATGACTGGAACGAACTACAAAAATCTCTGAAACTGGAAACACTTATCTCCCTCACTAGCTTTAAGCACCAGCTGTCAGAGCAGCTCATAGATTACTGCACCTGTACATAGCCCATCTATAATTTAGCCCAAACAACTACCTCTTTACCTACTGTATTTATTTATTTTGCTCCTTTGCACCCCATTATTTCTATCTCTACTTTGCACATTCTTCCACTGCAAACCAACCATTCCAGTGTTATTTTTATTACTTGCTATATTGTATTTACTTCGCCACCATGGCCTTTTTATATTTTATTTATTTATTTATATATATATTTTGTTTGCCTTCACCTCCCTTATCTCACCTCACTTGCTCATATTGTATATAGACTTATTTTCACTGTATTATTGACTGTATGTTTGTTTTACTCCATGTGTAACTATGTGTTGTTGTATGTGTCGAACTGCTTTGCTTTATCTTGGCCAGGTCGCAATTGTAAATGACAACTTGTTCTCAATTTGCCTACCTGGTTAAATAAAGGTGAAATAAATAAATAAATAAATAAATAGTCAAGCAACTGCTCACTCTTTGAGATCGCTGGTTTGGCCCTTGGAGCTTGACTTCCAAGTCAGACAGATACTTGGTTATGTCCACCATGAAGGCCAAATCACACATCCACTTGTCATCACTCAGTTCCGCGACAGGTTTCCCCTTCATCTCCATGAATTGTTTTACGGGATCCTTCAGTCCGTAAAACCGCGCGAGCGTGTTTCCACGGCTCAACCATCACACCTCACAGTGGTAAACCAGATCACCATACTCCGATTCAAGATCACTCAATAGCTCCTTAAATTGGCAGTTATTCATCCCTTTGCTTTTGATAAAATGTATGGTCGACACTACAGTTGCCATGACATTGTTCGGCTTCAGGGACTGTACACACTGACTTTCTTAATGAATGATGCAGTTGCACACAGTTAAATCACTTGGATCAAGACTGAGACAACTCATTTCTTTTTTCACTGATGCGGTTAACCCCTTTTTTGAGCCAGCCATGGCTGGCGCTCCATCTGTAGTAAGGCCACTAAATTTTTCAAACCGTAGCTCAAATTTGTTCATAGCCGAGAAAAGTCTCTCAAACAAGTCCTCACCTCTGGTAGTGCCATGCATGGCTCCCAAATACAGCAATTCCTCCCTTGTGTCAAACTCAGCGGTAATCCCACGCACAAAAATGGCAAAGTGGGTGGTATTTGTTATGTTAGTCGCTTCATCACATGCCAAAGACAAAAATACGACATTTCTTGCGCAGTCCTTCAATGTTTTTTCGATATCTTGTGCCATGTCAGTTATCCGCTCCGTGACGATTCTTCGAGACAAACTGACACTTTGGAACAATTTAACTTTGTCTGGTGCTAGCAACTCTTTCACAAATTCCCCTTCCAAACGAGGCTTCGGTTTCTTTGTGATAAGCTGGCTCACCACAAAACTTGCTTGCGTATCATTTTCCCCATCCAAACGAGGTTTCGTAAAAGGCGGCTTGTTGAGCACCCAAACCCCGCTGAAGAGCAATGACTTTATCCACACGGAATTGTCCTCTCAACTCATTCAGATTAGCATCTTTCGAGCTGGAATTACGCTCCAAATTTGCCTTTTTCATTACTGCAAGTGCATGCCCACAAACTAGGCATACAGGTTTGCCTTTCACTTCGACAACAAAAAATATAAAAATATTCAAGTCAAATCAATGTTTATTTGTCATGTGTGCCAAATACAACAGGTGTAGGTAGACCTTAGAGTGAAATGCTTACTTACAGGCTCTAACCAACAGTGCAATTTTTAAGTAAAAAATAGGTATTAGGTGAACAATAGAGAAGTAAAAAAAAAAATATATAAATTTCTTTAAAGTTAAAAATAACAGTAGCGAGGCCATATACAGTAGTGAGGCTATATACAGGCACCGGTTAGTCGGGCTAATTGAGGTAGTATGTTCATGAATGTATAGTTAAAGTGACTATGCATATATGATAAACAGAGAGTAGCAGCAGCGTAAAAGAGGGGTTGGGGGGAACACAAAATGTGATTACTTGTTCAGGAGTCTTATGGCTTGGGGGTAAAAGCTGTTGAGAAGCCTTTTGGTCCTAGACTTGACGCTCCAGTACCGCTTGCCATGCGGTAGTAGAGAGAACAGTCTATGACTGGGGTGGCTGGGGTCTTTGACAATTTTTAGGGCCTTCCTCTGACACTGCCTGGTGTATAGGTCCTGGATGGCAGGCAGCTTAGCCCCAGTGATGTACGCACTACCCACGGGATTACATTTTTTTATTTGATTGAATAACACGGAAAACGACGTCTAGAGCTTTTTTTTATTTAAATGTTTTTTATATATGAATTGGCTCGGGGGCCTGATCAAACGGTTACGTAGGCCGTATAAGGCCCGGAGGCCGGACGTCCCCCACCTCTGGAGTAAACCATGAAAACGAACATTACACACGCCGAAGTTCAATATCACATTTAACAAAATAAAAATGTAAATACCGTTCTAGAAGGTAAAGTAAAAACCCAAACTGGTTCCTGCATCAATACCAGTATAAAGTAGAATACGGTATATCGTCCAACCCTCATTGAATTATTTTTGGCAATGCACAAGTAAGTGCTCTGTGTTTAACCCCCGGACAACGGCACCTACAGTACACATTGATTCTTAAGGATATACGCTCCCGACTGTGTATTCAGAAATATCCCCAACCAATATATAGTTAAAGACATCCCTAATTGATTTGCTATACTGTACTCTGATTGGGCAGGCTACCCCAGGGTGGGTGTTAGATGGATCTCCTTCTCTTGTTCTAGCTTTTCTCTCTCTCTCTCTCTTCCTCTCTCTCTTCCTCTCTCTTCCTCTCTTTTTCTCTTTAGCTCTCTCTTCCTCTCTCTCTCCCCTCCCTCTCTCTCTCTCTCTCTCTCTCTCTCTCTCTTCCTCACTTTTTCTCTTTAGCTCTCTCTCTTCCTCTATCTCTGTCTCCCCCCCTCTCTCTCTTTCTCTCTACCTCTCTCTCCCTCTCTCTCTCTCTCTCTCTCTTTCTCTCTCTCTCCCTCTCTCTCTTCCTCTCTTTTTCTCTCTACCTCTCCCTCTCTCTCTCCCTCTCTTTTTCTCTCCACCTCTCTCTCTACCTCTCCCTCTCTCTTTTTCTCTCTCTCTCTCTCCCTCTCTTTTTCTCTCTCTCTCTCTCTCTACCTCTCCCTCTCTCTCTCTCCCTCTCTTTTTCTCTCTCTCTCTCCCTCTTTTTTTGTCTCTCTCTACCTCTCTCTCTACCTCTCCCTCTCTCTCTCCCTCTCTCTCCCTCTCTTTTTCTCTCTCCCTCTCTCTCTCTCCCCCTCTCCCTCTCTCTCCCTCTCTTTTTCGCTTTAGCTCTCTCTCCCCCTCTCTTTTTCTCTCTCCCTCCCTCGCTCTCTCCCTCTCTTTTTCTATTTAGCTCTCTCTCCCTCTCCCTCTCTCTCCCTTTCTTTTTCTCTTTAGCTCTCTCTCTTCCTCTCTCCCTCTCTCCCTCTCTCTCTCTGTCTCTCCCTCTCTTTTTCTCTTTAGCTCTCTCCCCCTCTCTTTTTCTCTCTACCTCTCTCTACCTCTCCCTCTCTCTCTCCCTCTCCCTCGCTCTCCCTCTCTTTTTCTCTTTAGCTCTCTCTTCCCCTCTCCTTTTCTCTCTCTCCCCCTTTCTCCCTCTCTTTTTCTCTTTAGCTCTCTCTCCCTCTCTCTCCCTTTCTTTTTCTCTTTAGCTCTCTCTCCCTCTCTCTCTCTGTCTCTCCCTCTCTTTTTCTCTTTAGCTCTCTCCCCCTCTCTTTTTCTCTCTACCTCTCTCTACCTCTCCCTCTCTCTCTCCCTCTCCCTCGCTCTCCCTCTCTTTTTCTCTTTAGCTCTCTCTTCCCCTCTCTTTTTCTCTCTCTCCCCCTTTCTCCATCTCTTTTTCTCTTTAGCTCTCTCCCCCTCTCTTTTTCTCTTTAGCTCTCTCTCTCTCTGCTCAATTTCTTATCCCTCCCTTCCCCACTCTTTCTGTTCTTGTTTCTCTCTCTTGTTCTCTATTTCGCTCTCTTTCTCACTCTCTCCTTCTCTTTCTGTTTCCCTCCATCCCTTGGTCCCTCTCCTGTGTCCGTCCGTGCTTCTCTTTCTATGACTCATTCTAGTCAATGCAGTTATTGTCATTCTGAGATACCTGACACAGTGTGTGCGTGCGAGGGTGTGTGTGTGTGCATATGAGGAGTGTGATTGTGTGTACTTGTGCGTGTGATGTATGTGTACTTGTGTGTGAAATTCTAACAAGCAGTAACCCTATGGGCACATATCTCATTCAGCTCCCAGTTTCCGTTAGTGTAGTGAGTAGTGTATGTGATTACCAAAGACACACTGAGTGGACTTCTCTATTCCTCACTCTGAGTAGTAGGTTAGAGGAATATCAGTGCCGAATGTAGCTGAGGTAGAGAGATTAGAACAGAGCAGAGGCAGCTAAACAAAGGGAGGGAGTGAGAGACAGATATACAGAGAGAGAAAGATATATATGTATAGAAAGAGAGAGATGGATGGATGGATGGAAGAAAAGTAGTGTCGAAACCTACCAAAATACAATTAGGCAAGAACAAATTCAATCACTTCTAGACAACTTCCTGGACAAAACGTTTCACTGTAATTGTGAAAGTGTAAACTTGGTAGAAGAAAACTTAAACAGTTTATACCTCTCAGCTTCCCTATCACATCAAAACATTTCAAGCAGACAACCTAAGAGAATTAACAACAATGACAAATGGTTTGATGAAGAATACAAAAACCTAAGAAAGACATTGACAACCCTATCCAACCAAAAACATAGAGACCCAGAAAACCTGAGCCTGAATGAATCACTAAAACAATACAGAAATACACTACAGAAAAAGAAGGAACAGCACGTCAGAAATCAGCTCAATGTAATTGAAGAATCCATAGAATCTAACCACTTCTGGGAAAATTGGAACACACTAAACTAACAACACGAAGAGTTATCTATCCAAAACGGAGAGGTATGGATAAACCACTTCTCCAATCTGTTTTGGCTCTATAACAAACAACAAACATAAAAAACATATACATGATCAAATACAAATATTAGAATCAACTATTAAAGACTACCAGAACCCACTGGATTATCCAATTACATTGAATAAACTACAGGACAAAATACAAACTCTCCAACCCAAAAAGGCCTGTGGTGTTGATGGTATCCTTAATGAAATTATAAAATATACAGACCACAAATTCCAATTGAATGTACTTCAACTTTTTAACATCCTCCTCAGCTATGGCATCTTCCCCAATATTTGGAACCAAGGACTGATCACCCCAATACACAAAGTGGAGACAAATTTTACCCCAATAACTACCGTGGGATATGCGGCAACAGCGGTCTTGGGAAAATCCTCTGCATTATCATTAACAGCAGACTCGTACAGTTCCTCAGTGAAAACAATGTACTGAGCAAATGTCAAATTGGCTTTTTACCAAACCGAAACAAATGCATAGTCTTCTCATCCATGTACACAAACAGCAAGTGTGGGGTTAAAATTGGCAAAAAACACACACATTTCTTTCCACAAGGCCGTGGGGTGAGACAGGGATGCAGCTTGAGCCCCTCCCTCTTCAACATGCATCCGGAAAGCATTCAGACCCCTTGACTTTTTCCAAATGTTGTTACTTTACAGCCTTATTCTAAAATGGATTAAATACTTTTTTCTTCATAAATCTACACACAATACCCCATAATGACAAAGCAAAAACAGTTAAAAACATTTTTTGAAAGTTTATTAAAAATAAAATACATAAGTATTCAGACCCTTTGCTATGAGACTCGAAATTGAGCTCAGTTGTATCCTGTTTCCATTGATCATCCTTAAGATGTTTCTACAACTTGATTGGAGTCCACCTGTGGTAAATTCAATTGATTGGGATATGATTTGGAAAGGCACACACATGTCCCACAATTGACAGTGCATGTCAGAGCAAAAACCAAGCCATAAGGTCGAAGAAATTGTCTGTATAGCTCTGAGACAGGATTGTGTCGAGGCCCAGATCTGGGGAAGGGTACCAAAACATTTCTGCAGCATTGATGGTCCCCAAGAACACAGTGGACTCCATCATTCTTAAATGGAAGAAGGTTTGGAACCACCAAGACTCTTCCTAGAGCTGGCCACCCGGCCAAACTGCACAATCGGGGGAGAAGGGCCTATGTCAGGGAGGCGACCAACCCGATGGTCAATCTGACAGAGCTCCAAAGTTCCTCTGTGGAACTTACAGGAGGACAACAATCTCTGCAGCACTCCACCAATCAGGCCTTTATGGTAGAGTGGCCGGACGGAAGCCACTCCTCAATAAAAGGCACATGACAGCCCGCTTGGAGTTTCCCAAAAGGCACCTAAAGACTCTCAGACCATGAAAAACAAGATTCTCTGGTCTGATGAAACCAAGGTTGAACTATTTGGCCTGAATGCCAAGTGTCATGTCTGGAGGAAACCTAGCGCCATCCCTACGGTGAAGCATGGTGGTGGCAACATCATGTTGTGGGGATGTTTTACAGCGGCAGGCACTGGGAAACTAGTCAGGATCGAGCGAAAGATGAACGGAGCAAAGTACAGAGAGATCCTTGATGAAAACCTGCTCCAGAGTGCTCAGAACTTCAGACTGGGGCAAAGGTTGACCTTCCAACAGGACAACGACCCTGAGCACACAGCCAAGAAAATGCAGGAGTGGCTTCGGGACAAGTCTCTGAATGTCTTTGAATGGCCCAGCCAGATCCTGGACTTGAACCCGATCAAACATCTCTGGAGAGACCTGAAAATAGCTGTGCAGCGACGCTCCCCATACAACCTGATGGAGCTTGAGAGGATCTGCAGAGAAGTATGGGAGAAACACCCCAAATACAGGTGTGCCAAGCTTGTAGCGTCCTACCCAAGAAGACTCGAGGATGTAATTGCTGCCGATTGTGCTTCGACAAAGTACTGAGTAAAGGGTCTGAATAATTATGTAAATATGATATATCAGGGTTTTTTTTTATATAAATGAGCAAAAATGTCTAAAAACCGGTTTTTGCTTTGGCATTATGGGGTATTGTGTGTAGATTGATGAGGGGGGGGGGAATGATTTAATCACTTTTAGAGTAAGGTTGTAATGTTACAAAAAGTGGAGAAAGTCAAAGGGTCTGAATACTTCCGAGTGCAATGTATCAACAAATTGGCGAGGGCACTAGAACAGTCTGCAGTTCCCGGCCTCACCCTACTAGAACTTGAAGTCAAATGTCTACTATTTGCTGATGAGCTGCTGCTTCTGTACCCAACAAATGAGGGCCTACAGTAGCACCTAGATTTTCTGCATAGATTCTGTCAAACCTTGACAGTATATTTCAATAAGACAAAAACAATGGTGTTCCTAAAACGTTCTGTTTCCAGGACCACAAATAAAAATTCCATCTAGACACCGTTGCCCTAGATCACACAAAAAACTATACATACCTCAGCCTAAACATCTCTCACCTGGCCCTGCCACAGGTAACGCAAAGCTGTGAACGATCTGAGAGACAAGGCAATAATTGCCTTCTACGCCATCAAAAGGAACATACAATCCGACATACCAATTCGGATCTGGCTAAGAGTACTTAGCCGCTCACCAACCAAGAATTCACTAAATGGGGCAAACACCAAATTGAGACTCTGCATGCAGAATTCTGCAAAAATGTCCTCTGTGTACAACGTAAAACACCAAATAATGCATGCAGAGCAGAATTAGGCCGATACCTGCTAAGTATCAAAATCCAGAAAAGAGACGGTTAATTCTACAACCACCTAAAAGGAAGTAATTCCCAAACCTTCCATAACAAATCCATCACCCACAGAGAGATGAACCTGGAGAATAGTCCCCTAAGCAAACTGGTCCTGGGGCTCTGTTCACCAACACAAGCAGATCCCCAGGAAAGCAACACAATTTGACCCAACCAAATCATGAGAAAATAAAAAGATAATTACTTGACACATTGGAAAGAATTAACAAAAAAACTGAGCAAACTAGAATGTTATTTGGCCCTAAACAGAGTACACAGTGGCAGAATACCTGACCACTGTGACTGAGCCAAAGCTTTGACTATGTACAGACTCAGTGAGCATAGCCTTGCTATTGAGAGAGGCCGCAGTAGGCAGACCTGGCTCTCAAGAGAAGACAGGCTATGTGCCCACTGCCCACAAAATGAGGTGGAAACTTAGCTGCACTTCCTAAACTCCTTCCAAATGTATGACCATATTAGAGACACATATTTCCCTCAGACCCACAAAGAATATGAAAACAACTTCCATTTTGATGAACTCCCACACATACTGGGCAAATTACCACCAGTGAAGAACACCATTGTAAATACAACCTATATTGTACTTTTTTTATTGTTTATTTTGACTTTTGTTTGTCTATTTCACTTGCTTTGGCAATGTAAACACGTTTCCCATGCCAATAAAGCCCCTTTTATTGAATTGAGAGATAGAGAGAGCGAGAGCGAGAGCGAGAGAGAGAGAGAGAGAGAATGGAAAGTAAAGTTGAGAGGTGAGGTGGGGTGGGAGGAAGAGAAATGAAGAAGAGGATGACAAGTAGATGAAAGGGGAGGAGAGTAAGAGGAGAGGCCCTGTGGGGTGTCAGAGCTCAGCCCTGCTATACAGCACAGCTGCCACTGGGAGCCCATACCGCATTGATTTGTACTTTTCACTGGAGTTGGGGACACACACACATACTGTACACACACACACACACACACACACATACTGTACACACACACACACACACACACACACACACACACACACACACACACACACACACACACACACACACACACACACACACACACACACACACACACACACACACACACACACACACACACACACACACACACACACACACACACACAGAGTACAGCTCCAGAGGCAAAAACACCAACTAGCAAGCAACATTTGGCACTTGTTGAGC
This sequence comes from Salvelinus fontinalis, assembly GCF_029448725.1. NCBI lineage: Eukaryota > Metazoa > Chordata > Actinopteri > Salmoniformes > Salmonidae > Salvelinus > Salvelinus fontinalis. The sequence goes on along the minus strand of NC_074672.1, from coordinate 15,816,330 downwards.
TTATATTTATTACCCCTCCTGGTTTACTCTGCATTCATTTGTTCTTATCTCTGTACCCCCAACCCTTTCCTCTCCCAATAACGAGAATTTCTTCAAAAAGCCTATACTCTTTCCCTCATGGGCTGAATTTATGAATACATTTTGTTTTGATTGTATGCAACAAAGCCCCAATCATGATCTGATTTGTGTACATACATCGATACTAGTCTATGTGCCTACCAGAAGACGCTCCTTGTGAATAATTTATATTTCTATTAAGTACCGTGCCTGAGCGCCCCCCCCCCAATCCCCCCACTCCCGGCACAGTATTAATATTGAACAGATAAAAGCCTCCTCTAACAGCAGAGGGAACAGCATCAAATGAAGCTGGGGATTAGAGGACTTGAAAGGCAACATGGGAAGGAGGAACTCTCTCTGGGCTGGACTGTATGGCTCCTATATACGCTGGAGAGAATAGAGAGACTACGACTTCCTGTAATGGCTGGATACACTATAGTACTGTAGCTGTAGTCTTAACACACCTGACCCGTAGAAGAGTGGTATACAGTACTGCAGCTAATCTCCAGTTCAAGCTCATTAGTAAATCATTATTGCATAACAATGTGAAATGTAAAGGCTTCATGTAAAGGCGGTATACAGTATAGAGCAGTGGCCAGAGGGAGGATGGGACTGACTGTCACCCAGTAAACTACAGCAAACAAAGTCCTTCTCTTCTATCTCTCACCTGACCCTGAAATACCGTGTTCCAACGGTTTATTTAGACCCAGCCAATAGCAGGCACTACAAATCGTTGTTCAACCAAACCGAGGCATCTATAGGCAAACAAACACACACACACAAGCACGGATATGGAAGCACACACACACAGTGTTCTGAACAGGGGGTAGAGAGGCCTGGAATGAAAACACTGCCAGATAAGTCACGGTGCCCTCATGGAGGCTGTGGTGCCCCCCTCCCCACCACACAGCAGTACACCTCCCAGGTGGGTGTGTTTGTCTCCCTTTCTTCATTGCTCTCCTGCTTCCAGTATTTCTCTCCTGTCCCCTTCATCCCCGTCTGTACCTCTCGGCAGGCTACAAGACATTTAAGAGCCTATAAAGTGTTTAATGTGTAGTTTGTTCACGGGGAAAGAAGTGATAAGTGTGTTTTTATAAAGCACATTCATCGCTAGTCACAATGAAATTTGACATGCCTGAACTACCCTCAAAGACCCAAAGACAGCTCTGAGGTCTGGGTGCAAGATGTGCCGTTTAAAACCCCGGGAGTGGATCTACCCCAGCCATTCAGATGCTACACACGCTCATATTGATAGCAGCTTCAGAGGCAACACTTCTAACATGCTTTCACTTTGACCTTTTTTTATTTTTTTTAACTCGGGCTTCTTAGTTTAAATGTAATCAGAAACAGGTGTTATCTGAGGAAGGGGAAAGCCTGGAGAGAAAGAGAGAGAGCACTAGTGAAGCCCACATTAAGGCCTGTTCACATGAAGAGTACACTGTGATGTCTGCCATTATAATATGGTAGAACACAGCTCAAAGCCTTCCTCGCTCTCGTCTCTCTGTCTGTCAGTAGAATGTAGAATGCCATTGAGTTTCAGACTTTCGTTTCTATCTCCCCCCCCAAAGCTAGCACAGGTTGCTTTTCCACAGCCTCTATTGAGTTTAGCATAGAGTAGATGAGCATCACTTTCCCCACCATTACTTCAGCTAAATATATAAACATGGCGCTTGGCAATGCTAGGCTGTCTTCTGCTCTGTCTTTTCTTTTCTCTTTTCTACTCTCTCTCTCTATGGTTCTCTAGTACTGTTAGGGTATCGTGTTGGCCACCCCCCCCCCCCTCTCTCTCTCTCTCTCTCTCTCTCTCTCTCTCTCTCTCTCTCTCAAAATTCAATGTATGGACTTCATTGGCATGGGAAACATATGTTAACATTGCCAAAGCAAGTGAAGTAGATAATAAACAAAAGTTAAATAAACAATAAAAATGTACAGTAAACATTACACTCACAGAAGTTTCAAATGAATAAACACATTTCAAATGTCATAATATGTCTATATAAAGTGTTGTAACAATGTGCAAATAGTTAAAGTACAAAAGGGAAAATAAATAAACATAAATATGGGTTGTATTTACAATCGTGTTTGTTCTTCACTGGTTGCCTTTTTCTTGTGGCAACAGGTCACAAATCCTGTCCCTGTGATGGCACACCTTGGTATTTCACCTAGTAGATATGGGAGTTCATCAAAATTGGATTTGTTTTCATATTCTTTGTGAGTCTGTGTAATCTGAGGGAAATATGTGTCTCTAATATTGTAACACATTTTTCAGGAGGTTAGGAAGTGCAGCTCAATTTCCACCTCATTTTGTGGGCAGTGTGAACATAGGCTATGCTCACTGAGTGTGTACATAGTCAAAGATTTCCTTAATCTTGGGTCAGTCACAGTGGTCAGGTATTCTGCCACTATGGTTCACTAGTACTATTGGAGTATCATGTTGGCCATTCCCCTCCTCCTCTCTTCTCTCTCTCCTCTCTGGTTCAGTGTTGTCTCTAATGGCTGTTGATTATCTACTAAAGAGAGTTCCATTTTTCTCTAAGGTTCTCTTAACAGATTAGACTAGAAAGAATGTAGGTCAATCACACCCCCCTCTACACTTCTTATCATGAGGGATTATCATGTCACCAGAACGTCACTTCCTGTTGAACGCGGAATGAGGCAGAGCTTGGTTTGTTGGTTTGGAAAGTGTCTGAAAAAAGTGTTTTATTGCACAAGTTCGGTTACTACCTAGCACTTAACGCTCTGGCCGAAGAGTCGGGTTGATAGGAGCGTTCTGACCTAACAGCAGTAGTCAAGCACCCAAGCTAACTGGCTAATGTTGGCTAGCTTGCTAGCTATTTCCAGACACAAATAAGAGAACAGCTCACTCCACGCCATTTTACTTGCCCTAGCAGAGCTGGTTAGGCTGGTTTTATGTTATCCAGAGTAGAGGTCGACCGATTAATCGGAATGGCCGATTAATTAGGGCCGATTTCAAGTTTTCATAACAATCGGTAATCGGTATTTTTGGACACCGATTTGCCGATTATTATTAGTTATTTTTTTTGTTATTTTTTTACACCTTTATTTAACTAGGCAAGTCAATGACGGCCTAGGAATGGTGGGTTAACTGCCTTGTTCAGGGGCAGACCAACAGATTTTTACCTTGTCAGCTCGGGGATTCGTTTTTGCAATCTTCCGGTTACTAGTCCAACGCTCTAACCACCTGCCTTACATTGCACTCCATGAGGAGCCTGCGTGGCAGGCTGACTACCTCTTACGCGAGGGCAGCAAGAAGCCAAGGTAAGTTGCTAGCTAGCATTAAACTTATCTTATAAAAAACAATCAATCTTAACATAATCACTAGTTAACTACAGATACTTGATGATATTACTAGTTTATCTAGCGTGTCCTGCGTTGCATATAATCGATGCGCCTACTTCGACAAACGGGTGATGATTTAACAAGCGCATTTGCGAAAAAAGCACTGTCGTTGCACCAATGTACCTAACCATAAACATCAATGCCTTTTTTTAAATCAATAGACAAGTATATATTTGTAAACCTGCATATTTAGTTAATATTGCCTGCTAACATGAATTTCTTATAATTAGGAAAATTGTGTCACTTCTCTTGCGTTCCGTGCAAGCAGTCAGGGTATATGCAGCAGTTTGGGCTGCCTGGCTCATTGCGAACTGTGTGAAGTCCATTTATTCCTGACAAAGGCCATAATTAATTTGCCAGAATTTTACATAATTGGGCCTCCCGGGTGGAGCAGTGGTCTAGGGCACTGCATCGCAGCGTTAGCTGTGCCACCAGAGACTCTGGGTTCGCGCCCAGGCTCTGTCTCAGCCGGCCGCGCCCGGGAGGTCCGTGGGGCGACGCACAATTGGCCTAGCATAGTCCTAGCATCGTATCTATCTAATATAACTCAGAGGGTTTTCTTTAATGGAAGATTCTCTAATGTAGGGTGTGGTGTACCGCAGTGCAGTTCTCTAGGCCCTCTACTTTTTTATATTTTTACCAATGACATGCCACTGGCATTAAACATTGCATGTGTGTCCATGTACACTACCGTTCAAAAGTTTGGGGTCACTTAGAAATGTCCTTGTTTTTGAAAGAAAATAAAATATTTTGTCCATTAAAATAACATCAAATTGATCAGAAGTACAATGTCGACATTGTTAATGTTGTAAATGACTATTGTAGCTGGAAATGGCATATTTTTTATGGAATGTCTACATAGGCATACAGAGGCCCATTATCAGCAACCATTACTCCTGTGTTCCAATGTTAAAGGAGAGCCGCACACTCTAGGAGCTCAGATGCAAAAATATTTAATTTACCCACAGGCAAGCTGTCTTCATCAGCTAATCCAAGTTGACCATTTTAAAAGGCTAATTGATCATTAGAAAGCCATTTTGCAATTATGTTAGCACAGCTGAAAACTGTTGTTCTGATTAAAGAAGCAATAAAAGCCTTTAGACTAGTTGAGTATCTGGAGCATCAGCATTTGTGGGTTTGAATCCAGACTCAAAATGGGCAGAAACAATTAACATTCTTCTGAAACTCGTCAGTGTATTCTTGTTCTGAGAAATGAAGGCTATTCCATGCGAGAAATTGCCAAGAAACTGAAGATCTGGTACAACGCTGTGTACTACTCCCTTCACAGAACAGGCTCTAACCAGAATAGAAAGAGGAGTGGGAAGCCCTGGTGCAACAGGACAAGTACATTAGAGTTAAGTAAGTTAGTACAAGTACATTAGAGGGATGCTGGCCTTCTAGGCAGAGATGCAAAGAAAAAGCCATATCTCAGACTGGCCAATAAAAATTAAAGATGGGCAAAATAACACAGACACTGGACAGAGGAACTCTGCCTAGAAGGCAGGTTGTATTTCTGATCAATTTGATGTTATTTTAATTCTACACTTCTACACTTCTCCTTCTCACCCCCCTCTACACTTCTCCTTCTCACCCCCCTCTACACTTCTCCTTCTCAACACCCTCTACACTTTTCCTTTCCACCCCCCTCTACACTTCTCCTTCTCAACGCCCTCTACACTTCTCCTTCTCACCCCCCTCTATACTTCTCCTTCTCACCCCCATCTACACTTCTCCTTCTCAGCCCCATCTACACTTCTCCTTCTCACCCCATCTACACTTCTCCTTCTCACCCCATCTACACTTCTCCTTCTCAACACCCTCTACACTTCTCCTTCTCACCCCCCTCTATACTTCTCCTTCTCACCCCCATCTACACTTCTCCTTCTCACCCCCCTCTACACTTCTGCTTCTCACCCCCCTCTATACTTCTCCTTCTCACCCCCCTCTACACTTCTCCTTCTCACCCCCCTATACACTTCTCCATCTCTTCCTTTCATTCAGTCATCTCACCCCCCCTCCCCCCTCCCCCCTCCTGTACTTCTCCTTTCTCATCCTTCCCAATCCCAAATCCAGTGGCATGTGTTAGGAAATGGCCATTTGTACCCCCCCACCGGCCCACCCTTCACAACCCTGGAGCTGTATCTAAGGGAGAGGAAGTGGGCTTGTGTGAGCTGGCTGGCTGTTTTCTTGAAATTACCATCCATTGACACAGTGTGACAAAGCCGTGCGGGCAGCAGAGCTCCTCTTAAAAGGATTACACAGGGAGCGTGGAGCTGGGGAGGGGGGGGGGGGGGGGGGGGGGGGGCTGTCGGCAGCAGGAGGTGCGTGCATGCCCAATGAGCAATCCTCTCTTGCCTGGCTAGGGCTGAGAGAGTAGAGAGTCAGTGTTTAGTGTTAAGACAAACAGGCAGGCGGGCGGGCGGGCGGCGGGCGCCTGAAGTGGAGTAGTGTGTCACTTAGCCTGAGAGGAGAGGAGAGGAGGATGTAGCATAAGTAGAAGCTGCTCGCTCACACACACACAAACACACATTGAGACACACACACACGCAGGCACACACTGCATTCCTGCTGATGAGCCAGATCCCAGTCTGTCTTTGTTCATTAGGAGTTGATTAGCGTGTCACCATGTAACCACGGGTCTGGAATCAGTTCTTAGGGTCTTTTGTGGGCGTCATCCAATTGTTCATCTGCCACTCAGATAGAGCCAGGGTCAGACACGGAGCCTCTCTGCTCTCCAAGTCTTTGAGGGGGAGTCTTTGATAACTTTGATGTAGTGCCACACAAAGTGATATTTATACTCATTTGATTAATCAAGCATCTTTCTGCCAATGGCAGCTCAGTGATATGGGCTTCATGAATGGATTAAAGTTATTCAAGTTATATCCCTTGTCCGGCCTGTCATCAGAAGAGTTATACTGCAGCTTCTGGCTAGGAGAGCATCTCACACGCTTTCACTAGAGATACTGCACCGACTGTACATCATCTATCATGGTGTACTTCCATTATGGCTGCCACACCTTCCAGAGGGGCACACAGCACTATTATTCTACTCATCTCTCTCTCTCCTCTCTCTGGGGCATTAAACCTCCCCCATTTCTTATGTAACTATCCCTAAGTTGTTTGGGATTGTTCCAGCCATGGTCTGACATGGATATATTTAGCCAGGCCTCCTCCTCTCTCCACTGTGTTCCCCCCTGTACCCTGCATGCCCAAGTAGCACTAAAACATTGATGTATTCAGAACCTCAGGCAGGGCAGTGACACACTTACGTTACATCCAGAGCAATTAATGTCCACAAAATCGAGATTACAATGCAGATGTCCCACAAGGTTAGTACAACGCACAAGTGGGCACCCACAGACACAGGAAGGTAGAGAGAGAGAGAGAGAGAGAGAGAGAGAGAGAGAGAGAGAGAGAGAGAGAGACCCACCGCTAGCCACTCTCACGTGGCTGGGGTGAATGCGGATCAGAAAGCGGGCACCGGTTTATAATGCTGGACACTCTTGTTGGTTTTACTTCCACATGCGTGCCCAGTAATGTCATATCGATTGTTTACATAGAGGCTGTGACTTCACACATGGAGATGGTATTGTGTGTGTGTGTGTGTGTGTGTGTGTATGTCTCCTCCTCCTGCTCCTCTCTTCTCTTCCCTCTTCTTTTCTCTCCTCCTCCTCACACACACACTCCTCTCCTCTGGACAGCAGCCAGCTCCTAGCCACTGAGGGGCTGTGCAGCACAGAAGGCAGCATGCCACCCAGAGCCAAGGTCATGCTGGGCAGCCATATTGTATTTTATTACAAGGTGGGCTGCACTGAGCACTAATATGGTCTCTTGTTAGATTGATCACCCATGGCAACAGCAGCAGCAGATCAGGGGACTAGGCAGGTATCCAGAATGTTAATTCACCCTCCAGGTTTTTATGTTTGGCCAAATTATTTTCATTGGCTTTATTAATACATAACGTATATACAGTGTACAGGTATACAGTATATTAGAAGATTGTGCTGGTAGTTAAGGTCTATATAGGAGGGTTATGTTTGTGTGTTGTGTGAAGTGAACGATGACATCATCCTTCTAGGAGTAATGATGCCGGTTCCATTAGTCCCCTCTGTTAGGTGGGCTCTGGTGTGATGACATCATGCCTGTTTTCTGACAAGGGTGGTTGGGGTCGGAGGTTGAAAAAGCTTTTAATTTCTGTTCAGACCCCCTATGACCAACTACATACAGGAAAGGAGAGGCTCTCGTAATATCCATCTTACGAGATAGAAAGCCTACAGATATACAATACCATATTATGATCGTCATTGTCAAAACCTTTAGATTGTCAGGGAGTACCACGTTACTATGGAATGCCATGATGTAAAGTATGACGTATGTTTCTCCTTTAACCTCTGACCTCTCTCCCCTTTGACCTCTGCAGGTGACCCCAGTAGCTGGCCCTCCAGAGGGGGGTACCAGGGTGACCATCCATGGCATGAACCTGGGCCTGGCGTTCAGTGAGATGGTGGACAACGTGGAGGTGGCTGGAGTCAAGTGTTCCCCTGTGGAGGAAGGCTACATCATCGCAGAACAGTAAGTCAACGCACAGGTCACACACACACACACACACACACACACACACACACACACACACACACACACACACACACACACACACACACACACACACACACACACACACACACACACATTAACCTAGCCTTAACACTAACCTTGGATTTAAAAAATATATTTTCAAAACTGTAGACATTCATAGCCAATTAATCGATGACAGTGTTAGGTGAATGGAACATGTTTCCACAGAACAGTAATGGAATAATGGCAGAAGATGCCTTGAAATAGAGTGAACAAAAAGGGGAAACCCTATATTTACCATTTTAAGACTATCCAACAACAGCCATGCAGTCACTAAGGCTGCAGATTTCAGACCACTGAGAGGTGGGTAGAAGCACAGTAAAAGTAAACAAACATCACGAACAACACCTAATTGTGTTCACTGGCAAGCCTTGGAGCTGTATGCAACTGTATGAGACTGGACCATCTAACACAAGCTGGCAGCTCACACACTCGCACACACACACACGCACGCATGCACGCACGCACGCACGCACATACACACACACACACACACAGGGACACGTACACACACACACACACAGAGACAAGCATGCACACTCTCTCTCTCTCTCTCTCTCGCTCTCTCTCTCTCACACACACACACACACACCAGAGAGACTCCTCTCTTAATTATGACTGGAGCAAGGCCATCAGTCTCGGCCTGTTGTTTTCACGTACAGGAAGATAGCCCACACCTCACACAAACACAAACACAAACACACACACACACACACACAGACATATACAACCCGTCAGTCCCAGAACCTCTGTGTGTGTTTACCTTTGTTTAATTGTTTTAATTGCCTGGTGCAGCAGAGAGCACATTAAGCCCGTCCCATCTCCCTTCACTAATTGTCCGTGGCCCATGTTTCATAATTGGCTTCCTGCTGCCTCACACAGATAGACTAGACAGTTCAGTCAGAACGGCTGAGCCAGGAGAGCAGTGCATTGTGGATACCCCTGCCCTCACCTAGACGGGTACATAGACCCTCCCTGTCACAGCAGTACTGTAACAGTGCTCTCTGTCTTCACATAGACAGACAAGTGTATGTGTCCTGTACACCTCTCAGGTGAATGACCCCTGACACTCCCTGTCAGCACACAGCAGCACTCTACCATCCTGACCCTGAGTGGAATGGAGTGGTGGCTTATGGGTGCCCTCACCTTGACAGGTGTATGGAGACCTCTCAGACGATTGACTCAAATGGAACCCTCCCTGTCTGCACACAGCAGCACTCTACCATCCTGACCCTGACTGGAGAGGAGTGCAGAGCAAAAGGAGGATATGCAGACAGACAGAAAAGGCGCTTTGTCACTCTCTCTTCCTCCATTTGAATGAAAGGACAATGACTTGGAGTCAGTGGGGTAGAAGACAGTTTTGTGAGTTTCGTGTTGGAGCTGCGGCCTGCGGAGACAAAGGTAGCCTGGCACACAACAGAACTGAGTAGAACAGACTCCTCTGTGGAGTCAAGTCCTTAACCTTAATTCCTCTGCTGGCCTTCTTCTGCCCTCCCTCTGATCCCCGAGGAGCACTGCAGCACTGTCCTGCTGCGGCGTTGACTACTATACACACCCACATCAGGTATACCTCAGCACCGATACTGAGGCAAATCAGACAACTTTCAAAGGAGTTAATTAGACACTTTGCTGTGCATGTATTATCCTCTCAACATCCAGGAGGGAAGTATTTTGGCCATTGCTATTAAGGCAGAGGCTTTTGAAATAGTCTTTGGTAGCTAGGTTGGGGGATAGTTGGTGTTGTGTGGGGTAAAGTTATATTTTAGCACCGTAAGTGTTTGGGGAGGTCTGGCTGTGTGTGTGTGTATAATTGAAATGCGCTGCATGTCACACTGGCTGTAGGGGACCATTTGTCAGCAGTGCACCGATCTGACAGCAGTTTAATCCGATTGGGACACTGCTGGAGTGAATTCATTTATTTTGCCGTGTAAAACGTGTCAGAGGGGGAAATTAGAAAGCTGGCCAGGGTCCCCAGCAGCAGTATTACTGTGACTAAGAAGGGGTAGGGTTGTGGGTAGTGTTGGCGTAGTGGTCTGGATCCCTGACTTAGCAGAAGTTAGCACACATTGTCAACCTGTTGGTTCTCTGCCCTGTTAGTGTTGCCTTGGTCGGACTAGTGTGGGTTGCACCACAAGCTGTACTCCAGTCAACAGATTTTTAAATTTTTTATTTAGTCTCTTTTTTTACTATTGGCGCATCCCCTGAATTCAACAGCCTGAATTCAAAATGGAATAAATGTTTCTCACCCATCTACACACAATACCCCATAATGACGAAGTGAAAATCTGTTTTTAGATTTGAGCAAATGTTTTGAAAATGAAATACAGATATCTAATTTACGTAAGTATTCACACCCCTGAGTCAATACTTTGTAGAAGCACCTTTGCCAGCGATTACAGTCTTTCTGGGTACGTCTGTAAGAGCTTTCCACACCTGGATTGTGTAACATTGGCCCACTGTTCTGCAAATTGGTTGTTGACCATTGCTAGACAACCATTTTCAGGTCTTGCTGTAGATTTATGTCCAAACTGTAACTCTGCCACTCAGGAACATTCACTGTCTTCTTGGTAAGCAATTCCAGTCTAGACTTGGCCTTGTGGTTTAGGTTATTTTCCTGCTGAAAGGTAATTTAATCTCCCAGTGTCTGGTGGAAAGCAGAATGAACCAGGTTTTCCTCTAGGATTTTGCCTGTGCTTAGCTCCATTCTGTTTCTTTTTTACCAGTCCTTAACAATTACAAGAATACCCATAACATGATGCAGCCACCACTATGCTTGAAAATACAGAGTGGTACTCAGTCATGTGTTTTATTGAATTTGCCCCAAACATAACACTTTGTATTCAGAACAAAAAGTGAATTGCTTTCCCACATTTTTTGCAGAGAGCAAAACAGGATGCATGTTTTAGAATGTTTATTCTGCACAGGCGTCCTTCTTTTCACTCTGTCAGTTAGACTAGTATTATGAAGTAACTACAACACGCCGTAATGGCCGTGGCGCGCTTTTAGAGGCCCCCCTCTTGGGCGCAAAGACACTATTTTTCTGTTATCAAGCTAGTTTCCTGCAATTCTACACATTTTGTCATGGTGCTGAGAGAAAATGTTCAGCTTTAAAGCTAATTTCCTACAATTTACACATGTTGTGTCACGTTGGTATGAAGAGATTTCGGGAGACAGGCGCAGGAATGCGAAATAGTTTTTTATTAAGCCCAAATTACGGCGTGCCGTGTAAAGGCACAGGGACGAAGACCAAACAAACACAGAACAAAACATAGGGTAGAAACCGTGAACAAAAGAGCGGGGAGTACCTCGAATAAATAACACACAATGATTAACACACGGGACGAGACCCGTAATCATCTGCGCTATCCACAACGGCACGAAAGCCGAAACACACAGCACAGGTACTCACACGCATTGGAACAATAATTGACAGCCTAATGGAAACCAAAGGGCACACTTATACAAGTACTAATCAGTGGGAACGGGGGACAGGTGTGCGTAATGAAAGTTTAAGTTTACTCTGAAAACGTTTTACCACCCCAATTTTTTTTTTTATCCATTTATATATATATATTATATTATTATAATTTATGTTTTGAAGTGGCGGCCACGATTGCATATAGGAGAAACACTGGTCCCTGCCTGGGAGTAAATCTCTTCCTCTCAGCCAGGAGCTCTCTTGGCCTCATTAATTGTGATTCAGGAGATAAGCGCTAGAGAAACAATGATGTGGCCACCCTACTCTCCATCTCTCTTTCTCATTTTCTCTTTCTCTCTTTCTCTCTGGCTCTCTCTCTCTCTTTCCGTCTCTCTTCATTTCCCTCAACACCATGATTGATTCTTGTTCTTTATTACTTTCCACAAGCGTCGATCGATAGGCCTCCTGGTTTTATTATGTCATTTGATCTGGCCACCTGCCGGCGGAGGGAGACACCTGATCACGCCTTATGATGAAGCTGTATTGATCCGCCGTGGGGTGTCGGCCGGGTTCCTGACTGTGATTTATATTTGGCGTTGCTACGGTGACGCCGGAGCTTGATCAGCACGACAGGGGGCTTGTCGGTGGAAGGCTATTTATGATGTCCACTCCCCAGGAAGTTATAGGGCTACTGCTATGAGTGGTGTGGCGACTGGTGGAGGGGCACGCTTCTGAAAGCTGTACGCGGCGAGGTGTCCACTTCAATTAAGTTTCACATTGTTTAATGTCACGTGCGCGAGTACAGTGCAATGCCTTTCTAAATGGCCTGCCTTGGATGTGTCATGTAAACCAATCAGAGAGCCGGAGAGAAGATTACATTACGAGATGAGATCGATAAAGTAATGACCCTCGTAACTTTTCCTCCCAGTCCAACATATATATGAGAGTCTACCTGGTGAAGTCAGAACGGGGACTGGCTGAGAACACTACTGTCTCTATGGGAATGGATGACAAAGAACATTGTTATGTACAGTATGTGCATTGGGTTGAATACTGTATTCCGTGACATTGAGCTGTAATGTACAATGCTGAATAGATGTGCTAGATAGCGTTGTGTGTCGGACTGTGTGTGTTTTTGTGTGTTCTTCCAGGATAGTGTTTCTGACTGTGTGTGTGGTGTTCTCTTCCAGGATAGTGTTTCTGACTGTGTGTGTGGTGTTCTCTTCCAGGATAGTGTTTCTGACTGTGTGTGTGGTGTTCTCTTCCAGGATAGTGTGTCTGACTGTGTGTGTGGTGTTCTCTTCCAGGATAGTGTGTCTGACTGTGTGTGTGGTGTTCTCTTCCAGGATAGTGTTTCTGACTGTGTGTGTGGTGTTCTCTTCCAGGATAGGGTCGTTTTGTTTATTGCCTGAGTTTAGTGTTTGACTGTGTGTGTTTTGTATGTACTTCCAGGATAGTGTTTCTGACTGTGTGTGTTTTGTATGTACTTCCAGGATAGTGTGTGAGATGGATGCTGCACCAGCCGACAGCAAGCCTGGCCCGGTCCAACTGTGTGTTGGGGAGTGCAGACCTGACCTCAAGACTCGCTCTGCCCAGCTCTACGCTTTTGTGGTAAGACTGTGTTATCATGAATATTATATAAGTATTTTCCCCATACAAATAGTAATAAAAAAGTAGGAAACTTGGCAAAATAACCAATAACTCTACACGATTGGCTGGAGACTATTAAAACGTTTCAGAATGAGGAAGAGAAGTAATCCTCAAGCTTTCTTCCATGCCGACCGCCATTGTTGTCTTGTAAGCCAGAGAATAAGTTATAAAAAGCCTACCAATGAACTGAAATGATGAAGCCTTTTCTTGAAGTATGTTATGTTGAAATACATAATAGCACAGTAATTACCACAGAGGTGCCCAGGGAATCAGCAGTGATTAAATAGACAATGGGTGTTGTCAACAGTAGGTGTTGTCGTACAGGAGTAAACCATAGGAGGATACCTGAATGAACACCTCCACACTTGCCTTCGTCCACACCTGTATCTCACCCGTACTAAAGCTAGCCTGCAGCTAACTGATAATCAACACTCCCATTCACACACTCCCAATTAGCCACCCCTTAACAATTAACAGCCGCTAGTAATTACCAGAACTGTTTTCAGAGTACCGCTTTAGCCTATCCCCTGACTAGAACAGCACGGAGTGAGGAACCGTGTGTGTGTGATGTTTGTGTGTCTTCACTGACACTTTTGACACCCATAATTCATGTTGCTGCTCAGGGAGTTGTGACATCGCAGCGCTGTGCGTGGGTACTACAGTACTTTACCTGCAATTCCCTAATATCACAGCCCCGTTAAAGAAAATGACACATAACAAAAGCTCTCTTCAATTTAGTAGACAACCAAACACCCTCCGCATGTGTGTGTGTCTGTGTGTGTGTGTGTGTGTGTGTGTGTGTGTGTGTGTGTGTGTGTGTGTGTGTGTGTGTGTGTGTGTGTGTGTGTGTGTGTGTGTGTGTGTGTGTGTGTGTGTGTGTGTGTGTGTGTGTGTGTGTGTGTGTGTGTGTCTGTGTGTGGCACTGAGGAGCAGTCTGACTCTGTTTTGTCAGTGTCTCTCAGGATTCCAGCCTTGCTGTGTTGATGTTTCTGACTCTGTCTGTCTGTCTGTCTGTCTGTCTGTCTGTCTGTCTGTCTGTCTGTCTGTCTGTCTGTGTGCTCGCTGATGACAGGCAGGGCGACCCGGCGGGGCTACTGTAAGAACTAGTTATTTCCAGACTGCCTTTTTAAAAGGCCCAGTGGTATAGAACTCAGCAATGCAGAACACAGCAACACAACACAGGATGAGTGGGATCGCAGAGGGACTTTATAAGATCCCTCTTTACATGGGGTCGCAGTGCAGAGGGTGGGCATGCCACGGATCGGGGCAGTTGAAAGCTGTTCTTTTCTGCTGTGGCTCAGTATAGAGTAAACGGTACTGTTAGAGGGACAGGAGGTGTATGATAGCTGGGTGCATTACAGTCCTAAAAAAATGTCCCTCCGGTCTCCCTTCCACCTCTAGATGCCATCAGTGCAGGGCCTGTCCCCCAGCAGAGGTCCTGAGTCAGGGGGCACCAAGGTGACCATCACGGGGGAGAACCTGGGCGCTGGCAGCAGTGTCACCGTCCTCTTTGGAAACCAGACCTGCGAGTTCTACGGGTAATTGAGAGACTCATCTCACCCCCTCTCCTCCTTACACTGACTAGTTCATTTGTGGTAGTTTAATACATCCTGTATTAGTCTCCTCCTGATCTCTCCTCCTGTGGAAGAAAGAGAAGTTAGAAGAAAGAAAATCCATTTGTAATGTTTTCAAAACTTCTGTCATAATAAATATATGTAAATTGTGCTGTTACCCAGTGGTCTCTCTCTCTCTCTCACTCTTTTTTTTCCCTCTAAGTGAGAGCCCCCTAGGGGCATCTCTCCTTCTCTTCCAGTCAGAAACGTCTGCAATTCTTAATAAGGTTTTGATGACCCACTGCATCAAACCTCTCTAATAATAGCCTCCAGACAACCTTATGCTCCCCTGCCTGGGAGTTTTTCCCTTTTTCAGTTACCTGTACTGTTTTTATTTGATCTGCTCTCTCTTGCTTTGTTTTCAGCTCTCTTTCTCTTTCTCTCTCGCTCTCTCTCTCTCTTTCTTTCTCTCTTTCTTTTTCTCTCTCTCTCTCTCTCTTTTTCTCTGTTTTTTTCTCTCGCTCTCTGTCTTTCTGTATATCTAGCTTTCTCTCCCGCCCTACCTGTCTCCTTCATGCTCTCCATCTTTCTCCCTACCCCTCTCTCTCTCTCCATCCCTCCCTCACTCTCCTCTCCTCTCTCTCTCCCTCTCTTTTCCGCCATCTATTTAAAGCAGTGCAGCGGAAGGGAAGGGCGGAGGTCTCATTGTAATGCTGTAAGATTGAGAAGTCAAGGCAGCTTTAATGAGATCCAGGCTAATTGTTCTCCACTGTGAGTCTGACTGTGGCGAGATGGGGGGGGGGGGGGGGGGGGGCTAATGAACAGGGCTAGTTTCAGGGGGGTGGACAGGTAGAGCAAGGATCCATAGAGAGCGATAGAGTAAGGTGAAGAAAAATGAAGAGGAGATGCAGACATTGACTGTATGTTGGCGGATGTGTTTGTGTTCGTGTGTGTGCAGGAGGACCATGACAGAGATCGTGTGTTACTCGGCTCCCTCCCTGACTGGGGTGGGTTCGGTTCAGATCAGTGTGAATGTGGACCGGGCCCAGGTCAAGGAGAGCCTGAGCTTCGATTACATTGAGGACCCCACCGTCCAGCGCATTGAGCCAGAGTGGAGCATCGCCAGGTAACATCAACACCGACGCTCCTAGATATCAGCATCAGGAACTGGACCCTCTCTACTCCCTAGTCCTTCATAGAAGCCACCATCAAAATAACCCCACCAGCGCAACTAGTTAACAGCAGGAGTTGGCTTGGGTGACTCAGTGTTAGATAGTGCAGAGCTGTAGTCAGACAAAAGACCAGACGTGGTAGTGATCGTGATCGCAATCGCATCACTGCAGCATCTCCCAGGCAGACAGGGTTTGTCATTAAAGAGAGGGATGATGAGGGCTAAGTGAGAGTGAGAACGAGAGAGACTGCGAACATGTGGCAGAGGCGTGAGTGTGGAGCAGATGGCAGCGGAGATGGAGTTTAGTCCGGAAGAGAAGACAGAGCAGCGTGTCTTCCATCACTCTCTCTGCTGAGAGACAGAGAGAAGAGGAGAGAGGCACCGCATTGTTTCATCAAACCTATTCTGTCTTTTCTGAAGCGTGAGCCGCACCCCGTGCCTTCTCTCAGGCCTGGGGATCAAACGGGCTGCCAGGGTGCAGTCTACATAAACACAACCCAGGAATGCGTAGCTAAGATCAACAGGAAGGGAGGAGATAGATGTGCGTTATGCATTAGATGCAACACACGAGTATATCTTACCTGGCCCACACCCTGTTACACCCTAGCTTCACTCCTCCTTGTACTCCTGATTGGATGGATCGGTTAAGGGCTGCGTGCTCATTGGGCGTTTTGTTCTGTGGAACTCAGATGAACTCTTGTTTTACCACTGAGATCCGCTGTTTACCACTGAGATAGACTGTAGGTGATGAAACTGTAGCAGCACCACACACACAACGATTCTGGTGACTCTTTGACTTTCTGTCTAGGTGATGCCCATCTAGTGCTCCCAGCAGCCCTGGCTAGCCTGGTCACAAATATAAACAATATAACCCCCAGTGCTTCAGCTCAGCCGCAGTAACAGTCCCGATCACGATAATAGTCCTACCAGAGAGAGAAGACCTCTGCTCATGTCCTGCCCGTCTGTGTTGTTTAGGTCAGCATAGCTCGGCTTTTATTTTGTGTTGTGTATTATCTGTCGAGCCACGTACCTACGACCGCTGCATACTAACTAGCGACCTCGGCGACCACAGCTAGCTAATAGCCTTCGGTAGTTGAAAGACGAGCCCGCCGCTGTGTTTGATTACGGTTCTAGTGAAGTCCGTTAAAAGCATCTTTAATCATTTATTTACCTCAAAAGCCTATTATCTTCTGAAAACGCCTTGTCAAAGAACAAGTTAGTTTGAAGCTTTTATATTTATCTGAGGTATAAAATAAAAGTTTCCACAAGGGGTTGTGCAGGGAAGGAAGTTTTACAGAGAAGGTCTTGTTGTATGCTGGTGTGTTTGTTTGTAAAACTTCTCTCTCTCTCTCTGTGTCTGTGTGCGTGTGTGTGCGTGTGCGAAACAGCGGCCACACTCCTCTGATGGTGACAGGAACTCATTTGGATGTTGTCCAAGAGCCCAGGATGCGCGTCAAGTACGGCGGCCGCGAGTCTGTCAACGTGAGTAGTAACACGCACGCACACAAGAACATACACACATACACACTTACACTAGGCCAGATGATGCTGGGGACGAGTAGTACAACACACTCTCTTGGTCTAGACGATGTTGGGAATGACTGTCATATGAAGTCTCGTCCCGCTAACCCCCATCTTCCTCTACTTCCTACAACCTCCCCATGAACCATATCTCACATCTCCCGTAACTCTAACTAGCCTCCTTAAATAAGGGAGTAGTTGGAGAGTGGTTCACATGCAGTATTTAATTAGACCGTTTTGTCACCACCAGGCTCCCGTTACCATGGCCAGTCAGTCAGGGCCTCAGCTATACACAGTCCGGCTCTAATATGCGCTAACCTGCTCTACCCCACTTAGACTTGTTGTCTATTCAGAGGATTCAGCCTGAATGTTAAATCTCTCACAGGGAATTTTTCTGGAATCTTGAGTGTGGGAGGGTGTTGGAGGACCGAAAGGTTGGAACTTAGTGGGGTGGAGGGGCTAAGCAGGATGGAGGGTGGTGGGCTTGGAAGGCTGGGGGGAGACCGGGGGGCTGGTCCATTCCTAATGGCTTCCATTAGAAGATGAAGTGCTGTCAGAAGGCTTTGGTCAGCATAAAGAACCCTTCTCTGTATAATCAGGGGCGGGCGGGCGGGACGGGGGAATCGTTACAAATTGCATTTACTCTCCATTCCTGGGGGTCCATGTTTAATTAAGGGATTTTTCCACCGCTACGGTCGGTGGGTAGGTAGGGGTGAAGGTGGGGAGGGCAAAGGGGTGGGGGGGGGAGGTAGTGCGGAACAAGTGCTTCATGCCAGGAAATACTGTCAATCATAAAGACATATTGTATACGTACACACACACTGTAGTCAGATAGCCTACTGCACACTCACTCACTCACACACAGACAGACAGGCACACACACACACACACACACACACACACACACACACACACACACACACACAGACACACACACTCTATGACCGTGCTCTGAAGTCTTCTTCTTTGACTGAAACGGCCTCTATGTGACTGATTTCACACTTCACCAGAACACTGCTCTGTGGGTCTCAGAGAATCTTTTTAGAGAACATTTGAACAGATTTTCTCCAAGGTAGTGTCTCCTTACCCTCTGCATTCACAACCCTCCCCCCAGCAGGACAGACTGTACTGCACTAAAGTGGTTCTGAAGGGCCTGAGGTTTCTTCATGATTGCTCCAGTAGCCAACATCAAAACTGTAACCTAGTCCTTTGTTCTATTACATGTCTCCATGTACGGACACAGTTACCCCATCAGACCCTTTTATACGAAGAAACCCAGCCATTTTGGGTCTAACGACAGACAGTCTCGCTGCTTTATTCACACAAAGAGAGAACTGGGTCAGATCAGAAAGAATTCTTGGAAACCTCAGCTGAAATAGGATTTGACTTGTGTGTGGGTGCTGTCTGGTGTGTCAGTCAGGTGCAGGCAGAAACCTCTGAGAGCTCTGCGGCGTTCTCCTTTAAAGTGCAGTCTCACCTACCCCCACCCCATCACACACACCTACCTAGCTCCTCTCACAGACACCCGGCTCCTCTTTGATTCCCTCGCCCCAGAAGAGGCAAAGAGAAGAAGCCGCCATGTGAATTTTTGTTAACTGCTGAGGTTACAATTACCTATCTCTTCATCCCTTCCTTTCGTATTTGTCGCGGGGGGAAAGGCAGAAAGCCGTGCAATCAGGGCCCAGCCGAGAAAGGGCCTGTCATGTCAGCCTTCGAAGTGTCACTTGCCTTCCACTAAATTGCCTCTCTCGTCTCCCTTCCATCCTTCCCTCTCGTCACCTGCACACGATTCTTCACAAAGAAGAAGGCACAGAAAGGGAGACAATTTTCTTTGACACGCTCTGTACCTGTCACTGGTTCACATTTGAAACATTAATCATTGTCCCTGATTAAAGCTAAAAGGTGTGTTTTTCCCCTCACAGACCCACCCTCCCATTTTCTCCAAGAGAATTTCACATGCCACATTTTACCCCCATTAAGAAGTCTGCCTGGCTGATGTGATGTCATCATGAGATAGATAGAGGTTATGTCCCAAATGGCACCCTATTCCCTACATGGTGCACTACTTTTAACCAGATTCCAATGGCACTGGTCAAAGGTAGTGTGTTATATAGGGGGATAGGGTTGCATTTGGGACACAGCCAGACTGTCAGAAGTGGAAGCGATCAACAGCAATTTGAGCTGATCAGCGAGAGAGAGAGCCCTACTCTTCACTAGGTCTATAAAGCAGCACAGCACTTAGTCCTTATGCAATCAGACCTTTCTCTTTAGAGCATTGTCCTACTAGGAAACTAGAAAAGACCTCACCCCAAGAGACATACAATGAACACTCAGATAGACTGACGTGATGAGCAGATGCATAGAAGGAATAGATGGTGAGACTCCACTATAGATGCATCTTGCTCCCTCTCTCTACCTCAAGCTAAAGGTGTGGTTAATAAGACAGGCTTTCCTCCTGTGTCTCTCTTCACCGTCTTCCAGTCTTCTCAGGTTCTTTCACCCTCATCCACTACAGCTGCACCATCCCTCCCCTCCTCTCTCCAGTCTCCATCCATCCCTCCCCTCCTCTCTCCAGGCTCCATCCATCCCTCCCCTTCTCTCTCCAGTCTCCATCCATCCCTCCATCCCTCCTCTCAAAAATCTACATCCATCCCTCCCCTCCTCTCTAAACTCTACATCCATCCATCCCTCCCCTCCTCTCTCCAGTCTCCATCCATCCCTCCCCTCCTCTCTCCAGTCTCCATCCATCCCTCCATCCCCTCCTCTCTAAACTCTCCATCCATCCCTCCCCTCCTCTCTAAACTCTCCATCCCTCCCCTCCTCTCTAAACTCTCCATCATCCCTCCCCTCTCTCCAGTCTCCATCCATCCCTCCCCTCCTCTCTAAACTCTGGACTTTCTACTCTCCTGGCCACCTTCCCAATACACAGTTATATTGACTGTGGAACAACGTAGGGCATTATTCATCGCTAGGCTACACTAACAGCCTGGTCGCCCAGTGGATATTTCACAGCACCATCCACTCTCATTTAGTATGAGATGATTTTTCACCTGTTCAGTATGGCACAGCTGCAAAGTGTACATTCAGCACCATCACAACCTCCAGCTTGTACAAAACATTTCATCAGCTGCTGTAGGTCATCTTGTTCCACTTCCGTCAGATGTGACTGATATGAGAGAGATACTGCCAGCATTACCAGCTGGTGGAAACAAACAGGACATTGAAAGAAGTGTATGAAGTGTAGGAGTGATATCACTCATTGGCAAAAATATTGCTCACATAACCTTTGACCCTTGGCCTTACAGAGCTGTCTCCTCTCTCCTACTCATGACCCCTGGAGCCTATTTCCTCCTGCCCTCCCGTCCCTCCTCTACTGCCTCCCTCTCACCAAGTCAGAGACCTAGCGTGTGGTGCTTGGGCTGAGTGGGCTGCTGCAGACTGCAGTAGATTCTCTTATAATGAATTCAGCCAGAGGGCCAGACTGTTAACGTTACAGCTGCTGCTGTACAATGCGCCGCTCCATCACCATCCAGTGCCAGTCAGGGCAAAAGGAATAGGAGGCAAGATTCCAATTATTTTATAGCTGTTGACCTGGAGCAACTGTATACTGGATGAGGAAAGGGATGAAGACTAAGGACAGATAGCTAAGACTGTACAGTATTTGTGGAAAAGGCATGTTTCATAATGGATCTGATTGTATTAAATTGAAATGTGTCTGGTTGGAGTAGAATACATGAGGCTTTTCTAAGCTGCTGGTTGGCAGAATAACTGTTCCTTCAGTGGAATAATTGACAGCATATGATATCCCTGCACGGCGTGGGACTCAGATGCCTCTATTTCCCCCTTCACTACCCTGATCACTTACCATATACACTGAGTGTACAAAACATTAAGGACACCTGCTCTTTCTATGACATAGACTGACCAGGTGAATCCAGGTGGAAGCTATGATCCCTTATTGATGTCACTTCAATCAGTGAAGGGGAGAAGACGGGTTAAAGAAGGATGTTTAAACCTTGAGACATGGATTGTGTATCTGCGCCATTCAAAGGGTGAACGGGCAACACAGAAAGGTTTGAAGTGCCTTTGAATGGCGTATGGTAGTAGGTGCCGGGAGGTGCGCAACTCGATATTAGGAAGGTGTTCTTAATGTTTTGTAGACTCAGTGTAGCAGCACCAAGCTCAGTGACATATTCAGACTGTGACCTCTTTAGATCAACACACTCTGAAGAAAGGATTCAGGAAGGAACAATTGTCCCCCCACCCTCACACACACACACACACACACACACACACACACACACACACACACACACACACGCACACTCCCTCACACACACACACACACACACACACACACCCTCACACACCCTCACACACACACACACACACACACACACACACACACACACACACACACACACACACACGCACACTCCCTCACACACACACACACACACACACACACACCCTCACACACACACACACACACCCTCACACACACACACACACACACACACACACACACACACACACACACACACACACACACACACACACACACACACACACACACACACACACACACACACACACACACCCTCACACACACACTCTCTCACACACACACAGAGTGTCTTGAACACATGCAGCATCCATCCATCCAGACACTCCAGCTCTGAACAGATGGTAGTGGGAGCCATAGTAGTTGACTTGCATATACATCGCTGTGCTGTTCCAACCAAGACAGAGACAGACAGGCAGGAAGGGAAAGATGCTGTAGTAGCATATGTGCCTGTCTGTATCACGTCACTGTTTATAGCATGGAAATAACAGCGACATGGAACTTTTGTTATACCGTCTCTATTATTCGACATGGCTCTATTTTGGCTGGCGTTAAGCCAGCGCAATTGTCAAACGCACACTCGTTTGTAATTTCTACCTGTTATAAAGCCGGTGCTCTTCTTTTTTCAAACCTTAGCGCCAGGATCAGTCATTTACCTGTCTTGTGCTGAGGTGGGAAGGGTGGCAATGTCTGAGGTGTGTCCTTAAAAACGTGCGCCAAAGTGCCAATTTCAGTATGCGCTGGTGGGGATATTTAAGACCAACCGAAAGCTGGTAACGCGGTTGGTTATGGCATGGCTTTTAACAACGGAATCGCAGCCTATCCAGCTGTGACGCACAGTGCCCATATGCACATCATGGAACAAGAGAGATGTGCTTTTTGTACCGTAAACATCGTATTTAGATACATTTTTCTAAAACACGTTTTTTTTTCTCATTTCGTTTCATTTGATTAAAAATCAATATTGTTGTTGCCCTGCCCAATGTATTCGCTAAGCAGTCAAGACTATCAATAAAGGGTTTAGCTCGTGAGACCGCTTTGAATTTCGTTTTTTTTTTATCACCAAAGCTTTATTAAAAGGTCAAGTTTGACAGCAGCAAAACAGTGACCCTAGATCCCCTTTTTATCTATGTAGGCTATTACATTATTGTAGCCAGCTGCTGTTATTACTGTGGATGTGAGTAAAAACCTTTTCATGTAGGCTATATGGCCATCGTGGAACAAGAGACAATTGCTTGTTTCATTTGATTAAAAAACAAGTCCGTATAGGCTACCCTTACCCTATTATAGAGAAAGCTGGTTCAACAGCAATGTGTCTGCTGTCTTTCTTATCGTGGCCATGCATTAGCCAAGTAGCCTATCCATCAATCGTTTCTAGATGTCTACTCCTGAGGCTTATGCACCATTCACAATTCACTTGGGCCTACTGTATCTGCGGTGCATACTCCATTCGGCTTTTCAAAGAGCGCCTCTTGTCCGGTTATCAAAGACGTGCTCCTTCAATCGTATTTCAATTATTCAGTCCTATAATGCAGTATCAATGGTAGGCCAAGGCTATATCTTGGTTATTGAGAATGCGCCTTGCGCATTCAATACGATTTAGTATGTTTTATTTGATGAGAAGTGCGATGCGTAAAGGCCTATACTCGGTGAAGCATTTATGACGATGTTGACTGACAACACTCCAAACGTATTGAACAAACACTGTATGTTTTTTTCCCCTTCTTCTGTTGCCATCACTCGTTACCGTGCCCCAAGCCGAATTGGAGTTGACGACAACGATAATAACCGACAGAACTTTAGACAAACCCATGCAATATTAAGCCATGGAACGCCTTGATTGTCCGATGAGTGGCCAACGCCCTCCTCACACCTGAAACGTGTTCATTCATCAAAACCCAGCCCGTTCGCGCCACCGCCAGCTCTTGCGCTCATAACGGCTGTGGAGATAGCGCAAATATTTTATAACACACCCAGGGACCTACAGCTCTACCGCCAGCGCTTAGATTCACCACTGTGTTAGGTTTGTTCAAATAGAGCCCTCAGTATATCTAGTTAATTAAATAATTATTCGCAAGAATCTTTCAAGTGAATAAGTAAATACATTCACAAACAGCTTTTGATAATCATAGCCAGCACAAGATAAGACTCCACTATACAGTATGTATTTCCCACGGTATTTTCTCTCTAACTCTCATCTAAGCTCTCTCTGTAACATACAGTATAATGGGATTACAGTAGTAGATGCTTGGAGAAAGTGTGTCAGCAGTGCAACAAAGTTGTATCCATTTTTAAAAGGGCTTAGCCTCTCTCTCTCTCTCTCTCTCCCTCTCTTTCGTATTCCAGTTCTCACTAACATGCAAACTCCATTTTCGATGTCACTACACTAAGGGAGCCGCATGGGAGCATTTAGGCCCTGTGGTGTGGGCCAACACAAAGACACCGAGCCCAGCCGCAGCAAAAAAAACTGTCATGTGCGAACCGTGTTTGGGTTAGCTCAGTTTCTTCTCCGGGAGGAGAGCAGCCTTCCTGCTGAACCCAACCCAATGCTCCACAGACCTCCAGCAGCACCAGTCCAAAGACTATGTTACCATACAACTAGCTACTTGATAATGCAGCCTAGTATGCCTTCCTGCATGGAGAAATACCATTGTACGCTGTAGTTGTACTCTGTAGTTGTCTTCTGTAGTTCTACCTCAAAGAGCATGGCTTGAGTAGCTAAGACAATTCCCCCTGCTGCACACTTAGCCTGTGCACTGCCTTAGAAAATACTCTATCTGCATTGCTTAGGTTTTTCTTCCTGCCAAATGCAATAGATGGTGGGACCAAGTTTGTACGAGATGAGTTCGTATCGATCGTTGGTCCTCCCCCCCGGCTCTAGACTAGAGCAGAGGACAACAGGTAAGAGGCATGGTACTCTGCTGGCGCTGTGAAGCTTTAAAGATATTTAGCTCTAATTAAGTTTCTCCTCTGAGAGAGAGAGAGAGAGAGAGAGAGAGAGGGGTCGGTGGATAAAAGGCTCCCAGCAGCAGGAGTGCAGCACAGTAATCAATCAGGTTCCTCTACTGTTAGTGATAGTGCTGCAGGTCCTACCCTCGTTCCCTCACAGGGAAAATGGCCACTCCTGGGCGTACAGACAGGGAGGAGTGTTATTCTAGAAGCCCTGACTTCACCTCAACCTGCCAGACTAGGATCTGTGACCAGTAGAGTGGGGGATATCCCCAGTGCCCCCAATGTCCTGTGTCAGATAATGATTGCCGACTGACACACTTCATCATCTCACTTTTCTCAGTTTTAGGCTCCCTCAGCACCACTGGAGGAGAGATCTGAAAAGTAGCGTGCTTGGTGTCAATATTATCAGCCTCAAGCTCTTAGCTCTGCCAGTGTGTGCTGTTGTATGAAGGGTAACATTCAATTAACACCGTATTTTGGCATGGTATTACAGCAGGTGGCTGTTGGGCTACATGTTATGAATCTACTCTTTCAGCTTTTGGAATGAAAAGAGTAGAGGCAGACAGATGACCTGTGCTGAACTGTCTCAGCTCATCCCGCTTGACTTGCTCATGTCTCATATTGGAGAGCTTAGATTAATAGAGCATGATGGCTGGCTAGTGTGGATTGGTGGCCTGTTTCAGTCTTTTGGCGCATAAAGCATCTCAGAAGCTAATGTCTCTCTCCCCCCCCCCCCCCCCCCCCCCCCCCTCTAAGGTGTGTAAGGTTCTGAACACCACCAGTATGAATTGCTTTGCTCCATCCCTGGTGGCAGAGTACCGTCCAGGTCTGGACACGGTCAAACACGCTGATGAGTTTGGGTTCATCTTCAACAACGTCCAGACTCTGCTAGTCTATAACAAAACCATCTTCCTCTACTACCCCAACCCATACTTTGAACCTCTCAGCACCAACGGAGTCCTGGAACAAAAGCCCGGATCGCCCATCATTCTTAAGGTATGGCAGAAGGACATGGGATTGTCATCAGTCAGTCAATCAAAATGATTAATGAAAGTCTTTTTACAGGGCCTTTACAGTAACTCGCCTCCATTTTAGAAACCAAAAGAGGGTTTAGGGGATTTGACAGCTAACATTAAACTGCAGTTATGCCTGAGGTATAAACATCTTAGTATGACAATGTGTTCTACAGTATAACTGTATCATAACTGCTGTATCATAACAAACAATACATTATTTTAAGATTACTTGAGATTTCAATAATCCCCCCCCCCCCCCCCACAGGGCAAAAACCTGGTGCCCCCGGCCTCAGGGGGGGTGAAGCTCAACTACACTGTACTGATCGGGGAGACCCCCTGCTCAGTCACTGTGTCTGAGACCCAGCTGCTGTGTGAGCCCCCCAACCTCACGGGCCAGTACAAAGTCATGGTACGTCAGTCATGTCTGTCCAAACACACACACACACGCACTCGCGCACTGACACACACACAGCGGCTCGCACACACACATCCTCTTCCTGTCTCTCTATTCTGTCTCTCTGTGTGTCGGAGTGTCTACGTAGAATCGTTTCCGTAATGTTTGACCTGTAAACTCCATTATTCTGCCACGTTCGTGGTTGTTCTTTCAGGTCAAAGAGAGGGCAGTGTTACTGGGCTCTAGCCGTCAAAAGGTTCTGTTAGAATCCACCGCAATTATTTCTGCCAGTCTGCTCACTTATTGAGTGGAAGTCCCCAGAACTTCACTCTTCACTGTCCTCGATGACGGGGTGTGTTGGTGTGTTGCATTTGTGTTGTGTGTCTGCGTGTGTTTGTGTGTGTGTCTATGCGCTGGATGGGTTTATTTAACTGAATCTAATGTGTGTGCGTGCATGCCTGTGTGTGTGTGTGTGTGTGTGTGTGTGTGTGTGTGTGTGTGTGTGTGTGTGTGTGTGTGTGTGTGTGTGTGTGTGTGTGTGTGTGTGTGTGTGTGTGTGTGTGTGTGTGATATTCAGGTGCAGGTGGGTGGTCTCCATGTGTCTCCGGGGTCAGTAAACATCCTGTCAGACAGCCTGCTCACGCTCCCCGCCATCGTCAGCATCGCCGCCGGCGGAGGCCTCCTCCTCATCATCGTCATCCTCGTCCTCATTGCGTACAAACGCAAGTCGCGGGAGAATGACCTCACCCTGAAGCGCCTGCAGATGCAGATGGACAACCTGGAGTCCCGGGTCGCCCTGGAGTGCAAGGAAGGTGGGTAACACATTATTTAGATAGTCCATCTGTAGATACTCTACAGAGTAGCAGGAGGCCTTCAGTGACATTGATATGCAACAATGCGTCTTGAAAAAATCCATAGTTATTCAACAAATCAACCATAGACTATTAGTTGCAACTCTCGCAAACTATCGTATAGACTACGGAAGGTCAGTTGAGCCCAGAGACAACAAAGTAATGCAATTACATTGGAAACTAAAATGTCTGTGACGAGTACAACAATTAAGTTTGGTCCTCTTCTGCTCTACAAAGCTGTTTCTGAGACACTTTGATTGTGGTCTCCTAGAAGGACTAATGACTGAGCTAGCAGGCTGAGTTCACAGGTTAAATGACGACAGTGAGAGTGCATTGACTGGTCTCCACTAAGGCGTGGTATAATCACATGAAAGACACAAATGGGTACTTCCGCGTAGTAAGTCAATTACTGGTACTGTGTGTTGCATAGCGTAATATAAGGTATTGTGAATCAGGGTCACTGAGTCAGGTTTTGTCTGACACACAGTCTCTGCTACTTTAGTTTGCTCTGTGTGTGTGACCCCGATCGTGACACACTAAATGCACATGGTGCTTGTCTATTGTTCACACACACTGACTCGTTCACTTACACACACACACACACACACACACACACACACACACACACACACACACACACACACACACACACACACACACACTGATAAACACAACGTTTTCTGTGAACAGATCTGGAACGGCATATCATCTTTATTTCATGCGGCATTTTCTCTATCACGGATGCACAGGAAGCATAGTGTGTGTGTGTGTGTGTGTGTGTGTGTGTGTGTGTGTGTGTGTGTGTGTGTGTGTGTGTGTGTGTGTGTGTGTGTGTGTGTGTGTGTGTGTGTGTGTGTGTGTGTGGAATGTGTGTTCTGGTCTGTGTGTGTTTGCACAGAGTTTGTTGTAAAGGCATGGCCTCGTTTAAGATTGTGAAGGCAGGCTTAGTTAAAGCCTGATAAATCTGTGTTAGTGCTGAACTTTAATGTCCTACACACATATACACACACACACACACACACACACACACACACACACACACACACACACACACACACACACACACACACACACACACACTCATGCACACAAAAATTGATGGATAGGCTACTTGGCTTTTTGGGAAGGGTAGTGGTTCTATGTGGAACCATACTGACTCAAATAACCCTTTGATGCCTTCAATTGTTCTTTGCAGTTAAAAAAGGGTGATAAGTGATAACTAAAATGTATGGCCGGTGGGTCATTCTAATATTTTGGGACTTGGTTTTCTCACAGCTCTTTTTGTGCAACGTGAGCCATTCCAGTTGATCTAATCTGTTGTGTTATGCTATTAGATGTTACATATGACTATGGTCAGTGAAGGTGTCTTGTGAGAGACTCCCGTATATCCTTGTGTCAATTGAGAACGGGTTGAATAAGTCAGTAGTTCTCAATTCTCTCCTTGTGTTATGTATTCCCTCCAGCCACCCTGAACACAGCTTTACCACTCTGAATGTAGACTGTCCCAACATTAAGGATGTATAGAAGACGGGTTGATGTTTATTGTCATGAATCTGGCCCTGGAGGCAGAACTGAACGATTTCCGATGGGTGGGTACAGCTGCAAAGTCAAAATTGTCTGTATCGTAAAAATTCATGAACATATTTTATCGGGTTTTGGTTTTAATTTAGGGTTAGGTTTAAAATCAAGTTTTATGACTTTGTGGCTGTGCCAGCTAGTGACCACTCTGCAGAGCTGCCTCCAGGGCAAGATTCATGACAATAAATACCAACCTGCGTATAGAAGGCGGGACATACAAAATAAATAGTATACTAGAAGGGTACATCCTCCAAACACAGGAGGTTGGGGGCACCTTAATTGGCGAGGACAGGCCCGTGGTGATGGCTGGAGCGGTTTCCAGGTGTTTAATGCCATTCCATTCGCTCCGTTCCAGCCATTATTATGAGCCGTCCTCCCCTCAGCAGCCTCCTCTGCCTCCAAATGCCATTGCCTTGTTAATCTGAGTTGTGGCAGAGTAGAGGAGTTAATAGTGAGCTCTATGTCTGTGGGGCTTTGGGCTGTTGTCGGGCCCAGCTGGGGGGAGTGAGCAGAGCAGCACATGGCTGCATGGGGTTTACAGAGATAAAGCCCTGGCCACAGTCAGACACACAGGCCAGGAGACAGGCCGAGAGGTCATGTTTAAACCAGTAGCTGTGGCCAGGAGGAGCTTAGTGCCCCGAGGGTGGATTTAGAAGGGAAGCTATAGGTACCTGGGTTCCACACCAGGGGTCTGAGTCTGAGCCCTGGGCTGGGGTAGCAGGGGGGCTGAGAGGGTAGGTGGGAAATATGGCTGTGATTGGCTGCAGAGAGGCTAAGGGGTCTCCCTCAGGGCAGTGCAGGACTCAGTCAGGATGGGGCCAATTAACCACCTCTCACCTGCAGCTGCTAACAGCAGGGGACCGACACACAGGAGCTCAGATACTGTACAGTACAGCCAATTTACTGGCCACCGGAAGGAAATGTGTGTTTGGGGGGGGTGTTATGTGTGTGTTTGGGGGGGGGGGGGGGGGGTATGTGTCTGTGTGTGAGTGTGTGTGAGAGAGAGAGAGCTTTTCTTCTTCCATGAAGTGTGTCTTGGGTTCAGTGTCATGGTCACCATAGATAGAGGGCGTACATATTTATGCATGTAGATGTGCTCCATAGTTTCAGGTAGATTTTAAACTAGCAGGTCTGGAATCAGTTGATCTATACTAACAGCCCTGCTCATGTCTGCTCTGTCTACCCCCCCTCCCACCAGCCTTTGCTGAGCTGCAGACGGACATCAATGAGCTGACAAGTGATCTGGACAGAGCTGGTATCCCTCACCTGGACTACAGGACCTACGCCATGAGAGTCCTCTTCCCTGGCATCGAGGACCACCCTGTTCTCAGAGAACTGGAGGTACGGAGAGACTGGAGGGGGGAGAGAAAATGGAGGAGGGAGTGGGAGAGTAAAAGAGAGGGAGGGGGAGAGAGATAGAGACGAGGAAAGGAGGTAGATTGAGAGGGAGGGAGGGAGGGAGGGAAAGTGAGAGAGAGGAATTGGGAATTGATGGAGAAGTGATAAAGGGAGAGGGAAGAGAGAGAGGGGAAATGGTGAGAGCTTCAACATCACTCCCCTGCGGCATGCCCTCCATAAGCACCACAGTGCCCAGAGGGAGTCTGATACCAGTATGCAGCTCTGCCTCTCTACCCTCTGGCCTCACACACACACAGACAAATACACACACACCAGCACCACACACAGCACACATACACACACACAGGTCCCAGTACAGGGTCCTGGCACGCGTCTATTTCACCCACCAGCAGCTCCTTCATCAGGAGTAATGATGTGGGTAATGTCCTGTTCACTGGCGGCCATGGGACCCACCTCCTCTACTGGGGATAAACTGACTGGAGCACACTCAACACAATCACTCTGACTGGAGCACACTCAACACACTCACTCTGACTGGAGCACACTCAACACACTCACTCTGACTGGAGCACACTCAACACACTCACTCTGACTGGAGCACACTCAACACACTCACTCTGACTGGAGCACACTCAACACACTCACTCTGACTGGAGCACACTCAACACGCTCACTCTGACTGGAGCACACTCCACACGCTCACTCTGACTGGATCACACTCAATGCACTCACTCTGACTGGAGCACACTCAACACACTCACTCTGACTGGAGCACACTCAACACACTCACTCTGACTGGAGCACACTCAATACACTCACTCTGACTGGAGCACACTCAACACACTCACTCTGACTGGAGCACACTCAACACGCTCACTCTGACTGGAGCACACTCAACACGCTCACTCTGACTGGAGCACACTCAATACGCTCACTCTGACTGGAGCACACTCAATACGCTCACTCTGACTGGAGCACACTCAACACGCTCACTCTGACTGGAGCACACTCAACACACTCACTCTGACTGGAGCACACTCAACACACTCACTCTGACTGGAGCACACTCAACACACTCACTCTGACTGGAGCACACTCAACACACTCACTCTGACTGGAGCACACTCAACACGCTCACTCTGACTGGAGCACACTCAACACCCTCCTTCTGACTGAAACACGCTGGGCTTCTTCATAACTGTAGGAGAGTAGAGAGTGAGTTTGAGTTGCTGGACACGTTGACTTTATAAGGGACACAGAGACCTCATTCAGGGCAGAAGGTCCAATAGGAACGAAGTATACAATGTAGTACTTATGTCAAGCATTGAACAATCGTAATGTGTGTGAACATGTTTATAAACCTGTCGATGTCGTGGTGTGGTACGGTGTGTATTAACCCTCTGTGTCCCGGCCTGGCCTGTGTGTAGGTGTCAGGTAACGGTCAGCTGAACACAGAGAAGGCTCTGAAGCTCTTCGCTCAGCTCATCAACAACAAGGTGTTCCTGCTGACCTTCATCAGGACTCTGGAGCTCCAGCGCTCCTTCTCCATGCGCGACCGCGGCAACGTGGCGTCGCTCATCATGACGGCGCTGCAGGGCAAACTGGAGTACGCCACCGACGTGCTCAAACACCTGCTCTCTGACCTCATCGACAAGAACCTGGAGAGCAAGAATCACCCCAAGCTGCTGCTGCGCCGGTAGGAGACACACACACTGCTACACACACACACGTGCATACACACACACACACGCGCTCTAGGCACACATTACGCGTACACACAAATACTCACTCACACAACTGCTATGGGCGTACTGGAAGGGGAAGAGATAGTGGAGGTTGAATGGGAGGATGCTGATGAAAGATGCATGCCTTAAGGAGGGGACCAGAGTGATGCATTCATCTACCAATTGTATTGATTCCATTCATCAAGATAATATGTACTTCATTTACAATGGCAAGACATTCATTTGATCAACAATGACTTATCTTGTGTAGAAATATCCTTTGAATTCTCAGCAAAGATGGGAAGAGAGTTGTACCAATTGAGGGTTTAATTTGGGTCTGTTTGCTACAGTAGGAAAATGTAAATTATTATGTGGATTATAATTAGTGGACATTTTTTGTAGGGTTTGATACATTTTTCGGGAAGGAAAGTCAAGTCTGAAATGTTAGAGTGGAAATTGCAAACTTCAGAAGCCTTTTTGAGGCTCAAATACACTATGTTTTACATTTCCTGCATTGCAGTAAAGTTCTTCTTCAACAGGGTGATCACATTATCATCTCTCTCTCTTTCTCGCTCTCTCTCCTTCCTTCATCTCCCTCTCTCTCACTCTCTCACTCCCTCCCCCTCTCTTTCTTTCTCTCTCTCTCTCTCTCTCTCGCTCTCTCTCTTTCTCTCTCCCCCCCCTCTCTCACCCTCCTCTTAGTCTTGGAGTCCACAGTTGTACCACTGTCAGTCTCACTTATCCTCTAAACTCTTTAACTCTGGCTCCTCATCAAACATTCAGCAGCAGCCCAACTTCTGTCTCCTATCTAGATTGTTTTCCGCACGACTCAGGCCGTTGTGCTGAATCTTTTAGCGTAATGGCTGCCATCTTAGCAGGTGACCAGGTGACCATCCCCTGAGCACTCAGCTCCTGTTCTCTAGCCCAGCAGTGTGAGAAGGACACAAGGACTGGCCTCCTCATGTGACAGACTATTCTTAATCCAGACTCCAATACTAATTGTCCACAATGTTCAGTATTGTTAATAGTCACAGTGAATAAATGGGAGAGAAAGGATAGGAGAGAGGCTACTGACAATCAGAGGTAAATAGACCTGGATAATGTTTTAAACACGCCATGCCACAGCTGCCCTGTAGTTTCCATCATCTCCCGTCATTAGGAACACAACGCATTAATCCACAGGTCCTGCTGGTCTGGCCTTCAGACATCAACATTCATTTTGTTTCTTAACATAACGCTCCCTTTCTTCAAAATCATTTTTAGGATTACCGTTTGGACACGCTGCTTCTTTTCTCTTGACGTTTTTCTTGTGGCTTCTTGTGGCACACGGACGGTTGGCACGAGACACAGAGAGAAACCCTCTACCTCGTAGTGAAATGGAGCATCTCTGTAACCCTCAGTGATTGTTGGTGTTGTCATTACTGGGGGGATGGGGGTTGCCTAGGCTTTGTTTTGGTTCTCCTGTTTAATTGTCTTTGTTCTGCTCTGATGGCAGCTCATCAATTAGCAGCTGATAACAGGATGGCTGGGCCTGTTATTGTGTTTAGGCCTGAACCCTCTCTACCTATTCATGAATTAGTCCAGCTCTGCCTTCCATCTCTTTCTCTCCTGATGTCGTGTCTGTCTGTGTGCCAGCTGGCACCCTATTTCCTATGTAGTGCACTACTTTTGACTGGAGCCCAATGGACTCTACATAGGAAATAAGGGTTTGGGACGCACTGTACTGTTCTGTATATGACTGTACATCTCAGAGTGGGAGGGACAGTAGACAGCTTGGTGAGCCTCCGGGAGGGCCATAGGGAAGTGCATGAGTAACATGTAATGTCTTGGAGGCCTTTAGCAGAGACTCCTGATGGGTTCTTGGGAAGTGGAGACGAGAAACGTTGCACCTCTATGCCGGTGTCCCAAACGGCTCTATACAGAGTGGCGTTTGGACGCAGCCTATACGGCGGCATACTGTACAGTATCTGAGGCAGCAGGAGAAGCACTATCAGGGACTCGCTAGTAGTGCATGACGGTGCAGTATGAATTATCAGTGACTGTAACAGCACCGGACCTGGGCTACACGGTCAGGGGAGAGAGCCACCACACATACAGGAAGTTACCCGGGTGACTGAGCCTACAGCTTCCTGGTTCTGTCTCATACGTATAACATATAACAGGGTCACATCGTGGTGAGTTTTGAGCGCGTCGGCTGAATGGCTCTATCTGCTGCCCACACACACACACACACACACACACACACACACACGCACACGCACACACACACACATGCATTCTGCTACAGCGAAGCATTTCCTGTAGTACTCACAGTAGAATGTGCATAATATCCAGAACAGGGATCCTGTGGATATTTGTGTATATGGGAGCTGTAGAAAGAACAATAGCTGTCCCCTGTTGTGGCTATCAGTCCTGAAATATATATGGGAAATATATTTCAGGATATATTTGAGCCAAATGTTTTCTCTGCATGTCTGTGTCCATATAGTTTAGTTAGAGTAGGATATTCGGAACATGTAGCGTTGAGTCACTTGACACTAAAAGCATAAACACACATGCATACATACTTTAAAAGCAGGTAGGATGAGCAAAGCAAGACAATAATTAGCTAATAATATTATCCACCGATAATACACACTAAAGAGACATACAGGATGACGATATACAGTAGCAGGTACACACCTTAGACAGCACTGCCCGAAGGCATTCCCATGCGTGTGTGTTTGCGTGTGCGAATGCCTGTGTATACGTGTATGTGCACTCAACGCGTGTGTCCGCTGAGCGGGTGTGTGTGTTGACCACAGACTCTACCGGTGTGTGAGTGAGGCAATAGTGGGGTAGCTATGTGTCAGGGGGGGCTGGGGGCCCATGGGCGAGGAGGGCAGGAGGGCTTCTCTCTCAGACAGGTCAGCAATAGGATCTGATTGGACCTTTTTAATCATTGGGGTGGTCTCCAGGTGATGATGGAGTGCCACGCTAGCTTTTGGCCCGTCCCACCGCAGAGAGAGAGAGAGAGGATAGCGAGAAGGGGGGGGGTGAAGAGAGTGAGCAGCAGAGGGTGAGAGGCGGAGGAAGGGGAAACTAGGAGAGGGAGGAAGTCGATGGGCACCAGTCTTGGCAAGTGTGATCTTGTGTGAAAGGTGTTTTGGGGTTACCAGGGTACATTAGACATGCAACACACCTGTTCACACCGTAATTAGCATTTACTCTGCTCTCTCTCTCTCTCTCTCACACACACACACACAAACCTCTTTCTCTTTAGATAAATACGAGCATCACATCAATCATTTACTAACTGCTAGTATGTTACTATTTCACCTATTCTTCATAGATGTATAAATGATAGACGATAAGAACTGTTCGAACAAAGGTTCGTTAACCTTATATTCACCCTGTTACTACAACTGAAATATAATTCTACGTATTGATCTTAGGAATAGGCTACTGAATATTGGTACATGTCTCTCAGGGAAGGAAAGAGCAGGAGCTTAGTGAGTAAAGGTGATTCATGGGATTCACTGTGGTGGAAAAACCAACCATGTTGGATATTATGGGGAAAGTCAACAGAATGTACAGACACACACACACACACACACACACACACACACAGAGAGAGATATACAGTTGAAGTCGGGAAGTTTACATATACTTAGGTTGGAGTTATTTAAAACTTGTTTTTCAACCACTACAAATTTCTTGTTAACAAACTATACTTTTGTCAAGTCGGTTAGGACATCGACTTTGTGCATGACACAAGTCATTTTTCCAACAATTGTTTACAGACAGATTATTTCACTTATAATTCACTGTATCACAATTCCAGTGGGTCAGGAGTTTACATACACTAAGTTGACTGTGCCTTTAAACAGCTTGGAAAAATGAGGTCATGTCTTTAGAAGCTTCTGATAGGCTACTTGACATCATTTGAGTCAATTGGAGGTGTACCTGTGGATGTATT
The DNA here is from genome assembly GCF_029448725.1 of Salvelinus fontinalis. Lineage (NCBI taxonomy): Eukaryota > Metazoa > Chordata > Actinopteri > Salmoniformes > Salmonidae > Salvelinus > Salvelinus fontinalis. The sequence goes on along the minus strand of NC_074672.1, from coordinate 15,780,788 downwards.
TCAAGGCCTACATTGAAACTCAGTGTCTCTTTGCTTGACATCATTGGAAAATCAATTAAATCAGCCAAGACCTCAGAAAATAAATTGTAGACCTTTACAAGTCTGGTCACCAAAAATAGAACTGTTTGGCCATAATGACCATTTTTATGTTTGGAGGAAAAAGGGGGAAGCTTGCAAGCCATAAAAAACACCATCCCAACCGTGAAGCACGGGGGTGACAGCATCATGTTGTGGGGGTGCTTTGCTGCAGGAGGGACTGGTGCACTTCACAAAATAGATGGCATCATAAGAATGGAAAATTATTTGGATACATTGAAGTAACATCTCAAGACATCAGTCAGGAAGTTAAAGCTTGGTCGCAAATGGGTCTTCCAAATGGACAATGGCCACAAGCATACTTCCAAAGTTGTGGCAAAATGGCTTAAGGACAACAAAGTCAAGGTATTGGAGTGGCCATCAGAAAGCCCTGACCTCAATCCTATAGAAAATGTGTGGGCAGAACTGAAAAAGCGTGTGTGAGCAAGGATGTCTACAAACCTGACTCAGTTATACCAGCTCTGTCAGGAGGAACGGGCCAAAATTCACCCAACTTATTGTGGGAAGCTTGTGGAAGGCTACCCGAAACATTTGACCCAAGTTAAACAATTTAAAGGCAATGCTACCAAATACTTCTGACCCACTGGGAATGTGATGAAAGAAATTAAAGCTGAAATAAATAATTCTCTCTACTATTATTCTGACATTTCACATTCTTAAAATAAAGTGGTGATCCTAACTGACCTAAGACAGGGAATTTTTACTAGGATTAAATGTCAGGAATTGTGACAGCAGACATTAACTCCTGTCTAAGGTTATATTATGAGTGCAATGAGGGGGTGGCTATGTACTCATCCCTGCCAGTGGCCTTATGTTATTATAGTTTCACAGTAGCAGAAACTACAAGCCCATTATCCAGTCAATAATCTAACTCCACGTGTTTCACCATGTAACCATTTGACCAATACAAAGGAGCCAGAGAATAGCTTCCATGAATGACCCAGAGGCACAGGCAAGAGTAAGGCGACAAGCCAAGGTCACGGCTTTATATACGGAGTCTATTCATACTTCCATGTTGTTTGGAGGATCCTTTTCCATTCTGAGAGAATGCGCTCCAAATCAATACTTTAGGTCTGAAGGTTTTGTTCCCCTCCCTGACTGTAGTGGAGTCTTTCTACCTGTGAGTCTACAGAACATTAGATTGATTCCCCCTAAGGGCTTCTGAACATGGTATCTATGTTTTGACAACCTGCCGACTTCAACCTACTTACTTTCCCATTTCAATGTGTTTATCTGCTTTCAAACCTTTTAGTGAGACGCTGTGACTCAGTTTTTTCATATTGCTCTCTTTCGCGTTCTCTGTCTCTTTCTCTCTCTCGTTCTCTCCATCACTTCACCTAGCTCTTACCCTTTCCGTCTTCCTTTAGAGACATCCTTCATGAGGCTTGTGTACTCATTAATGATCCCCTACCTGCGTGCACCGAGCTCTCACTCCATCCCCTGTCCCTCTCTCTTTTTTACAGCTTTCTGTTTTCTCTCTCGTTGTATATCTCTCTGTCTCTCTCCCCCGTCTAACAAATTAAACGACAGAGCAGTAGCTAGTTTCCAATCGCCTTCAGTCTTTTTCTCCTCTGTGTTTTTCTAATGAGATTCCTGTCCATGCGTTGAGCTGCAAGAATGGGTTATTAGGGACCTGGAATGTTGTGTATATGCGCCATCCCATTGTAAAGACATTCTACTGCTGATCTGTCCCCCTCAACCTATTTGCCAGCATTAGGCCCCAGTCTTAATGCACTGTAGGATAATGAAAATCCTGATGTTCATTAATGAAACTCAATTAAAAGAACGAGGGAAGTGGAGATAGGGGGAGGGGGAAAAGGCCCCGCTCAAAAGCCTTTATTTCACTTTCCTTCCACGGGGACTTGCTGAGCTTATTAAAATGCCTAATCGCTTCCATTAACTTCTTCGAAATGGAGGAGGGGCTGTGACTTATGGAGGGAAATGTGCACCTTGTCCAAAAACAAAATGTGTGTTGTGTTTCCCAGCTTGGAAACAGAGTATGGAGGGTTCGTATAATTGTGTAGGATGACGGCTTAGTGGAGATTAGTAGTTTAGATGAGAGAGGCAATAGGTGGATGCATGTACGTATATAGAAGAGGACACAATCACTCACTCCTTCAGACGTAAGTATGGCCTTTTCCTGCTCATCCTGCAGCTCAAATGGGGTGAATAAAACTCCACCTTCCTGCTGCAGCACACTTCAGTAGTCACTGAAGTCCTTCATCTACTGCAGTGGTCTGCTGCAGTCATGAGGAAACAGCCTCCAGCAGTTAGGAACCACACATCAACCACACCTCGACCACACCTCGACCACACCTCGACCACACCTCGACCACACCTCGACCACACCTCGACCACACCTCGACCACACATCGACCACACCTCGACCACACCTCGACCACACCTCGACCACACATCGACCACACCTCGACCACACCTCGACCACACATCGACCACACCTCGACCACACATCGACCACACCTCGACCACACCTCGACCACACATCGACCACACCTCGACCACACCTCGACCACACCTCGACCACACATCGACCACACCTCGACCACACCTCGACCACACCTCGACCACACCTCGACCACACATCGACCACACCTCGACCACACATCGACCACACATCGACCACACCTCGACCACACCTCGACCACACATCGACCACACATCGACCACACCTCGACCACACCTCGACCACACCTCGACCACACATCGACCACACATCGACCACACATCGACCACACCTCGACCACACCTCAACCACAACAAAGGGCTACTATGGAGATAACCTCTAGCCTCTCGTCTTCCCCAGTCACAGAAAAGTGGGACACGGTTCTAAGACCGTCGTCTCATGGTCTTCTCTCCACACAATGACGAGCCAGCTCGCTCAGTTATTCCCATGTGAACAGGTGTAATCATCTCAGCTCTCTTCACACTGTCCGTCCCTTTGTCTGTTCGTCCGTCTGTCCGTCCTGTCCACGCTTAGCGTAGGTCGGCGTGTTAAATACCTGCCCGTTACCCCTCATCCTACCTAATCCCTGTCCTCAGATCAGCCCTGTACACCGCTGTTACACTGTTACAGCCTGTATGGTGTATGGCCTCCTCTACACGCACCAGGTTGTAAAGTGGCTCGGCGGTACTCGAGTACCCAAGCAATACACACACACACACACACACACACACACACACACACACACACACACACACACACACACACACACACACACACACACACACACACACACACACACACACACACACACACACTAACACACACACACGGGAGAATATGCTTTTAGCATGTCCAGGTTGGAGACTGTTGTCATGACAGCTGATGTTGTTAGCAGGTAGAATACACACAGCTATCACACAGCTGGAAAATAATCGACAGCTGTGTGTGAAGCTTAGGCCGGTGATGTGGAGAGAGGAGGGAGTCTGAGGGGGAAGACTGTGTGTGTTTATGCTTTCCCAGCACGGCTAGCTCTCAGAAGACGTGTTGTGTTGGTATTCAGTAGTAGTACTGTTGGTCCTCTGGAGGAGAAGGAGAGAGTAACCCTTTCATCTGTTTTCATGCTTGTTAACCATTCCTTTCTGCCTGCTTTTTCTTCTCTTTCTCATTCCCCCTGTTTCTACTGTTTGCTTTTTCTTCCAATGACTCCAGTTTTATCCTCAACCCTCCATGTTCCCTCCATCCTCCCATCTTATGCCCTGAGATGATTTTGGATCCATTTGAGAAAGAAACATCAGCATCAAAGGATAGGGTGAATTCCGATCTGAAATAATAAAACATTATTTTCCCTCTTTCTTCAGAACGGAGTCCGTTGCAGAGAAGATGCTCACCAACTGGTTCGCCTTCCTTCTTCACAGGTTCCTCAAGGTGAGTCTAATGCAACCTCCAGTTTAGCAGTTTTAGTAAACCAGGGCTGTGGCAGTGAGAATACATTGTATGTCGTTAATCTGTGTTTTCTCTCTCTATCTCTCCACCTCCCCTTCTCTCTCTCTCTCCCTCTCTACCTCCCCTTCTATCTCTCTCTATCTCTCTCCCTCCTCTTCTCTCCCTCTCTATCTCTCTCTCCTTCTCTCTCCCCCCCTACCCTCTCTCCCTCCCCTTCTCTATCTCTCTCTCCCTCCACTTCTCTCCCTCCCCTTCTCTATCCCTCTCTCCCTCCCCTTCTATCTATCTATCTCTCTATCTATCTCTCTCCCTCCCTTTCTCTCCCTCTATCCCTCCCCTTCTCTCTATCTCTCCCTCTATCTTTCTCCCTCACCTTCTCTCCCTCCACTTCTCTCCCTCTCTCCCTCCCGTTCTCTCCCTCTCTCCCTCCCGTTCTCTCCCTCCCCTTCTCTCCCTCTCTCCCTCCACTTCTCTCCCTCTCTCCCTCCCGTTCTCTCCCTCCCCTTCTCTCCCTCTCTATCTCTCTCCCTCCCCTTCTCTCCCTCGCTCCCTCTCTCTATCCCTCCCCTCTCCCTCGCTCCCTCTCTCTCTCCTTCCCCTTCTCTCCCTCACTCCCTCTCTCTCCCTCTCTCTCTCGCCCTCTCTCTTTCTCCCTCACCTTCTCTCCCTCTCTCTCTCCCTCCCATTTTCTCCCTCGCTCCCTCTCTCTCTCTCCCTCCCCTTCTCTCTCTCTAGGAGTGTGCTGGGGAGCCTCTGTTCATGCTGTACTGTGCCATCAAGCAGCAGATGGAGAAGGGGCCTATAGACTCCATCACAGGAGAGGCGCGCTACTCTCTCAGTGAGGACAAGCTGATCAGACAGCAGATTGACTACAAGACCCTGGTCAGTACCACTCAGGCAATCACACACACACACACACACACACACACACACACACACACACACACACACACACACACACACACACACACACACACACACACACACACACACACACTACTGACTACATATTTATCTGTCTCGCACACACGCACCATCATGTTTTGCTTCCCTCTGTGTCCTGGATAGCTAATGATCCTGTGGGTGCCAGTGCTGCACCAACACGAGAGCAGGGGTCTGTGGAGACAGAGACAAGAGCACTAAGACACAGTCAAGACATGACTCTAGCTCTGATTACTCTGACGGGGAACTGGGCTCATTACTCTAATACCCTGCCGGAGCTGGAAATTGGCGTCCTGCCGAAGGTGTGAAATTAGATTTTAGGATGGTGGTAGGGGTGTGGCAATAGTATTTTAGTGGAGGGGGGCATCCGGACCGTGACAGGAACCATCAACACACACACATAGTCACAGAAACGCACTCGCACACGAAGAGGCGTTGAAACGCACACAGGCACTGACATAACAAACACTCACAGGAACACACACATGCAGGCCCTCTTACATACATACGCAAGCACGCACACCCACACACACACACACACACACACACACCGTAACCCCCTCTCCTCTCCCGTCTCCCCCTTCAGATCCTGAACTGTGTGAACCCAGACAATGAGAACAGTCCTGAGATCCCAGTGAAGGTGCTGAACTGTGACACCATCACCCAGGTCAAGGAGAAGATACTGGACGCCTGCTATAAGAACATGCCCTACTCACAGAGGCCCCGCGCTGTCGACATGGACCTGGGTAAGACAGAGATACACACATCCTCCCTAGTCTGTAGCCTGACTGACTGACCCAGGTAAGAGCTGACAGACGGGCACCACAGGCCCACCGCCTCCCACACAGTCTGCCGCCCCGGCCCTGGAGAGGCAACACCGCCGTTACCTCCACATCTCCTGCTCCTCCTGCCCGTCTTCTCATGGGCTCTCGCTTCACACCAGGGAGATGGAAACACCAGCCTCCCGTCAGGAGTGCTAGGCGCCCTTCAACCACACTGGCCCCACCTAGGTAACGCTAGGGAGGGTGAGGGGGGTCGTGCCCGAAGCCTGGAGCAGCAGCGTCTGCTGGCAGTGGCACAAAGTAATAAAGTCCAGTCAACAGAGGAGAAAATCAATGATCACTACCCAGTGATGCCCGACGCTGCCCGTCCATTTCCCCATCAACACACTTATTATCTTTTCATTATCGGGTCAACGTTCCCCCTCCATCCCTCCTTTTCCCTCTCGCTTGACTCACTTTTCGGGGAAGGATTTTCTCTCTTAGTGCTTCTACCGCGGCGTTTTTCCCCCACTCCACCATCACCGCGCCAACCGCGGAATGCGTATGGTTATGCAACGACGTATCACTGACACAAGTGCCAATTAAACCGGCGGGGCTGACTGAGCGTACATCTTGAACTTGTTAGTGTGTAATGTTTCATTAAAATGCAAGTCAACCCGGGCGCGGCCTCTGGTCTCCTAACCTAGCAGAGTACACAGAGTGCTCTGTGTGTCTGTAGAACAGAATGGCTGTTGATATGGCTTCATTTGGATAATGTGTTTTCTCAAGAGTCCTTTGGAAGCTCCTGATGTGTGCCTCTTCGCAGCGACACAGAAACACCAATCAAATGAAGTTGCAGTCAGGGAATAACTTAAGAGTTTCACTCATCTTGCCAGAGGAAATAATGGCCATTATAAACTGGGTGGTTCGAGCCCCGAATACTGATTGGCTGACAGCCATGGTATATCAGACCGTATACCACGGGTATGATAAAACATTTATTTTTACTGCTCTAATTACGTTGATGACCAGTTTATAATAGCAATAAGGCACCTCTGGGGTTTGTGATATATGGCCAATATACCGCGGCTAAGGGCTGTGTCCAGGCACTCCGCGTTGCATCGTGCGGAAGAACAGATCTTACCAATGGTGTATTTGCCATATACCACACCTCCTCTGGCTTAAAGACAGACAGACAGACAGACAGACAGACAGACAGACAGACAGACAGACAGACAGACAGACAGACAGACAGACAGACAGATAGGGTTGTGAAGCTCTTTATACTGTAGACCAGTGTTGTTGATTTGAATTGGTTGTAGGTGACTCAGCTCACACCTAATAAAAAGGTCGTTACCGTGAGATACAAAGGCTTCAACAGTAAATGGAAAGCACAAACTAGAGGACACTATGTGTGTATGTTCATGTGCACGTTATCTGCGTGTGTGCGTTCGTGCATAGGTGCGTTGGTGTGTGTGTGTGTCTGCGTGTGATTGTGTTTCTGGCAGCGTGAGTGACGCAGCGTCTCTTCTCTCTGGCCCCGTCAGAGTGGCGTCAGGGGCGGATGGCCCGCGTGGTGCTGCAGGACGAGGACATCACCACCAAGATAGAGAACGACTGGAAGAGACTCAACACACTCATGCACTACCAGGTACGGTGAACGGATCTACGTTGCGTATATCTAGACTCGCGACACTCATGCACTACCAGGCAGTGTTATTCCATCTACATGACATATATACATGTTGACAACAGTATATTGCAGTTCGTTGTGTACGCTATCCATATAAGTCTCTGGAGTTACAACGTGGGATTCAGCCACATTATGTACACCCGTTCTATATAGTAGTATAATGATAGTTTATGGAAATGAAATTACCCAGGCCCACGCAGATGTACTGTAGGTGAACTTTAGTGTTGAGCAGCTTCTGACTTTGAGACGTTGAATCCTCCTCCTCCAAACTCTCATTAGAATTCACTCGCCTGGTTTCATCTGATCTGCATGACTCACACAAAATAGAGGGCAATTATTCCTCAGGTGGCGGAAGAGAGAGAAAACCGACACCTCCCAAAAAGTGTCTTCCCTGGAGAGATACAGAGTCTCTCTCTCTCTCTCTCTCTCTCTCTCTCTCTCTCTCTCTCTCTCTCTCTCTCTCTCTCTCTCTCTCTCTCTCTTTCTCTCTTTCTCTCTTTCTCTCTTTCTCTCTCTCTCTCTTTCTCTCTCTCTCTCTCTCTTTCTCTCTTTCTCTCTTTCTCTCTTTCTCTCTTCTCTTTCTCTCTCTCTCTCTCTCTCTCTCTCTCTCTCTCTCTCTCTCTCTCTCTCTCTCTCTCTTTCTCTCTTTCTCTCTTTCTCTCTCTCCCTCTCTCTTTCTATCCGTCTCTCTCTCTCTCTCTCTCTCATCTATATTTAATCTCCCTCTGCTCAGGGACTAGGTTGTCCTTTACCTGTTACCGTAGCAATTAGCCCTGCCTCGCTCCACGCTGAACTTCTCTCTACATCTCAGAGGCTCAGACTTGACCTGCAGTTCCTTGCCACCTTCATGGTCTTGGGGGAGAGAGTGAGAAAGACAGAGAGGGAGAAGGGGAGATAGAGAGAGAGGTAAAGAGAGAAGGCAGCTAGTCTTCTCCAGAGCACATGAATCTTTCAGCAGTGCAGAGGGTCAGCAGGCTCCCATTACTCAGAGAAGGAGACCATCTGCCCAGAGCTCCAGACTGCAGCCTGTTGATCTGCAGCCCTGAAGCCTGCAGCCGTGGTGTGTGTGTGTGTTACTGAGGACTAGGTTCAGTCTGTCATGGAGGGGGGCTGGGGCTGCAGCCTTACCATGGGGCCTTTCTCTCTCAGACCTGCTTCTCCAGAGGAGGAGAAAAAAGAGGTAGAATAATTTACAAGGTGTCAGGGTTATTAGATGGGACATATCATAGTGTCCTTCGTAGAGGACTTGGTCCCATGCTGATTTACTGTATGTACCCCCCTCTGTGTCTCCTTCCTTTTTTCTTTCCTCTCTTTTTTCTCTCTCTCTTTTCCTTTCCCCTCCTTCACCCACAGATAGTAAGCAGCGGTCTCAACCTCTCTCTCTCCCCCCTAAGCACCTCAGAGCGCTCTCTATGGTACCCATACTACTCTGAGTCTTTATAGTACTACTCCGAGTCTCTATGGTACTACTCTGAGTCTCTATGGTACTACTCCGAGTCTCTATGGTACTACTCTGAGTCTCTATGGTACTACTCCGAGTCTCTATGGTACTACTCCGAGTCTCTATGGTACTACTCCGAGTCTCTATGGTACTACTCTGAGTCTCTATGGTACTACTCCGAGTCTCTATGGTACTACTCCGAGTCTCTATGGTACTACTCCGAGTCTCTATGGTACTACTCTGAGTCTCTATGGTACTACTCTGAGTCTCTATGGTACTACTCTGAGTCTCTATGGTACTACTCTGAGTCTCTATGGTACTACTCTGAGTCTCTATGGTACTACTCTGAGTCTCTATGGTACTACTCTGAGTCTCTATGGTACTACTCTGAGTCTCTATGGTACTACTCTGAGTCTCTATGGTACTACTCCGAGTCTCTATGGTACCACTCCGAGTCTCTATGGTACTACTCTGAGTCTCTATAGTACTACTCTGAGTCTCTATAGTACTACTCTGAGTCTCTATGGTACTACTCCGAGTCTCTATGGTACTACTCCGAGTCTCTATGGTACTACTCGGAGTCTCTATGGTACTACTCCGAGTCTCTATGGTACCACTCCGAGTCTCTATGGTACTACTCTGAGTCTCTATAGTACTACTCTGAGTCTCTATGGTACTACTCGGAGTCTCTATGGTACTACTCCGAGTCTCTATGGTACCACTCGGAGTCTCTATGGTACTACTCTGAGTCTTTATAGTTACTACTCCGAGTCTCTATGGTACTACTCCGAGTCTCTATGGTACTACTCGGAGTCTCTATGGTACTACTCCGAGTCTCTATGGTACTACTCTGAGTCTCTATGGTACTACTCCGAGTCTCTATGGTACTACTCGGAGTCTCTATGGTACTACTCTGAGTCTCTATGGTACTACTCTGAGTCTCTATAGTACTACTCTGAGTCTCTATGGTACTACTCTGAGTCTCTATGGTACTACTCTGAGTCTCTATGGTACTACTCTGAGTCTCTATGGTACTACTCTGAGTCTCTATGGTACTACTCTGAGTCTCTATAGTACTACTCTGAGTCTCTATGGTACTACTCTGAGTCTCTATGGTACTACTCTGAGTCTCTATGGTACTACTCTGAGTCTCTATGGTACTACTCTGAGTCTCTATGGTACTACTCTGAGTCTCTATAGTACTACTCTGAGTCTCTATGGTACTACTCTGAGTCTCTATGGTACTACTCCGAGTCTCTATGGTACTACTCTGAGTCTCTATGGTACTACTCTGAGTCTCTATAGTACTACTCCGAGTCTCTATAGTACTACTCTGAGTCTCTATGGTACTACTCGGAGTCTCTATAGTACTACTCTGAGTCTCTATGGTACTACTCTGAGTCTCTATGGTACTACTCTGAGTCTCTATGGTACTACTCTGAGTCTCTATGGTACTACTCTGTGACTTTATGGTTCTACTCTGACTTTATGGTGCTCTGTAGTGGTTGATGGACGATGTGCAATATGTTAGCTTCCATCCTCCGACAGGTCTCTCTGTTGTTGTTATGTTGCTTTGTGTCACTCTGTCTCTTTCATTAGCCGTGGGAGACGCTACAGGGCACAACAACAACACACACACACACACACACACATTTGTTACAGCGATAGAGGAGCATCTCTCAGCGCTCAATAGCACATCTGAAGCCTGCCTATTGATCATGGATCTGACACCCTAACACAACACCACTACAGAGGAGACGCACACGAGCCGGACGCAGGGTGATTAGAGGGAGGGGGGATGAGTAGAGACAAGAAAGCAGGGGAAGAGAGTAAATGGGGAGAGAAGAAGGAAAAGAAGGGGAGCGATGGAGCCTCTTGTTTATCATTATAGCTGTGATGAGCCAGGTAGGTGTGTGTGTGTGTGTGTGTGTGTGTGTGTGTGTGTGTGTGTGTGTGTGTGTGTGTGTGTGTGTGTGTGTGTGTGTGTGTGTGTGTGTGTGTGTGTGTGTGTGTGTGTGTGTCTGTGTGCCTCCTGGCACGAAGACATAAAATATTTGTGTGCGTGTGAAATATTTACATATGCAGAATTAGTGAACCTCACCCCTGTGACTCTGCTAATTCTCACACCAGACGGTGTGACCAGACAGACACACATTCAAATTCATGAAATCCCTAACAACCTTGGATGCTCTGCTATTTATTTCCCTACCTCATGGGAAATGGACGTTTACATATCCCAGATATGGATATACACACCTTCTCCTCACCTGCCTCCTTCAACTGAAATTAAAACTTTAATGCATGCATTTAAAACGAGACAGACTGTACGGAAGCATCTTTATTCAGTGGTTACCTTTGCTACACTCTCAGACTAAACCGGTACGGTTAGCGTACGGGAATTGTTCCCAGGGGTAGGGGAGGGTTTGGCGGAGGGGGGGGGGGGCTTTACTTGGCTCATCGCGCTCTAGCGACTCCTTGCGGTGAGCCGGGCGCCTGCAGGCTGACTTGGACGTCAGTTGAACGGTGTTTCCTCCGATACATTGGTGCGGCTGACTTCCGGGTTAAGTGTGCGGGTGTTAAGAAGCGCTGTTTGGCGGGTCATGTTTCATAGGATGCATGACTCGACCTTAATAATAATAAAAAGAAGTGGGATGGCGGAGGGGTGTGTACACGTGAGGGACTTGATATAAAGAAGTACATTTTTGCCACTTAGAAGGAACAAATGGCTTTGTCAGTGTGGTGGTACCCTAAAAAGGCTAATTTGAACCTTTTCTAAAGGTTCGCTTTTGTCTCTGTGGACTATATGGTACACTTTTATGATAGGAACTGCAAGGGTAAGAGTATAGTTGGAGCTCAGGGGGATAGAATGAATCTCCACAGACACACCTTCTCTCTCTCTCTCACACACACACACACACACACACACACACACACACACACACACACACACACACACACACACACACACACACACACACACACACACCTGGACTGTTGGTCGGAGCAGGGGGAGAGCAGATAAAAGATTGATGAGATAGGAGAGTGCCTGGCTGATTGCTGATGTTGATCTCTCTTTGTTGATTAGTCTTCCTCCTTGTCAAAGGGAGCTTTTCGTCAGCCAAGCCCTTACTTTCTCTTTGCACTCTCTCTATCTCCTACCCTTGCACCTCTTCCTCTCTCGCTATCCCTCTCTATCTCCCTCGCCTTCTCTCTTTTCATGATCCCAGCTCAACTTTTTGCACTCTCTGTCTCCCTCCGTGTATCTCTCCTCCTTCTCGCTGCCTCTCCCTCTATCTCTCTTACCCCCTCTCCCTCTCTCTTTGCCATCCTCCGACGTGAGATGTTTAACCTTCCGTCTGGTGAATAGCATTACCGGTCCAGTAGTTCCCAGGGGAGCAGGGCCTAGAACAGGCTAGACCAGAGGTGGTACACTCACATCCAATTACCATATAATGGGCTTGAGTGGCATGAGACATAGGGTAAGATTTACAATTCAAATAAAAAACTGTGTGGGAAGTCAGGTGTTTAGAGCTGTGAATGCTTGCCCGTGTGAGGTGTTGGTGAAATCTTAAACTGCAAATAGATCACTTAAAATGCATTGCAGTGAGGTGGTTGCAGTCAAATGGATTGCATATTTGGGAAAAGTGTAGTAATTTGAGTCCGATTTGCTTCACACGTACCTTGGCTTTTCCCGTCCTCTGCTGTGCCTACGTGGACGGTAAGGATTTTTCCAGGGGCACAGCTGGAAATGTGACTGAGGAAAATGGCTGCAGGAAATGACTTGGATCCCATCCTCCTGCAGTGTAGCGGGCTAAACTGTGCCAAGACATTAAAGCCCTGTCACTGTGCCTCCATGTTGTGTCCTGACCTTGTGTTGTCCTACTGCTGTTGTGTTGTGAAGGAACCGACATGACTTCACCAGGAGCTCCAGTTTCACACCACCCAGACTGAGGACCTGCACTGGGACGTTTTGGGTCTATTTTAGATCAACCCAGACAGACACTACGGATAGTTGGATTACAGCAGAAACGGATCTTTCCATCAATCTGATTCTCTGTGGCGGCTCGTCCCCTGTTGTCATCTGAGCAAACAACGCCCCACAGACAGAGTTTGAGTTTTAAAATATGCTCAGACAGAGAAGGAAATCTAGATCAACATTTTGGCAGGCATAGTGAAGACAGTGTTCCTCTGCTCTCCACAGATTCCTTTATACGCCAAGACAGTTGGTATGGGGTCTGATGACAGCCAGTATTGCTGCAGATTGAGTCATCTTCTCTTAGGAAACACAGTGGGAACTCAACTCTCATTGCATCGTCCCAACCAGTATACGTTATTAGAACGCTCTTCGAAAGCTATTTAGTTTGATAAAAACACAATTTAGTGTACAAATGACAAAATAACCCTTTCATCTTAATAACCTTAAGTTCTATATTAAAGACCTGTCAGTTAGGAAATTGTCTGTGGCTAAACCTCAGCCCAGCGCAGTCCAGTCCAATCTGTGATAGATAGGCCTCCTAAGCTAGGCTTGGGCCACAGGATCAGGGGATGAGAGATAGGGGGCTGTTTGATGGAAGTCTTATCACAGTGTAGCGTTGGTCCCTTATCACACCTGCAGGCCACTGTCAGGCTCACCTCAGCTCCCTGCCTCACGCTGTGGATTAGCCCTGAAGGACGAAGCTGCACGCCTTCAATCATCTACACTATCACCACATCCCATCTCTATCTCTACGCTCACACAGCCCTTCTGTCAGACTCCATAACATAGAGGAGGAGAGGGAGAAGGATCGGTGTGAGGCAGAGAGAGAGAGAGAGAGCGCGAGAGAGAGAGCCTCCTGTCAGACTATTCCATAAAGGAGAGAGGAAGAGAGACAATGCTCGGTGTAGAAAGGAACAGGTGTCACTACTGTCAGAGCTGGAGGAACGAGGGTAAAGGCTTACGAAAATATGGAGAAGGTTAGGATGGAGAGGGAGAGGATAGGTTGGGCTCGGGAGGAAAGAAGAGAGGTCTTCACTTCATTAGCCGTGGTGTGCTAAGAAGAGGAGGAGGAGAAGTGTAGAAAGGAGGCGACAGGAGAGAAGAGAGAGGTGACCCAGCTGAAGCATTAGAGAGGCTAACAGTGAGGAGAGGTCGGGGGACAGCTTATTTCTCTCAACCTTGTTTTCATGTCATATCGGAGGTTTTCGTTCAGCCTGTGGCTGCTTGGTGATTTCCCACTGTTGGATGTTTGTCCATCTTGTTCTCTCACTCCGAAAACTCAAATCCCTTCACTGGGCTGGCTGAAAATGCCACAGAGGGCTTTGGCATTTTGGTTCTCAAAAAGGAAACAGGGGTTTTGTATATTTGTGTGCAATATTTTGTCTATCCAGATTGAAAGAGTGCACGCAAACACACCCTCCCAGCTGTGATTAGCAATGAAATGTAGAGGAAATGACTGTAGAAAGTGTCATGGTTTAGAACACTGACTTTTATGGTTGTGGCTCGGAGAGACTGTGGACAGAGTCAGCAATGTGTCGTCCATAGACAAAGACAGAGAGGTAGTCAGAGTGGTCCTGGCATGTACAGTAGAGTAAAGGTGACCTATAAGGAGGACTCTTTCATGTGGAGAGAGCTCATCCTCCTTCCGTACCTCGTGTAGTTGAGATCAAAGGAAATCTTTGTAGGAATACTGTAGACAATAGAGCTGGATTGGAGGGCTGACTCTTCCACTGTGCCATTGTTGTCTGTCACTCTCAATATCTTTCTTATCATCAATTTCCCTTCCGCTTTTGGACAATCCCTCCACTTTCTGTCTTTCTCTCTTTTTCCATCACTGTTATGGCTTAATTTCTTTTCCTCTCTCTCTGCCCGTCCCCGTCCCCCCCCTCTGAGATGCTGCGATGACAGTGAGGCGGGGGAGGTTGTTTTCTAGACATGCCAGTGGGAAGCTCTCACTCCGCATTGCTTTAGCTCCGGCTTTCTGCCCACTCCCGCCTCCCCTTCCCCATCCCTTCTCTCCTCTCCTTATTTCCCTAATGGCTGGGGAGTGATGGGAATGACGATGCGGATCATCTCATCACAGAGGCATTTGAGTCGTTTCTTACAGAGAGACGCTCTTCAGAGAGAGCCCACGAGGCTTTAGAGATGAGAGGAAGTTGAATGGAGAGAATGTGACAGAGTACAGGGAGGGAGGGATTCAAGGAGAAGGAGAGGAAGGAGATGCTGTGTCATGGCATATGTGTGAGCACGTGTTCGTATCTCTTGGAAAGGGGCGGAATGTTCTAAACCAGGGTTGCAGATCAATGTGTACTGCAAACGGACAACATGTCTTCCGTGAGCAGTACGCCTGTCGGTGATTGAGCATGTTCTCTTATCAAAATGTTCTCTGTTGCGTTGTTGCAGGTGTCTGACCGCTGTGTGGTGGCTCTGGTGCCAAAACAGACCTCTTCCTACAACATCCCCCCGTCAGCCAGCATCTCCCGGACCTCTATCAGCAGATATGGTGAGCACATAGAACATAGAACGTTGTACATAGATCACCATGGTAAGTACTGTACTTAGCTCCTCAAGCCATGGGACTATTTCAAACAAACAACATCAACATAAATATTAACACAGGAAGAGGAAGGGAGGGTCGGAGGTCAAAGTGTTCCGTGTATAAGCCTTTGGGTGTGAGCACACCTGATATACACATTCGCCTTTCAGATGAGTTTGTAGACATTTTGTCCAGAGCCACAATGTGAGCAAAAATAAAACTCTCCTAGCTAAAGACCAGCTCTGTTTGGAGCGTTTAATGCTTTGCTGCGGAGCCATTGCTTACCGTACTATTTCCTCCCGATGGTGTTTACTGCCGTTTACCTCACAGCCCAGAAACTGCAGGGGTGGTAGAGGGATGGAGAGGAAGAGAGGGGGATTGAGGGATGAAGGGAGAGAAAGAGAGGGGAAGAATAGAGAGGGCCCGATGGGAGACATGGAGAGAGGTGTTTGGTTTTACCATCAAGTATAATAATGAGGACGCCGGACTGAGCCTGGAGCCAGAGTGTAATGGTCCGTCACACACACACACACACACACACACACACACACACACACACACACACACACACACACACACACACACACACACACACACACACACTGGTGACAGTCACAGGGGTGAGCCACAGGGCCTCCCATCTGGTTCCATGCCCAACCCCAACGGCAGCATGTGATTGGCTAATTATTCACTGTGAATGATACTTCACACCAATAGAAAGTGAAAACGGAACACGGTTGGCCAATTATCAGGGCTGGGATTGGATGAGAACCCCCAAAGGTTGTTTTCTGTCGCCTGGAGAGATGACCAATTGGGCCAGTAACACCATCATCCCTCTCCTTTCCTATTTACTAAGTCCCCATTTGCCAATCACAAAACCACCAGTATATTGGAAATTAGCCCTGGACAGTGTCAGACAAACAATGAGGATAGCTAATGTGCAATGTGCAATAAAGGTCCTATAGGACTATCTCTAATTCATAAAGATCGTGACGTTTACGATGTCAGAGAAAGCATTGCCAACTCCTCATTAACACATCCTCATTAAGAATGTACTGTAGAGAGACTGTGAGATACAGGAGTAATGACTACATCACCAACAAAGCAGTATTACGCTCTAATGTAGTAAAGAAGTATTACTCTGTAATGACTGAAACAGAGGATCTGGAGATGAATTGCCAACCTGAATGATCTAAAGGAAACTAACACATTATGTTAGTCTCAGTTTGGTTCAGTGGCTGGTAATGCATACAATATTACACAGTATTCCATCCTGAACAACATACTGCTTAAATCTGAATATTTGACCAAAGTCATTAAATAGCAATGAGGGTGTGTGTGTGTGTGTGTGTGTGTGTGTGTTTTGTACGATGCTGCATCAAAAAACAACCTGTCCTCTGGCTCCAGCCCGGTCCCCAATCAATCAAAACCTGGCACAGCGGGCACAGATGTGCCCCGACACCCAGCTGATTGATTCATATCAATTTAACGTTCAGCATTTAGCATCCCGCCTCAATTTACTGTTCCAGCGCCCTCCCGGCCCTGAGTAACCCACTACACACTCCCCCCTGATGCCTCACAACCTACCTCACACACACACACACACACACACCCCTGCTGCCCTCACACCCACCCCCGGGAGCGTGAAGCCTGGTGCAGTGGTTACTGAGCTGAAGATAGGAGGGAGAGGTCTGCCCCCCTGGAGAGGAAGGAGTAGAGAGAGAGAGGGGCAAGGACCTGCCTGTGGCTTAAAATGGGATTTGAGACCTCAATCCACCCCACTCGCACACGCAGAGAGAGACACACACAGGGGCTGACAGACTCAAAGGTCCCCAGTGGCCACCCTAGAGACCCTTCTCGCTGCTGCTGCTCTTTAGAAAATACCAATAGAGCTGTAGAGCGCTGAGGCTTAGTTGTCCCACACTGCCCTTTGAAGACAGGTGAGAGGGATCTGACAATGATAGAGAGCCCCTCCAGACCCCTCACACACTCACACACACACTCGCCGCCACTGGGGAGGAAAGAGCTGCTAAGTAAGAACACTGGCGAAGAAGAGAGGAGGAGAAGAGCGCCATTCCTTAGTGTCAAAGGAATGAGGGAAGAAGATGGCTGGAGTGCTTTACATATTAGAGATCTTTGATGCATTGATTCAACGTGGCGACAGCAGGAAAGAGACAATACTACTTCCTTTTAAGAGGAACCCAGGAGAGCCACGTCTCGTTCTCGCTCTCAATTAAATTCAATTCAAAAGGGCTTTATTGGCATGGGAAACATATGTTTATATTGCCAAAGCGAAATAGATAAACAAAGGTGAAATCAAAAATGAACAGTAAACATTACACTCAAAAAAGTTACAAAATAATAGAGACATTTCAAATGTCATATTATGTCTATATACAGTGTTGTAACGATGTGCAAATAGTTAAAGTACAAAAGGGAAAATAAATAAACATAAATATGGATTTCTCTCTCACACCTCTATTCAGAGAGAGGGATAATATGAAGGAAAGAGAGCGAGAGACAGAGAGAGATGAAATGAGAGGGAGAGAGAGAGATGTGGGGGGGAGATGATATGAAAGAGAGGGGGGGGCACTGGGCTGGCAGCTGCCCCTCCACCACTCTCTGGACTTAATGAAATATTATTGGTGCATGACTCCTTTCATCCGTTTAGTCGAGTGAGAGGGTGCTGCTCCTGCTATCCAGAGGGCCAACAGACATGTATTGAGCTGGACGGACGGACGGACAGACAGACAGACACCTATTTATTCCCCTTCCTTCATCACATTTCCGCCAAGCTAATATGAAATGATCCAACGCTGCAATTTACTTTACAGAAAGGTTAAAGAGGAACAAGGGACTAGGGGTTTTAA
Source organism: Salvelinus fontinalis (assembly GCF_029448725.1). NCBI lineage: Eukaryota > Metazoa > Chordata > Actinopteri > Salmoniformes > Salmonidae > Salvelinus > Salvelinus fontinalis. Next base: position 15,762,566 of record NC_074672.1, on the reverse strand, counting down.
GCTTTGAATGAGACTACAGAGGAGAAGGGCAAATTAGACAGGAGGAGGTTCAGTGTGTGTGTTGGGGGGGAAATCAAATCAAATCTCATTTTATTGGTCACATGCAGATGTTATTGTGGGTGTAGCGAAATGCTTGTGTTCCTAGCTCCAACAGTGCAGTAATATCTACCAATTCACAACAATACACACAAATCTAAAGTAAAAGAATGGAAATATATAAAATATATGAATATTAGGATGCGCAATGTCAGAGTGGCATAGACTAAAAGTAGAATAGAATACAGTATACAGTGGGGAGAAGAAGTATTTGATACACTGCCGATTTTGCAGGTTTTCCTACTTACAAAGCATGTAGAGGTCTGTCATTTTTATCATAGGTACACTACAACTGTGAGATGGAATCTAAAACAAAAATCCAGAAAATCACATTGTATGATTTTCATTGATGCCTCACAAGGTGAGATCTTGCATGGAGCCCCAGACCGAGGGTGATTGACCATCATCTTGAACTTCTTCCATTTTCTAATAATTGCGCCAACAGTTGTTGCCTTCTCACCAAGCTGCTTGCCTATTGTCCTGTAGCCCAATTGCCTTGTGTAGGTCTACAATTTTATCCCTGATGTCTTTACACAGCTCTCTGGTCTTGGCCATTGTGGAGAGGTTGGAGTCTGTTTGATTGAGTGTGTGGACAGGTGTCTTTTATACAGATAACGAGTTCAAACAGGTGCAGTTAATACAGGTAATGAGTGGAGAACAGGAGGGCTTCTTAAAGAAAAACGAACAGGTCTGTGAGAGCCGGAATTCTTACTGGTTGGTAGGTTATCAAATACTTATGTCATGCAATAAAATGCAAATTAATTACTAAAAATCATACAATGTGATTTTCTGGGTTTTTGTTTTAGATTCTGTCTCTCACAGTTGAAGTTGATACAAAGCATGTAGAGGTCTGTAATTTGTAAGTAGGACAACCTGCAAAATCGGCAGTGTATCAAATACTTCTTCTCCCCACTGTATATATATGAGATGAGTAAAGCAGTATGTAAACATAATTAAAGTGACCAGTGATTCCATGTCTATGTATATTGGGCAGCAGCCTCTAAGGTGCAGGGTTGAGTAACCGGGTGGTAGCCGGCTAGTGATGGCTATTTAACAGTCTGGTGGCCTTGAGATAGAAGCTGTTTTTCAGTCTCTCGGTCCCAGCTTTGATGCACCTGTACTGACCTTGCCTTCTGGATGGTAGCAGTGTGAACAGGCAAAGACTCAGCTGGTTGATGTCCTTGATGATCTTTTTGGCCTTCCTGTGACACCGGGTGCTGTAAGTGTCCTGGAGGGCAGGCAGTGTGCCTCCGGAGATACGTTATGCGCACCACCCTCTGGAGAGCCCTTCGGTTGAAGGCAGTGCAGTTGCCGTACCAGGCGGTGCTACAGCCCGACAGGATGCTCTCAATTGTGCATCTGTCAAAGTTTGTGAGGGTCTTAGGGGCCAAGCCAAATTTATTTAGCCTCCTGAGGTTGAAGAGATGCTGTTGCGCCTTCTTCACCACCTGGGTGCGGCCAGTCCGGAAGTCCAGGACGCAGTTGCACAGGGCTGTGTTCAGAACCAGGGCCCCAAGCTTAATGATGAGCTTGGAGGGTAGTGTGGTGTTGAAGGCTGAGCTATAGTCAATGAACAGCATTCTTACATAGGTATTCCTCTTGTCCGGATGGGATAGGGCAGTGTGCAGTGTGATGGCGATTGCATCGTCTGTGGATCTATTGGGGCCGTAAGCAAATTGAAGTGTATCTAGTGTGTGAGGTAAGGTGGAGGTGATATGATCCTTAACTAGCCTCTCAAAGCGCTTCATGATGACAGAAGTGAATGTTACGGGGCGATAGTCATTTAGTTCAGTTACCTTTGCTTTTTGGGTACAGGAACAATGGTGGACATCTTGAAGCAAGTGGGGACAGCAGTCTGGGATAGGGAGAGATTGAATATGTCCGTAAACACTCTAGCCAGCTGGTCTACGCATGCTCTGAGGACGCGTCTGGGCCGGCAGCCCTGCGAGGGTTAACTGCTTAAATGTCTTACTCACGTTGGTCGGTGTCACTGTGTTATCCTCAAAGCAGGCGAAGAAGGTGTTTAGCTTGTCCGGGAGCAAGACGACGGTGTTCACGACATGGCTGGTTTTCCCTTTGTAGTCCGAGATTGTCTGTAGACACTGCCACATACGTCTCGTGTCTGAGCTGTTGAATTACGACTCCACTTTGTCTCTGTACTGATGTTTTGCCTGTTTGATTGCCTTATGGAGGTAACAGCTATACTGTTTGTATTCAACCATATTCCCAGTCACCTTGCCATGTTTAAATGTGTTTGGTTCACGCTTTCAGTTTTGCTCGAATGCTGCCATTTATCCACAGCTTCTGATTTGGGTAGGTTTTAATAGTCACCGTGGGAACTTCATCCCCTATACACTTCCTGTATACAGTTAGTGTATACGTCAATGTTATTCTCAGAGGCTACCGGATGTTGGAGTAGCAGTGGTCGAGTGTTTAAGCAACGCAAGTATTACAGTCACTGTGTTGATAGAACTTAAGTAGCATTTTCCTCAAATTTGCTTTGTTAAAATCCCCAGCTACAATAAATGCGGCCTCAGGATATGTGGTTTCCAGTTTGCACAAAGTCCAGTGTAGTTCCTTGAGGGCCGCCGTGGTATCGGCTTGAGGTGGAATATATATGGCTGTGACTATAACCGAAGAGAATTATCTTGGGAGGTAATACGGTCGGCATTTGATTGTGAAGTATTCTAGGTCGGGTGAACAAAAGGACTTGAGTTTCTGTACATTATCACAATCACACCATGAGTAGTTAATCATGAAACATACACCCCCGCCTTCCTTCTTCCCGGAGAGTTCTTTATTCCTGTCTGCGCGATGTACTGAGAACCTGTATGGCTGTATGGACAGGGACAGTATATCTGGAGAGAGCCATGATTCCGTGAAACAGAGTATATTACAATCTCTGATGTCTCTCTGGAAGGAGATCCTCGCCCTCAGCTCGTCTACTTTATTGTCCAGAGATTGAACATTGCCGAGTAATATATACCTCTTCTCCGCCGGCGGCGTCTTGGAGCAGCCTCTGGGACAAGTTCAATTGCCCTGGGGGGTACGAACAAAGAATCCAATTTGGGAAAGTAGTATTCCTGCTCATAATGCTGGTGAGTTACCGCCGCTCTGACATCCAAAAGTTATTTCTGGCTGTATGTAATATCATCTCTCTCTAATAATGTAAGAAATAACACACCAAAAAATAAATACATCAAAGTTGCCTAGGAGCTAGAAGCAGAGCTTCCCTGTCTGTCGGCGCCATCTTGCGTGTGTGTTACTGGACAGGACAAGGGAATAGTACTGTCTAATTTATCTCCCTCTCTCCCTCCATCTCTCTCCCCTACCCTTTTTCGCTCTCTCTTTCTCTCTCTAGACTCATCCTTCCGGTACACAGGTAGTCCAGACAGTCTGCGTTCTCGTGCCCCTATGATAACCCCAGACCTTGAGAGTGGGGTCAAAGTGTGGCACCTCGTCAAGAACCACGAGCATGGAGACCAGAAGGAGGGAGACCGCGGCAGCAAGATGGTCTCCGAGATATACCTGACCAGGCTGCTGGCCACCAAGGTAACACCCAGCTTACAAACGTCTTTATGTAACAAGCATTGTCCCTCCATATTTCAATTATACTACAGTAGTTTACTTTCAGTTACAGTGGTTTTGTTTTACATAAATTGTACTAAGTGACTGGTGGTACAATCCTGTATTTTGGATCCAGTGGCTAATGACAGACTTTCATCTGCTTAGGTTATTGCCTATTCATTTAGAAAATAATTTATTGTTGAGTGAGTTTATGTAAATCTGACCTGGTGTGTCCATTGTTTTTAGGGTACACTGCAGAAGTTTGTGGATGACCTGTTTGAGACGTTGTTCAGTACCGTCCACCGGGGTAGCGCTCTGCCCCTCGCCATCAAATACATGTTTGATTTCCTGGACGAGCAGGCGGACAAACACGGCATCCACGACCAAGATGTCCGCCACACGTGGAAGAGCAACTGGTGAGGAACCTGGAGGATGTAGAATATGAATGATAGGATGTATAATGTAGGATGTGATATGTATCAATCAGAGGATGATACACTGAGTCATCGGTAAGAAACTTTACAAAATATAACAGTACTGGATTCTGCCTGTTTGGAGTTCAGAGCCTAAAGCTCCTCCCTAAATCCAGCACTTTAGTGACCCAGAAATAGGAGAGAAATACGGTACTGATAGTTAGTGGATTCTGACTCAGTGCTTTCATGACCCAGTGAGTGAAGAAAAATACTGAGAGGGGATTCTGACTGACTCATTTCTGTGGCCTCTCTCTCAGCCTCCCGCTGCGGTTCTGGGTAAACGTGATCAAGAACCCTCAGTTTGTGTTTGACATCCACAAGAGCAGCATCACGGACGCCTGTCTGTCTGTGGTGGCCCAGACCTTCATGGACTCCTGCTCCACCTCAGAGCACCGCCTGGGCAAGGACTCTCCCTCCAACAAGCTGCTGTACGCTAAAGACATCCCCAACTACAAGAGCTGGGTAGAAAGGTGAGTGAGACAAAATAAATATACACAAACAATTCTATTTCCTTGTTTTCATGTGTCCAGGACGCACACGATATACACTGTCCGACGACACGCTTACTTGCCCTGTGTGTGTGTGATGTTGTTTTTTTGGAGAGCAGTGACTTCCTCCGTGGTGTCCTCCCATGAACACCATTCTAGTTTAGAGTTTTACGTATTGTAGACTTGTTAACAGAGATGTTAGCATGTTCCAGAGATTTCTGTAAGTCTTTAGCTGACACTCTAGGATTCTTCTTAACCTCACTGAGAATTCTGCGCTGTGCTCTTGCAGTCATCTTTCCCTTACGGCCCCTCCTAGAGTAGCAACAGTGCTGAACTTTCTCCATTTATCGACAATTTGTCTTACCGTGGACTGATGAACATCAAGGCTTTTAGAGATACTTTTGTAACCCTTTCCAGCTTTATGCAAGTCAACAATTCTTAATCTTAGGTCTTCTGAGATCTTTTTTGTTTGAGGCATGGTTCACATCAGGCAATGCTTCAGGTGAACAGCAAACTCAAATGTGTGTTTTTTTATAGAGCAGGGCAGCTCTAACCAACATCTCCAATCGCGTCTCATTGATTGGACTCCAGGTTAGCTGACTCCTGACTCCAATTAGCTTTTGGGGAAGTCATTACTCCTAGGGGTTCACATACTTTTCCCAACCTACACTGTGAATGTTTCAATTATGGATTCAATATACACAAGAAAAATACAATAATTTGTGTGTTATTAGTTTAAGCAGACTGTGTTTGTCTATTGTTGTGACCTAGATGAAGATCAGATCAAATTTTATGACCAATTTATGCAGAAATCCAGGTAATTCCAAAGGGTTCACATACTTTTTCACAGATGTACTCCACAGGAGGTTGGTGGCACCTTAATTGAGGAGGACGGGCTCGTGGTAATGGTTGGAGCGCAATAAGTTGAATGGCATCAAATACATCAAACACGTGGTTTCCATGTGTTTGATGCCATTCCATTCCCTGCTTTCCAGCCATTATTATGAGCTGTCCTCCCCTCAGCAGCCTCCTGTGATGTACTCTGTGATGAGGCTTAACGTTCCGGTGAAGAATTCTGATGTAGATTGTTTCAGCTTTGCATGTTGAAACTGAGTGGAAACCCTGTCTGTGCCTGCAGGTACTACGCGGACATTAACCGTCTGCCGGCCATCAGTGACCAGGACATGAATGCCTACCTGGCAGAGCAGGCCAGGCTCCACTCCACAGAGTTTAACATGCTCAGTGCTCTCAACGAGATCTACTCCTATGTGTCCAAATACAGCGAGGAGGTGAGTCCTAACACACACACATAGACACACTGCAATAATGGCCATTCTTTTAACAGGCGAGGCCATGCTACAGTATTATCAACTCTCCTCTTCAGTTAAGTCTAGACTAGTTCATGGTCATTCCTAACTCATTTAGAGTGTTTCAAATACTTTCAGAGATGCCAAGAGTTTCTCTGATCTGATGGTATTCGTCACACAGAACCCCCCCCCGTCCCCCTCCGCAACGCCACACAACCCATCCTAAGTGCCATATGTCCTGGGCCAATGAGAGTTGTGGGTGGATGATATGTGGAGGAGAGACAGGAACAGCGGCTGTACAAGCAGCTCAGCATGCTACTCCATCCCCTGAGTGGTGTGAAGGAACACAGCCCTGTTCTCTCTCTCACTCTCGCTCTCGCTTTCTTTCTCTGTGGCTCTCTTGAGCAGAATCAAGACGTGGAGAGGGGGGTTGAGGGAAAGAAAGAGAACGAGAGAGAGAGGGCAAAGAGAGAGAGAAAATGGAGAGAGAAAAATGTGGGAGAAAATTAGGGAGAGGGATGGGAGAGTGCGACAAAGAAGAGACGGGGGAGAGAGAGAGAGAGAAAGAGAAAGGGTTCTGTAATGGAGACATTCCGGCTGTAATGTCAGCACCTCTTCTGGGAGCCATTAGTCTGACCTTATTGAGGCCCCATTCACAAGACGAGGAGCCCACTCCCTCTTCTCTCTCCCTTTCTATTCCATCTATCTTTCACCCTTTCACTCTCTCCTCTGTGTTTCTCTCATCTCTCTCTCTTCTTCCCCATCTTCCCTAAGAGCTTGAAGCTGCTGCCGCTAGAGCTAGTGTTCACTTCTCCTCGCCCTCTTTTTACCTCTCAGAGACCACCTCTTTTACTCCCACTCTCTTTCTCGCACTTTCTTCCCACTTTGTTTCCTTTTCTTTTATCCCACGCTCTTCCCCCACCTCTAGCTTTCTTTCTTTCTTTCTCTCTCACAGACACAGACAGACACACACACACACTCATGCCCTCTCTCTGTCTCTCCTCTTCTCTAGCTCTCTCTCCTGGGCACAGTGCTAAGGCCCCTATCGTTGGCCGTCATCAGTTGTTTGTTCCAAGCCTGGCTCCTTGTGTGGCCCCTCCAGCGGGCTAGCGCAGTGCTAAATTGATTTTGGTGATGGCGGAGGGAGGGAGGGAGGGAAGGAGCTGTGCCTGCATACAGCACAACAGATTCATAATAGATTGGTATGAGGTGGAGAGGGGGATGAGGAGGAGAGGCTCCGCTGGGCTCTGCTCTGCCAGCTCTAAGAGCACTTAGGCAGATGAGAGGGAGACAACAGGCAGGGAGGCAGGTAGTGTACTATGGGACAGGCTGCTGGAGCTATGTACAGACCTTAAGAGAAACTAGTCTTCGTTAATGTCCCCATAATGTTTTCAGCGCAAGGCCTAGTTATGAGAACATTGTGTATTCCTGGGGGGGGGGTGCATAGCAACCTTTTCCAGCCCTTTTTCTTGTCCACTTCTCACAATCACATACAGTACATTTCTGTTAGATAGAATCATACATGATCCCACCCATCCAACAAAGCTCTTAACTCTAAGCCAGTTGACGTACAATGGACATTATGTAAGTCAATACAACTTCATTTATTCCCTCAGGGGCATTTAAGAAAAGCCAAATCACAAAATGTCAACTTCCTCAACACATAATACTGTAAACAGACCACAGACATCACATTCCTCAATACATCTGTACGTCTTCCCTGGGTTGAATGTGACACTGAAGCATGTTGTTGTCCTGGGTTCACAGTAGGCTGACTTCCTGGTTTGAGTGTGTTAGGAGTGACAGTAAAGCATGTTGTTGTCTTGTGCCCCCCCCCCCCCCCCCCCCCCCTCCCAGATCACCATGGCCCTGGAGCAGGACGAGCAGGCTAAGAAACAGCGTCTGGCCTACAAGGTGGAGCAGCTCATCTCAGCCATGTCCCTGGAGAGCTGAGACAGACCACGGGATTGGACGACTGGACCGGCCCGGGATAGCCATCAGCCACAGCCACCCAACCAACAGTCCCGATACTCACAGTGTGGGGGGTGGGGAGGGGGGGGGGGGGACAAGCAACCACCACTGACCTGGGACCTTTTAAATCCAGAAATCAAGAGTTTTTTTTTTTAATCAAATTTTCTTCCTACGCCATACTGCCACCAACTCCAAAAGACTCCATAGGCTCTGGAGACATGGGTGGTGATGATGATGTATGGTGGGGCGACCACAAACCTCCATAAAGGCTACATGGCATCTTTCTTTCCAGCTGATATTATTTTGGGTTTGACGGGCAGTGTTGTGTGTGTGTATAGCCCTGGAGGAGAGATATGTTGAGAGAAGGAACGAACAGAGGGGAGATGTTGTAGCCAGATACACTCTCCCTGTCTGCTGAAAACTCACATTAGAGACAGTGTAAGGAAAAAGAGTTAGCGAAAGCGATAAAGACTTCTCATGATGGATTCCAGAGATATTGTTGCTGAGTTTTGCTTCCAAAAATATCTGCTTTATTTTTGTATGTGTACATTTTGATCTTATCAGTTGCAGTGGAAACATCTTCCTCTTGTTACATATATGGACATTGTTGTACTGTACAAAGGCATAGGTTGTATTATAACACGTCTTTATAGGGTGCCGTGGCCATCAGAAAGACATGGTTCTATGTCATGTCCTGTCCTGCTCTCTGTTCTCCTCAGACAGCATTACCATTCGTTATCAACATGATACTCCAGACCAAGTGGACAGAACCCAGCTCTGACTGTAACCCATCAGCCCTGTACAGGAACCCACAAAAACGCATTCCGCATCGTACGGAGAACGGACCTCCTCTGAGGGGGTCAAAGTTCAACCAGCATGCTTATCGACCCCAAACCCCTGTACCCTGTGTGATAAGAGGAGATCCACAGGCCCACAGAGCGTTTAGGTTATAAGGACAACAACAACCAGCATCCTACTGGTTTCTAGAAGACTCTCCTCTGCAGTAACGCCATCTGTATGTACTGTGAATGTACAAATGCTGATGGGACTTTTTCATTTGAGTTTGTATTTTAAACAAATAGGAGTTAGTTGAACAGAACTTTAATGGCAACATAGATGGCCAACTGAACATCCGTCCAAGTCCCTTTTCCCCTGTCACCATAATTTACCCTGCTACCAAATCCTCTATCTCTACCGTAAGAGGGTGTGTACTATACAGTCTGTATTGTAGCCGTAGTTGCCGTGGCTACGCTGCTCTTAACGTACAAATACCATAATATACTGGAGACTAGATTCTAGAGTCTGCCAAGCTGGGGACTGAGGCTGGCGGCAGGAGTGAAAACACTCCGTTATATAACCGCTGTTTGTATGGCTTTAGGGGGATCGGATCAAGTGTGTGTGTAAAACTTGCATGCATCGTATCACATGTCAGAAGAAGTGTTTTTAAGGTCCATCTTTGTTTGTTTTTGTAAGTGCCAATGGATCAGGCTAGCTGGAGATGGCCAGTGGCTAAATGCTAGCGAACTTAGTTTTCTACCCAACTATGTACCAGCAACGTCTTTCCAAACGAGAATAAGAAAAAGCCTGTGTAGTGCCAAAAGATCCCGTTGTTTTAAATGATTCATCGGTTAATGCTTTACAACGGGGGCCATCCAATCCCTGGAACTGAAGTAAAGAGCCTGCAGAGAGGTGCTCATGTAACTGGAAGCTTGTGAACAAGGAACAGGTACGGAAGCAGGACAGTCGCAGGCTCGGGAGAGAGACAGTTCTGTCAAATATAGAGTTACTTGTCGAAAGTTGTAATTTTTTTGGTTTTTGTCAAGAAGGAAATATCTCAACTGCTAGCATGGTCAAAAGAGGATGTAAACATCAAAGACAATGTGTGTTACAGTACCAGGTAGATCTTTGGTAAGATTGGATTGTCCTGTACCAAACTTAACCCATTTATGAAACATGACAACATAGTGTCGATTCTTTCTGCTGGATTGAATAACCACCACCATTCTGTTTTCTCCAGACTTCTTTGTTGGCTCACCGTTTACATCAAGTACTTGAAACTAGGTAGTATTAAAAGGTGAACAGTAGGATGAAATGATTCATGGAGGGAGAGAGCATAAAACCAATGTTAATGGATGTGCTTGTTTTGTCTGTGGCTTTAGAACGCCAAGCTAACAAACCACTGAGTGGTCCTGACTCGTCTTTACGTCAACACTAATCCACCGCCTCTGTTGGCACCGTCTTGTTGAAATTGGCACGGTCCTTTTGATAAGGTACCTGTCTTGCCACGGTGTGTAAAAGACCTGTTTGAGAAGGATAGGAAAGGTGAAGAGGTCAAGGCCTGTTGCTGTACGGGCAGGCAGTGCTTCAGCCGTCTCGCCAGAGCTGTCTGAAGAGTAGAGCTCAGTCAGAAATGAGAGAGAGACCCCTTTAGCTCTAGTTTCCTGCTCCGGCTTTGAAGCAGTGCTTTGATCTGAGTGTAGTCGTGTGCAGAGTGTGATCGGAAGACGAAAAAACACATCAAAAACAGGCATAGAGAAATGCAAGGCGATCACATGATTGACATGGTATTAATGTGTCCTGCCAGGAGGGCGGGCTGGCTGTTGGCCCCCTGCTACACAAATATCTATAGGTACACTTTAAATACAGACACACGCTCAAACACGAATATGAAGCGTCCACCATTGAACAATGGTGTCCTCCCTTCTATTCTCTTCCTCTCATCCAAGAGAACCAAGCCCCTTTCATGCCTCATATTGCTTGTCTGTGTTCTGGTGCCTTTTATATTCCATGTGATGAAACCTTCTCTAGTACGTGTTCCACTATATTCTCCATTTGGCTTGATAGGAATGGGGTAAATGAAATGGAGAGGCATAGTTTGACTGAAACAAGTCCGTTTTTCTCTTGAGGGACCATTGCTTAATGTCTGTTTTTGACTTGTCTTTATTTTCATAAACTGCCATCCGCTGTTTATTTCATTACCGTTCTAAAACTCTAATCCAATCTTGGCTTCTGGCCAGCATGCTCTAACACCATGACTTTGCTAGTCAATAGAAAATACGTTTCCACATCTTATTATTATTATAAGTCTTAACTCACTGCTGTCTGCACCTTCCGTTTTGTGAAAGAGACTTGAATGAATTGTAACAGATTCATTTCATACTGTTACACTTTGGAGATGATGACGACAAATGAAAAGGTGGAAGTTATCATTATGTTTTGTTTACCATTCTGCAGCTCAGAATTGAATTTCACAGCCAGTTAGTTGTCTCTGAGACATTTTGCAGTTGATGCACGTTGAGAATTATTAAAATGGCAACTTCCATTTCCGCTACAGAAGAGATGGAACCTAATTGAAGAAGATACAGTATGTTGTGCACTTTTTTACCCTTGGCTTACGTGGTGGCAAAGTGATGGGTCTACTGGCATGCTTCATTACTTACAGAAAAACAAAGACAATTATCCACCTTTTTTCTTTTCTCATGTCATCAGTCGGGGGAATCGAAAAGTCAACTATTATTCTCAAGGCAGAAGCATCAATATGAAATAAATATCCTTCTTCCATTCTAAACACAACACAATGTAGACGACCCTTTGTAGACACCGGAGTTCTGTAATTTGGTATATACAAATGACGATAATAATAATAATGGCTGTCTGTTCTTGTTGTTTTATAAAAGTGCTGTGAAAATTCTAAGAAAGTTTAAAGTATTTAAAGTTGTTCTCGTTTTTATTTTATTTTTTTGCTTAGGTTTTGTTATGATAATATATTATTGTGTACCTATTGTAAATATGAAGCACCTATTTTGCAAGCCAGGAATTCACTTTTTACTGTTGTTATATATAAATAAACTTTGCTGGTTAAAAAAAAAAAACGCATAGAGCTGAAATACACTGCCTTGTCTCGTTGACATCAGAAGAAACAAACTGCCTCAGGAGTATCAGACTAGGATAATCCTTTCCAAGCATAATGTATGTGTTAGCTACTGTATAACAAATATAGAGAGGTAATCAGAAGTAGGTGATATCCAATAATGTTTTTGATGATGATGGAACTGCCTAACATTGGTCAAATTCCTGGCTTGGCAGTTGATATAGCTACGGTGGTAGATTCCTATAGTAGCCTAGCCACTCCACTTTATGCCCTTGCCCCAGGCCATCAGCCTACAGGGAACAAAGAGCTGCTCTCTCTCATTCATCCCATTTAGCCTGGGTTATTCCTGGGATTTAATCTAAACCCTGCCATCAATGGACACAGACACTGAGGCTAGCCGCTTAGCCGCTAACAAGATAACCCATCAAGGGACACACACACTGAGGCTAGCCGCTTAGCCGCTAACAAGATAACCCATCAATGGACACTCACGCCATGGCTCTTAACAAGATAACCCATGCCTCTAATATGGAGAAGTGCAACCGTTTGTCTTCTTCATGCAGCAACATTGACTCAGGCTGCACAATCCTCCACAACACCGGGGATGGAAGAATCCCATTAGGATGGTAATAGATGGCCCCCGGCTAGTCTGATGCTGAGGTTGACCACGCTGCTCCTGTCTGTCCATATTAACCCACCAATACGAGTGCCTGAAAAAGCCATAGTAGGGCTTTAACGTAAAATATTTCGTCTATCTATCTAACTGGAGACCCAGGACAATAGTTCCTTATCTTAAACCGGCCCACCTCTTGAAAGGTGGTGCTCCTATTATGACCCTCCGGGACGGATTTGAACCAGCGCTTGGTTGTTAAATAACACAGATTATAGTACAGTACCTCTAACCCTCTGTGAATAAGTTCCTCCGACTGCCATGGTTGGGGGTCAGTGTGTAATATGCAGGCTAAGCAGGCGTAGTCATAACCCAGTACATGCAGTCCAGAAGATCTTCATCATCTTCTTCATCAATATTCAGCCAGACTGTAACTGGACAGAGGCTAGGCAGCTGGAGATGGCTGGATATTTGACCAGGTTTTCTGTGCTGAGGAGACTCCAGACAAGGTGGGAGACTGGGGAGGAAGGATCTTCATATTCATGAATGATGAAAACAGGATGTCTCACACTTTGCATAGGTATTTCATTCATTCTGCATATTTTCTGATTGCTTAAGACTAGAAACAATGCATCTGAATCCATCTCTTGCACATTACATGAGATGAGTCAGTGCTGGTGGTTTGGTCCCTAACAGTTAGAGATATGGATCCAGGTAATTGGCTCTGGCTCATCTGATCCAGCTCTGTGTAACTGAGAGCTTTGGCTGAAGGTGAGGTGTCAGTGTCAGCAGCTCTAAGCGGATCCTCAGTGGGATGGGACTCAGATATACTTTATCCCCCATACCCCATCCCCATATCCCCCAGCCACCCAGCCCCAACCTTATCCCCCAGCTCCAGCCCTATCCCTCAGCCACCCAGCCCCAATCTTATCCCCCAGCTCCAGCCCTATCCCCCAGCCACCCAGCCCCAACCTTATCCCCCAGCTCCAACCTCTATCCCCTAGCCCCACGGCGGGCTACTCCCATCCCCAATTCCCTATCTCCCAGCCCCTGGGCCACCGCCTGCTCCTACCTCCAGTATTTCCTAAGGGGGGGGCTAATCCCCACAGTGCGGTAATCCTGTACTGATGAGACCAATTCAAACCCACATGGGACTTAATGCCCTGTAATGCCTTTACAAGGATGTTGCATAAAGCTGACATTCCATTTGTTCTGGGTGGGATTCCCTGCTAGGATTACAAGACAAATTCTCAAATAATTCATGCAAGATGGCACAAGGGGTAGGCTATGATATTTCAACCTGGTTTGTGATGCATGGGATATTAACTTCAATATGAAACCAAACCAGACCCTTCTACTCTATGTACCTTGTTAGCTATTGCCAAACAACTTTGGGTTAGTATTGTTCCTTTTGTTGGGGTTGCATTGCCTTGGCATCCTAATTCAGGGATGCCTTGAACCATTGTGGCACTGTACTTAACACCTGTCACCTGCCTGCCACCTTACCTTGCAGAACTAGAGTGCACAGTGCTCTGAACACGCGTGTTGTTGCTAATTGAATATTCCACTGACACTCGGGATTACTGCTGAAGGTTTCTTGCATGACAGCAAACCGAACAGCTAAGACAGAGTTCCCTGTGTGTATTTGAGGGCTTTCTCAGTAAAAGCACTCGGATCATTGAGGGCTTTTTGGAAGTGGATCTGGCCTGTTTAACTTTGCATAAGACTCCTCCACTCCAATGTCCATGGCTATCAACTCTCACTGTCAGTCAGAAAGGATGATAGGTCAGCTGGGACCTCTGGTAATGATTTCTTAGAGAACGAAAGTGAGGCTCTTCCTCATGAAGCCCCTCTCTCACCTCCTAGCTGTCTAAATGAGAGACGTGAAGGGACAGACTTGGAGAGAGAAGGACATATAGCGAGGAGAGAGGGAGGCAAAGAGAGATGGAGTGAGTGAGTGGAGTGAAAGGGAAAACCGTCAGAGAGATGAAGAGATAATGATTTGGAAAGTGAGAGGAAGTGCAGTAGGAGAGAAAAATGAACCAAGAGAGAATGAGAGAGAGAGAGTGTGAAGGAGAGTGAGAATCCAGGTGTCATCAGCTTTTGGCACCGGGTCTATTTATAGTGTGGTGTCCTGCTGTTTGTCTGTCACTCTGTGTGCTCGCCTGGTCTCTCTCTCTCTCTCTCTCTCTCTCTCTCTCTCTCTCTCTCTCTCTCTCTCTCTCCTCTCTCTCTCTCTCCTCTCTCTCTCTCTCCTCTCTCTCTCTCTCTCTCCTCTCTCTCTTCTCTCTCTCTCTCTCTCTCTCTCCCCTCTCTCTCTCTCTCTCCTCTCTCTCTCTCTCTCTCTCTCTCTCTCTCTCTCTCTCTCTCTCTCTCTCTCTCTCTCTCTCTCTCTCTCTCTCTCTCACTCTCTCACTCTCTCTCTCTCTCTCTCACTCTCTCACTCACTCTCTCACTCACTCTCTCACTCACTCACTCACTCACTCACTCACTCACTCACTCACTCACTCACTCACTCACTACATTTGTGTGCACTCTGCATATTTCAAAGGTCAGAGGCTCCTCAAGCAGCACACGCCCACTCCACACAGACATGCATGACACACACACACACAAACAGACTCACAAATGCATTTAAAAATGAAAAAAATGCTTGTTCTGTACTGTGGACACATAAATAATGCACATGATGTAAACACACAATTATATGCTCAATTTCAAACCTAAACAAATATTTGTATAAGTACACAGACAGACACACAGGGATATAGACATGCAGCAGGAATCTTTTTCACATTGTAGGAATGTTGACCAGATGCATGGATGGACTATAGGAAGTTACTGGCTTTGTCAGGGTTACAATTTGTGTCCCTCTTCGTGTCCCTTCTCACCTGTTAGTGTCTCTCTGTGGGTGACTTGTCTCTCCTCTCATTGATGGTAATGAGGACGTGTCCTCTCCTTTAGCACTGCACAGGAAAAACTAAGAATGGGTAGGGAGACACACTACCCTCTGTTCCTTAGTAAACTAAAATTGAAAGTAAAACATGAACTAACAATGAAAAAACTATTTAGTAAACTGAAATGAAATAATTAAACTATACTGAAACTATTATCTTTTACTCCAAAATGAACTAAAATAGAATAAAGACCAGCATTAATTTTTTTCTTCTACCTTTTGGGCAAAAATCTAATGGGTTTATCAATGGGGTTATCAATGGGGTTATCAATGGTGTTATCAATGGGGTTTTCAATGGGGTTATCAATGGGGTTATCGATGGGGTTATCAATGGGGTTATCAATGGGGTTATCAATGGGGTTATCAAGCTTTTTTTCGAATCGGTTTTCAAGTTTCTGAATCTGGCAGGCCACATTGAGACTGAATTGAATTTAAAGGTAGACTCAGTGAGATGACGTTGCCACAAGCAACACCACAGATATTGGTAGCGTTCCCCTACTTGGACGTTGCGGATGCATGCTAGATCTTACAACGCCTGGACAGCAGTGGAGGCTGGTGAATTGGAAAATGGAGGAGGATTGGAGACCCATGGGTAGGCGCGGAACACACGGAGACCACAAAGTGTGTTTCAAAAATCGTCAAAAACGAATTATTTTAACCTAAAGCATTACATAAAGACATTTATAGTACAATATTTTGCGGAATGGGAATGAGAAGGCTACTTACACAGTGTTGGAAAGGGATCACAGTAGTGATTGACTGAGGGTATGAAGCATGAGTTGAGAGTGTTCAGAAGCTTGATCAGTGCAGAACAGGATTTTACTGGGACGACAAAAAACAATAACACAACACACTACACAGTTAGACAAAAGAGCTCAGAATGAGTTAGTGTAAGCAAGGAGTCAAATCTTTGATGTGTAATAATGTGATTGTGTATGTGATTGTGTATGTGATTGACTCTACATACAGTAATGAGAGAAAATGCAAAGAATGTGCTCCGTCAACGTCTCTCTTTAATCTAACTGTTAATGGCTGTTGCAATGGAAGCTATCATATTATTCGGAATTGTTTTCGACATCCTAGAAAATATGTAACATGCAATTACAGGCGGCTTGATGATCGGCTCCCTGTTAACCAGCTATACGTTTGATACCAGTTGGTATTGAACGCCCTCACCTTCTCATACTTCTTCATGAAAGTGATCTCAGGTTGAGGTCGACCCTCGCTTTTAATTCACACCTTTTCCGTGGACCCCAGAAAATTAAAAGAGTTCTTCAACAAAAAATTCACAACATTTTCGGCAGCGTTGGCAATTGTACCATTCTGGTGAAGAAAACTGCACATTCGCACTGGTAGCTAGCTAGCTACTGAAGTTAGCAAAGCAAATTTAAATAAATTGCACTAACTGGACACAAAAATACAGTTCTAAACCCAGGAAAACAATGTATAACATACCTCCTACATCTCCTGTAATTTGAAAAACAAATTTGAATTGAATAATACCCCAAAATTGCTCAACTATCACTCCTCACTCTTAATCTCTATCCAACAATGTCACCAAGCATCTCAAGACATAGAACCACCATAATGCTGTGTGTCACAATCCAAATACAACACACTAGGTTCATTCTCTGATCCTACATCTATGATTGGATGGACAACATGCCAGATCATACTGCAAAAGCTTTGATTGGTTGGAGCACGTCCTCTGGAAGTGGTCATAATTACCATGTATATCTATGGAAGGGGGTGAGGCCTACGAACCTCCTAGGTTTTGTATTGAAGTCAATGTAGCCAGAGGAGGATGGAAGCTAGCTGTCCTCCAGCTACACCATGGTGCTAGCCCAGACAGTGCTGTTGAAGTTACTGTAAACCTTCATTGCAAAACAATTGTTAACCAATTATTTGGTGACATATGAATATATTCAGTATAGTTTCATCTAAAAAGGATAACTTTATAAATGTTAAACTATTTTTATTTTTATGAAAATACTGAAGAGGATGGTCCTCCCCTTCCTCCTCTAAGGAACTTCCACTGCTGGACAGGTATTTTGCGTATCAGCTAACCATATGGCATAGGAGTCTGGTGCCCGACTGCACCATGATGTGTTTAGCTAATACGTAAAATACCTATCCAGGTGTTGTAAGATCTGGCAGGCGTCAGCAACGTCTGAGCAGAGCAACACGCCCATCGAGATGAGCAGTCACAAAGAGTCATACTGCCACAATGGGGTAGTTTAGCCTCACACTTCCACTACTACTGTTTACTTTGTGCATCTATGTCATCTGGCTGAGTCTACCTTTAAAGCTAACCTAACCTATGAACTGACCAAATCACCTTTATGCATTACTGCCCCACAGTGGCAAGAATGAGCATCCCCAAAAACACACAAACTATGCAACACATACATGGCTCCTAGCCTCCCATGGATAGGCTACTTTGTGTCCCTAACACTGAAACTAAAACTGAAACAAAACAATATAAAACGAAATAAATATATTTTTTATGACACGTAATCGAAATAAAAACGAGTAAATCAGATCTGAAGACTAACTGAAACTAAACTGAATTTGAAATACAAACTTAGAAATAACAGAAATAAAAACGTATATGTAAACATTAAACTACAATAACCTAGCCCTGGTCCTACCCTGCCATCTGCACTCGCTGCAGAAAAACGCTGGCGTAGGTATTTCTCAGCCACGCAAATATGCACAGAGACAGAAACACACACGTATGCACAAACTTACACACACACACCCCACTGTCAGTCGAGACGCAGGTGAGAAGCGCCTGCCAAATTTCCCCTGCAGACGCCTCATTTACATATGCAGATGTTAATTACCACTGGAACGTGTCTCGGCCAATCAGCAGCAGGCCGTCTGGAACAGCTTGTACCTCTCCTCTCTCCCCGCAGGTCGTCGTTTCTACGGTTACTCCCCTGGCTGATAATAAAGATACCCACCTCAGTTTTCCTTCATGCCTAATTTCTCCCGTCCCGACCGGTCGCTACAGTACAGAAAGGTTCTAGTCTAGCCTGCCTCTCTCTGATTCTGATTCTCCACAGCCAGGCCTTATCAGTATACTGCATGACAGGGCCAGGGTAGGGCCACACCATACACAGACACCAGAAGAGACCGTTTAGTCAGAGTCTCAGAGGCGGAGATGTGATTGGCCTCGGATTAGCCCAGAACGTTTGATGTGGTCGTGATGATATTATGTGGGTGAGACACAGGCCAGATGAGATCTGATACTATGATGGGCTGGCAGCTGGTGTGTAGTTAGTGCCCAGGCTGGGAGAATATTTGCCTTACGACTCATACTGAATCTAATCCCGCTGCTCTATCGATCGCTCCATACATTCAGTCTGAACCTGCCATCTTAGAAGTTGTTTGTGCTGACGTCAAAATGAAGGGTGCTGTGCAAAACAAATTCATTGTCCCTAACATTTGATTTGATTGTCCCTAACATTTGATTTGATTGTCCCTAACAAATCAGAGCATCAAAGCCAATGACGACTCTGGCCCTGGCTCTGGCCCAACCCATCGGGATCTGGTACCAATCAGAATGGTCAGAATGTGTTCACATTCTACACAATGTCAGGGAGGAAAGCAAATCTAGATTCATTGTGGAGAAGAACTGCTGGGCGTGGCATTTAGCTGGAGCGATGAGAGTGGGTAGTCAGGCTAGGAGAATATTGAGACGATGAAGGACGTTTGAGGCTCTTTTGGTATGGTGTTGGTCATCACTGTGGTGTCACAAGGGTGGTCTGCCTTTAAATGGCTGCCAGTTGGAACACTACACCTCCCATAACCCCCTTCCCTACAGGTCACCTAACCAATTAAGCATTAGGTATCTGTGTGATGGGTTAAATTGGCAGTACCTGTGCTGCATAGGGAGCCAGCCACAAGAAGAGCAGCATGGCCTGCTGAAGGCTCTTCAACAGCTCTGTGGAAGTTCATTTGACTCATTTGATGTTTTGAGTTCCATGCTCTAGAGTTACAGAGCTAGGCTTTTTGATTTTCAGCTTGTACCATGAACTTTTGACCCTGAACTCTTTGAACTCTTTGTGCTGTTATCATCTTGCCTGTTCATGGTCCTGTTCATGGTCCTGATATCTCTGTGGTCAACCCCTGGCTACACCACTGCCACAATGCAGGTAAGCATTCAAGAGCTCTGGACAATTTGTTTTATGATACACTACATGGCCAAAGTATGTGGCCACCGGCTCGTCGAACATCTCATTCCAAAATCATGGGCATTAATATGGAGTTGGTCCCCACTTTGTTGCTATAACAGCCTCCACTCTTCTGGGAAGGCTTTCCACTAGATGTTGGAACATTGCTGCAGGGACTTGCTTCCATTCAGCCATGAGCATTAGTGAGGTCGGGCACTGATGTTGGGAGATTAGGCCTGGCTCGCAGTCGGCGTTCGAATTCATCCCAAAGGTGTTCGATAGGGTTGTGGTCAGGGCTCTGTGCAGGCCAGTCAAGTTCTTCAACACCGATCTCGACAGACCATTTCTGTATGGACCTTTCTGTACAGGGGCGTTGTAATGCCTTCCCCAAACTGTTGCCACAAAGTTGGAAGCACAGCATTGTCTAGATGGTCATTGTATGCTGGATCGAATCCCTGAGCTGACAAGGTAAAAATCTGTTGTTCTGAGCAAGGCAGTTAACCCACTGTTCCCCGGGCGCCAAAGATGTGGCTGCCCATACCATAACCCCACCAACATTGACATCAGCAAACAGATCGCCCACACAATGTCATGCACGTGGTTTAACCAGTTAGGCAAGTTGAGAACAAGTTCTCATTTACAATTGCGACCTGGCCAAGATAAAGCAAAGCAGTTCGACACATACAACAACACAAAGTTACACATGGAGTAAAACAAACATACAGTCAATAATACAGTAGAAAAATAAGTCTATATATAATGTGAGCAAATGAGGTGAGATACGGGAGGTAAAGGCAAAAAAAGGCCATGGTGGAGAAGGAAATACAATATAGCAAGTAAAACACTGGAATGGTAGATTTGCAGTGGAAGAATGTGCAAAATAGAAATAATGGGGCGCAAAGGAGCAAAATAAATAAATAAATACAGTAGGGGAAGAGGTAGTTGTTTGGGCTAAATTATAGATGGGCTATGTACAGGTGCAGTAATCTGTGAGCTGCTCTGACAGCTGGTGCTTAAAGCTAGTGAGGGAGATAAGGGTTTCCAGTTTCAGAGATTTTTGTAGTTCGTTCCAGTCATTGGCAGCAGAGAACTGGAAGGAGAGGCGGCCAAAGGAGGAATTGGTTTTGGGAGTGACCAGAGAGATATACCTGCTGGAGCGCGTGCTACATGTGGGTGCTGCTATGGTGACTAGCGACCTGAGATAAGGGGGGACTTTGTGTGGAAGACACATTTCAGTTGAAGGCATTCGGTTGTACAACTGACTAGGTATCCCACATTCCCCAATGGTGGTGAGCTTTACACCAGTCCAGCTGACACATGGAATTGCGCATTGTGATCTTAGGCTTGTGTGCGGCTGCTCGGCCATCGAAACCCATTTCATGAAGCTCCTGCCGAACAGTTCTTGTGCTGACAATGCTTCGAGGCAATTTGGAACTCGTTAGTGAGTGTTGCAACCGAGGACAGACCATTTTTATGCGCTTCAGCACTCGGCGGTCCTATTCTGTGAGCTTGTGTGGCCTATCACTTCACGTCTGAATCGTTGTTGCTCCTAAACTTTTCCACTTCACAATAGCACTTACAGTTGACTGGGGCAGCTGTAGCTAATTTGACAATCTGACTTGTTGGAGGGGGGCATCCTATGATGGTGCCACATTCAAAGTCACTGAGTTCTTCAGTAAGACCATTCTACTGCCAATGTTTGTCAATGGAGATTGCATGGCTGTGTGCTCGATGTTATACCTGTCAGTAACGGGTGTGGCTAAAATAGCCGAATCCACTTATTTGAAGGAGTGTCCATATACGTGTGTGTGTGTCGTCCACACTCTATTCCTCTCCTACCCTAGATCAGACATGCACGTGTCCTATGCCCATAGATTGATTTGTATTTTGTCAGTAGACAACAGGTAGCTAGTTTTCACTCCTTCCTCCACCATTTGCTTTCAAAATTGTATTTAAACCGTCCACTATTTGCTTAACACAGCATGTTGTGCGGTGTCCCCTACCTTCTCCGTCAATTACTGTTCAAAGCAAGCCATCTGTAATATACAATGTAAAGAATTCATCTAAACCATCCCTCCTGTCTGTTTCTCTCACTCGCTTCCTCTTTCTCTCACTTCTTTTCTCTCCTCTCACTTTTCCGTTCCCTCTATCGTTTCCCTTTGTGCTCCCTTGGATCTATTGTCCAGACAGTGAACGTGCCTGGGGTAGCAAAGGCTTGCTTTCGGCACACTTCTTTGAGAATTATTTAAGGCTGAGGAGTTTCTGTGAAATGAATATTTGATGTAGAGGACCTGAGCGGAGTGCCTCTCCCCACCTCCCCTCTTCCACTAGCCCAATGCAACACTTCAGAGATGGGTTGAGGAGAGACTCCACACCACCTGCCTCCACCTTCACCCCAACTACAAACACACTCCACCCATACCTTTTTTTTTAGTCAAGGGTAGAGTTACATTCTCAACACACAGGAAGAGCTGGTATGTTACACGTGAATATACAGTGCCACATATATGTGCTGATCCAGTTCTATCAGATCCAGTTCTACTGCTTCGAGAGCAGTCTTTTTGTTGTTGTCTCACACTTCTTCCTTTTCCATGCCTCTCCAGTTCTTTACCACGTAGTGTGCTGTCTGTGTCAAGAATATCGATGACATAATGCCATGGTTCTTCAGTGTTTTAATCATGATGCTTTGTCTATGAACTTTTGATTCCTAGAATGGCCACAAGAGGAAGGTAACGAGTCCGACAGAAATGACTTTGCTTCCTATTAACGGCAGCTTGGTTTTAGAAACATAGTCTTACAGTGTCATCTAGTGGCCAACTCAATAGTTGTCCTTGTTTGTACTCAAATTCACTATAATGTATCACAAGATCATGGTCAGAAAAGCCTGAAAGCAAAGAATGCAAGCTACACAAAGTACAGTGCCTTCAGAAAGTATTCACACCACTGGATTTTTCCCACATTTTGTTATTACAGCCCAAATTTAAAATGGATTAAATGTAAATGTTTGTCACTGGTCTACACACAATACCCCATCATGTCAAAATTTAATCATGTTTTTGAATTAAATTAATTAAATTAAACGTTTTTTTAGTCCTGAACTTATACACATACAATTCGAGCAGTGAATTTCAAACACAGATTTAACCACAAAGACCAGGGAGGTTTTCCAATGGTTCCCTGGTAAAGAAGCGCAGCTATTGGTAGATGGGTAAAAATAATAATAAAAAGCAGACAATGAATATCCCTTTGAGCATGGTGAAGTTATACACTTTGGATGGTGTATCAATACACCCAGTCACTACAAGGATACAGGCGTCCTTCCTGACGTCCTTCCTGACTCAGTTGCTGGCAGTGGTGAAAAGTACTTTTTGGGGTATCTGTACTTTACTTTACTATTTATATTTTTGACAACTTGTACTTTACTTCACTACATTCCTTAAGAAAATATTGTACTTTTTACTCCGTACCATTTCCTTGACACCCAAAAGTACCTGTTACATTTTGAATGGACAGGAAAATAGTTCAATTCACACACTTATCAACCGAACATCCCTGGTCATCCCTAGTGCCTCTGATCTGGCGGACTAACTAAACACACATGCTTGGTTTGTAAATGATGTCTGAGAGTTGGAGTGTGCCCCTGGCTTTCTGTAAATAAAACAAGAAAATGGTGGCACCTGGTTTGCTTAATATACGGAATTTGAAATGATTTATACTTTTACTTTTGATACTTAAGTATATTTTAAACTAAAAACTTTTAGACTTTTACTCAAATAGTATTTTACTGGGTGACTTTTACTGAGTCATTTTCTATTAAGATATCTTACCTTTTACTCAAGTATGACAATTGGGTATTTTTTCCACCACTGGTTGCCGGACAGGAAGGAAATCACTCCGGGATTTCTCCATGAGGCCAATGGTGACTTCAAATGAGTTACAGAGTTTAATGGCTGTGATAGAAGAAAACTAAGGATGGATCAACAAAGTTGTAGTTAGTCCACAACACTAACATAATTGGACAGAGTGAAAAGAATACTCCAAAACATGTATCCTGTTTGCAATAAGGCACTAAAGTAATATGGCAAAAAATGTGGCAAAGCAAGTCACTTTTTGTCCTTAATACAAAGTGTTATGTTTGGGGTAAATCCAATACAACGCATTACTGAGTACCACTCTCCATATTTTCAAGCATAGTGGTGGTTGCATCATGTTATGGTTATGCTTGTAATCGTTAAGGTCTAGGGAGTTTATCAGGATAAAAAAGAAATGGAATGGAGCTAAGCAAATTCCTCTGAAACCTGGTGCAGTCTGCTTTCCACCAGACACTGGGAGATGACTTCACCTTTCAGGAAGGACCATAATCTAGACTGGAGTGGCTTACCAAGAAGACAGTGCAGGTTCCTGAGTGGCCGAGTTAGTTTTGACTTAAATCTACTTGAAAATGTATGGCAAGACCTGAAAATGGTTGTCTAGCAATGATAAACAACCAGTTTGACAGAGCTTGAAGATTTTAGAAAAGAACCTTCACGCGTGTAATAACAATAATCCATGTGTTTCACGTCTAGGAACACACAGTAACACAAATCAAATTAAGCTTTATTTACACAGCACATTTCAGACATGGAATGCAAATGCAATGTGCTTCACGGGAAAAAACAAAACAATTAAATAAAAATACTATTCCAGAGACTGGGGGTATAGTAACTAAAAGCTGTCTTTCTATTCCTCTTGGTCCTAGGCTTTGGGATAGTTAACACAGGATCCGAGGAACCTACTGGGCACATAACTTATGTCTGACATGTATTGGGGTACACAATCGTGGATTGATTTAAAAACCAATAGAATGATATTTAAATGAATTCTAAAACTCACAGGCAGCCAGTCCAGAGGCCTTAAACCCGGTGTAATGTGTGCTCTCCGTCTGGTCTTGGCCAGTACCCGTGCTGCAGCATTCTGTATGTTTTGCAGTTGACCAATGGCTTTCTTGGGTCGACCAGACATGAGAGCATTACAGTAGTCATGCCTGCTTGTAATAAAAGCATAGATGAATCTATATCAGCCTGAGAGAGAAACAGACGCTCCTTGAAACCTAAGTCATTCACCAGAGAACAATGACAACGATTTGTATTTATTGGGTTAAAGTTAAACTAAGCAATGACCTTTTTGAGTTAAGGTATATACACTGAACCAAAATTTAAATGCAACATTTAAAGTGTTGGTCCCATGTTTCATGAGCTGAAATAAAAGATCCCAAAAATTTACAAAAAGCTTATTTCTCTCAAATGTTGTGCAAAAAAAATTGCTTACATCCCTGTTAGTGAGCATTTCTTCTTTGCCAAAATAATCCATCCACCTGTCAGGTGTGGCATATCAAGATGCTGATTAAATGGCATGATCATTACACAGGTGCAGCTTATGCTGGGGACAATAAAAGGCCACTCTAAAATGTGCAATGCCACAGATGTCTCAAGTTTTGAGGGCTCATGCTGACTGCAGGAATGTCCACCAGAGCTGTTAACAGATAATTTAATGTTCATTTCTCTACCATAAGCCACCTCCAAAGTGGCTTTAGAGAATTTGGCAGTACATCCAACCGGCCTCACGACCGTAGACCACGTGCATGACATCGTGTGGGCGATCGGTTTGCTGATGTCAATGTTGGTGGGGTTATGGTATGGGCAGCCATAAGTTCCAGTAGTGATGTGTGGGTTGACTCATAACCCACAGTTCCGTGGTTATATCTGTAGGGTGGGCGGTTTTAGGGTCATGAAATATTGTGTTGATGGAGGGAGGGAGGGAGTGTGGGTGGGTTGAATAAAGAGAAACAATTAATTTAAAAAATCCATAAATGTACAGTACCAGTCAAAAGTTTGGACACACCTACTCATTCCAGGGTTTTTTACTATCTTCTACATTGTAGAATAGTAGTGAAGACATCAAAACTATGAAATAACACAAATGGAATCATGTAGTAACCAAAAAAAGTGTTAAACAAATCTAAATATATTTGAGATTCTTCAAAGTGGCCACCCTTTTGCCTTGATGAAAGCTTTGCACTCTCTTGGCATTCTCTCAACCAGCTTCATGAGGTAGTCACCTGGAATGCATTTCAATTAACGGGTGTGCCTTTTTAACACTTTTTGTTTACTACATGATTCCATGTGTGTTATTTCAAAGTATTGAGGTCTTCACTATTGTTCTACAATGTAGAAAATGGTACAAATAAAGAAAAACCCTAGAATGAGTAGGTGTGTCCAAACTTTTGACTGGTACTGAATAAGGGACTTATTGACATTGGAACCCATTATAGAGCTGTCAACGCCAACTCTGTCATCCCACACAGACAGACAGTGTGCGAAAGAGCCAAACAACAGGCCGCAACAGAGACGGCTACACTGTCTGAGTCAATCAACAAGGCTTTAGATTACAGTGGCGTTGCCATTACCACAGACGTGGACGGATTATTTCAACAAAAGGGAACATTGGGAAGACAGAAGATTGGCAACTGAAAAGTCGTGTCATCACCACCATGGAGTTTGACCCAAACCTGAGGAAGACAGCAGAGAGCATCCACGAGCAAATCAGCAAGGAACTCAACGACTTTGGAAATCCAGGTGAACGTCTCTCTAGAATCGTCTTTGTGACCAAGACGCAAACAAAGGCAGCGCTGCGCAACCACCACTGGATCCCTTACACAGCTCATGTACTGAACACAGTCCTAAAACATTCCACGAAAAGAAGGCACTACAGTGTGTCCGTGAAGTTACTGAGCTGATGGAAGCATGCAAGAGCCTTGTGACTTACCTAAAGAAGACCAGTGCTGTCACCAACTTACCCCGTGCAGTAATCCAAGATTGCAGGACTCACTGGAACAGCAAGGCTGACATGCTGGAGTCGGTCAGCAAGCAATACCCAGAAATACGACAAATGCTCGAGGACAAAGACCCACTGGACCGAATGAAGGGTATTTACCAGGATGAGCGGAGTACTCTCATCGGCTTCATGGAAGCATCTGTAGCGCTAGAAGGAGAGATGTACCCCATTCTCCATTTGTTGATGCTCTGGTTTTACAAACTAAAACAACACTGTGAGCAACACATATAACAAACAACACATATAGAGATCTACTTTATATGTAGATCCACCCTGCACGGTACATATCCAGGTGCAACCAACTGAAACCTGGCACAGTGAACACTATTCTGTTTCCTAACAGTGCAACCAAAAACAAGCGCATTTTTGATATTTGCGGGTTAGGGTCTGGTGCGGGCCTTAGATTTTCAGTATGTCACATATAATCTAGCGGATGGGTTATCAATTGCAGGTGGGTGATAGTGAACAAACAGCTGACCTGCGCATCACTAAGCTACGGACAATGAAAATAATTGCATTTTATCCATGGCAATTTGAATGCACAGAGCACATACCGTGACGAGATCCTGAGGCCCATTGTTGTGCCATTCAGTGGCCGCCATCGCCTCATGTTTCAGCATAATACAAGACCCCATGTCCAAGGATCTATACACAGTTCCTGGAAGCTGAAAATGTCCCAGTTCTCCCATGGCCTGTATACTCACCAGACATGTCATCCATTGAACATGTGTGGGATGCTCTGGATCAACATATTCAACAGTGTGTTCCAGTTCCCGCCAATATCCAGCAACTTGGGACAGCCATTGAAGAGGAGTGGGACAACATTCCACAGGCCACAATCAACAGCCTGATCAACTCTATGTGAAGGAGATGTGTCGCGCTGCATGAGGCAAATGGTGGTCACACCAGATACTGACTGGTTTTCTAGTCCACGACCCTACCTTTTATTTTAAAGGTATCTGTGACCAACAAATGCATCACTGTATTCCCAGTCATGTGAAATCCATAGATTAGGGTCTAATAAACTTATTTCAATTGATTTTCCTTTTTATCAGCTGTAACTCAGTAGAATCGTTGCATGTTGCAATTTTATTTTTGTTCAGTATTGAACAAAACTGAACCCGTTGGAACGCAAAATAAGTTGTGGTTTATTGGTAAACTATAGGCAAAAAAAGAAGATATGAGAGAAAAATATTAATTTGTGAAGTTCACCTGATGGTCTGGTCGACGGAGGCACTGAGCAGCTGGCTGCTGACCTCGCAGGAACTGAGGCAGGTGACACCTTTTACTGTGGGAGTGTTCAAAGCACCGCAAGCACTGGCCACTCTGGATAGTCCACACCTAATCAGAGGAGAGACAAGTTAGGGAAGGTAATGTGAGTATTCACTCAACCCAATGTAAGAGTTTGAACAAAGAGGGGAAAGTGACACTCCCATAATGTCAGTACAGACCTGTTTATCTGTTTTTGTGCTGGGCCCCTGTGGCCAGCATCTGTCCCCCTGCTGGAACACATAAACAGCACTGTCATCCATCATCATGACGGTATCCTGCGTCGCACTCACACATACGAACATATGCAATATGTCTGAGCTGTGTGAGGAAGCGTTCCTCCTCCACGTCCTTCACGGCAGCCTTCTACCTGAATAAGTCAGTTGTTATACCTGGGGTCAGGAGACGCTGGTGATACTGCCGTTTAGGGACAGCGGGAAGAGGTTAAAATGCTAATCAGCCATCTCAAATGTGAGAAATCAAGCTGCTGCATAAGCCTGGTCACAGATCAGACTATGTGCCGAATGAATGTGAAAAAGACCCTATGGGGGCCCAGGGGAACATGTAACCTTTCCCAGCAGGGCCATGAGATGGGAGGGGGCACTACGCTGACCTCCCCAGCCAAGGCCTCAGCGATAGCCGTGTGATGCTTCTCTTTGCTGCTGCCATCTGGGTAGGCCTGGAGGACACACACTGAGAAATGACACAAACACAAGACTGCAGGAGCTCGTAAGAGCCCATAACAAACAGACCAAGGTCATCTCTGAGTGACAAATGTCTACTTTTTCTAGGATTTCAAAAACCAATGATTGCAAAGTTAAGCCAACCATATAACTAATTTGAACAATTTCCACAGAAAAGTTTACAAACATTTACTTGAACAGTGGTAACAGAATGACAATTCGTTCTGTTTCTGCTGTCATTCTGTTACAAAACGTCATCTGCACTGTTCAAGTAAATGTGTTTTTGTCAAATGATTCTCGTGCATAGAGTTGTATGGTTTGTTTAAACTTTGCAATCATTGGTGTTTGTTTGACATATACATTTTAATGCAAGAAATATGAGTCTCTGCATTACTCTTAACGTGGACTCGCCCTTCTAACACGCTAATTAACTATTGACTAACTGATGGACAGTATGACTTACGTAATTGTAGTGGAAGGGCTCCAAAGATGAATGGATCCATCCAGCAGTAGAATAATCAGAACCATCTGGGCGCTGCTTAATGAATTAATCCCACAAGCCTGATCTGGCAACACGGCCAAAGTGGAGTCAGTTACAGCCCTCTCACTCTCTTTCTCTAGTAACTCACAGGATGAAACTGAAGAGGAAGTGAGGTACTCAATATTGTCGCTGTACTAGTTTCCTCCAAAACCAATGCATTCAGTTCCTTCTGGGCTTGTAAGTAAACATTTCAAGGTAAAGTCTACACTGTATTTGTATTCGGGGCATTCGGTGCATATGTCATGTTTTTGATCATCATGTCTTGTCCCTGTGCTTCCCTCTGCTGGTCTTATTAGGTTCTTTCCCTCTTTCTATCCTTCTCTCTCCTCCTCCCTTTCTCCCTCTCCCGCTCTCTCTCTATCGTTCCGTTCCTGCTCCCAGCTGTTTCTCATTCTCCTAACGACCTCATTTACTCTTTCACACCTGTCCCCTATTTTTGCCCTCATTAGAGTTCCTATTTCTTCCTCTGTTTTCCGCTTCAGTCCTTGTCGGATTCTTGTTTGATGTTTGCTGTTCAGTGTCCTTGTTCCGCCCTGTCGTGTTTTTGCCTTCATCAGATGCTGCATGTGAGCAGGTGTCTAGTGGTCGCGTCTCCAGTCGTTCATCTCTACTGACGAGAGGATTTCAGTTTTCCTGTTTTGTTTTTACCTTAGATATATCAGGAGTATCGTTTTTGTCTAAGACTGGAATAAAGACTCTGTTTCTATTACGTCGCTTTTGGGTCCTCCTTCATCAGCATAACAGAAGAATCCGACCAAGAATGGACCCAGCGACTACGGATTCTCGCAAGACTGCCATCGAGATCCAGGGAGAAATGCTCGGTAGACACGAGCAGGAATTGTCTGCTGCTCGTCATGCCGTTGAGACCCTGGCCGCTCATGTCTCCGATCTCTCAGGACAGTTTCAGAGTCTTCGTCTCGTGCCACCAGCTACTTCCTGGTCTTCCAAGTCTCCGGAACCTAGGGTTAATAACCCACCTTGTTACTCTGGGCAGCCCACTGAGTGTCGCTCCTTTCTCACCCAGTGTGATATTGTGTTCTCTCTCCAGCCCAACACATACTCAGGAGAGAGAGCTCGGATCGCTTACGTCATATCGCTCCTGACTGGTCGGGCTCGGGAGTGGGGCACAGCTATCTGGGAGGCAAGGGCTGAGTGTTCTAACGTTTATCAGAACTTTAAGGAGGAGATGATACGCGTTTTTGATCGTTCTGTTTTTGGGAAGGAGGCTTCCAGGGTCCTGGCTTCCCTATGTCAAGGTGATCGATCCATAACGGATTACTCTATAGAGTTTCGCACTCTTGCTGCATCCAGTGACTGGAACGAGCCGGCGTTGCTCGCTCGTTTTCTGGAGGGACTTCACGCTGAGGTTAAGGATGAGATTCTCTCCCGGGAGGTTCCTTCCAGCGTGGACTCTTTGATTGCACTCGCCATCCGCATAGAACGACGGGTAGATCTTCGTCACCGAGCTCGTGGAAGAGAGCTCGCGTTAACGGTGTTTCCCCTCTCCGCATCTCAACCATCTTCTCCCATCAGCTCAGAGACTGAGCCCATGCAGCTGGGAGGTATTCGCATCTCGACTAAGGAGAGGGAACGGAGAATCACCAACCGCCTTTGTCTCTATTGCGGTTCTGCTGGACATTTTGTCATATCATGTCCAGTAAAAGCCAGAGCTCATCAGTAAGCGGAGGGCTACTGGTGAGCGCTACTACTCAGGTCTCTCCATCAAGATCCTGTACTACCTTGTCGGTCCATCTACGCTGGACCGGTTCGGCTGCTTCCTGCAGTGCCTTGATAGACTCTGGGGCTGAGGGTTGTTTTATGGACGAAGCATGGGCTCGGAAACATGAGATTCCTCTCAGACAGTTAGGGAGGCCCACGCCCATGTTCGCCTTAGATGGTAGTTCTCTCCCCAGTATCAGATGTGAGACACTACCTTTAACCCTCACAGTATCTGGTAACCACAGTGAGACCATTTCCTTTTTGATTTTTCGTTCACCTTTTACACCTGTTGTTTTGGGTCATCCCTGGCTAGTATGTCATAATCCTTCTATTAATTGGTCTAGTAATTCTATCCTATCCTGGAATGTTTCTTGTCATGTGAAGTGTTTAATGTCTGCTATACCTCCTGTTTCTTCTGTCCCCTCTACTCAGGAGGAACCTGGTGATTTGACAGGAGTGCCGGAGGAATATCATGATCTACGCACGGTCTTCAGTCGGTCCAGAGCCAGCTCTCTTCCTCCTCACCGGTCGTATGATTGTTGTATTGATCTCCTTCCGGGGACCACTCCTCCTCGGGGTAGACTATTCTCTCTGTCGGCTCCCGAACGTAAGGCTCTCGAGGATTATCTGTCTGTTTCTCTCGACGCCGGTACTGTGGTGCCTTCTTCCTCTCCCGCCGGAGCGGGGTTTTTCTTTGTTAAGAAGAAGGACGGTACTCTGCGCCCCTGCGTGGATTATCGAGGGCTGAATGACATAACGGTTAAGAATCGTTATCCGCTTCCCCTTATGTCGTCAGCCTTCGAGATGCTGCAGGGAGCCAGGTTCTTTACTAAGTTGGACCTTCGTAACGCTTACCATCTCGTACGCATCAGAGAGGGGGACGAGTGGAAAACGGCGTTTAACACTCCGTTAGGGCATTTTGAATACCGGGTTCTGCCGTTCGGTCTCTCTAATGCTCCAGCTGTCTTTCAGGCATTAGTTAATGATGTACTGAGAGACATGCTGAACATCTTTGTTTTCGTTTACCTTGACGATATCCTGATTTTTTCACCGTCACTCGAGATTCATGTTCAGCACGTTCGACGTGTACTCCAGCGCCTTTTAGAGAATTGTCTCTACGTGAAGGCTGAGAAGTGCGCCTTTCATGTCTCCTCTGTCACTTTTCTCGGTTCTGTTATTTCCGCTGAAGGCATTCAGATGGATCCCGCTAAGGTCCAGGCTGTCAGCGATTGGCCTGTTCCTAAGTCACGTGTCGAGTTGCAGCGCTTTCTCGGTTTCGCTAATTTCTATCGGCGTTTCATTCGTAATTTCGGTCAAGTGGCTGCCCCTCTCACAGCTCTGACTTCTGTCAAGACTTGCTTTAAGTGGTCCGGTTCCGCCCAGGGAGCTTTTGATCTCCTCAAGAAGCGTTTTACATCCGCCCCTATCCTTGTTACTCCTGACGTCACTAAACAGTTCATTGTCGAGGTTGACGCTTCAGAGGTGGGCGTGGGAGCCATTCTGTCCCAGCGCTTCCAGTCTGACGATAAGGTTCATCCTTGCGCTTACTTTTCTCATCGCCTGTCGCCATCGGAACGCAACTATGATGTGGGTAACCGCGAACTGCTCGCTATCCGCTTAGCCATAGGCGAATGGCGACAGTGGTTGGAGGGGGCGACCGTTCCTTTTGTCGTTTGGACTGACCATAAGAACCTTGAGTACATCCGTTCTGCCAAACGACTTAATGCACGTCAAGCTCGTTGGGCGTTGTTTTTCGCTCGTTTCGAGTTCGTGATTTCCTATCGCCCGGGGAATAAGAACACCAAGCCTGATGCCTTATCCCGTCTCTTTAGTTCTTCTGTGGTTTCTACCGACCCCGAGGGGATTCTTCCTGAAGGGCGTGTTGTCGGGTTGACTGTCTGGGGAATTGAGAGACAGGTAAAGCAAGCACTCACTCACACTGCGTCGCTGCGCGCTTGTCCTAGTAACCTTCTGTTTGTTCCTGTCTCTACTCGTCTGGCTGTTCTTCAGTGGGCTCATTCTGCCAAGTTAGCTGGCCACCCCGGCGTTCGGGGTACGCTTGCTTCTATTCGCCAGCGGTTTTGGTGGCCTACTCAGGAGCGGGACACGCGCCGTTTCGTGGCTGCTTGTTCGGACTGCGCGCAGACTAAGTCAGGTAACTCTCCTCCTGCCGGTCGTCTCAGACCGCTTCCCATTCCTTCTCGACCATGGTCTCACATCGCCTTAGACTTTATTACCGGTCTGCCTTCGTCTGCGGGGAAGACTGTGATTCTTACGGTTATCGATAGGTTCTCTAAGGCGGCACATTTCATTCCCCTCGCTAAGCTTCCTTCCGCTAAGGAGACGGCACAAATCATCATTGAGAATGTGTTCAGAATTCATGGCCTCCCGTTAGACGCCGTTTCAGACAGAGGTCCGCAATTCACGTCACAGTTTTGGAGGGAGTTCTGTCGTTTGATTGGTGCTTCCGTCAGTCTCTCTTCCGGATTTCATCCCCAGTCTAACGGTCAAGCAGAAAGGGCCAATCAGTCGATTGGTCGCATTTTACGCAGCCTTTCGTTTCGAAACCCTGCGTCTTGGGCAGAACAGCTCCCCTGGGCTGAGTACGCTCACAACTCGCTTCCTTCGTCTGCTACCGGGCTATCTCCGTTTCAGAGTAGTCTTGGTTACCAGCCTCCTCTGTTCTCGTCCCAGCTCGCCGAGTCCAGCGTTCCCTCCGCTCAGGCTTTTGTCCAACGTTGTGAGCGCACTTGGAGGAGGGTCAGGTCTGCACTTTGCCGTTACAGGGCGCAGACTGTGAGAGCCGCCAATAAACGTAGGATTAAGAGTCCTAGGTATTGTCGCGGTCAGAGAGTGTGGCTTTCCACTCGTAACCTTCCCCTTACGACAGCTTCTCGCAAGTTGACTCCGCGGTTCATTGGTCCGTTCCGTGTCTCTCAGGTCGTCAATCCTGTCGCTGTGCGACTGCTTCTTCCGCGACATCTTCGTCGCGTCCACCCTGTCTTCCATGTCTCTTGTGTCAAGCCTTTTCTTCGCGCTCCCGTTCGTCTTACCACCCCCCCCTCCCGTCCTTGTCGAGGGCGCACCTATTTACAAGGTACGGAAGATCATGGACATGCGTTCTCGGGGACGTGGTCACCAGTATTTAGTGGATTGGGAGGGTTACGGTCCTGAGGAGAGGAGTTGGGTTCCATCTCGGGATGTGCTGGACCGTTCGTTGATTGATGATTTCCTTCGTTGCCGCCAGGGTTCCTCCTCGAGTGCGCCAGGAGGCGCTCGGTGAGTGGGGGGGTACTGTCATGTTTTTGATCATCATGTCTTGTCCCTGTGCTTCCCTCTGCTGGTCTTATTAGGTTCTTTCCCTCTTTCTATCCTTCTCTCTCCTCCTCCCTTTCTCCCTCTCCCGCTCTCTCTCTATCGTTCCGTTCCTGCTCCCAGCTGTTTCTCATTCTCCTAACGACCTCATTTACTCTTTCACACCTGTCCCCTATTTTTGCCCTCATTAGAGTTCCTATTTCTTCCTCTGTTTTCCGCTTCAGTCCTTGTCGGATTCTTGTTTGATGTTTGCTGTTCAGTGTCCTTGTTCCGCCCTGTCGTGTTTTTGCCTTCATCAGATGCTGCATGTGAGCAGGTGTCTAGTGGTCGCGTCTCCAGTCGTTCATCTCTACTGACGAGAGGATTTCAGTTTTCCTGTTTTGTTTTTACCTTAGATATATCAGGAGTATCGTTTTTGTCTAAGACTGGAATAAAGACTCTGTTTCTATTACGTCGCTTTTGGGTCCTCCTTCATCAGCATAACAGCATATGACAAAGTTTGATTTGATTCCACACAAATGCCTTTTTCTACTGCATGTACATGTATACTGCATGTGTATAATCAAATCTAACTGTATTGGTATATGATATAAAGGTAGATGGACATGTGTAGTAATTCAAGACAAAGGGTATGACTAAAACCACATTCTTTTGCGCTGACCAGGGTATAAGCACATACTCATGTTTATCTTTTCATGTCGCTCTCTTTTTTTCATCCTTTATTTATTCCTCCATTTTGTTCTATGCTTTCCTGTTCTTCTGTAGAAGTTAACCCCATAGTTCAGGTCCTCTGTGAGACCCAGAGGACCTTTTTTTTACGCTACACATAAATCACTTCAAGAAGTCTGCCCAGCCACCAAATCACCGCCAATTAGTGGTTGTAATGAGACTCTCCGCTACTCTTTCTCTCTCCCCTGGCTCTGGCCCTGCACTACAGGGAAGGAGGGAGGAAGGGAGGGAGAGAAGTCGAGATGATGAGTTATGGAGAAGGATGGATGGAGAGTGAAGGTGAGAGGTCCAAAATGATGAGGCAGTCAAACTCACACTGATGCTAAAATTGGCCAACTTTATAGAAGCAATTGAGAGAGTTCTTAGTAGAAGCATGTTTGTTTTATCTAAGTTGTTGTGCTTGTTTTTCCAATTTAACATGTCTTGTTTTTTTGTGTGGTGCTTCCTAGAATTTAAGCTGTACAGATGTGTTAGCTGTTTGGTTTATCGCCGTTGGAGATGTTGTTATTATTTTTGCTGGACTGCTGGTGTACGTGCAGGGCTGGGGTGTAACACACTGCCTGTCTCTCTCTCGCTGTGTGTGTGTGTGTGTGTGTGTGTGTGTGTGTGTGTGTGTGTGTGTGTGTGTGTGTGTGTGTGTGTGTGGTGGCGGGGCTCTCTGGGTTGGTTTTATGAACATTAAATGTATGCGCTCTCCTGGGACAAGCTTTATTAAAGCAGAACATCTGTAGGAAGAGGAGAACATAGAAGCAAAGGAACTTGGCTCTACTCTTCCCTGTTTTGGGAAGTACATTACAGCCTACTCCAAATCAATAAAACAAGCAGGTCATGCATGTCAGAAATTAATGGATGCAGATTGAGAGAACCAATCACTTGGACTATATTGCAACATATTGACAGGAGCCAGGTCAAGTGGTCAACACTGTTTGGGCTACAATAATAATGTAACATATACTTTTTAGAATAGATTTAGGTGATGTTTACATTAAAATGCAGTGCTGCCTTCCAGCAACATAACGTAATACCATGGTTGTTGCGAATGCTACAGGGTCTTTCCTACCTTCCTGTTTGCCTCTGTCTCCCCTGACAGTCACCGAGATGGCGCTAGTGTGACAAGTCCGTAGTCGTCCCTCTGTATCAGCAATGGCATCAGGCCTTGGCAGAACCAGGGTTCCCTGATCGGTCTTCACTAGGGACAGGGCTGGGCTGAACAGGGCCTGGTCATTGGCCAGCTGGACTGTCTGGAGCCTCTCCATTGTCCAGTACTCATAGCAGAGCATTTCTATTGGCATATACCTTTCAGAGCCTTAACACACATGCAGTGTCAAGCCCCTGAGATTAGTGAACAGACAAACAGCAGAGAACATTGGACATGCGCAGAGCCTGTCAGTCTTCTGCATCATTGTGTAAGAACCCTGGCTGTGGAGAGTTGAGGCTTAGCGCTTCCATCACCTCGTCCATTAAATTCTCTCTCTTTCCACTACATACAGTGCATTTGGAAAGTATTCAGACTCCTTCCCTTTTTCCACATTTTGTTACATTACAGAAATCTTATCAATCTACACACAATACACCATAATGACAAAGTGAAAACAGGTTTTTAGAAATGTTTGCAAATGTATTACAATTCAAAAACAATATCTTATTTGCATGAGTATTCAGACCCTTCGCTATGAGACTCAAATTGAGCTCAGGTGCATCCTGTTTCCATTGATCTTCATTGATGTTTCTACAACTTGATTGGAGTCCACATTTGGTAAATTCAATTGATTGGACATGATTTGGAAAGGCACACACCTGTCTGTATAAGGTCCCACAGTTGACAGTGCATTTCAGAGCAAATACCAAGCCATGAGATCGAATGAATTGTCCGTAGAGGAAGGGGAAGGGTACCAAAAAATGTCTGCAACATTGAAGCTCCCCAGGAACAAAGTGGCCTCCATTATTCTTAAATGGAAGAAGTTTGGAACCACCAAGACTCTTCCTAGAGCTGGCCGCCTGGCCAAACTGAGCAATCGTGGGAGATGGGACATTTGTCAGGGAGGCGACCAAGACAGACCTCTAGAGTTCCTCTGTGGAGATGGAGAACTTTCCAGAAGGACAACCATCTCTGCAGCACTTCACCAATCAGGCCTTCATGGTAGAGCCAGACAGAAGCCACTCCTCTGTAAAAGGAACATGACAGCCCGCTTGGAGTTTGCCAAAATTCACCTACAGGACTCTCAGACCATGAGAAACAAGATTCTCTGGTCTGATGAAACCAAGAATGAATTCTTTGGCCTGAATGCCAAGCGTCATGCTTGGAGGAAACCAGGCACCATCCTTACGGTAAAGCGTTATGGTGGCAGCATCATGCTGTGGGGATGTTTTTCAGCGGCAGGGACTGGGAGACTAGTCAGGATGGAGGGAAAGATAAATGGAGCAAAATACAGAGAGATCCTTGACAACCTGCTTCAGAGCACTCAGTACCTCAGACTGGGGCGACGGTTCACTTTCCAACAGGACCACGACCATAAGGACACAGCTAAGACACTGCAGGAGTGGCTTCTGGTTCAAGTCTCTGAATGGCCCAACCAGAGCCCGGACTTGAATCCGATCAAACTTCTCTGGAGAGACCTGAAAATAGCTGTGCAATGACACTCCGTATCCAACCTGACAGAACTTGAGAGGATCTGCAAAGAAGAAGGGAGAAACTCCCCAAATACAGGTGTGCCAAGCTTGTAGCGTCATACCCAAGAAGACTCAAGGCTGTAATCGCTGCCAAAGGTGCTTCAACAAAGTACTGAGTAAATGGTCTGAATACTGTAAATGTGATATTTTAGTAGTTTTTTTTGTAATACATTTGCAAACATTTCTAAACCTGTTTTTGCTTTGTCATTATAGGGTATTGTGTGTAGATTGATGGGGGAAAAAGTATCTAATGCATTTTAGAATAAGGCTGTAACGTAACAAAATGTGGATAAAGTGAATGGGTCTGAATACTTTAGAATGCACTGTATGTGGGAGAGGACTGGACTCTGGTCAGGGTCTCCTGTTAGTGAAGAGATTTACAGCAGAGAAATCCCCATAACCCACTCTCTCAGCAGCCACAATCACAAGGTCAGGAAAGCCTTCGCTTTGATTCTGCTGGGAAAGGTACCGTGCCTGCTGCCACGGTGATGGGTGCTCGTGGCTGGGGACAGGTGTGTGTGTGTGTGTGTGTGTGTGTGTGTGTGTGTGTGTGTGTGTGTGTGTGTGTGTGTGTGTGTGTGTTGTGATGACCCTCCCACTCTGTCTGCCATATTCTTTCTCTTTGCTCTTGTTTTCCTTATTAAGATGTCGGTGGGCGGAGCTGGGAGGGTGGTCAGCGACATGGGACACACCTGGGCCTGGGTGTGTCCCGGGATAAATACACCTCTTCCTCATTCATCGAGGAGACTTTCTTCATGCAGACACACTGATAAAGTTTGATTGTGGCCTGTTTGTTTGTTTGTTTGCTTTGGCACCTTTCAACACCCCTCATTATCACATTTATGCACGCAACCACTCACTTACACTAGTGATTACTGACTACACACACCATTGCTAATTGTATTTACGTTACCTCAGTTAATAAATATATTTTTGTTATTCCTAATTTCCACTGTCTCCCTTTTTGTTACGGACTTTGAGCCGGTTCGTGACAGCGTGTGCGCTCGGGAATGTGTGTACTACGACCTTGTCTGCTCAGCATTTAGAAAGGGTGGGCTTGAGGAAAGGGTCAGTAAAGGGATCGGATTACCATACCCCAGTCAGTCCCTAAAGAAAGTGAACATACACAGGGACTAGCAGGAGTGTCCCAGTCCCCGACACTTGCCTGCTCTTGCCTTGATTCAGCCCCATCTGGTCCGATTGTTAGACCAGCAATTTTGCAGGCAATCCCCAAGAAACACCAGTCTGGCTGCTTTTACAAAGAGAGAGAAAATAAATTGCTGGATCCCAAATGTTGCTTGGATAGGGTATGAGATTGCGAAAACACCATGTGTGTTTGCATATGGCATGGGTGTAGGGTGATTTTGTTTGTGTGTGGGGGTTTCTGTGGGTGTGAGCAGCCGCACCGAACGTTGTGTGTGTGTGGGGGGGTGTTCACTGGATGACCCATCCCAGTTAAACTGACTCACCAGTCCAGGGACAAACTTAAAGCCCAGGTGGAGTAGAATGGAGTGATGTGGAGAGATGTGATGTCTGATGCAATGCACTGCTATGGGCCTCTGAGCTATGCAGCACAATATTAAGCAGGCGGGCAGACCAGGGGAGATTGCTTCCTGTTTACCAGGTGCATCTTCAAAGCAGAACCGATCAGACGAGCCCCTCCAGAGCCAACAGGCTGACGGGGATGTCTCAGTTAGGGGTAGATACAGCGAGTCATGTTGTGGTCTACTCTGAATATACAGCGGAGGTGCTAGTTCACTGGTATCGTAAAGCTTGATTTTAGGGATCGTTAAAAGAATGCACAGTACAGTTTAGATGGCATACCACTCTCAGCAATAGCTTTCCAGGTTTGTGGAAATAGCTGGATAGGTTTACTGATCCAGACAACAGCGCACAAATTCTGAATAGACAGATGTGATGATGCACACCCGGATTATATTACCACTCACACAGACCTACTACGCCCTGATCACGCCCTGAATCCCTTTCTACACACACACACGAAAACGTCCAGCTGCATGAGAAGAGTTCAACTCAGCCAGTAAGAAAAGGGGTGTGGTGAAGGAGACTGAGAAGGAGGGATAGAGAGAGAGAGAGGGGAGCAAAGGAGAGAGGCCATATGAAACCAGCAGAGCATAAGCCACGCTTTATCCTGCCAGTCTGTCCCGCTCTGTGAGCACAGGAAACACGCGACTCCCCCAGCCCTCACTCACTCATTCATCACTCTCTTTCACACACTTCTACAGACACACACACAGCGGCTCACCAAGGACTGGAGGATGGCTGTGTCCATGAGAAGAATGAATGGGTCCTGGAGAGGGATGGCTCTAGCCCTGCTTCTCTGTACTCTGCTCCTACACAGTGAGTACTACACATCTTTAAGCCTCTCCACCTGGCTCTTAAGTTATCTGTGTCTTACATGCTCAGTCTTAAACTATGGTTGAGTCAGTAAGCGAACTCTGTAAGCATGGCACCTCAGTAAACGGAACCTTGTAGTCTCTCTGAATCTGAGAAGCTAGGAGAGAGTTAGAAGATGAAAAAAGGCATAGTAAGGGAGAGAGAGTTTGTGAGCAAGTAGGATGATGCAACATAATCTCGTAACTTAAACTCTATGCCAAGATGTGAACGTGCCAATCAAATGTACCATGATGTCATTTCCAGCACCTTAAATAGCATGTGAGTTTTCTCACAAGTGTGTTCAGTAATGCTTGTGTTATTATGTGACATGAAGCAGTTTGGAGCATTACAGGGCTGGTGAAAAGTTGTAGCGGTGGCCAGCTGACAAAGGGGCCTCATGCAACTGCTCTGGAGTGGAAAGTTGCCGTTGAGAATAATTAGAGACTACATCCTGAGAAGGGTTTGTGTGAACATAAAGATGTTTTATTGTCACATATACCGGATAGGCGGAGTGAAATATGTTGTTTTACAGGGTCAGCCATAGTAGGGATAAATGCCTTTCTCAAATGCACATTCAGCTTTTTCACCTTTGTCGGCTCGAGTATTCGAAACAGTGACCTTTCTGTTACTGGCCCAATGCTCTAACCGCTGGTCTATCTGCCGTGTGTGTGTGTATGGGTGGAGAGCAAGCTTTTTCCAAAACGGGCTCTGCTCATTTCTGAAACATGGAGGTCCATTAAGCGTTAAGTTATTCAGATGTAATCTTTTTAAATGGGGAAATATACTTCTGGGAGTACAATCGGCATCTCTGCAGTGTGTTTGGGGGTCTTTCCATCTGTGTCCAGAAGTTTAATAGGAGAAGGAAGCTTATCCTGTGTCTGATTCCTGCTTGTCTTCTGAAGATGCAGGATGTGTGTGTGATGGGGAATTGACCATACATTATCTGTTGATTCAGCAGGGAGTAAAAATAGGTCCCTTAAGGGACGCCCCTTAGGTGGTGGCAACCGTCAAACTGTATGTGTGGTGGGGATTTCTGTTTAAACGGGGACCTCTTTTCCCCTCATGTTGGGAAGGTGAGGGTAGAAGGTTCAGCAGTCTGGTCCAAATCACACTGTTAAGTCTGTTAATATAGATGATAATTGCATAGTGTTAGGGCTTGGAGAGGAGACCGGTGGGACTGGTGTTGGTCCGGGGTGACTTCTCCAGAGCTTAGTACTGGCTCATCTGGGCACTGGGACAGTAAAACATTAGTTCTCTGGCACATTGTGAACACTATGCCAGACTAACCAGGAGGAGGAAAATAAACGATGAAAGCCTTAATGTTACTCCAAAGTGGACCAGAACATGTGCTAAGAACATGCTCTATACGCATGGCACATTAGAAAGGTACATGTGTCACGAACCTGCTCGAAGTTCGTAACAAAAAGGGAGACAATGTGGAGATAATGAATATATTTTGTTATTCCTTAACTAAAGTAAACTAAATACAATTAACAATGGTGTGTGTAGTCAGTAATCAGTGTAAGTGAGTGGTTGCATGCATAAATGTGATAATGAGGGGTGTTGAAAGGTGCCAAAGCAAACAAACAAACAAACAAACAGCCACAAAAATGCCACAACCAAAATCTATCAGTGTGTCTGCATGGAAAGAGTCTCCTCAATGAATGGGGAAGAGGTGCATTTATCCCGGGACACACCCGGGGCAAGGTGTGTCCCATGTCGCTGACGACCCTCCCAGCTCCGCCCGCCAACATCTTAATAGGGAAAACAAGAGCAAAGAGAAAGAATATGGCAGACAGAGTGGGAGGGTTGTCACACATGCCAATTGCAGCAGTCTGGTTATTAGATTCACAAGATTTTAATGGAAGTTCATTTAGTGACTGCCCCCCCATAGGTCATGAAGGATGCGGTTTACTTTTGGCATTAAACAGCTATACTGTGATTTTTCCTTTTGATTGTATCATTGGCGAGTACCCTAACAAATGGTTAGATCTTCAACTAACTATCAACTATTTAGGTTTATATTGTGAAATTGTTAGAATCAGAACATTACTGTACGTCAGTAATATGTTACCATTCCCGTTTCAGGTTAGCAGCTTTTTCAGCTCTTGCTTTTCACTTAGAGAATCTTAGAGTGGTGTTGCCACAAGTCCTCCCTATCTCCTCCCCCATTCCAGACACAGCCAACCACGCTCCACTGGTCACACTCACCTGCAACATAGTTGACACTTGCGCCAAAGGCACGGCTACGTGAATTTGCCAATGAATGCTCAGCATTTGGAACACATTTGAAAAACCTCTGCCAAACCCAGAACATAAACGGCTGTAGATTGTTGCCAGGGTGATTCAGTTCTGCGTGTACGGCCTAGATCATTGGCATGTTTTGTAGAAGCTGGTGGTACTGATGTTGAAATGTAAAGATATTCACGCCCCTAATGAGTCTATAGAGAGGCCCTGTGTTCCATATCAGCCCACCGTTATGACACTTATCTGTCCCTTTTCTAAACTACATGAAGAGGTTGGATGTTCAGTTCCACTAAAATACTATTTTAATGTTTCACAGTGAATTAACATTGTATCTATATTGGGAAAGTTCTTTTTATCATGTCTTGGTAAGTTGATGAATCCAGCATCAGTCCAGAGGACAGTTGTGGTCTTGTTCTTGGAGGGTATTTGCTGTGGATAAGGTTTAATCAATGACACAGTGGAATTAGGGCCAGTGATGTCATCAACCCGAGGAGGAGAGGCAGCTGATTCCAGAGTTCTATTAAATGACCTTGTTTGTGCTTCTACTCAAAAGAGCCAAACATGAGCCATTACAGTACAGGCCTCTGGATATATCTGGAAACTAATAAACTCATTTCCCAGGGGCCACTGGGCTTATCTTTCATACAAACATGCATGTTTGTGGATAGCCTGATGCCTCTGGGGAGATATCATTGAGGTCAACCACATGACCCCCCCCCCCCCCCCCCCCCCCCCGACACGGGAGCTCCACTGTGGTGAGTTACAGTTGGAAGCTACAGTTGGTTGGGCCGTTATCTGCAGCAGTTGCAGCATGGCTGTAGTGACTCAAGGTTTACTGTGGGTAACTGAGATGGGAGTCCTCTGTAACTGTAGTCCTTAGGGCTCCTAAGCACCTGACCACAGAAGGCCATGCATTCCAGTGGTGGATGCAGGGCTCAGATGTCGCAGCAGGAATGCCAATGCAAACCTTTTTAGAGGTGTCAACCACTGAGACCAACAACCCAGCCAACCAAAATCGGTTTTGTGGAAGTTCCCACAACATTCATTAGGTCGCTGCAAATGTTCTTGTAACACAAAAACTGTCCAGTCGTGCTGATGATTATAGACTTTTTGTATCAAATATTTGCCTGATGTTCTAAGAACGTTCCTAGAAAACATTTAATCTGTTCTTTAAAGGTTCCCAGAATGTTTCATAAAGTTGTGGGATAAGATATGTTCCCAAAACACAAAAACTGTCCAGTTTGTGTGGATGATTCTAAAATGTTTATTTTAGGATGAAAAAAACATTCACCTGATGTTAAAGGAACTTTAGCAGAACACATTTTGGCTGTTCTGTAAAGGTTCCCAGAACGTTTCTTTAGCTTGTTGGAACATTGTGGGGATATGACGAAAGAAAAGCTTTTTTTATACACACTAATAATTAGATAATCATAATAGTCAAAATCGAAAACGGCGATTTAAAACACCTGATTTTCTGAGCAGTCTTTCAGATGATCAGGTTCAGGTTCAATCGTGTTCCCGCGGTGTATTTGAACTACGCAGGTGCCAGCACCAGCAGCACAAGCCTCCCTCTTATGCACGAGTGAAGTGAGTTCTGAAAAACTCAAAATATACGTCTTAAAAATTGATTTCACACACAAACTTTATATGTCCGTTATTTTGGGGAAAAGGCTTCTCAAAAATAGCATGTTTGCTGTGGTAGAACGTTTTATTTTGATTGCCGATTTTCCTGCATTTAAGTCCTATCAGGTAGTCTGATTTCAGATGTGTCCATGTAAACAGGGTTATTAGGGAAATCGTTCTTCTTACAAAGCATGCAAACATTTAAATAAAACTATATTAATCTGAATATTCACAATGATGATATTATTGTGTGCATGTAACCAGTGGTGACCCGTCATTCAGGGCATGTGGGGCTCTACCCCAACTGTTTTGAGCCCCACATTTTTAGCAAAAAAATATATTATTATTTTGGCATTAATACATGTCACATCAGTTTGCAAACAATGTAGAAAATATATATCATTGAGTTAATAAAGCCACATACAAACATGGTCTCTTTTTTGTTTCTTGAGTAAGGCAACTCCAAAATGCAGTTTTTTCAGCCTAGCTCAGTGCTTTCTGTGGTGGTGGGGCGGGACAGCAGAAAATAGGAGCATTGCGCCGTGATTGGCTTAGTGTTCTGTCACTCATGGGGACACTACATCACCACCAAGTCTAAATCCTTAGTAAGGGTAGACATCGAAAGTTCAAGCCCTTTGGGTCCTGCCATAGTTACATTAGTAGTGCCCTTCCATGAAGGCTCAAGGTCATTGGCCACAGATAAAATGACATCAAATCACGTTATATGTACAGTAGCTTTGATTGGACTGATCTTGTCAACATCTAACTTTGAAAATCTTAGCTAGCAGTAATCATGAATCAAGTCGACAATCTACTGGCAAATCCTTTTTAAATTATAGATAAAATGTATCGGTGCTCATCGGCCATTGGACATAAACATTACACAACAAGTCGCAAATTCAGCAGTGAGTGGTTTGAAAGGAATCGGTGACAGTGGCTAACGAGCTCAGACTGGGAAAATACGTTTTGAACGGTCATCCAACTCGGAATTGTAAATCCGGCCTCATTCTCTTTCGTTGATGAAATGAAGGACCGCTGCAATGACGGCCTACCCCGGCCAAACCCGGACGACACTGGGCCAATTGTGCGCCGCTCTATGGGACTCCCAATCACGGCCAGATGTGAGCCAGCCTGGATTCGAACCAGAGACTGTAGTGAGGCCTCTTGCACTGAGATGCAGAGCCTTAGACCACTGCGCC
Source organism: Salvelinus fontinalis (assembly GCF_029448725.1). NCBI lineage: Eukaryota > Metazoa > Chordata > Actinopteri > Salmoniformes > Salmonidae > Salvelinus > Salvelinus fontinalis. The sequence continues at coordinate 15,717,784 of NC_074672.1, read as the reverse complement.
ACTTGTGAAAAATGTCTTATATGCTGCTGCATAAATTATGTAATATGCCAGGGAGATATGTATACTGTAGCTAAGAAAGTAATACTAAGTGTATGTTGTGTAGTAAGCTGGGTTAGGGTTAGTTATTGACTACGTCCATCCTAGCTCGCTCATTAATGTCTTAATCGAAATTATAGATAGACTCTTATCCGCTTGTCGTCCCCTTGTGCCATAGTTTGTACATCTCAATTGTCAGTAGAAACCACATTTTGTTTAAGCAAGTCAGCCAAATCAGCTATGTTTTTTTTTAAAGGCAGTAAATGAGGCTGAATTAACTGTTTTGCTGCCAGACAAGATTCCGCTGATAGCCAGGTGTAGCAGTGGTAAAATGTTGGGACTGCTGTTGGGACAGCTTTATGTAGGCCCTAACAGTTTGTGGGCGCCGTTTGTCACCGTTATAGTGCAATGAATGTATTGTTTAGTGTTGTGTTGTGGCTTTGCTGGCATGCATCCCACTTTGTTTTGTTTTTTGCCCCACCATGATTTACATGCTCAAATCGCCACTGCATGTAACCGTACTCTGAATCAACTCAATGGTGTGTTAAATGTGTGTTAAGCTAACCTAACGTTCTCTTCATATCCAAGCCTGCTGTTTAAACTACGCACTTTCATCACGAACACTGATAGCGTTTGTTTCCGTTTCCCATTGCTTTGATTCAGCATCTAGACAGTCTCAAATATGCATCACTGAAATGGACTGGGTCATAAATGCTGCATGATGTCATATCAACGCCTCTTGGAATACATGAATATGAGGAGCCCTAGCATCTGTAGAGAGGGGGGAATCTAGCTCTACCTTTACAGCTATATGGAGAAGAGAAAATACACTTGAATGTGTTTTAATTTCACGGTTGGGTTGGTACTCCAGTAGCTGCTAAATGTGCCACTAATTCAGTGCTTGTGGCATAGTGGCGTGAGCCATTGTATTCCAAAGTATGTGCATCCATTCCAAATGGCTGAAGAGGGACAGACACAATGTGCATTCCTATCATTTGGGGGAATTCCAATCCATGGCTCTCCTCACAACACATCCTTTTACATGTCTGAGTATTTTGTCTCTATGGCAACCGCTTGATTGATGTTTTGATAGGCCGGCTAGACTTTCAGGGTGGCATGAAGCATAAAGTCTGGAAAAAATATGGACACCCAAAGCAGCACAGTGAAGACCAGCACAAAGAGGAGTGATGGCTCTATGTTTGAGCCGGTTGGACGCCGGAGTACCAGTAGTTGGAGTGGGATCGGTTCTGAATCTCTTTTCTGTGATATAAACTAACGGACAAAATACAAAGTTTAGTTTAAGGAGAGGCATTCCATACCCAATGGGGAGATAAGATTGTGCCCTTCAAGTCTCCATGCTTTGACTCTGCAATGCTCTCAGACAACATCTCCGGCCAACATAAACAAGGGCAGAATATTGGCACTTTTTTTCTCATGGCCCTCTGCTATTGACTAGCATTCCATCGGTCCCAAGTCAGAATGGTTAACGTTGGACTCTGGCTTTTTACGTAACCGGCTGGCAGATAACGGTCTTATGACCGAGTGAGAGCAGGGTGTTGGGTGTGTGTCCTCTTTGGACTAGAGCTGGATTACAGTTAACTGGCAGTTTCCTCAGTGGTTTTGTTAAAACGAATATGTGTCAAAATGAAGCTGAAATCATCTTGTTTGTCGGTGTCATTTCTAGAGGGTTCGACAGGAAATTCTCACAAACAAACACAACCGCTCCCCTTTGTCCAGTCGATTACCTCGAACTCTGGACAACATAACAAAGACCTCCTCCAATAACAAAGAGCTGTTCTCTTCAACAGAAAATCTCCATTTGGGCATTGGCTTCTATCAAAACTTAAACGAAGGCAACAAACCCAAGGTTAAGCACAATCACTACTGCCGACAATTACCTTTCTAGGACAAGGGACTGGACAAAGACAAAAGACTGTAGACTCTAGCAACAATATTTACCAAGCTAAACAGTCTTAATGAATTAGAGACGGTGTGTAACCATTCAAATATTACTCTCCTCATTATGACTGTTTCTAGCAATGTTTTTGTTCCTTATTTATGTCTGACTGTTATTGTCATGTATTGAAAAAGAGCATTTTGGTTTGATATTTTCTAGTTTTACAGCTGTTGAGGCTTTAACAAAAGCTGCATCCCAAATACCACCCTCTTCCCAACATGGTGCACTACTTTTTAACAGAGCCCTATGGGCCCTGGTCAAAATTATTCCACTACATACGGAATTATGGTGCCATTTGGGATTATACCAAGGAGCAACAGCATTCTCCTCTCCGCCAAGTTCTCTTTCATTTCAACTCACCACCGCAACCTGCTAGAGAGCAGAAACATTTTGGGAGCTTCTAGACAACACTCCTCCAGACTAAAGTCAGTGAATCTAATGAACAACCATGAAATTAGGGGACATTTCAAAACATCGACATGGACTTACGCTGTGTCTGTGCTTCTTTCGCCAATGCTTACATGAGCTCAGCCTCTGTGTTGAAACCTTATCACAGATTTAACTCATGGTCATTTGATGTCACAGATTGTCAGAATAGAAAACCACAGTGGGTTTACAAGAACAGTAAGTGTATGGCAAGTGTACATCTAAGGCAAGACATGCTTGTCAAGAGAAGGCAGAGTGAGGCAAGGCTCTCAAGGGTGTTTCGTTTAGCCTGGGGAACAAAGGATTTTTAATGAGGGTTGGCTGAGGCCCTTTCACTGCTAGAGTAATTGCTCCTGGTAATTAATGTTCAGCTAGAAAGTCGTTGGGGCCTTTATGCTGCTGGCTAATTTAAAACAAACGATTACATCCTGTTCCTGCTCTCAGTGGCACTTTCTTTCTCTGTGTCTGTGTCTGTGTCTGTGTCTGTGTCTGTGTCTGTGTCTGCGTCTGCGTCTGCGTCTGCGTCTGCGTCTGCGTGTGTGTGTGTGTGTGTCTGTGTGTGTGTGTGTGTTTTGTCTGTGTGTGTGTGTGTGTGTGTCCTGGTGTCTGGGAAGGTCTCTATGTGCGGGGTAATCACGGCGTATAACCAGTCAGTCTTTTATTCTTCACTCCCTAAACCACTGCATAAAGCCCGCCAGTGGAGGAGGACTATAAATGTAGATATCCTAAACACAGCCTCTCCCCATTCTTTTCCCACTCTGATGTCAAAAAGCTGTGGGAACTCATCCAGCAACATCTGCACTCAGCAACAGTAAGCCCAGGCAGCTTTGGTTCTGACAGTGGGAGCTGTGAGGCGAGGAACAGGCCTGTCAGAGCAGCTGGTATTTGGGCCTGTATCCCAAATGGCACCCTATTCCCTACATAATGCACTACTTTTGACTGGAGCTCTATGGACCTTGGTAAATAAGTAGTACACTATGTAGGGAATAGGTTGCCATTTGGGATTCAACTTTGGTGTAGAGGAGCGAGGAGCCCTATCCTTCAGTAATGAGATGAATGGACTATTTAGGAAACAGAGGCTTAAGTTACGGAGGGGCTGCCTGCCCAAACTATTTTGATGAGAGCGTTGTTAGTGCTGGAAAAATACCATGCCCATTTATTAAGCTTATAACAAAGCCTCATCCACATTCAGGCCTTTTTGCCCTAGAATGGATTTCAAAAGCAGATTTATGGAAATCGATTTTTGGCATAGTCCACAACAAAGTTGTGACAGTCACAATATATAGAAAAATGCCTGTGGCAGTATAGAACCTTACATGTAGCCTATGAGTGAAGGCTCTCTGTCGTTATGAGGTAATTGGTGAACCTGCTGTGTGTGTTTCTATGGGAGGCCTGCTGGGTATTATCGATGGCCCCAGCATACTCACCTCTGAGGCTTAGTGAAGTCTCAGCATGCCGCGTGCTGTGAGAGACATATCCTGTCCAAGGATGTGCATAGATCATAACATTCCACCGTCTGCCGCTAAAAACACTAAGATGTTGCCGCAGTGGATAGCAGTCGTTTTACAGGCTGCTGACCAATTCTGCTATTGTTTTTTTATGCTGATTTTAACTTGTTCGAGACTATCCTATCAACGGGACTTGAACTGTAATGTTCTTTGTTTCAAGGAGTCGTCCCCACAGTGACCAGTACAGATGGACTTGGTTGACTTGCTGACTAGTAGGAATGGGATCCCTTTTCAGCCTCCCTGGAAATCCACCCTGGTCTGAGGCGGGGGGGAGGGGGGGCTCTATTAGGAGAACACATGAGACTTCAGTTTAATAGCGCAATTGAAATTTAAAGGTAATTACCAATTGAGCCGACATACAGTATCAGTCAAATGTTTGGACATACCTACTCATTCAAGGTTTACTATTTAGAATATTTTTGAATAATAGTGAAGACATCAACTATGAACTAACACTTATGGAATCTTGTAGTAACCACAAAAGTGTTAAACAAATCAAAATATATATTTTATATTTGCCTTGATGACAGTTTTGCACAAAGAATATTCCAAAACATGCATTCTGTTTGCAACGAGGCACACAAGTAATACTACAAAAAATGTGCCAAAGAAATTCACTTTTTGTTCTGAATACAAACTGTTATGTTTGTGGCAAATCCAACACAACATATTACTGAGTACCAATCTCCATATTTTCAAGCATAGTGGTGACTGCATCAAGTTATGGTTATGCTGGTAAATCGTTAAGGACTGGGAAAATCTTCAGGATAAAAAAATAAACAGAATGGAACACAAAATCCTAGAGGAAAACCTGGTTGTCTGCTTTCCACCAGACACTGGGAGATAAATTCACCTTTCACCAGGACAATAACCTAAAACACAAGGCCAAATCTACACTGGAGTTGCTTACCAAGAAGACAGTGAATGTTCCTGAATGGCCAAGTTACAGTTTTGACATAAATCTGTTTGTAAATCCATGGCAAGACCTGAAAATGACTGTCTAGCAACGACCAACAACCAATTTGACAACTTAAAGAATTCTGAAAAGAATACTGGGCAAATGTTGCTCTTAGAGTCACTGATAGACTCGCGGCTGTAATCGCTGCCAAAGGTGATTCTAACATGTATTGACTCAGGGGGTTGAATACTTATCTAATCAATATACTATATATTAGTGTATATTCATTCCCCGTGTTTTTTTGTTTTTTTCTTACAAATGTTTGCCTTTTTCTTCTCCTTTTAACATTAGTATTTTGTGTAGATCATTGACAAAAAATGACAATTAAATACATTTGAATCCCACTTTGTAACACAAAAATGTGGGAAAAGTCAAGAGGTGTGAATACTTTGAAGGCACTGTATATGTACTTATTATTGCTAATAATGCTGTGTGCCTTTTTAAAAATCTATAACTGTGGTTCCTGTTGTTGCAGGAACTGTCATCTATGTCAAAGACTGCTTGTGGAAATGAGTTTGTGGTTAACAAAATGTACCTGTTAGCGTGCATTAAGGCACATCACCCGAGGGAGGGGGAAGTTCCCGAGCCCAGAATAGAAATATTGGTTCATAAGCTTAGCCAAATGTGCCTCCTTTGTGAGTGTCTCCAGAAGCTGAAGATGCATTGACAACGCATTCCGTCTAAGAAGTATTGATGAAGTAATAGTACATTGTATTGACGAAGTAACTGCTGTGTTAATGAAGTGCTGCTGAATAGTCTTACCGTCCTAAAGAAGTTCTGTTTGTGTATTATTTGAGTCCGCCTCCCCTTCAGTTTGGAGGTGAGCCCAAGGGTGTAGGCTGAGCCTGAGGCCTGTCTGTCTCTGAGTGGATTCTGACGTCAAGGGGCTCCTGATCATCTGCCTGAGACTAGGCAGGGCTAGGGAGAGAGACAGACAGGGGTTCCCCAGGGAGACTGACATATGCAGTGCTGAACCCCACCCTGTTGGAAGCCCCCAGGACCCTACCCTGCTACAGCCCAGGCCACATCCACAGCCCTCCCCAGGCCCTAATTACAGAGGGTGTCACGTTCCTGACCTATTTATGTTAGTTGTTATGTGTGTTAGTTGGTCAGGACGTGAGGTTGGGTGGGCATTCTATGTTTTCTGTTTCCGTGTTGGTTTTGGGTTGCCTGGTATGGCTCTTAATTAGAGGCAGGTGTTTGGCGTTCCTCTAATTAAGAGTCATATTTAGGTAGGCGTTGTCACAGTGTTCGTTGTGGGTGATTGTCTTCCGTGTTTGTGTTATGTTTGCACCATACGGAACTGTATACGGTTTGTTCGGTTTATGTAGTCTGTTTCCTATTCGTGCGTTCTTCGTGTCTATGTAAGTTCTCATGTTTAGGTCAGTCTACGTCGTTTGTTATTTTGTATCATTTCAAGTGTAGTTCGTGTTCGTTTTTCGTCTTGTCATTAAATCCATTATGTATTCACAACCTGCTGCGCCTTGGCTCCCTCAATACACCTCCTCGTCTTATGAAGAGAGAGAGGACCGCCGTTACAGAATCACCCACCATACCAGAGCCAAGCAGCGGAGTCAACGGAGTAAGGGACAGGAAAAGAAGGAGCAATGGACATGGGACGATATCTTGGACGGAAAAGGTTGCTACACATGGGAGGAGATCCTGGCTGGTAGGGATCGCCTCCCATGGGAACAGCTGGAGGCACTGAGGAGAGCGGAGGCTACCGGAGAGAGGAACCAGAGCTATGAGGGAACGCGTCTGGCACGGAAGCCCAAAAAGCCCGTAAGTAATTCCCAAAAATGTCTTGGGGGGGGGGCTAGGAGGTAGTGGGCCAAGGGCAGGTAGGAGACCTGCGCCCACTTCCCAGGCTTACCGTGGAGAGCGGGAGTACGGTCAGGCGCCGTGTTACGCAGTAGAGCGCACGGTGTCTCCTGTACGAGTGCATAGCCCAGTGCGGGTGATTCCACCTCCCCGCACTGGGAGGGCTAGATTGGGTATTGAGCCAGGTGTCATGAGGCCGGCTCAACGCGTCTGGTCTCCAGTGCGTCTCCTCGGGCCAGCATACATGGCACCTGCCTTACGCATGGTTTCCCCGGTTCGCCTACATAGGCCGGTGCGGGTTATTCCACCTCCCCGCACTGGTCGGGCGACCGGGAGCATTCAACCAGGTAAGGTTGGGCAGGCTCAATGCTTAAGAGTGCCAGTACGCCTCCACGGTCCGGTATTTCCGGCACCACCTCCCCGCCCCAGCCTAGTACCTACAGTGCCTACACTATGCACTAGGCTACCTGTGCGTCTCCTGAGCCCAGTTCCTCCTCCACGCACTCTCTCTGTAGTGCGTGTATCCAGTTCGGTGCCTCCAGTTCCGGCACCACGCACAAAGCCTCCTGTGCGTCTCCAGAGCCCTGAACACACTGTATCTTCTCCCCCTACTAATCCTGATGTGCTTGTCCTCAGCCCGGTGTCACCAGTGCCGGTACCTCGCATCAGGGATAGAGTAGGCTTTGAGAGTACAGTGTGCCCTGTCCCTGCTCCCCGCACTAGTAGGAAGGTGCTTATCCTTAGCCCGGTGCCTCCAGTTCCGGCACCACGCACCAGGTCTACAGTGCGCCGTATCCGGCCAGAGCCATCCGTCTCCCCAACGCCATCTGAGCCATCCGTCTCCCCAGCGCCATCTGAGCCATCCGTCTCCCCAGCGCCATCTGAGCCATCCGTCTCCCCAGCGCCGTCTGAGCCATCCGTCTGCCATGAGCCTGCAAAGCCGCCCGTCTGCCATGAGCCTGCAAAGCCGCCCGTCTGCCATGAGCCTACAGAGCCGTCCGCCAGACAGGAGCCGCCAGAGCCGCCCGCCAGACAGGAGCCGCCAGAGCCGCCCGCCAGACAGGATCTGCCAGAGCCGCCAACCAGACAGGATCTGCCAGAGCCGCCCGCCAGACAGGATCTGCCAGAGCCGCCAACCAGACAGGATCTGCCAGAGCCGCCAACCAGACAGGATCTGCCAGAGCCGCCAACCAGACAGGATCTGCCAGAGCCGCCAACCAGACAGGATCTGCCAGAGCCGCCAACCAGACAGGATCTGCCAGAGCCACCAACCAGACAGGATCTGCCAGAGCCGCCAACCAGACAGGATCTGCCAGAGCCGCCAACGAGCCATGAGCGTCGAGAGCCGTCAGCCCGCCATGAGCGTCGAGAGCCGTCAGCCCGCCATGAGCGTCGAGAGCCGTCAGCCCGCCATGAGCGTCGAGAGCCGTCAGCCCGCCATGAGCGTCGAGAGCCGTCAGCCCGCCATGAGCGTCGAGAGCCGTCAGCCCGCCATGAGCGTCGAGAGCCGTCAGCCCGCCATGAGCGTCCAGATTCGTCAGTCAGCCATGAGCTGCCCTTCAGCCTTAAACGGCTAGATACCCAGAACTGCCCATCAGTCCAGAGCTGTCTCTCTGTCCGGAGCTGCCTCTCAGTCCGGAGTTGCCCCTCTATCATTATCTCCCTCTCTATCTTGATCTACCTCTATATTCTTATCTATCCCTCTGTCTTGATCTATCTCTCTGTCCCGGTGCTGTCCCTATCAGTGATGTTATTAAGAGGATTTTGTGGGGGTAAAAGGAGGGTGGACATTCTTAGAGGGAGGAAGCTTGGATGGATTATGGTGGGGTGGGGACCTCGCCCGGAGCCTGAGCCACCACCGTGGTTAGATGCCCACCCAGACCCTCCCCTAGACTTTGTGCTGGTGCGCCCGGAGTTCGCACCTTATGGGGGGGGTAATGTCACGTTCCTGACCTATTTATGTTAGTTGTTATGTGTGTTAGTTGGTCAGGACGTGAGGTTGGGTGGGCATTCTATGTTTTCTGTTTCTGTGTTGGTTTTGGGTTGCCTGGTATGGCTCTTAATTAGAGGCAGGTGTTTGGCGTTCCTCTAATTAAGAGTCATATTTAGGTAGGCGTTGTCACAGTGTTCGTTGTGGGTGATTGTCTTCCGTGTTTGTGTTATGTTTGCACCATACGGAACTGTATACGGTTTGTTCGGTTTATGTAGTCTGTTTCCTATTCGTGCGTTCTTCGTGTCTATGTAAGTTCTCATGTTTAGGTCAGTCTACGTCGTTTGTTATTTTGTATCATTTCAAGTGTAGTTCGTGTTCGTTTTTCGTCTTGTCATTAAATCCATTATGTATTCACAACCTGCTGCGCCTTGGCTCCCTCAATACACCTCCTCTTCTTATGAAGAGAGAGAGGACCGCCGTTACAGAGGGGTTAGAGAGGCCATGCTCTCTGTGTGCCCCTTTAATTCAGTGTGGAGATGTTTGTTTTGGTTCAGTCTCTATTCTCCTTCCCCACCCTGCATCCCCAACACTAGGATAACAAAAAGGGTCAGAGATGGCTATCGAAATGGGAAAAGGTTTCAGAGGAAGAGTAGAGGGAGCGAGGAAGAGACAGGGACACGTGAGAGTAAGTGCGAATAGCAGACATCTTCACAATAAATCAGCAAAAACTTCACAATATTTACATTACATTTTAGTAATTTTTCAGACGCTGTTATACCAAAAGCAAGCATCTACAAAAGAGCCCAGTAAATCAGGGTTTGATGGTCTGTAATTGAGGCATTGTGGTGGGCGACGAAAGCAGACAGATACGTGGCACGGCCAGTGGTACAGAGTAAACATGATGCCACACAGTTTGTTGATCTCTCCACACGACATTCCTCCTGACTGGGCTGGGGAGTCGCCCGAGTTCAGCCAGATCGTTTACAGCAGCCAAATGGCAAAAGTCACTCAAACCTCAGTCGTGTGCTCCTTAGACCCTCCTGGGGATATGGGGGGACACTGGGTCATTGTCTAGTGCAAGGTCACACACACAGATACCAAATGCACACATGAAGATTCACTGGGGCTTGAGGTCAGTGGACATGTTCCACTGTTCTCCATGACCTCTTCTATTAGATGTGCTCTTCAAGACGTCTCTCTGTTTCCGTTCAAATCAAATCAAAGTGTATTGGTCGCGTGCACAGTTTAGCAGATGTTATAGCGGGTGCAGCGAAATGCTTGTTTTACTCGCTCCTAACAGTGCAGTAAAATGTCAATGAATCCAGTTAACAACTCTAACACTATCAGTAATCAAAATGCAATCTATGTGTATGTACACCAAAAATATATACTAAGGCTGGCCCTTGGATGTACACAGAGAGCTAACATTAATAATATGCATGTCAATCTCTCCTGGCTCAAAGTGGAGGAGAGATTGACTTCATCACTACTTGTATGTGTGAGAGGTATTAACATGTTGAATGCACCGAGCTGTCTCTTTGAACAACTGGCACACAGCTCGGACACCCATGCATACCCCACAAGACATGCCACCGGAGGTCTCTTCACAGTCCCCAAGTCCAGAACAGACTATGGGAGGCGCACAGTACTATAAAGAGCCATGACTACATGGAACTCTATTCCACATCAAGTAACTCATGCAAGCAGTACAATTAGATTTAAAATCAGATAAAAATACACCTTATGGAACAGTGGGGACTGTGAAGTAACACAAACACAGGCACAGACACATGCATACAAACACATGATAACATACGCACTATACACACACACACGAACACATGGATTTTGTGTTGTAAATATGTGGTAGGGTATGGGCCTGAGGGCACACACTTAAAATGTTGTGAAATCTGTTGTGAATATATTGTAATGTTAAAAAAATATATAATTGCCTTAACTTTGTTAGACCCCAGGAAGAGTAGCTGCTGCCCTGGCAGGTACTAATGGGGATCCATAACAAATATAAATACACTGAGTGTACAAAACATTATGAACACCTGCTCTTTCCCTGACATAGACTGACAGGTGAATCCAGGTGAAAGCCATGATCCCTCATTGATGTCACCTGTTAAATCCACTTTAATCAGTGTAGATGAAGGGGAGGAGATAGGTTAAAGAATGAGTTTTAAGCCTTGAGACATGGATTGTGTATGTGTGCCATTCAGAGGGTGAATGGGCAAGACAAAAGATTGAAGTGCCTTTGAACAGGGTATGGTAGTAGGTAGTTTCCTGTGTGTATCAAGAATGGTCCACCACTTGACACTGTGGCATTGGAGTCAACATGGGCCAGCCCTCGTTGTGGAATGCTTTTGACACCTTGTAGTCCATACCCTGACTGAATGGAGGTTTTTCTGAGGCAAAAGGGGGTCCAACTCAATATTAGGAAGGTGTTCCTAATGTTTTGTTCACTCAGTGTATGTACAGCAGTATATATTTCAGTGAGCTATGTCAAGAATCCAGTAGATGAATACACAGTGTGAAAACAGTATAAAATAAATGGTCCAGTGTTTTAATGTCTTTATATACTGTACATGGGACACATCAGCTGTGTGTGTGTGTGTGTGTGTGTGTGTGTGTGTGTGTGTGTGTGTGTGTGTGTGTGTGTGTGTGTGTGTGTGTGTGTGTGTGTGTGTGTGTGTGTGTGTGTGTGTGTGTGTGTGTGTGTGTGAGTTAGTTCAGGAGTCTGTGTGTGTGTTTTGTGTGTGTGCAAAAACGTCTACGGTGCAGGACAGAGTACTGTCCCGGTAGACAGCTTGTGATTTCTGTTCAACAGTCTGATGGCCTATCGATAGAAGCTGTTTCCAAGCCTTTTGGTCACAGGTCTGATGCACTTGTACTGCCTGCTAGACTCTAGCAGAGTGAGCAGTCCGTGGCCCGGGTGGCTGAGGTCCTTAATGACTTTCTTGGCCTTCCTTTGACACTGAGTGCTGTAAATATCCTGGAGGGCAGGCAGCGTGCCCCGATAGCGTGCCGGGCTGACCGTACCACCCTCTGAAGAGCCTTGCGGTTCAGGACTGTGCAGTCATTGTACCAGGCGTTGATGCAGCGAGCTCTCAACGGTGAATCCGTGGACGTTTCACTTCTTCAGCCGCCTGAGGTTGAGGCGCTGTTGTTCCTTCACCACGGTGTCGATGTGATGGGACCATCGACCACCGTTGGTCCTGCTGTGATCAAACAGTTTTTACCCCGAGCTGTCATCATCTCACCTGGCATGGGTCCTGTCGCATCTTCTCCCTGCGTGTGTGTATTCCAAGTGGGTTAGGTATACTGGCTGACCCGTTCCTGACCCACAGACTCACTACACTGCTCTGCCATGTGCACTAGCAGTGCGGAACAAACAAATGATCCTCTTGCAATCTTTCCCCTCTGCGCTCTTGCAAATCTGGCAATCAAATGTTATGCGTTTCGTTTTGGAGACCCGAGCTGCTCAGGAGCACAATCTGTTCCGTTGGTGCCACAATGACATCAGAGTGAGGAGCCCGGAAACACTCTCCACAGAGCTGAAAAGGGCCTGGACCCTGTCTGAGAAGAGCTGGCGACATACACACAAACACTGGATTCCTCTCTGCACAAACAGACACACCCACACCCAAAGTCACATCTCAAACTCTTACTGTAAGAGTCTGTCCTCAAATTCAACAACTACATCCACCTGGATTGTCGGATCTTTTGGTTTCATTGTCGGTGTACCGCTGTGTATATGTGCAATGAATTGAACCATCAAAACAGCAGCCATCAACTATTATGGGCGAATAGATTCATGTGTATAACTCTAGTCCCCTCGATATGCAACTTTTCAGGGAAGCCAGGAAGCAATACACACAGTCAGTTAGGAAAGCAAAGGCTAGCTTTTTCAAACAGAAATGTACATCCTGCAGCACTAATTCCAAAAAGTTTTGGGACACTTTAACGTCTATGGAGAATAAGAGCACCTCCTCCCAGCTACCCACTGCACTGAGACTAGGAAACACTGTTACCACTGATAAATCCATGATAATCGAGAATTACAATAAGCATTTCTCTACGGCTGGCCATGCTTTCCACCTAGCTACAACCAACCCCTGCCAACAGCTCTGCACCCCCTCCAGCAACTGGCCCAAGCCCCCCCTGCTTCTCCTTCACCCAAATCCAGACAGCTGATGTTCTGAAAGAGATGCAAAATCTTAATCCCTACAAATCAGCTGGGCTAGAAAATCCGGACCCTCTCTTCCTAAAATTATCCGCCGCCATTGTTGCAACCCCTATTAGTAGTCTGTTCAACCACTCTTTCGTATCGTCTGAGATTCGTAAAGATTGGAAAGCTGCCGCGGTCATCCCCCTCTTCAAAGGGGGAGACACGCTTGACCCTAACTGTTACAGACCTATATCCATCCTGCCCTGCCCTTCTAAAGTCTTCGAGAGCCAAGTAAACAAACGTTATCGTAACCACCATCGATAAAAGACAGTACTGTGCAGCCGTCTTCATAGACCTGGCCAAGGCTTTCACCTCTGTCAATCACCGTATTCTTATCGGCAGACTCAACAGCCTTGGTTTCTCAAATGACTGCCTCGCCTGGTTCACTTAACTTCTCAGTTCGATTTGACACACTGAACTCTAAGGGCTTATTGTCCGAACCTCTGGCAGACTCTATGGGGGTGCCACAGGGTTCAATTCTCGGGCCAACTCTTTTCCCTGTATATATCAATGATGTCGCTCTTGCTGAGGGTGATTCTTTGATCCACCTCTACGCAGACGACACCATTCTGTATACATCTGGTCCTTCTTTGGACACTGTGTTAACAAACCTCCAAACGAGCTTCAACACCATCCTTATGTGGCCTCCAACTGCTCTTAAATGATAGTAAAAAGAATTGCATGCCCTTCAACTGATCTCTGCCCGCACCCGCCCACCCGAACAGGAAATTGCTACTCTGCACGGTTCTGACCTAGAATATGTGGTCAACTATAAATACCTAGGTGTCTTGCTTGACTGTAAACTCTCCTTCAAGATGCACATTAAGCATCTCCAATCCAAAGATAAACCTAGAATCGGCTTCCTATTTTGCAACAAAGCCTCCTTCACTCATGCTGCCAAGCATACAGTCGTAAAACTGACCATCCTACCAATCCTTGACTTCGGCGATATCATTTACAAAATAGCCTCTCTCTACTCATCAGGGCCTCCCGGGTGGAGCAGTGGTCTAGGGCACTGCATCGCAGTGCTACCTGTGTCACCAGAGACTCTGGGTCCGTGGGGCGATGCACAATTGGCCTAGCGTCGCCCGGGCTGGGGAGGGTTTGGCCAGTAGGGATGTCCTTGTCTCATCGCCCACTAGCGACTCCTGTAGCGGGCCGGGCGCAGTGCGCGCTAACCAGGTCGCCAGGTGCACGGTGTTTCCTCCGACACATTGGTGCGGCTGGCTTCCGGGTTGGATGCGCGCTGTGTTAAGAAGCAGTGCGGCTTGGTTGGGTTTTGTATCGGAGGACGCATGGCTTTCAACCTTCGTCTCTCCCGAGCCCGTACGGGAGTTGTAGCGATGAGACAAGATAGTAACTACTAACAATTCGATACCACAAAATTGGGGAGAAAAGGGGGTAAAAATTATTTTTTTTAAACGCTCTACTCATCAAATTGGATGCAGTCTATCACAGTGCCATCTGTTTTGTCACCAAAGCCCCATATACTACCCACCACTGCGACCTGTATGGTCTCGTTGGCTGGTCCTCGCTACATATTCGTCGCGAAACCCACTGGCTCCAGGCCATCTATAAGTCTTTGCTAGGTAAAGCTCCGCCTTATCTCAGCTCACTGGTCACAATATTAACACCCACCCGTAGCACGTGCTCCAGCAGATATATCTCACTGGTCATCCCCAAAGCCAACAGCTCTCTTGGCCGCCTTTCCATCCAGTTCTCTGCTGCCAATGACTGGAACGAATTGCAAAAATCACTGAAGTTGGAGACTTATATCTCCCTCACTAACTTCAGCAGCTGTCAGAGCAGCTTACCGATCGCTGCAGCTGTACACAGCCCATCTGTAGATGGCCCATCCAACCAACTACCTACCTCATCCCCATATTTGATTTTGTTTTTCTGCTCATTTGCACACCAGTATTTTTACTTGCACATCCTCATCTGCACTTATATCACTCCAGTGTAAATTGCTCAATTGTAATTATTTAGCCACTATTTCACTATTGGCCAATTTATTGCCTTACCTTCTTACTTCATTTGCACACACTGTACGTTTGTTTATCCCATGTGTAACTCTGTGTTGTATCTGTCGCACTGCTTTGCTTTATCTCGGCCAGGTCGCAGTTGTAAATGAGAACTTGTTCTCAACTGGCCTACCTGTTTAAATAAAATAAAATAGTCCAGACACAATCCCCCAAGCTCGCTCGCTCAGCGTATGCGTGTCATGATTAGGGTTAGGGGGAGGTATAGAGGGCCCATATATCTCAGATTTAGCTAGAAGGGCCAAATGGAGGTTGCCTGGCTGGTTGGGAAGCAAAAACAAATGTGGGATCTGGCTTTCACAGACATCAACACACGTAAATTAATGATAAGAGACATCTTCCCTCCCGCTCATAATCCTCTCCCTCCACTCCTCCACGGTTGGTTTGCCCCGAGCAGCAATGGGAGGACTTGGTCTCTCTCCAAGCCAGGAGCAGAGCCCATGGGGCTTCTAATATCTGCTATGGTAACCTTGTTTGCTATGGCAACAGGGCCAATAAAGAGAACTACTCTCACTGTTGTTCAGTGAGTGTTGCATCAGCTCCAACAGGGGAGTTTCATGGGAGAAGAACCTATTATGTGTTTGTGGGGCTTATGAATGTACCATAAGTTTTCAGGTCTGCACATTTGGGTGTGTGCATTCATAGTGACAGTGGTGGTGGCTCATCGTTAAAACGACCTCCGATTTATAAATACAATTTATTCCTTGTGACCTCCCCTGAACTCTCGATATAAAAAAACGATTGTGCGCGATCGTGAAATACACACTTTCAGGGATAGTACACACGTATTTATGGATATGTAGATACTATAGACAGTCGCGCTGTACATATATCAAGGATGTCAAGTCAGTGACCTCATCCAGTGACATACACCGCTCCCCTAAGACAATATAACCATGGAGTCAACCTCCTCATCATAGATCAACCCAACAGAAATATCTACAGACACGTCTCTGCAGTGTGTCAGGCAGATCCATGGCTGTCCTCTCCTCTTATTTGGCCATAGAACCTTACTACTAACTACTGTATCATGGGACAGCAGTGTAATTGTGGTTGATGGGTCAGGCCACAGCCAGGCTGTAGAGGCAGACCACAGGGACCACGGGGGCCAGGCCCCTGTCACGGCCATACCGCAACCCATGATTTAGTGGCCCATGCCTCATCACCACACTGTGACACATGCTAAAACAGACAGGGTAGCATTGGCTGTGGATGGCTGAGTGTATTGAAGGGTCTGTAGCCACCGCCTCACACTAGGTCAATGGTTTGACTATCACTGGTTTTCAGGCCCAATGCTCCAAGACCTCCAAAACAAAACACACAGGAAAGAAGAAAAGGTGTGTGTTTATGTGGAGTGTGAGTTTTTTAGCGCACCTGTGTGTGTTTGTGTGTGTGGGCTGAGAGCAAGCTCATGTGGTGGTCTGACACGGTAGTGGAGTGAGGGGCTCATGGAAGGGCTTGGCTGGGGGGTAAGATTTCTCCATCAGACCTCAGCTGTGCAGTGTCCACTGAAGCCTCACTCCCAGACGTGCTTAACACATTCTATGCTCGCTTCGAGGCAGACAATACTGAGCCATCCAGGAACGCTCCGGACGACCAGGTGTTTTCGCTCTCCGAGGCTGACTTGAGGAAAGCTCTCAAAATAATAAATAGTCACAAAGCCACCAGCCCAGATGGCTCCTTGTGTGTGCTTAAATTCATCATCGCAATAGAAGAAAAAGGAAGTAATTAAGATAAATAACGTGTTGTGGTGTGCTCATAAGCTCTGATTACGCCGCAGCGTTGGGTAGATAACTATTCCAGTTATAGATAGGGCTTTACAAACCACGCTTGTTTCCACCCACATCAGGAAGTGTTTAAACTGTTAACTTGCAGTGTAAAGTTAGTGCCGGTTAGCCATACACAGATTTTTTATTTTATTTTATCTTATGTGTGTTTTACAAAACAGTGTTTTGTTAACTTTAAAGGGCTGTGGCCAGAGAAATGTACGTGACATATGCTAAGTTTACATCTTTGAGCCGGTGCCCAGAAAACAGTGGTTATCTTCATGTACTGTACCATATCTCAGTAAACCTGCTTTTAATAACGTGTACATGCGGAGACACAGGGCCTCCGCTGTGTTAGGGTAGAAGAATACGTGTGTCTTTGTCAGTGTAACTAGATAACCCAGCTGAGGGGTATTGACGGTTGTGGATCACGGCCAGTCCTTTGATGGAGCGTTAGCCTGCATTCTGGAGCCTGGGTGACAATGAGTTTGGACTCTAGAATGCCAGCTCTAGAATGCCAGCTCACACACTAGCCCATAGGAACAATGCTGAAATTGCTCAACATTTGGACAGATAAATCATATCAAATTATTTTCAAAATGTACTTGCTCGTTATGAATCAGCATTCTAGGGTAGGCTTAAAGCAACATTTGTCAGTTATCTTAAAAATGTCCACTCTGGCCCCAATAGCAAGTGTAGAACCAATAAGCCTATAGCAACCGTAGACTCCAACAATAACAAAACATGATAAAATAGGCCTATAACCCATTAACCTCATATAAACTCACATGGATAAAAGTTTTTCTACAGTTTCACTTGACTTTACCAACATCCAGGCTTGCCTGCAACAGCTGACCAATCCTATTTTAGAAATGTGTTTTTTCCCTGATCGTCGGTGTAGAGTCAGGGGTCCTGACTGTAGAGGGTAGGGTTTATTTGTGCAGGCTGTAGAGGCCAGTACCACACACTTTGACCATTAACTACCTAGGGTTACTGAGCAAACAGGCCAAATCAGTTCACTGTTGGGGTGGTCAGGGGGATGAGGCGCAGGGTGGCAATCACAGGGGACAGGCTGGGTTAACCTGCCTTCCACACCCGGACGACATTCACACAAACACACCACCCACGTGCTAAAAAAGTCAACCTACAAATTAGCCATCTGAATCTGGGGTGTATAGCTGTGTTAGCATTAGGTGATGACACGTAGACCTACATCTACAACCGGGCTACCACAGTAAGTAAGTTACCACAGTAAGTAAGTTACCACAGACAATTTCTTTGAGAGTGCCGAGCTACTTTATGAAAGGAAGTAACACTAAATAAAGAAGTGTTTGAGCTCTCCCTTCTGTGCAGTATACAAAGGCCTTGGATCAAGGCTACATACACTATATACACAACAGTATGTGGACACCCTTTCAAATGAGTGGATTTGACTATTTCAGCCACATCCATTGCTGACAGATGTATAAAATCAAGCACACGTCCATGCAATCTCCATAGACAAACATTGACAGTGTAATGGCCTTACTGAAGAGCTCTGTGACTTTCAACATGGCAATGTCATAGGATGCCATCTTTCCAACAAGTCAGTTCGTCAAATTTCTGCCCTGGTCAACTGTAAGTGCTGTTATTGTGAAGTGGAAACGTCTAGGAGCAACAAAGGCTCAGCCACAAGGTGGTAGGACATACAAGCTCACAGAATGGGACACCCGAGTGCTGAAGCGCGTCGCGCGTAAAAATTGTCTGTCCTCTGGACTCTGGAGCAGTGGAAACGCGTTCTCTGGAGTGAGGAATCAAACTACCTGCCCCAATGCATAGTGCCATCTTTAAAGTTTGGTGGAGGAGGAATAATGGCCTGGGGCTGTTATTCCAGTGAAGGGAAATCTTAACGCTACAGCATACAATGACATTCTAGATGATTCTGTGCTTCTAACTTTGTGGCAACAGTTTGGGAAATGCCCTTTCCTGTTTCAGCATGACAATGCCCCCAGGCACAAAGCAAGGTTCATTCAGAAATGGTTTGTCGAGATCTGTGTGGAAGAACTTGACTGGCCTGCACAGAGCCCCGACCTCAACCACACCTTCGGGATTAATTGGAATGCTGACTGCGAGCCATGCCTAATTGCCAAACATCAGTGCCCGACTTCACTAATGCTCTTTTGGCTGAATGGAAGCAAGTCCCCGCCCCAATGTTCCAACATCTAGTGGAAAGCCTTCCCAGAAGAGTGGAGGCTGTTATAGCAGCAAAGAGGGGACCAACTCCTTATTAATGCCAATGATTTTGGAATGAGATGTTCGACAAGCAGGTGTCCACATACACTATATGACCAAAAGTATCTTAGCAATGGTATCAGGTCTACATGTTGACTCATGTTGGTTTCTCTCACCCAGATGAAGTTCACTGTCAAGATTCCATTGATACACCTTATACATCCGATGCCAAAGATGCCCCGGATGCTGCACCCACAGACGCCCCGGATGCTGCACCCACAGACACCCCAGGTGCTGCACCCACAGACACCCCAGGTGCTGCACCCACAGACGCCCCAGATGCTGCACCCACAGACACCCCGGGGGCTGCACCCACAGACGCAACAGGTAAGATCTTAATAAGATCCCTGACCAAAGTCCACATCAAAGCTTTGAAGTCAGTAGTTAGGCCTATATGCTATATCCAAGGAGAGGACAATGGATTATGATTTTAAGATTGGCTCTCACTACGCCCATTAAAATTCTAGGAGCATAATATTGACAGAAGTAGAGTCTTTGTATAGCTCTGGATAATGAATATAGGGTAGAGTAATGAGTATAATACCTTTCCATTAACCATTGGTCAATCATCTATAAGTGAATTACATTCCACCCATTCGTAATGCATTTAATGACACTTATAACCTCAGCAGAGCTAGTAGGCCTAGTGCTCAGAGTTCTAACTATCACACTGCTCTGCCGGCTTAGGAGTCACAGCCCTCGCAGACGACACTCAAGGTACTGATGCTTATTATTATTTTATCTGATAGTCCTCTTACTTCTTGTTCTTCATTTCCTTCTCTCTATTTAAAGAAAATAGAACTAGATACTAATTATGAACTAAAATGAACTTCAATCCACTTGACCATACGTTTGGTCACTTCCCTTTCACAACTGTCGGTTTGTTATTATACGTTGTCCTGTCCACCTGTCCAGTCTGTTCGTCTCTACCGGTACCTGTTGCATGTTTGTTTGTTTTCTTCTTCACTTCCATTGTCTTCCATCAGGTGACTGGGCTAGGATAGGTCAAAAACTAGGGTTGTGATGGGGCATGTGGGTGGGATTGTGAGGATTCCGGAGGGTGGTCAAGGGGACTGGGTATTCGGAGCTGCATGATTTCAATAAAATTGTTTTAAAAAACAGGTACTGATGCCACCATCGAACCCCAAGCCCCTGTAGACGACAAAGCCACTACCGTCGCTAACTCCACAGCTGACAACACTGCTGGGACCAGTACTCCAGTACCAGACCAGGACACTGCCTTCACCTCCATGGTGCCAGAGCATGACCCCTTAGCCACAGGTGACACCTCTGGCACCACAGCTGGACCTGGTGTTGACACACAGGGCACTGAAGCTACTGATGACCCGGGTGCACCTGTTGTGCTACTGGGGCATCAGGCCCCTGTTTTTGTTCTTGTGAGTAATACTCAACTACATCATGGTGGGGAATGCCTTCAATGCATTTAGATGCTGTATCATATTAACATGCTAAAAGAAGGCTCAAGACAGTACATTTCTTTCAAATTCCCTGTATCATAAGTCAATGTAAAGGGGCTGCTGCCTATATACATAGACTTAAAATCACTGGCCACTTTAATAAATGGAACACTAGTCTCTTTAATAATGTTTACGTATCTTGCATTACTCATCTCATATGTATATACTGTATTCTATACTATATCTTAGTCTATGCCACTCTGACATTGCTCAGATATACCATATATTTATATATTCTTAATTTCATTCCATTGTGTGTATTGGGTATATGTTGTGTAATGCGTTAGATATTACTGCACTGTCGGAGCTAGAAGCACAAGCACTTCGCTACAACATCTGCTAAACACATGTATGTGACCAATAACATCTGCTAATCACATGTATGTGACCAATAACATCTGCGAATCACATGTATGTGACCAATAACATCTGCTAATCACATGTATGTGACCAATAACATTTGATTTGATTTGAGGGAAAGTAGCAGATGATTAGTGAATGGAGAGATACGTTTACAAAACTGATGTCAATTACTGAGTGAAAGCTTTATGCCGTCTCTGTCTCTGCAGCCCATTGTTGAGTGTGTGGACAAGGAGGCAGTGAAGGACAAGGACACAGTCAAGGTGGAGCTTTCTTCAGAAACTAGCTGTGTGAGTATCAACATGTTTTACTGTTATTATGAAATACATCCTTATGGACTTTTCCCATGCCCTATTAGCCTCTGTGGTGTACCACCCGACCCAGGTCTTATCTGTTACAATACAGGATAGTCTAAGCCATTAACAAGGGTATCTCTTGTACAGTTACCCTCCCCCATCCTCTACAAGTGTATACTGTGCTGTACTCTTTTCCCAACCACATCACTAACAGAGATGTCAGCCTGTACCAACCAGCTACCTGTGAGACCGACATACAGACAGAGATAGACAGACAGGAGGAAAAAGTTGGGGCCCCTTACCCCCTCAACCCTGCTGACACATTCCTTTATACCCTGGCCCTTATCTGGCTCCCAGCACCTTGGCCCGGGAGGAAGTCTCTGTTTCATTCCACTTAGCCACGGAAAGATTAATACATCTCAAACTGCTCGTTGGAAATATGGGAACTGATAAAGGCAGATGTTTTCTCAGATATTCTTTAGCCGTTCTAAATCATCCGTCCATCTGTCGTCATAGGAGATAAATGAGGAGGAGGACTGATGTCTCCTTCCTGGACGCCTCTGTGGGTTGTAGGGGTCTAAGGTCAGTGGAAGAATAGTAGGGGTGTAGCATGAGTCGCTGGCAACTGACTACGTATTCCTAGTCAGTTGGAAATCCACTCCAAAAAAGAGGAACATCTCTCAATGACAAAAGTCATGTAATGTGGTCTCAAACAAATGTGCCTGTAAATTCCCATGAGATCCCATGAGAAGCAGTTCCTTTATCGGAAGAACCAGTCAACACTCCCTATAAATAGCAGCACCTAATAATAACACAATTATTATAGAGAACAGACACATTAGTCTCACTCAAATGTCAATAAAAAACAGCCCTCTCGCAGACCTAGAAATAGAAATGCAGACATGGAGTCGTGGTTTAAGAGTGAGGCGCGACGGAGAAGGGTGACATCTTACGAGTTCCAACCCGACTTTGCTATTTAGTGACTTTTTCGTGTTGTATCTATACTTTTTTGTACAGAAAGTTCATACTATTATTACATACATGTATGTCAAAGCACTTCTGGACACCTCGATTTCGACTTCAAATCCGACTTCAACTTCTACTAAGCTGTTCCCTTGTTCATGTACGGCCTTAGCCCAAATGACAGATGATTGGCTAAAGAGTATGGATGACAGGAAGTTAGTGGGTGCAGTGTTGTTAGACGTCAGTGTTTCTTTCGATGTAATTGATCATGTACTATTGACAGGTAAACTCAAGTGTTATGGATTCACATCCACTTCTCTATCCTGGATGGAAAGCTATCTATCCAGAAGAACACAGATTTCTATTAATGGAAGTTTCTCATACAGTATACATCTAAGCTGTGGGATTCCGCAAGACAGCTGTCTAGGCCCCCTCTGCTACATTTTTACGAATTATTTACCATTTGTAATTTAAAAAGCAAGTGTGGTAATGTATGCTGATGACTACTATGTATAGACAAGAAAATGCATTTACTTTGTCAGGTGATTCAATCTTTGGTCCTGTCACACAGAGTAGTGTCCATTAATATGGTAATCTGCAGTAAAAAATATATAATGTACCAGTCAAGGGTTTTTCTTTATTTTTACTATTTTCTACATTGTAGAATAATAGTGAAGACATCAAAACTATGAAATAACACATATGGAATCATATTTAAATACTATTATATAATATATATAATATTATACCTTATCAAATACCTTATTATCTATCCTGATGCCTAGTCCCTTCATGTACATATCTACCTCAAATCCCTGCACATTGATCTGGCACTGGTACTCGCTGTTTAAAGCTTTATTCTTGTGTATTTTATTACCCTTGTGTTACTATTTTTATTATGCCTTTTTTACTCGGCCTTGTTGGGAAGGGTTCGTAAGCAGGCATTTCACAGTAAAGTCTACACCCGTTGTATTCGGCGCATGTGACAAATATAATTTTATTTGAGAAGCCCACTGTGATGAACAGAGATCCGGAACCCTGCTTTAAAGAGTCACTGGTGAGTGAGTGAGTCTCTTCCATTACGCAAAGGTATATGGCGTGGTGAACGCACGGACATAACAGCCTACTGTAATGAACACGATGGAAGACAGAGCTGGTTTCAAGCGCAGGGCGCAGCAGGTGTTTATTGTAAAGGACCACAGGAGGAGGCAGGTAGCTGGGCAGAAGGTCATATACAGGGGGTCCAAAAAGGCAACAGTACAGGCAGGGAAAGGCTAGTAACGTCATCCAGGAGATCAGGCAATTGGTCGATAACAGGAAATCCGATAGGCTAAAGTACAGGCAAAAGGCATCGTTAGTGAGGCAGGCAAAAACTATCATACATGGGAGTAAATTACAGGAAAACCAGCGCTCCGAATAGAAGTGTGTCACAAAACAAACAATACCTCACAGTGATGGGGTGCAAAGAACTGAACTAAATAGTGTGTGATAATGACATACAGGGGTGTGAACAGGTGATCAGAATTCAGGTGATTGGGATCTGGAGAGTGAGCTGTGTTCAGGGGATCTATGTGTTTGAGAGTGTGAGCTGGAAAGTGGGTTGGAAGTGAGTTGCGTTCAGATCTACGTGTTTGAGAGTGTGAGTTGGAAGCAGACGTTACACCTACAGTAACCTTTAACACCCTGCAAGTCTACTGTGAAGCATCTGAGAGGTATCAACACTACAGAGAGGGAGAGAATGCCGAGAGAGAGCATAGTGTACATTTGTGGGAAAGCAGCAGACGGCTGCTGCTTCAAATACTGGCGTCATTGTATGTTTGGTGATGTTCAGATGAGGATTGACATGCCCTGCTTAGGACAGCACCAACACAGTCTGAGCAGTCAAGTTCCTTATAGTCACTGTACAACAGGGCATGCCAAAAGACTGTAGGGACCCCTGTCTGTCTGTGAGAACAAACAGATTAGAAATGAGTGTTGTGGTTTTAACACATTATAAATAATTGTATGTTTTATGGTTCAAATAGTGAGCAAAACAATATGATCTTTAATCTGAAATGTTTTTCCCATAGTCAGTGACCAAGAGAATCATGGAGGATTCAGCCTGGTGCACAGGAGACTGCAACCTTAAACTGTTCCAGGAGGAGAACTCTAACACACTGGTTTTGACACGCGCTAATGGTAGATTTACCTGTATTGTCTTATGTACTATAATGTGTTCGATTTATTTATTTAATTTTTTTGTGGGGGGGGGGGGGGCTTTGAATATTTGAATGATAAGAGTATTTGATTATTGGAATTTGAAAGGTGCCTTTTTCACAACTGCCATTTGTCTCTCCCCTAACAGGTGGAGTCAAAGAATTGTCAGAGAGCCTGAACAGCCATGCCATCAAGGGCCAGGTATGATCCCTGTTAGCACTAGAGATGGAGTGTTCAATACTGTATTTATTCTTGTTATACTATCTTTTATACACGACTCTGAATGTACTGTGACACGAGTGCCATGACGGCTTTAGTTAGTTGTTTCATAGCAACCGCAATAGCAATTTGTTTATAGGAGAGACAGAGAGAGTATAAAGAACCAAACGGGGAAGGGAAACACAAGGCCCCACTTCCAAATCACTTTGATTTAATATAAAACCCGGGAGTGAACAGTCCCGTCACCAGGGTGAGGAATCTCCCCCAGCTTCCCAGAGTCCCCTTCACCCCAATGACATCTCTACCAACTGACACAGCCCTGTGATCACAACACTGGCGAGAGTCCCTCCTCCCCCCTCTCTCTGTGATGTTGTCTTGTCCTGTGTATCCCTGTCTAGGTTGCAAACTCTACCTTGGTCCCCTCATAGATAGTTATTGAGCCCATTCACTTTAATCACTTGAACAGCCATATTGAAATGTGCCTGAACTAATCATGTCAACTTCTTGTCACTCATTGTCATGCCAATGAGTGAGGCTAAGGTTAAGACTGTTATTGCTATCATTATTGTCATGCCATGTTTCCAATTGGCTCATTCATCCAACCTTCTCTCCCCTGTAACTATTCCCCAGGTCGTTGCTGTGAATGAGAATGTGTTCAGTCAACTTACCTGGTAAAATAAGGGTTAAAAAAAAATACAATCAGCAATGGAGTTCAATTGGCAAGAGATCTGGTGGGATCTAGGTTAGCACATTGGCTAGCTAGCAAGCAATCCTAGATTCATGAGCAGAGTAGCTAGCTGCATGTCTTTTATTTTTGGAAAAATGTATTTGCTGCATTGCCGCTGACTAGCAAGGTCACCAATTCATTGCCGCTGGCTAGCAAGGTCACCAATTCATTGCCGCTGGCTAGCAAGGTCACTGATTCATTGCCGCTGACTAGCAAGGTCACCAATTCATTGCCGCTGGCTAGCAAGGTCACTGATTCATTGCCGCTGGCTATCAAGGTCACCAATTCATTGCCGCTGACTAGCAAGGTCACTGATTCATTGCCGCTGACTAGCAAGGTCACCTATTCATTGCCGCTGGCTAGCAAGGTCACCGATTCATTGCCGCTGGCTATCAAGGTCACCAATTCATTGCCGCTGACTAGCAAGGTCACCAATTCATTGCCGCTGACTAGCAAGGTCACCAATTCATTGCCGCTGACTATCAAGGTCACTGATTCATTGCCGCTGACTATCAAGGTCACCAATTCATTGCCGCTGACTATCAAGGTCACCAATTCATTGCCGCTGACTATCAAGGTCACTGATTCATTGCCGCTGGCTAGCAAGGTCACTGATTCATTGCCGCTGGCTAGCAAGGTCACTGATTCATTGCCGCTGGCTAGCAAGGTCACTGATTCATTGCCGCTGGCTATCAAGGTCACCAATTCATTGCCGCTGGCTATCAAGGTCACTGATTCATTGCCGCTGGCTATCAAGGTCACCAATTCATTGCCGCTGACTAGCAAGGTCACCAATTCATTGCCGCTGGCTATCAAGGTCACTGATTCATTGCCGCTGACTAGCAAGGTCACCAATTCATTGCCGCTGGCTATCAAGGTCACTGATTCATTGCCGCTGGCTATCAAGGTCACTGATTCATTGCCGCTGGCTATCAAGGTCACTGATTCATTGCCGCTGGCTATCAAGGTCACTGATTCATTGCCGCTGACTAGCAAGGTCACCAATTCATTGCCGCTGGCTATCAAGGTCACTGATTCATTGCCGCTGACTAGCAAGGTCACCAATTCATTGCCGCTGACTAGCAAGGTCACCAATTCATTGCCGCTGGCTATCAAGGTCACTGATTCATTGCCGCTGACTAGCAAGGTCACCAATTCATTGCCGCTGGCTATCAAGGTCACTGATTCATTCCCGCTGGCTATCAAGGTCACTGATTCATTGCCGCTGGCTATCAAGGTCACTGATTCATTGCCGCTGGCTATCAAGGTCACTGATTCATTGCCGCTGGCTATCAAGGTCACTGATTCATTGCCGCTGGCTATCAAGGTCACCAATTCATTGCCGCTGGCTATCAAGGTCACTGATTCATTGCCGCTGGCTATCAAGGTCACTGATTCATTGCCGCTGGCTATCAAGGTCACTGATTCATTGCCGCTGGCTATCAAGGTCACCAATTCATTGCCGCTGGCTAGCAAGGTCACCAATTCATTGCCGCTGGCTATCAAGGTCACTGATTCATTGCCGCTGGCTATCAAGGTTACTGATTCATTGCCGCTGGCTATCAAGGTCACTGATTCATTGCCGCTGGCTATCAAGGTCACCGATTCATTGCCGCTGGCTATCAAGGTCACTGATTCATTGCCGCTGGCTATCAAGGTCACTGATTCATTGCCGCTGGCTATCAAGGTCACTGATTCATTGCCGCTGGCTATCAAGGTCACTGATTCATTGCCGCTGGCTATCAAGGTCACCGATTCATTGCCGCTGGCTATCAAGGTCACTGATTCATTGCCGCTGGCTATCAAGGTCACCGATTCATTGCCGCTGGCTAGCAAGGTCACTGATTCATTGCCGCTGGCTATCAAGGTCACCGATTCATTGCCGCTGGCTATCAAGGTCACTGATTCATTGCCGCTGGCTAGCAAGGTCACTGATTCATTGCCGCTGGCTATCAAGGTCACCAATTCATTGCCGCTGGCTATCAAGGTCACTGATTCATTGCCGCTGACAATCAAGGTCACTGATTCATTGCCGCTGGCTATCAAGGTCACCAATTTGAAAACTGTCCATGTCTTCATAATGTACGCCTTACTGAATTCACAATTAGTTTAGCTTTACATCTACACTGCTGATGACAAGATTGTGTACGAAGCTAACATCCCTGCAAGCAAGCAAAAAAATCTACCGTCTATCTCGTAAATGTCTCCTTCTTTGACTGCTTTCAGCATCCGTCTTCATCTGCCAATCTTTTTTAGTTAGCTAGCTAACTTGTTGGTGGCACATTTTGCAAGTTTCTGGTCCATCTAACCACCACTCTTTGAAAGGCAACTTTCCCTGCGAAAAGTTTGTTTGAAAGTCTAACGGAAAAATAAGTTAAATATAACAGATTTGCAGTAGGGTCACTATGATTATATAACTCAGTATTAACCAGTCATCTCTCTCTCTATTTATTAATTTATTTATCGTTTGTTCGTTCTCTTTCTCGTTTGTTCATTCTCTTTCTCATTTGTTCGTTCTCTCAATTTCTTTTTATCTCTGTAGCTGGGTGTGGTGGAGGCAGCTCCTCAGTGGGGTAAACACTCTTCCACCGTGCTGGTGCCTCTGCTCATCACTGGCCTGCTGTTGGCTGCTGCCCTCATCGGAGGCTCCTGTCTGAAGAAACACTGCAGACACAACGCCAAGGGCATGAGGCTGGTCAGTCATCGTTGTTAGGCTATTTACTTACAGTCAAATCAAATCAAATGTCACGTGCGCCGACTACAACAGGTGTAGACCTTACAGTGAAATGCTTACTTACAGGCTCTAACCAATAGTGCAAAAAAGGTGTTAGGTGAACAATAGGTAAGTAAAGAAATAAAATAACAGTAAAAAGACAGGCTATATAGAGTAGCGATGCTACATACAGACACCGGTTAGTCAGGCTGATTGAGGTAGTGCAGTATGTACACGTAGGGCTATTCACCTGTTTACTGTTGTGGTTGACCGTTGTTTCAATGCATCTAGATTCTAGTTGCAATATGTAGGCTACCCTAGATCTCATTCGTGTATGACCTTAGAGTGGTACCCATTAGTTGTACTGTATTGTATTGCAGCACTGATTAACCTTGAGCATAGGCCAGATGTGCTCTATCCCCTTAGCTGCAGCTCCACCGGGTTAAGTTGTCAATGATTTGATGTAGATGGTACACTGTACAGCTAATGGTGTAATGGAGTTTTTAGCATTGTGTGATTTCAAACAATGTTTTCACTGACCTGTGTTCCATTAATTCAACATGCAAAGCTCGGTGCTTTCAATAAAATTGTACATTCCCCAAAAATATAATACACACATTTTTGCAGGCAGGTTTTTCTGTTTTATGATATTTCTAACACTGATACAAATCAAAATGGGAAAATAATCAAAACACTTTATTTTAGAGGAATTGTTGCCAGCCTTGTAATATTGGAAAGTTCTGGCAAACTGTCACAGAGGAACTTAAAAAAAAAAAATGAAATAAATGATCTAGGCAAGTCAGTTAAGAACAAATTCTTATTTACAATGACGGCCTACACAGGCCAAACCTGGACGACGCTGGGTCAATTGTGCGCTGCTCTTTGGGACTCCCAATCACAGCCGGTTGTGATACAGCCTGGATTCGAACCAGGGTGTCTGTAGTGACTCCTCTAGCACTGAGATGCAGTGTCTTAGAACGATGCACCACTCGGGAGAACTTACAGCAACACTGTGAGTTCCAGCAGCACACGCCCTATGTAATGAGATCTATACAGCTGTGTATGTGCGTGCAATGGTTTCATCTCCTTGCCAAAGAGCTACAGCTGTTTTTTTTAAGACCACTGAGGTCACATGATAAAGACCATCACCTGGTATGTGCCTTCGAGAGAAACCCAGAGAGTAGAGCCATATTGCGGACGTCACTGCTCTACTTCAGTCACTACTGGAGCTCAAACCCAACTGCAGCTCAACTCCTCTAAGGGTTTTTGATACTTAGAATCGATTTATCAGTGGAATAGATTGTAACATTCAAAATTGGTGGTGTGTACTGTATACAGTAGCATATTGTTAAATATATCCATCCATGTTTGTTTGTAATAGTCCAGCAGCATGTTATGTTGATCGTGTTTGTGTTTGCCCAGGCTGAGGATGCGTACCCAGTGGATGAGGAGAACCAGGGGAACACCCTGATGTCTGTGGCTCCTCTCAACCCCCTGGAGACCCGGGAGAAGCCTGCTAACGGTGATTCCCAAGAGGCCGCCAAGACCCAGCCCCCTCCCACCAACGGCCACTCCACCACCAACTTGGCAGACACAGAGCTGTGAAGACCCCCCTAGAACCCTTGGAGAAGAATGAAACTTACCCCCCATCTCTCCAACACCAACCCTTCCCTTCAGAACACGGCAGAACTCCAGCGACCCCATCCTACAGTGGACATCAAGGACAAAAACTGCCCCTCATAACCCCAATAAACCCAATAACCCCCACATAAACACTCCTTCAGACTCTCTATGTCCCCCACTTTGGCTACATACAACTCCATGGTAAAGACAGATAAGATTGATGATGATAAGGCTTGATACTAATGTGAATGATGATGATAATAATGATGCCGAGGGCTGTATCCCTGTCCCTTGGATGCTTTCGTCATTCAGGCCTGGAGGTTGGGCTGAGGCAGGACTGGGTGGGGAGGGAGGGTTTTACGTTGTTAATCCCCACTGGCTCCAGGACGGCAGCTGGGGTCCCATCAACCACGTCATCTGCCCTGCCTGCACGTCATCAGGTTTAAAGCTTCCTTCCAAAAATCCGTTAACCATAAATAGAAGCAAAGCTTCACGTTGAATTCAAATTTGTCCTTAGACCTTAGTTGATCGCAAAAATAAACTAACATCCTTAAATCTGTTTACAAAGTTCTGAGTGGAATAAAGGAGCGCTCTGAGCTTGTTTGTTCATCTTTGTGCATGCTTGTGTGTTTGTGCTTGTTTTTTGTGTATGGGTGTGTATTTGAGCTAGCAATTGTGTGTGTGCGCAAGACTGTCTGCGTGCGTGTTTTTACGTGTGTGCACCAGCTATACATTTATATTTTTTTCTCAATTTTGTAAAACGAGTAGACAAGGTGATGGCTTAGGGAGTTAGGTCCCCTAGTAGTGGCGAGAAGATGGGTCCTCTTTTGGTGCTTAATCTCACTGCCAATCTGTAGGAGATGAAGCAGGAAATAATTCTCCCCTTCATTACTGCAAGCTGAACCCTGATCAGCCAATGCTCTGACAGGAGGTAGAAAAAGAAGATCCACACCGTGTCACCATGGCAACTGCTGAAAACCATACCAGAATGATTTGTATAATGTCTGGGGCACAGTGTAGTGTATATAAAGAGGTCAGGTGTGCCAATCCTTTAAAATAAATCAGTATTATGATATTTTCAAGACCTTTTGTATTGGTATAGAATTAGACACTTAATACATACAGTATTATATTGAACAATGTTATATAATATGCTTCTGTTATATCATGTTTTTGTGACTCTTGTGTACTCACACTTGCTTTGTTCTAAGCCACAGAAATCATTTTCACCAGCTTGCCATGCAGACATAATGTATAGGAAGGAGTGATCACACCCAGAAAGTACTTGCAGCTTCTTTTTGTTTAATTTTAAGTCATATGAATTCTGAGGTTAAGGTATTGTTTGGGTCTCTTTTAGTGTGTCTGAAACATGTTTTTAGCCTAGTTGCCCATATACGCAGGTAGCCTAGTGGTTAGAGTGTTGGGCCAGTAACCGAAAGGTTGCTAGATTGAATCCCCGAGCTGACAAGGTAAAAATGTCGTTCTGCCCCTGAACAAGGCAGTTAAGCCGTCATTGTAAATAAGAAATTTGTTCTTAACTGACTTGCCTAGTTAAATAAATAAAAAATATATACATGTTGCTCAATGCTTGGCAATACATTTTAGCAGAACTGCATTTAAAACACAGCCCAATCTATTGTTTAAAAGTACACTCGGCATGCATAGCAGGGTGATTTCTTGTTTATAGACCTCTACAAGTAGATGAATCCATGTAGTCCACCCTTAAAATCAGGAACTAAGGGGAATATTACAATTTCCATTATGCATAACATTACATCACTGTTTTTGTTTTATCTAACTGGAGGAATTTGCCATTTAAAAAAAATATTTGAGCACATAAGTGTTACCTTACTTTCATTTCTACTTTTCAGAAATGTTCTATATTTTTAACATCCCAAAATTACTGTTTTAATTCTACTAGCATCCTAAAGTTCAAGATAGGAATCAAGTTTGGAAAATAAAATAATATTTTTATAAATGGACATTTTCATCTAATTCCCAGGGCAAAGAAAAGTTGTAGGCCTCTTAACCATAACTACATGTATCCACTGGATATCCTCAGTTGACTTCACTCGGTCTGTCGTCTGCTGTGTTGGAGGGAATGTTGTCGTCTGCTGTGTTGGAGGGAATGTTGTCGTCTGCTGTGTTGGAGGGAATGTTGTCGTCTGCTGTGTTGGAGGGAATGTTGTCGTCTGCTGTGTTGGAGGGAATGTTGTCGTCTGCTGTGTTGGAGGGAATGTTGTCGTCTGCTGTGTTGGAGGGAATGTTGTCGTCTGCTGTGTTGGAGGGAATGTTGTCGTCTGCTGTGTTGGAGGGAATGTTGTCGTCTGCTGTGTTGGAGGGAATGTTGTCGTCTGCTGTGTTGGAGGGAATGTTGTCGTCTGCTGTGTTGGAGGGAATGTTGTCGTCTGCTGTGTTGGAGGGAATGTACAGTCGTGGGCAAAAGTTTTGAGAATGACACAAATATTAATTTTCAAAGTCTGCTGCCTCAGTTTGTATGATGGCAATTTGCATATACTCCAGAATGTTATGAAGAGTGATCAGATTAATTGCAATTAATTTCAGTCCCTCTTTGCCATGCAAATGAACTAAATCCCCCAAAAAACATTTCCACTGCATTTTAGCCCTGCCACAAAAGGACCAGCTGACATCATGTCAGTGATTCTCTCGTTAACACAGGTGTGAGTGTTGACGAGGACAAGGCTGGAGATCACACTGCCATGCTGATTGAGTTTGAATAACAGACTGGAAGCTTCAAAAGGAGGGTGGTGCTTGGAATCATTGTTCTTCCTCTGTCAACCATGGTTACATGCAAGGTAACACGTGCAGTCATCATTGCTTTGCACAAAAAGGGCTTCACAGGAAAGGATATTGCTGCCAGTAAGATTGCACCTAAATCAAACATTATCGGATCATCAAGAACTTCAAGGAGAGCGGTTCAATTGTTGTGAAGAAGGCTTCAGGGCGCCCAAGAAAGTCCAGCAACCGCCAGGACCGTCTCCTAAAGTTGATTCAGCTGCGGGATCGGGGCACCACCAGTACAGAGCTTGCTCAGGAATGGCAGCAGGCAGGTGTGAGTGCATCTGCACGCACAGTGAGGCGAAGACTTTTGGAGGATGGCCTGGTGTCAAGAAGGGCAGCAAAGAAGCCACTTCTCTCCACGAAAAACATCAGGGACAGACTGATATTCTGCAAAAGGTACAGGGATTGGACTGCTGAGGACTGGGGTAAAGTCATTTTCTCTGATGAATCCCCTTTCTGATTGTTTGGGGCATTTGGAAAAAAGCTTGTCTGGAGAAGACAAGGTGAGTGCTACCATCAGTCCTGTGTCATGCCAACAGTAAAGCATCCTGAGACCATTCATGTGTGGGGTTGCTTCTCAGCCAAGGGAGTGGGCTCACTCACAATTTTGCCTAAGAACACAGCCATGAATAAAGATTGGTACCAACACATCCTCCGAGAGCAACTTCTTCCAACCATCCAGGAACAGTTTGGTGACGAAAAATGCCTTTTCCAGCATGATGGAGCAAAAGTGATAACTAAGTGGCTCGTGGAACAAAACATCGATATTTTGGGTCCAAGGCCAGGAAACTCCCCAGATCTTAATCCCATTGAGAACTTGTGGTCAATCCTCAAGAGGCGGGTGGACAAACAAAACCCCACAAATTCTGACAAGCTCCAAGCATTGATTATGCAAGAATGGGCTGCCATCAGTCAGGATGTGGCCCAGAAATTAATTGAAAGCATGCCAGGGCGGATTGCAGAGGTATTGAAAAAGAAAGTTCAACACTGCAAATATTGACTCTTTGCATCAAATTCATGTAATTGTCAATAAAAGCCTTTGACACTTATGAAATGCTTGTAATTATACTTCAGTATTACGTAGTAACATCTGACAAAAAAATCTAAAGACACTGAGGCAGCAGACTTTGTGAAAATTAATATTTGTGTCATTCTCAAAACTTTTGGCCACGACTGTATACAGGCAAGGTTATGGCTGGGGCATTTTTTATTTTTTTTAAGCTCTACACCGCTGTAAATCCCATACAGCCAATAAGGTCACACAGCTGGTTTGCATAAGCAGTAGTAATGACATCACTTCACACAGTTTTATCTTTCACTGTTTGGGTGGGGCAAAGAAAACATCCCACAGCTGTCTCTATGTGTTGGTCGTGATAACCAAGTGCCAGACAGGTTAAGATTGATAGGAAAACCGCCAAGTTTATTATTTGCAGTCTCTTTATAGACAGTTTGTAAGATAAGAGAGTAAAATATTGCTCAGCCCACCGTGATATCTACACGCCCAAGCTATATTCAGCCTGTACTTTTGGATATAGCACTTTCTGTCAATTTATCTACATGGTTGGTCAAAAGATATCTGCCACCATTTACACACCCCTCCCAGTAATCACAAGACACCCATGTGACACCCCCCCCCCCCCCCCCCCCCCGAATGGAAAGTATTAATCCAAGGTCGTTAGTGAGATTATGAATGTGCCCTCAAACCAAGTGCCAATGTGTCCCAGACACTAGACAAAAGCAAGGCCATGCCTGGGGACAGTCTAATCAACAACTCTGGCTTTATACAGATATGCCTTTGTCCAGAAGAGGAGTATAAACAGTATATGACAGTAGAGAGGCAGTATTACAATCACAGTACACAGTAGAGCCATAGCTTATTAGAATGACAGTATTCTCCGGCACCATAGCTTAGAACACATAAAAGCAGATGAACATTCTGTCTGTAAATCCATCTCTCTACTGTTATCTTTTGTATCATCAATGAAAGTAATATTGGCAGGAATCTTGCTCCATATTGAGAAATCTCTGCATGATTTAAACATGATTTCAAAAGGTAATTTTTCTGTAGAGGTGAGACAACGTTTGGAGAGAGGCCATCTATATTTTACTGGACAGATGTGTCTGAGCTGGGGTGGAGCTGAGTTTTGTATTTACTGTGCGGGAGGACCAGAGGAACCCACCCATGTGAGACAAACGAACGACTGCCCCCACTCGGAAGTTCAAGGCCGACCGCGGTACTGCAGGCATTGTTGACAGAAAACATGAAATGTCGATCTTCATTGTTCATCTTCGTGTACATAAATAAAACATTCAAAGACAATCATGTTACCAATAGTAATTTCTAATAAACCAGATGTATGTCCTTGAACCGATTATTTTAAAATCGCACACAGAAGTAGTTTTTGGGATAATTTAGTTGCTAATGGAAGCCTGCAGTACCCCGGTCTGCCTTCAACGTGAGTTAACCAATGAGAGGCAGCAGCACTGAGTTAGCATGCAAAATTACGGCCACTTCAAGCCATTCACTCCTCCCTTTCACCTTTATACCACTCAATCCCTCTAACCCGGCCCTGTGTGTGACTAGGGTAGTCAGAGATTATGAACACATCTCAACTGGCTGTTTTCATGGCGGGCGGGTCTCCCTTGGTGTAGACACAGCTGTGCGGCATGTCATGTTTTTCCTCTTCCTGCCAAGACGCGCCCCTGACACCCCATCTCCCCTCACTGATGGTAAAATAATATCCGGCAGGAATGGAGGAAGAGGGGAGAGGACAGGGCCGTAGCAGGTAAATCTGTCCCATAGGATTACAGTGTCGCCAACACGTAATGGTAGAAACAAGACTGATGATGCAAACTCTGTCAAGTAAAAATGAACTAAATAATTCCCTAATCCCACTGATATTTTTTTTAGGACTATGTAATGTTATATTAGTTACATACTACACACAAACTAAGGAATAGTTTCTTGACGAATAGTGTGACAGCA
The DNA here is from genome assembly GCF_029448725.1 of Salvelinus fontinalis. Lineage (NCBI taxonomy): Eukaryota > Metazoa > Chordata > Actinopteri > Salmoniformes > Salmonidae > Salvelinus > Salvelinus fontinalis. The sequence continues at coordinate 15,682,469 of NC_074672.1, read as the reverse complement.
CAAGTATGTATGGGGTGCGTTCGTAAATTCAATCTGGAGTCCCTATTTTAGATACGGGTGTGTTCGTAAATTCAATCTTGAAAGCCAGAGTGCACTCTGGGCATTCGTAAAATCAGAGCATTGTCAGTTGTCCATTCATAAATGCAGAGCGATTTGTTCTCGAGTGTTCAGAGCGCACACTGGATGCTGTGGCCGAAGAGTAGGGTTGATCCGAGCGTTTGGACCTCACAACGACAGTCAAGCACCCACGCTAACGTCGGCTAGCTTGCTAGCTACTTCTATACACAAATTGTACTCACCCTATCAGAGCTGGTTAGGGTGTTTTCATGTTATCTAGCGCGTTGGTGACTGTAACTGCTGCTGGCAACAACTTAATTACGCCTTTTGCCGACTTTACTGACACCGGCCATATTCAATGGGTGTTGAGGTTCGTAAATGAATTAGTTATCCTGCGCTCTGGCTCTGAAATAGCAGTAGATAGCCAGAGTGAATTTACGAAAGCACCCTACTTCTTGAAATTTAACTCAGCATCAAACACCCTGACGTATTGCTTATTTTTGAGCCAGATCCACCTCTCAGGTTTGGACTGTTTCGTTCCGGAACCTATTTGCCAGTATCCGGTATGTCTCCTGACATGAAACATAATTTTCACTGTTTCTAATCCGAGTCGCCTCCTCTGTAATTCTGATGCCCCTTAAAAATACGTAGACTAATGTGAAAACGTTCATTTTCAGCCCGCGCCTGATATTCTAATAATTGATTTGGTTTGGGCCAGCCCAGTTTTATGATTTGCGCAACATTGTAGCCTTAGAGACCACCTCGTGGGAGTTGCTGTTGTGTGAGAGAAAAAGCCTGCATGTATCACTCACATAACCAGAATGAGATGAACTTTCTATGATCTCTCTCCCTTTCTCTACTCTGATAGACATGAGCCTGCAACTCTCATCTCTCCACCGTTGCACTTCATCATTTATTTTGAAATAACTGATGAAGTCCCCTTCCCATGGGAAGGGTGCTGGACAAGTGCTGCAGTACCCCTGATAAATTGGAATACATTTGCCAAAGTTCAAATCAAAATCAAATAACATTTTATTGGTCACATACACATGTTTAGCAGAAGTTATTGCGGGTGTAGCGAAATTCTTGTGTTTCTAGTGTGCAACAATATCTAACAAGTAATATCTAACAATTTCACAACAATACACACAATTTTAAAGTAAAGGGATGGATACAGAATATATAAATATTTGGACGAGCAATGTGAGAGCAGCATAGACTAAAATAGAGTAGGATAGAGTAGAATACAGTATATACATATGAGTAGTGCAAAATATGTAAACATTAATAAAGTGACTAGTGTTCCAATTATTAAAGTGGCCAGTGATTTCAAGTCTATGTATACCTAGGCAGCAGCCTCTAAGGGGCTTGAGATAGAAGCTGTTTTTCAGTCTCTCGGTCCCAGCTTTGATGCACCTGTACTGACCTCGCCTTCTGGATGATAGCAGGGTGAACAGGCTCAGGTGGTTGATGTCCTTGATGAACTTTTTGGCCTTCCTATGACATCTGGTGCTGTAGGTATCCTGGAGGGCAGGTAGTTTGCTCCCGGTGATGCGTTGGGCAGACTGCACCACCCTCTGGAGCGGTGCAGTTGCCGTACCAGGCGGTGATACAGCCCGACACGATAATCTCAATTGTGTATCTGTAAAAGTTTGTGACGGTTTCAGGTGCCAAGCCAAATTTCTTCTGCCTCCTGAGGTTGAAGAGGTGCTGTTGCGTCTTCTTCACCACACTCTGTGTGGGTGGACCATTTCAGTTTGTCATTGATATGTATGCTGAGGAACTTGAAGCTTTCCACCTTCTCCTTCTCCTGTCGATGTACTCCCTCTGCTGTTTCCGGAAGTCCACGATCATCTCCTTCATTTTGTTGGCGAAGGGTGAGAGGTTATTTTCCTGGCACCACACTCCCAGGGCCCTCACCTCCTCCCTGTAGGCTGTCTCGTTGTTGTTGGTAATCAGGCCCACTACTGTTGTGTCATCTGCAAACTTGATGATTGAGTTGGAGGCATGCGTGGCCACACAGTCATGGGTGAACAAGGAGTACAGGAACGGGCTGAACACGCACCCTTGTGGGGCCCCTGTGTTGAGGATCAGCAAAGTGGAGGTGTTGTTTCCTACCTTCACCACCTGGGAGTCGGCCCATCAGGATGTCTAGGACCCTAGACCCAGGATGTCTAGGAGCTGCACAGGGCGGGGTTCAGACCCTGGGCCCCAAGCTTAATGATGAGCTTGGAGGGTACTATGGTGATGAAGGCTGAGTTATAGTCAATGAACAGCATTCTTACATAGGTATTCCTCTTGTCCAGATGGGATAGGGCAGAGTGATGGCAATTGCATTGTCTGTGGACCTATTTTTTAAATGTATTTTCTATTTAACCTTTATTTAACTAGGCAAGTCAGTTAAGAACAAATTCTTACTTACAATGATGGCCTAGGAACAGTCCCTAAACTGCCTTGTTCAGTTACTGGCCCAACACTCTAACCACTAGGCTACCTGCCGCCCCTATTGGGGAGGTAAGCAAATTGAAGTGGGTCTAGGTTGTCAGGTAAGGTAGAGGTGATATGATCATTGACTAGTCTCTCAAAGCACTTCATGATGACAGAAGTGAGTGCTACGGGGTGATAGTCATTTAGTTCAGTTACCTTTGCTTTCTTGGGTACAAATAAAATGTTATTGGTCACATACACATGTTTAGCAGATGTTATTGCGGGTGTAGCGAAATTCTTGTGTTTCTAGCTCCAACAGTGCAGTAATATTCATTTAGTTCAGTTACTTTTGCTTTCTTGTGTACAGGAACAATGGTGGACATCTTAAAGCATGTAGGGACAGCAGACTGGGATAGGGAGAGATTGAATATGTCCATAACCACTACAGTCAGCTGATCTGCGCATGCTCTGAGGACGCGGCTAGGGATGCCGTCTGGGCCGGCAGCCTTGCGAGGGTTAGCACACTTAAATGTCTTATTCAAGTCGGCCACGGAGAAGGAGAGCCCACAGTCCTTGGTAGCTGGCCGCATAGCACAGTGTTATCCTCAAAGCGAGTGAAAAATATGTTTAGCTTATCCGGGAGCAAGACGTCGGTGTCCGCAACGTGTCAGGTTTTCCCTTTGTAATCCGTGATTGTCTGTAGTCCCTGCCACATAAGTCTTGTCTCTGAGTCGTCGAATTGCGACTCCACTTTGTCTCTGTACTGATGTCTTGCTTGTTTGATCATTTTACAAAGAGAATAACTACACTGTTTGTATTCTGCCATATTCCCAGTCACCTTGCCGTGGTTAAATGCGGTGGTTCGCGCTTTCAGTTTTGCGCAAATGCTGCCATCTATCCACGGTTTATGAATTGGGTATGTTTCAATATTCACAGTGGGTACAACATCTCCTATACATTTCCTGATAAACTCAGTCACCCGTATCTGTGTATTCGTGATATTATTGTCAGAGGTTACCCGGAACATATCCCAGACCGCATGATCAAAACAATCTTGAAGCATGGATTCCGATTGGTGTTATAGAATTACTGCCTATGTTCATAAATAAATGAAATAATTCCGAATTCAACATCAGGAGTAGATCTATAATTTACCCTCAGAGGATCAGTAGCTTATTTGTTTTAAAATAGCCTAGCTATGGATTGTGTGTAGACCAATCACAAGGCATTGCCTACAGTCGGGAGCTCTGTGAAAATCTGTCAGTGAACAGCATGCAGCCAAAATGACATCGAATTGCATGAAATGCGTTTATAAAAGCGCCTCTACTCTACTGCTCTAGTCTAGACCCCTATTCACATGGGATGATATGCATGCAATGCTTTAATATGAAGGGGATTTTCCTGCACCTCAGAGCTCCCAGGTCAGCCCCTTCTCGCGCTCACTTTTTGTTCTGGCACCTCCAGATTTACAAATGAAGTGTTTACATCATGGCCACCCATGCTCAGGAGTTTCCTATTAGGAAGGAATGTTTACCAACTTCCTGTTTCTCTGGGACTGTGTTCCCTGTTGGCCTGTTGATGTTGACTCAGAGCTTATCTCTCGGCAGTGTAGACTCAACATCTGGCCTGACAGAGCAGGGCAGGATAACCTCTGGCAAGGACCCTTTCCACAGCTACAGAACAGATGTCTACGTAGTGTCTATCTGAGACCCTCCCCTGGTACCCTGTATGGAAATGGGTGCAGGGATTTTTTTTAACCTAGGAGTTGATGGAGAAATTGGCATTTTGCTGGTTATTGGATAGTGGTAATGTACTACAACAGATAAGGATATGTATTGTCCTTTATGAACATTTTAGTTGATACATGGCACTGCTTTATGATAATAACGATTGGCTCCGGAGACAAATATGAAATCATTTCAATGGCAATGTCAATCACTCCCTTGACTATACAATAACAGTCACCATATGGACACCTCTGAACCTTTAATGACAGTAGAGATGCATATAATGATTGAAATCAATGGGGAAATCCATAGAGTTCTAAGTGGAATCTCTTGGGCTCCAAAAATGTTACACTGTAGTCATGAGGCCAAACAATAAGGCGTAGAACAGAATCCCAATCGGCCAATCTCAGTTTTCTAAAGCATGGAGTCAATGAGGCGGGAACAACGGCTGCTAAAGTGCAGGCGGGATATCTGCAGAGTCAGGGGAGTCTAGAACTGTCTGGCTGTGTTCTCACTCAGTTTAGCCCTGAGAAAGCAACCTCTCAGACCCTCAGTTTGTTTCAACAAATCTGTAGTTGCAGTGTGGAGGGCGGAGAAGAGAACAGATTATAAAAGAGATCTTTCATCAGGAACACAATATAGGCTGTCAGTTTGCTAGCCTAGGATCAGGTGCTTTTATCACCGAAGGAAATGTCTCATTTTGACAGGGCCTTTCTTTTTTGGGGAAATACCATTCCAAATTGGCACAGAGAGTTTAACTGTACTGATTCACAATATGAATCAACATCAGCATAGAGCTGCAGGAATGCTTGTATCAGCTGGCCATTGAGAAGAGCATGTCAAGTTCTCATTTCAGAGGGGGGAAAGTAGAAATACATTTTTAGGCAAGTCAGTTAAGAACAAATTCTTATTTTCAAAGACAGCCTAGGAACAGTGGGTTAACTGCCTTGTTCAGGGGCAGAACAACAGATTTTTATCTTGTCAGCTCGGGGATTTGATCTTGCAACCTTTCGGTTATTAGTCCAACACTCTAACCACTAGGCTACCTGCCGCCCCTACAACTAAAACGGAAGGTCAGCTAAGGACAAAATAACTGCAGCAAATAGATGTCTGATTATACACGGCGTGATGCCATGATGCCTAATATATATGTAACTTAATCTGACCACTACCCTGACATGGTTAACCTTTAGTTGGGAATGGGGATCAATGTGTCCAGCTCTGTGTCCAGCGCCTGCACGCGCCCAGACATTGGACAGTTATTTTGCAGATGTTATTGCAGGTGCAGCAAAATGCTTTTGTTTCTAGCTCCAATAGTACAGTAATACCTAACAATACAAAACAATACACACTAATCCCAAAAATAAAAAGAACGAGCAATGTCAGACTCCGGAATAGAAATATACCCTGAGTGTACAAAACATTAAAAACACCTTCCTAATATTGAGTTGCACCCCTTTTTCGCTCAGAACAGCCTCAGTTCATCGGGAAATGGACTCTACGAGGTGTCGAAAGCATTCCACAGGGATGCTAGCCCATGTTGACGCCAATGCTTCCCACAGTTTTGTCAAGTTGGCTGGGTGTCCTTTGGGTGGTGGACTATTCTTGATACACACAGGAAACTGTTGAGCGTGAAAACCTCAGCAGCGTTGCAGTTCTTGACACCCTCAAACCTGTGTGCTGGGCACTTACTACCGTACCCCGTTCAAAGGCACTTAAATCTTTTGTCTTGCCCATTCACCCTCCGAATGGCACACAATCCATGTCTCTGTTGTCTCAAGGCTTAACAATCCTTCATTTGACCTGTCTCCTCCCCTTTACCTACACTGATTGAAGTGGATTTAACAAATAATAGCAATAAAAGGACCATAGCTTTCACTTGGATTCACCTGGTCGGTGGTGAAAAGAGCAGGTGTTCCTAATGTTTTGTACACTCAGAATACATGTACATGATGGTGTGTATGGACAGTATATGAATAGAAAAGGTGTGTGCAGCAGTAGTTAGGATGAGCCTTGACTAGATACAGTATATGAATAGAAAAGGTGTGTGCAGCAGTAGTTAGGATGAGCCTTGACTAGAGACAGTAAATGAATAGAAAAGGTGTGTGCAGCAGTAGTTAGGATGAGCCTTGACTAGATACAGTAAATGAATAGAAAAGGTGTGTGCAGCAGTAGTTAGGATGAGCCTTGACTAGAGACAGTAAATGCGGTGCCTTCAGAAACGATTTAGTTTGTCCACATTTTGTTGTGTTACAACTTGAATAAAACATGTATTACTGAACTATACACACAACACCCCATAATGTCAAAGGGATTTCACCATGAGCCAATGGTTACAGAGTTGAATGGTTGTGATATGAGAAAACTGAGGATGCATAGACAACATTGACCACATTGACGTGTGTACAGTATTCCGGATAGTAGCTCGTATCCCGTTTAAGGTCTTATTCGGGATAAGCCGTTTACATGCGTCTTTTATATCCTTCTCATGAGTATCATTGTATCCATGAATAAACAGAATATTCCTAATTTAATTATGGATTAAATGGAACAGTAACTGAAATATAGACAATGACAGTAGGCCTATAACTTCTCACATGTAGAGTAATATAATATTAACTCCTGCAGAATTAGGCTATGCATTTCCTGCAGTGAAATTATAAAATAATTGCTAATTTTGTCTCAGTAACAGGATTGGAGAAATATGATTTATTTATTTCAGCATGCGAATGAGTGTGTAATGTGTTGTCTTTGACACTGTTATGCAAGCAGACAGTATTTCAACCACATAAAATACAGTATGTACCTAAGACAAACTGAAGTCTTATCAGAAACGTGTTTGGTTTTCTCAGCTTTAATTTCCTTAAAACCGGTCAAACTGATGACATTTGGACATTTTGCACAGGACCAACCTTTCCACTGTTTTGGAGTTTTCTCCCCGGCCTTAAACGAAACAGACAACTTTACCGCTGTTAACTAGATTACTAATGCATTCATTCTATCGATGTAAGACATTATTCTGGTGAGCACTACTTAATTTATGCTTCTAGATTAACAAGTTATGACAGAAGAGAAGCTGCATGTATCAAACTATAGTTGACAAACAAATGGCCAGTAGTAAATTATAGTAAATTAATTATAGTAGGCTAAATCATTATGGAATTATTGTGGTGGAGCGAACTGCCCAGGTATCCTACTTTATGAAGTGATTTGCTTGACAATCAGATGAAAACATCATCACACAACAAACATGGTATGTGAAACAGTCTTTGCAGACCACAAACACAACAGTAAACGGGATAAGATGTTTACATGCCACAGTATCCCGTCTTAGATTAGCATAGCCCAAGGATCTTATCCGGGTTTCTCATAACCGGGATACAAGCTTTTTGGGGTTATTGTAAACAGGATATGATGTGTATATGCGTCATATCAAAAACAGAATACTTGAGTATCCTGAATAATAATGGTTTATTGGTGTGCATGTAAACATGGTCTTTGTAGTTACTCTGCAATACTAATCTAAATGAAAAGAAGGAAGCCTGTACAGAATAAAAATATTCTAAAAAATGCATCCCGTTTGCAACAAGGCACTTAAGTAAAAAATGTGGCAAAGAAATTACATTATTGTTCTGAATAGAAAGTGCGATGTTTGGGGCAAATCCAACACAACACATTACTGAGTACCACTCTTCATATTTTCAAGCATGGTGGTGGCTGCATAACTCATGTTATGGGTATGCTTGTCGTCGGAAAGGACAAGGGAGTTTTTTAGGATAAAAATAAACGGAATACAGCTATAAACACAAACAAAATCCTAGAGGAAAATCTGGTTCAGTCTGCTTTCCAACAGACACTGGGAGACATATTCACATTTCAGCAGGACAATAACCTAAAACATAGAATCAAATCTACACTGGAGTTGCTAACCAAGACGACGTTGAATGTTCCTGAGTGGCCTAGTTACAGTTTGACTTAAATCACCTTGAAAATCTATGGAAAGACTTGAAAATCGCTGTTTAGCAATGATCAACAATCAACTTGACTGAGCTTGAAGAATTTTTGAAAGAATACTATCCAGGTGTGCAAAGCTCTAAGAGACTTACCCAAAAAGTATTAACATCTGTAATCGCAGCCAAAGGTGCTTCTTATATAAATGAGACATTTCAGTATTTCCTTTTCAATAAATGTGCAAACATTTCTAAAAACATGTTTTCAGTTTGTCATTATTGTGAGTAGATGGGCGAGAAAAAAATCAATTTCATACATTTTTAATTCAGGCTGTAACACAACAACATATGGAATAAGTCAAGGGGTATGCATAGTTTCTCAAGGCACTGTACATATAAAGTGTGTAAAACAGTATGTAAACATTTAAGTGACCAGTGTTCAATGACTATGTACATATGGCAGCAGTCTCTAAGGTGCAGGGTAGAGTACCGGGTGGTGGCCAGCTAGTAATAGTGACTTAGTTCAGGTCAGGGTACTGGGCGGAGGCCGGTTAGTGGTAACTATTTAACAGTCTGCTGGCCTTTAGATACAGTAGAAGTTGTTGTATCGGTCTCTCGTCACAGCTTTAATGCAACTCTGCTGTCTCCGCCTTCTAGATGGTAGCGGGGTAAGCAGGCCATGGCTTGGGTGGCTGAGGTCGATCTTATGGTTTTCCTCATTCATTGGGCTGATCGTACCACCCTCTGGAGAGCCCTGCGGTTGCCGTGAAACAGCCTGACAGGATGCTCTCAGTGGTACGTCTGTAGAAGTTCGTGAGAGTCTTACGGGCGAAGACTAATTTCTTCAGCCTCCTGCCTCGCTGTTTCGCCTTCTTCACCACACTGTCTGTGTGGGTGGACCATTTCAGATTGTCAGTGATGTGCACACCGAGGAACTTGAAGCTTTTCATCCTCTCTACTGCAGCCCCGTTGACGTGGATGGGGTTCTCTCTGCTGCTCCTGAAGTTCACGATCAGCTCCTTGGTTTTGTTGACGTTGAGAGAGTTTGTTGACGTTCACCTCCTCCCTGTAGGCTGTCTTGTCGTTGTTGGTAATCAGGCCTACCACTGTTGTGTCGTCTGCAAACTTGATGACTAATATGGAGATGTGAATGGTCATGCAGTCATGGGTGAACAGGGAGTACAGGAGGGGGCAGAGCACGCACCCTTGTGGGGCCCCCTGTTGATGATCAGAGTAGCGAAGGTGTTGTTGCCACCTGGGGTCGACCCGTCAGGATGTCCAGGACCCAATTGCACAGGGTGGCGTTCAGACCCGGGGCCCCGAGCTTAGTGATGAACTTGGTGTTGAAGGCTGAGCTGTAGTCGATGAACATCGTTCTTACATTGGTATTCCTTTTGTCCCGATGGGATGGGGAGTGTGCAGTGCTATGGTGATTGCGTCATCAGTCAATCTGTTGGGGCGGTATGCAAATTGAAGTGGGCCTAGGGTGTTGGGTAAGGTGGAGGTGATATGATACTAAACTAGCCTCTCAAAGCATTTCTTGTTGACAGTAGTGAGTGCTATGGGGTGATAGTCATTCAGTTCAGTTACCTTCGCTTTCTTGGGTATAGGAACAATGGTGGACATCTTGAAGCATATGAGGACAACAGACTGGGATAGGGAGGAATTTGAATATCTCCAACCAGTTGATTTGCACATGCTCTGAGGATGCGGCTTGGGATGCCATCTTGGCCGGAAGCCTTACGAGGGTTAACACGCTTAAATGTCTAACTCACGTCTGTCACAAAGAACGAGAGCTCACAGTCCTCGTGAGCGGCGGTGGCCAGTGTCGGCGGCACAGTGTTTACCTCGAAGAGGGCGAAGAAGGTGTTTAGCTTGACCAGTAGCAAGGCGTTGGTGCCCACGACGTGGCTGCTCTTCCCTTTATAATCCTTGATTCTCTGGAGTCCCTGCCACATCCCTGCCACACGTCTCATTAGTACCGTCAGTGGTTGTTTTTGCAAGGAGATACCAGTAGTGGAGCATGCTCTGGAAAGCTTGATCCAAAGATCTAGGCAGAGACTATTTTAAGGTATAGTAAATCTTTAATACAAGCAGATGTAGGGGAGATCTGTCTCTCTGATCACAGATCAGGGAAGGACTCGGAGAGGAGATGGTTGGATGTCCCTCGTATAGAGGGAGGTGATAATACAATCATATCGGTTACACAACAGCTATTTTATACAAGCAACAGTTCCAGAACCCAATGGCCTTGTGTTAGGGTGCAACAGTCTATGAAATGCAGTTCATCACAGTTCCCCACAGCACAGAGCATAAACCTTGAGAAGTTACAACAGCTCACCCCAAATTCCGCCACCACAATGCGTTTCCAAACCTGAGAGGTTTTATGAAATGGGGAGATGGAGAGATACGCTGTAGCTAGCTGGCTCACATTCACATCATTTGACCCCTGTGACAGGGCTGGAATGTCCCACTGTACATCATACACATACTGTGTATGGTTAAAACACACAGGCACACCTCACACATAAATATATATATACACACACATGCACACTTACACACACTCAACAATATCCAACAGAAACACAGCTATGACATAGTAAGATATCCACCAAACTAAACACATCATGGCAGATTTTCTCAAGAGATATCCACCCCTCATTCGTGAGGATGAGATCCATTAAAAGGGTGGGAGCCACATAAAGAAGCTAGTCTGGGTCCCCAGTGACTGGTCTGAGCACATGAGGGACTGACCAGACACATCCACCCCAACACACACACACACACACACTCTCTCTCTCTCTCTCTCTCTCTCTCTCTCTCTCTCTCTCTCTCTCTCTCTCTCTCTCTCTCTCTCTCTCTCTCTCTCTCTCTCTCTCTCTCTCTCTCTCTCTCTCTCTCACATACATACATACATACATACATACATACATACATACATACATACATACATACATACATACATACATATGCACACCTTATCCTCAGCCAAACTCATTTCTCTCCTCTCCGGTTGATCAGCAAACACTCGGTCTCTGAGCAACCTTGTGACACATAGCTGGTCCGGGGTGCAACATTAATCTGTTAATGTGTTTACAGTTCTTCTCAATTGCTAAAACACTAAAAACCCATTGGCTGAACAAAGTTCTCAGTTGCCTGGACTCATTTAGCTAATTATGCAGTCTGTTGTCAATACCTTAAACCACTTCACATGGTAAAACACAATTTGCAGATCTCACTTAGACTTTTCAGCAAAACTCTAAACACATTCTCATTCTCAAAACACATTCTGCACTCTAATGCACATGTCACCCATACTGGTAAACACAAGTGGCAACAATCAAATACAAATAGAGAACACATGTCATTGATTGAACACAACCACTAAAAATTAATTTAACCTGTTTCAAATGATGCGACACAACCAATATAAGCCAGTTCAGAGAGCAAACAGGTTGTTGAAGGTGGGAAGGAGAAAGTCTGAGAATGGATAGAAGAAACAATGTGAGAGGACGAGGACGAGTGCGTATGCGATGTGGGCGACGAGGAGGAAGAGGAAGAGGAGGGCAAGAAAGAGGAAGAGGAGGACGAAGAGGAAGAGGAAGACAAAGAGTGGAAATATCTGATGAAATTCGAGCAACAGTTATAGACCATGTTCTTGTCCATGGACTGACAATGAGGGAAGCAGGATTTTCTGTGTCCACCATAGTAAGGACATTCAGAGAAGAGAACAGGTACAGTATACTACTGTATTTTTGTAATTGCAAATTTACTGTACTACACTATATGCAGCTGTTTCAATAGACATTTGTAAAGTTAATCACTGTATGTATTGTACTGCATGAATATGTTTTGTAACTGCACAACTACTTTTTGTAGAATTGCAAGGCTGCCACATGCAGGTGGAAAGACAGCTATATTCACTAGGGAGCAAGAGGCCGTTATAGTTGGCATGGTCCTTCAAGATAATGCAATACGACTCAGAGAAATCCAGGAACGAGTGATACAAGACAACACACACTTCCAGGGAATCGACAATGTGAGCATTTCCACAATTGACCGTGTCCTCCATCGTAACAGGATGCGAATGAAACAAGTATACAGAGTAACTTTTGAGCGCAACTCACCAAGGGTGAAAGAACTGCGAGCTCAGTATGTGCAAGTAAGTGTACATTCAGAAACATTTACTGTAATCCAGATTGTCTACAGTACTAACACATACTATGTGAATGACATTACTCTTCAGTACATACAATGTATGTGAATTAGAAGCCTAATTGTACTCTACAGTATAGCACTGTTTCTGTACGACTTACAAAATCCTACATACAGTATATTGTATTTCTACACAGACAATATTTGACTTGGAATCCTTGGACAGACCCCATGAGTTCATCTTTGTCAATGAAGCAGGCTTCAATCTAACAAAGAGGAGAAGGAGAGGCCGAAACATGATTGGACAGCGGGCCATTGTTGAAGTTCATGGTCAACGAGGTGGCAATGTCACAATCTGTGCTGCTATCAGCAACCATGTTACCATGTTACACTCGGGCCATATAACACCCAGCACCTTCTAAGATTTATTGCCAATCTAAGAGATATTTTATTTGAGCAGCAGGTTCAAGAGCAGCAGGGTCAAGAGCTAAATGAGAATCCCATTCCCACCTATGTGATAGTGTGGGACAATGTCAGTTTCCACCGAGCTGCTCAGGTAAGGGAATGGTTTAACATCAATGGGCAGTTTACGAACTTGTACCTCCCTCCATACTCGCCTTTCCTGAATCAGATTGAGGAGTTTTTCTCCTCTTGGAGATGGAAAGTGTATGACAGACAACCCTACACCAGAGTAAATCTGCTGCAAGCCATGGATTTAGCCTGTGGTGATTATTTTTTATTTATTTCACCTTTATTTAACCAGGTAGGCTAGTTGAGAACAAGTTCTCATTTGCAACTGCGACCTGGCCAAGATAAAGCATAGCAGTGTGAACAGACAACAACACAGAGTTACACATGGAGTAAACAATAAACAAGTCAATAACATGGTAGAAAAAAAAGAGAATCTATATACAATGTGTGCAAAAGGCATGAGGTAGGCAATAAATCGAATAATTACAGTTTAGCAGATTAACACTGGAGTGATAAATCATCAGATGATCATGTGCAAGAAGAGATACTGGTGTGCAAAAGAGCAGAAAAGTAAATAAATAAAAGCAGTATGGGGGGTGAGGTAGGTAAATTGGGTGGGTAGTTTACAGATGGACTATGTACAGCTGCAGCGATCGGTTAGCTGCTCGGATAGCAGATTTTTAAAGTTGTTGAGGGAGATAAAAGTCTCCAACTTCAGAGATTTTTGCAATTCGTTCCAGTCGCAGGCAGCAGAGAACTGGAAGGAAAGGCGTCCAAATGAGGTTTTGGCTTTAGGGATGATCAGTGAGATACACCTGCTGGAGCGCGTGCTACGGGTGGGTGTAGCCATCGTGACCAGTGAACTGAGATAAGGCGGCACTTTACCTAGCATAGCCTTGTAGATGACCTGGAGCCAGTGGGTCTGACGACGAACATGTAGCGAGGGCCAGCCGACTAGGGCATACAGGTCGCAGTGGTGGGTCGTATAAGGTGCTTTAGTAACAAAACGGATGGCACTGTGATAAACTGCATCCAGTTTGCTGAGTAGAGTATTGGAAGCTATTTTTTAGATGACATCGCCGAAGTCGAGGATCGGTAGGATAGTCAGTTTTACTAGGGTAAGTTTGGCGGCGTGAGTGAAGGAGGCTTTGTTGCGGAATAGAAAGCCGACTCTAGATTTGATTTTGGATTGGAGATGTTTGATATGAGTCTGGAAGGAGAGTTTGCAGTCTAGCCAGACACCTAGGTACTTATAGATGTCCACATATTCTAGGTCGGAACCGTCCAGGGTGGTGATGCTAGTCGGGCGTGCGGGTGCAGGCAGCGAACGGTTGAAAAGCATGCATTTGGTTTTACTAGCGTTTAAGAGCAGTTGGAGGCCACGGAAGGAGTGTTGTATGGCATTGAAGCTAGTTTGGAGGTTAGATAGCACAGTGTCCAAGGAAGGGCCGGAAGTATACAGAATGGTGTCGTCTGCGTAGAGGTGGATCAGGGAATCGCCCGCAGCAAGAGCAACATCATTGATGTATACAGAGAAAAGAGTCGGCCCGAGAATTGAACCCTGTGGTACCCCCATAGAGACTGCCAGAGGACCGGACAACATGCCCTCCGATTTGACACACTGAACTCTGTCTGCAAAGTAGTTGGTGAACCAGGCAAGGCAGTCATTAGAAAAACCGAGGCTACTGAGTCTGCCGATAAGAATATGGTGATTGACAGAGTCGAAAGCCTTGGCCAGGTCGATGAAGACGGCTGCACAGTAATGTCTTTTATCGATGGCGGTTATGATATCGTTTAGTACCTTGAGCGTGGCTGAGGTGCACCCGTGACCGGCTCGGAAACCGGATTGCACAGCGGAGAAGGTACGGTGGGATTCGAGATGGTCAGTGATCTGTTTGTTGACTTGGCTTTCGAAGACCTTAGATAGGCAGGGCAGGATGGATATAGGTCTGTAACAGTTTGGGTCCAGGGTGTCTCCCCCTTTGAAGAGGGGGATGACTGCGGCAGCTTTCCAATCCTTGGGGATCTCAGATGATACGAAGGAGAGGTTGAACAGGCTGGTAATAGGGGGTGCGACAATGGCGGCGGACAGTTTCAGAAATAGGGGGTCCAGATTGTCAAGCCCAGCTGATTTGTATGGGTCCAGGTTTTCCAGCTCTTTCAGAACATCTGCTATCTGGATATGGGTAAAGGAGAAGCTGGGGAGGCTTGGGCGAGTAGCAGCGGGGGGGGGGGGGGGGGGGGGGCTGTTGGCCAAGGTTGGAGTTGCCAGGAGGAAGGCATGGCCAGCCATTGAGAAATGTTTGTTGAAGTTTTCGATTATCACGGACTTATCAGTGGTGACCGTGTTACCTAGCCTCAGTGCAGTGGGCAGCTGGGAGGAGGTGCTCTTGTTTTCCATGGACTTTACAGTATCCCAGAACTTTTTGGAGTTAGAGCTACAGGATGCAAATTTCTGCTTGAAAAAGCTGGCCTTTGCTTTCCTGACTGACTGCGTGTATTGGTTCCTGACTTCCCTGAACAGTTGCATATCGCGGGGCCTCTTCGATGCTATTGCAGTTCGCCACAGGATGTTTTTGTGCTGGTCGAGGGCAGTCAGGTCTGGAGTGAACCAAGGGCTATATCTGTTCTTGGTTCTGCATTTTTTGAACGGAGCATGCTTGTCTAATATGGTGAGGAAGTAACTTTTAAAGAATGACCAGGCATCCTCAACTGACGGGATGAGGTCAATATCCTTCCAGGGTACCCGGGCCAGGTCGATTAGAAAGGCCTGCTCGCAGAAGTGTTTTAGGGAGCGTTTGACAGTGATGAGGGGTGGTCGTTTGACCGCGGACCCGTGGCGGATACAGGCAATGAGGCAGTGATCGCTGAGATCTTGATTGAAGACAGCAGAGGTGTATTTGGAGGGCAAGTTGGTCAGGATAATGTCTATTAGGGTGCCCATGTTTACGGATTTAGGGTTGTACCTGGTGGGTTCCTTGATGATTTGTGTGAGATTGAGGGCATCAAGCTTAGATTGTAGGACTGCCGGGGTGTTAAGCATATCCCAGTTTAGGTCACCTAACAGAACAAACTCTGAAGCTAGATGGGGAGCGATCAATTCACAGATGGTGTCCAGGGCACAGCTGGGAGCTGAGGGGGGTCGATAGCAGGCGGCAACAGTGAGAGACTTATTTCTGGAGAGATTAATTTTTAAAATTAGAAGTTCGAACTGTTGGGGCATAGACCTGGAAAGTATGACAGAACTTTGCAGGCTATCTCTGCAGTAGATTGCAACTCCTCCCCCTTTGGCAGTTCTATCTTGACGGAAAGTGTTATAGTTGGGTATGGAAATCTCAGAATTTTTGGTGGCCTTCCTAAGCCAGGATTCGGACACGGCAAGGACATCAGGGTTGGCAGAGTGTGCTAAAGCGGTGAGTAAGGCAAACTTAGGGAGGAGGCTTCTGATGTTGACATGCATGAGGCCAAGGCTTTTTCGATCACAGAAGTCAACAAATGAGGGTGACTGGGGACATGCAGGGCCTGGGTTTACCTCCACATCACCCGAGGAACAGAGGAGTAGTAGGATGAGGGTGCGGCTAAAGGCTATCAAAACTGGTCGCCTAGAGCGTTGGGGACAAGGAATAAAAGGAGCAGATTTATGGGCGTGGTAGAATAGATTCTGGGCATAATGTGCAGACCGGGGTATGGTGGGGCACGGGTACAGCGGAGGCAAGCCCAGGCACTGGGTGATGATAAGAGAGGTTGTATCTCTGGACATGCTGGTCTCAATGGGTGAGGTCACTGCATGTGTGGGGGGTGGGACAAAGGAGGTATCAGAGGTACGGAGAGTGGAACTACGGGGTCCATTGCAAACCAAAACAATGATAACTAGCCTGAACAACAGTATGCAAGGCATATTGATATTTGAGAGAGACATACAATAAGGCATAAAGTGATTGCAGGTCTTGATTGGGAGAGCTAGCTAAAACAACAGGTGAGATAACAGCAGCTAGTCAGCTAACACAGCAACAGCAGGTAAAAATGGCGACGACTAGGCAGAGAGGGTCGGATTAACTACACACAGATCCTGAGTTAAAGCACAGAGCCGACAGATAAAACACAAATAAACAGAATGGAGTACCGTGAATTAATGGAGAGTCAAGCAGGCATCAGCTATGTAGCCAAGTGATCATAGTGTCCAGGGGGCAGCCGTAGATGGAGCAGGGAGGCCTCCACTAAGCTAGCACGCGGCGTTTAAAGTTAGCCCGGGGGGTGGTCTGCTCAGACGGAGGGGGTCTGCTCAGACGGAGGCCGGTTGAGGGCACAGCGGATGGGATATTCGTCTGCAGACCAGACAGTCAGAGAATCCAAGCCGGATGGCGATGGCGAAAGAGAGGTTGTGAATTGTAGAATTGTGTTTGCTAACTGGTGCTAGCTTCGTGGCAGTGGCGCTAGCTGCACTAGCTGCAAGCTACCTGTGAGGATCAGAAGTAGTGGCTCAGGGATTACGGCAGGAATCCGGCGTTGTTGTCGAGAGACAGTCCGATGCTGGTAAATTGGTGAGTAATATCCAGGCTAATAACAGGGCTGGTGTCTGTGCAGAAGGTAAAAGCTGCTAGCAGCGGCAAAAAAATGGCTAAATTAGCTTGTAGCTGATTAGCTGGTTAGCTACTGGGGGTTCTTGAAAGTGTTCCAAAGTTTAAAAATAATAGCGATTCCGTATCACATTGGGTGAGGTAGGTTACCGGAAGGTATAATCGAATTAAAAATCGAAAAGAGATAGAAAAAAAATGTTAAAATATATACAAGAAATACGAAAAAATACAAACGTACACGAGAGGACTAAAGAAACACGTCTACACTGCTACGCCATCTTGGATACGATATAGGTGATATAGGTGAGGAATCATGTCAGGGCTGGATATGGCACACAAGAGGCTTCTTCCCCCGTTGCCTCAGGAGGGACAATATTGCTTGTGATGTTGACGAAGTGCTCTGGCCTGACCCAGCCCAAAGACAAGAAGAAGTGCTCTGGCCTGACCCAGCCCAAAGACAAGAAGAAGTGCTCTGGCCTGACCCAGCCCAAAGACAAGAAGAAGTGCTCTGGCCTGACCCAGCCCAAAGACAAGAAGAAGTGCTCTGGCCTGACCCAGCCCAAAGACAAGAAGAAGTGCTCTGGCCTGACCCAGCCCAAAGACAAGAAGAAGTGCTCTGGCCTGACCCAGCCCAAAGACAAGAAGAAGTGCTCTGGCCTGACACAGCCCAAAGACAAGAAGAAGTGCTCTGGCCTGACCCAGCCCAAAGACAAGAAGAAGTGCTCTGGCCTGACCCAGCCCAAAGACAAGAAGAAGTGCTCTGGCCTGACCCAGCCCAAAGACAAGAAGAAGTGCTCTGGCCTGACCCAGCCCAAAGACAAGAAGAAGTGCTCTGGCCTGACCCAGCCCAAAGACAAGAAGAAGTGCTCTGGCCTGACCCAGCCCAAAGACAAGAAGAAGTGCTCTGGCCTGACCCAGCCCAAAGACAAGAAGAAGTGCTCTGGCCTGACCCAGCCCAAAGACAAGAAGAAGTGCTCTGGCCTGACCCAGCCCAAAGACAAGAAGAAGTGCTCTGGCCTGACCCAGCCCAAAGACAAGAAGAAGTGCTCTGGCCTGACCCAGCCCAAAGACAAGAAGAAGTGCTCTGGCCTGACCCAGCCCAAAGACAAGAAGAAGTGCTCTGGCCTGACCCAGCCCAAAGACAAGAAGAAGTGCTCTGGTCTGACCCAGCCCAAAGACAAGAAGAAGTGCTCTGGCCTGACCCAGCCCAAAGACAAGAAGAAGTGCTCTGGCCTGACCCAGCCCAAAGACAAGAAGAAGTGCTCTGGCCTGACCCAGCCCAAAGACAAGAAGAAGTGCTCTGGCCTGACCCAGCCCAAAGACAAGAAGAAGCACATTGATCACATGTTTACTCCTTTGATTTGTGTCCCTTTTAGTATTGTATACTGTAGTACAGTGCATTGTAGGCTGTATACTGTAGTACAGTGCATTGTAGGCTGTATACTATAGTACAGTGCATTGTAGGCTGTATACTGTAGTACAGTGTATTGTAGGCTGTATACTGTAGTACAGTGCATTGTAGGCTGTATACTGTACAATGGACAAATTGTATGGCCCTGAACATTGTGCTTTCCATTTATTAACAGTACTGACTGCTCAATAGATTGACTGGTTGCAGGGTCATATCAACAAAGAACAAGAAGTACAGTATCACAGAGACAAAGGACAAGTTTGTGAGATGCAGGGTACAGTACTGTAAAAATAGGGGTACAAGGAGGAGTAAGAACAAAAAACAAAATTGCAAAGAGCAAAGCAGAGTAGTAATTTCTGATCAATTTTGAGCTGCTATGATAGAACATATTTTCGTTCATCAAAAGACAATGACGGAAAAATATGAAACATTTTTTAGATTAAAAATGTACTTCTCCCTGAGAATTGTATGTTTTGAACAATGTGTTTTCTATTTTTCGGTGTATTGTTTACTGACTGCTTGAGAGTGTATATCATTTTGATCACTTTGTTTATGATTTGAGAGCAGTGTTTGATTTTGAACACAGGTAAAACTGTTTTGAGGTGAATGTTTCATTTTGCGAGAGGAGTCAGAGGTTATGTAAATAGTGCTTTAAGATGAGGTTTTGTGTTTAATGTTTTCAGGAAATGGAGCAAGGGTTCAGAAATGGACCTAGACAGTTTGTGTGTATGTATTGATATGTTGGCTAGGTGTGCCTGTAAATAACATACATTTGTGTAGTTCTGTATTTGAGCTGTTGTTTATTAATGTTCTGTATTATGCAATGTTTCATGTTTTGTTTTGTTTCATGTTTTGTGTGGACCCCAGGAAGAGTAGCTGCTGTTATTGCAACATCTAATGGGGATCCTAATAAAATACCAAACACCAAAATAGTGGCTGTTGGTTTTATTAGTAACACAGAGAGAGGTTTTACACAAGGAGCCCTCTCTCCACATACCATAGGAGGCCACGGTGAGGGGCGGGATAACTGGACAAACAGTTTCACGAGTTGGGTTTCGGAAAGAGTAGTAGTTGGTAGAGTTTGGTATGAGGGTATTGGCATGGATGGTAGTTGGGTAGGCCAGCCCTACAAGAACTGCAGTACAGACTGTTTGTTAGGCAGTCGTCTTCTTTGGGTTTTATGTCAAATTACACGCAAAAGGTGTATTGTTGCCACCAACTGGACTGGGATGAATATGTTTTTACAAAAGAAAAGTGAATTCCATACGGGGAGGGAAAATGAAGGCTCTGGGGCCTGAGAGGGTGGAACCGCATAAGACAGTACTCCATGTAGCTCTTCAGATATTTCAATCCCAGAAAGAGTTCAGCAGAAAAAACAAAGATGTCAATCTTTCTTTCTTTAATTTCCACTTGTACAGTTCCATTTATCACCATTGCTATAAATGACACAAAGTCCATTTTCTTCACATGAAGAATGTCTGGGTCCTCCTGATACGCAGGCTTCGGTGTATGTTGCTGTGTAGATCTGGTATTCACTAACATTGGACCTTCTGATCTTTCTACCATTTGTCCTGCCTTCACATAGGAGACAGAGGGAACTGCCCTGGTTTTGGCAACCTCCATCTCTTTCGCCATATTTGAACATTACAAGGATGTTGCCTCATGCTCTCCACCACAGTTACATCACTTTATTCATTTGCCACTCTCTTCTGTTAAACAGTCTCCATCGTAGTGACTTTCCCAACACATCCCACATCTCGGCTCCTGTCTGTAGACACTTTCTACATGTCCAAACATTTGGACAATGAGCTATGTAGCATAAATATCTGGTGCAATGTTTGTTGTACGCTGTCCCTGTCAAGTTAAAAATGCATGTAATTGTATTGTTTGCATTAGACATCACATCCAAGTGACTAGTGTCGGGTTGCATAAGTGATTAAACATATATTTCCCACAAAGCAGAAGTCCTCTGATGTGAATGAAATATCATCTGGAAAACATTGTCTCTTTCCACTGTGATTCAATGTTACACTCAACCAAGTTCATTTCCTTTGGCCCTGCTACACCCTTTAGTCAAACACTGGTCCATGATACACTGTCTGAGGCGCCACACATTCATTTATCTCCACATTTAATTTCTGCTTAATTGTTGTAATGTAGCCTATATGATGTCCATTCCTTTGATCTCATGTGCACAACATCTGATGTGTATTGGAAATGTGGATAACTGTAAAACTATTGTAGCCTAATATTGACATGGATTTGTATGAAGTATTTTCTTAGAAACTACCTTCACCATTTCAATCAAGTAAAACTGTGAAAGACTGCGTCAGTGCATTAGTATAGGCCAAAAGCCATGACAGATATGGCACACAGTGAGAGACAACAGCACTGTTCACTGTTCCACACGCAATAGAATGTCCTTCAAACCAGGCTTTCTATCCTTGGGAGAGTACGCCCCCTTCTGTATTAATGGCCATTCTACCGTTTTGTAAGGGTTTAAATAGGTTATTATTGAAAGGGAAAACTGAAAGAAACAAGTTCATTTCAATAGCATAATGGCATATTGTAATTATTATTTAATCAGATATTTAGTTTATGGACAGGTTTCACTATTGTTTTATTGGGCAGTAGGCCTAGGCCTATGATAAGCGACTACTCTAATTGCGCTTTACCCTCATCGAAAAAAAAAAAACCTCCATGTACAGTATAGATTGGTAACAAGTGACAGTTCCAAATGTATTTAAACATGCGTCAAAAGCATGTGATTCCGACGACGCGGCATTACGTTTTTGTACAGCAGCCAATCCAAAAGCAGGGGTGTGTGAGAGGGCGTGGTTTGAATGTGGAGCTCTGGAAAATTCGATGGATTAACAGGTTTTAAAAGGAAACGTCTTGAAATAAAGGATCCAGGGACCAATGCCAGGATCATGTATTGTTGTCCAGAATGTCTACAGGACTTGCTATAGGTGCGCCATACGTGAGTCCTTTCTGGCCAAGAGGGATGAAGCATGGATCATCATCACACACCACCATGGTTGCAGCCTACTGTCATTGTCAACGTCCCAGGTTATCACAGGTGAAGTTTTTTATTTTACATGTAGATAATCAGGAAATAATTGCTCACATTTGTATTGCGCACTCCAAAATGTCTGGGTAACTGTTCTATAGTCTTCAGGCAGTTCCTATTTCTAATATTTTATTAATGTTCATAGATGAGTCAGTCTTGACGTTTAGGCTATGGGGTTATGAAACAGTTGTTACGAAATATTTTACAGTATGAATACATGTTAAAGTAGCACCCCAATAAGCTACTGCGTAAAAATGTATGATCGTATAGTAAAAATGAGCGTTTTTACAAGGGAATAGTTCAATAAACTAATTGAAGGCAGGATGGTGGGGAGGGTACCATAACAGTAAAAAAAAAAAGGATGCTGCGAGAGAAGGGATAAGGGCTTGGCGCCTTGGAGGGTGTTGCGCAGTTCTATTTACCTGCATGTCTGCCTTTCTTTGAGCATCTTATGATGCTGCTTCTCAATGCTGAGTGGCACAGCAAGTTGTGTTATATTTTGGATTGAGGTAAATGTACACAGTTTATATTATAAGGAGTGTATACTATATAAAGAGATCTACAGAACTTCAGAACAGATGTAGATATTAAGAATGTCATCCAGTAAA
Source organism: Salvelinus fontinalis (assembly GCF_029448725.1). Taxonomy (NCBI): domain Eukaryota; kingdom Metazoa; phylum Chordata; class Actinopteri; order Salmoniformes; family Salmonidae; genus Salvelinus; species Salvelinus fontinalis. The sequence continues at coordinate 15,660,013 of NC_074672.1, read as the reverse complement.
TGGCCTAAAATACGTCATTCTGTTTTCTTTGACTCTGCTAATGTTTACCAAAGTAAGCCTTTTGATAAATGACATGTTCATTGAAAGTACGTGAGATGCGCACTTCTTATTCCTGATGTAAACAAACCCCCAAACCATTACTCTTCTTGGACGATGGGTGTCGCTGTTCTGCAGCTTAGATGAACATACATAACCATTATTTTTCAATACTGAACGTGATCAATGAACGGTATCGACTCATCATCAATGTATCTGATTTTTCCACTTTAAATGATTTTACCTTTACATGGAAATCGCTTGACTAGTGAAACATTACAGCATTATTTCAATTGGAGTTCAATAAAATCAGTGATATTCCTTTTCCCTCCAGAGCAGGGTTTCCCAAACATGGTTCTGGGGCCTTCCAGGGGTGCATGTTTTGGTTTTTTCCCTAGCACTACACACCTGATTCAAATAATCAAAGCTTGATGATGAGTTGATTATTTGAATCAGCTGTGTAGGGCTAGGGCAAAATCCAAAATGGAGGCCTCAGGGCTGAGTTTGGGAAACCCTGGTCCAGAGGTCAGGTTTATGAGGCTGGCTGGCACATCCATCTGCTGTATGTGTGTGGGTGTGTGTGCGCACACTCACATGTGTGGAAAATAATGACGATGGCTCTCTTGACATCAAGGCCTTAAACCCTCAAGAATAAAAAGGGACGTCAGTGGATGCCAGCCCACGCAATGTTGATCTTATTATCTCCGCTATACAGAGATCTCTTTAATGGTGTGCAGATGGGGGTGGATTAAATCAATTACCTTTATTAAAGTCAGGATCTGAGTCAGGATTCAATGGATTAAAATAACGACTTTGATAATCATATGATCAAAACATTGATATGGATAGAAAGGGGGTCTAAAAAGTAACAAACGTAGCACCAAGTATCATCGCTATGTAGGCATAGGCTAGATAATCAATCTACTCATGTTATTATTGGATGCATGGGGAGTGTATGTTTGCTGTGCAAGAATGTACACGTATATAGAGCTGCATAGGCCATATCCTGATATGAAGTGTTGAATACGGTTTCATTGCGTACATATTCATCCACATACCATCACATTTCTTATCTTTCAGTAGACCAAAGGTGACACAGTGGGCAGTCCAAATGATAGGTAAGTGTATACACAACATGATAATAATAATAAATACCAGATTTCTGAGTGTGCCAACTGCTGAGCCATATGATGTTACATTTCAGGGATGGATGGCGAAGGCTTCTTCCCATACAGCAACTACAACAGCAGCCATCCAGACCAGGGCACGTACCTTGCCTGAGAGGGAGATTAGGGTTTAGGAAGTGGAGCAGGACTTTGAGATGACATGGCTAAAATTAACCCAGTGCCTAGTGAATGCGTGGTATAAGTAGCTGACAGGAAGATCTCCAGGTTGCATGCATCATTAGTGACTGCACGTCACTATAAACACTGTCAACAAACATTGCAGGCCATTGTAAACATGACACAGATTGGGATTTTCTTGATATAATGACTAGTAGGGGTGTACTAGTCAACTATGTCATGCTTACTGGGCTTTCGATGTACACAAAGATTTACAGTAAAGGCAACAATATGAAATATATTTTATAGGATTGGTCTTATTGATATTTTTGAAACAGTTTTTATGTCTACTGAAGTGTTGATCTTGGTATAGTATCTTGTAGCACAAGTATCAGGGGCAGAACCTGGCTTTAACCCAGTCCACTGGTAAACCCTCACACCATTAGCCTACTGCTTCTGTTCCACATGTCTTATGTTGTGCTGGGTTGTTTAGTCTGGGGATCTACTGACTGAGAGGAGACCAGATCCCCTTCTCTCTCATCAATACTCCTGCATGTACCATGTCTCCTCAGAGAACACACGCTTTAATCAGACAGATCCCTTACATCTCCTTGCTGTTGGCAGAGAGAGAAGCAGTACGGAGATAAAGCTGAGTATTTTACCGATAGACTCCCTCCCTTCCCACCATGGTAAGATGAACCCAATGAGTGAATGCTGAAGTGAACGCTCTCCCTCTCTTTCTCTCTATCTGAACCTGAAATGGGTCAATGCAACATACTGTCCTTACAATATGTAATTGACTGTATCGTTAAACTGTTCCTTGATTGCCATCCATTTTATTATCACGTCATTACAGTAGCATCTTCATCCAAGTCAAAATGTTGCCTATTCAATGCTCAGTCCAGTTGTGTCGGAGGGTCAAACGGGAAAGAAATCAAGTTACTTTACACTTAGTGGTCTCGAAGACAAAGCTTCCTTTACAGCCCAGATAACAAAAGTTTGTTTCTAGTCCGCGAGAGCTGTAGACAGACATGATGTGGTAAGCCTTGTGGTGTGTAGCTAACCCTAATGACGGTGTCTGGTGCTTCTCATTGTAATTCTCCAGCCATAGCTAACACCAGACACTTCCCACAATAACAGAAAGTGCGATCGTCACCACAGGCGAAATTGGACAATGATTACAGGACATTCTTTAAAAGGTACACGTTGAACATCACATTTCCCAGGTCCTCGGTCGTCTTCTGCTGCACCAATTGTTCCCGTGATGGCATTAGGTCTGTTTTGAATATTGATGTTGTAATATCTTGATGGTTCCTTGTCCCTCCACTCCTATAAACGAGATGCTCCTGTATTTAAGAGGCTTATGTACCTCTCTGTTTAGTTTTTTTTCTTCCTTGTTTGATGTGCCTTTAAAACAAGTGGCTAGTCAGGTGACCCGGGAGAGGAGGCTCGTCTCCGTCAGCTTAGCTTTCAGCTGAGAGAGAGAGAGACCTAATTGAAAGGGGACACGGGGGAAAATGGGGGCACAGGATCCGTCACAGTCAGAGAGAAATGGGTGGATAGAGTGGGAGGTGACAACAAGGTCTCTTTAACTGCAGCCCTAGCTAGCTGTGCTCAGCTGTCTGTTTGGCAGCCAGCAGTGTGTTGCTGGGTCGAGTTCTTCAAGAAGCTGCTGCCTGCGTTGGTGTGTGTAGCCACAATAGTAGCAGCAGAGAAAGCCCTGAAAATGAGTGCTGCGTCACACCGATCGAGGAAGAGAAATAGAGAGTGATCGTTAACCGGTGTGGCGAGCTGTTTGTGTGTGTGGTCTGATCTGTTGGCGTATATCTGTGTCAGTGCAAAACTAGCTGTCGGAAAGAGCAATTCTGCTGTTGCAACAAGATGAAAATAGAGTGCGTGTGTCTGAAGCAGGCAGGGAGAGAAGGCTGAAGAGGGGGGGAAGAGAGGGAGGGACTGGGGGGGGGGAGTCAGAGAGCGAGAGATTTTGGATTAGTTGCTACGTCACTTTTTCATGTCGAGGGGGGAAACAGAAGCTAAGATAATAGAAGCCTGCAGTCATCCAGTTTTCTACCTGAGAGTTGGACGCAATGGTTACGGCGAAGAACCCCTGCCTCCTCAGCCTCATCCGTAGTGCTTGTTACCAGCTTCTCCCTCAGCCACTACATCTGTGTAGTAGTTAGGCAGGGATCGTCAGAGAAGACTTCCAACATGGATGCTGAAGATGTGACAGTTAGTTTGTGTGGGTGTTTGGTGTTTTGATGGCATTGTGAGGTCGGAGTAGGGGGTGGGAAGGGGTGAGGCGCAGGGGTTAACGAAAGAATGTTCTGGAAGGTTCTTAATGTCAAGACGACGCACGTTGGGGAGCATATTCAGAGAATTATCGAGGTAATCGAATATTGCTATTATATGATTACATATATACCAATAAATGATTACATAAATTATTACGTAGATATAGATATGTGTGATGTGTCGTCTGCCCTTATACAAAACCACATAGTAACCGGTACGGAGCTAGTCTGCAGTCATTTTCTCCCATAGTACCTCCTATAAGGTGCGAACCAGGCGATACAGTTTGTTCATATTGCTATTCAGCATATTTGTGTGTTTTTACCTTCAACTTGTTGTGATTAACTCTTCATAGGGTCGAAGGCAGGAAGGAGGATGAGTGAACCGGGATCGAGTAAACCCGGGATCGAGTAAACCTGGGCTTATTTTGTTATTAGGGAAGCCAACAGGATACCTATTTGGAGCCTTTATTTTGTAGCAGACCAGTATTAGCTTGTGATTTGTTTTCAGTCTCTAGGGCCACTGGCTGGGATTTAGTGGAGACCCTCCCTGAGACATTTGTTTCTGCGTAGTTAGTGGAGACCGAAACAGAGGTGGTGACGCAGTCCTCTACTGAGCTGTACTTCTATGACAGCATGGCTGGACTTGTGTTTTTCTCTCCCCCATGTAGCTCTCCCTCTTGTTCTTTCTCTCTCTCTCCCTCTTGTTCTCTCTATCTCTGGGAGAGAGGGAGTGAGAGCAGCAAATAGGGTCTAAATGTCATGGCTCGAGTTCAGAGAGAGAGAAAGCGAGGGAGAGAAAGAGGGAGGGAGACGGAGACAGTGAGAGGGAGAAATGTTTTACCTTGTTCTCTTGGTAACTCTGCATTGGCAGCTCTCCAGTTCACATTGACTAGACTTCCTAAAGCTGCTGCATCACAGGCACCAGTGCCAGAGCTGGCCTTCCATTGGGTAGGAGGAGCTAGACACTGGTAGCACAATGCTATTGAACGGGCACAAGGGAGCAGGTGGAGGACAGCTTCTGATTGATGGAGAAGTAGTGTTATTGTGTATGGAGTTTTTTTTTAAAGATATTGTATAAGTTCTATAGGGGTTCTAATGAAATGTGTACAGTTACAGTATATGGTTTTGTTTTACATTATTGTTTCTTATCGACGGCACATGTGGCTGTATGTGCTCTATATTAGAATAGATTATATTATTGTTTGTTCTATTCTGAAAGGAGTGGAAACATTATGTGCACTGTAGGTAAACACATGAGTGTGTATCTGTTTACTAGTTTCCAGTAATGTCTTGTGTAATGCGTTCTCATAGTCTGATTGGTTTGTGTTCTGTGTTTCTGACATTGATCAGCTCCTGTCTGTTTCCTGTGACACTGGGGGCCAACCACAGTTTACTTCCTGCTCTGTCCAGTTTCTCCTTCCCTTCCCAGATGAGCCAGCTTCTCAGTCTCTTAATAGTGTTTGGTTTGGTTGCTGTAGTACGGTTACGGTCCGTGAGACCGAGGGTTCTCTGAGCTGACATTCTGTGATGTCACAAACCTGCCACATTGGCAATTTCTAAATTGATGGAAGAGCAACTGTTTGCCAAGGGTCTGCATTGCAGCTGCTGCTGCTGCAGTTGGCGCCACTCTTTCCCTCTCAGAAACACTTGAGCGCGCACACACACTCGGTTTTCACGAAACGAAGGCAATACACACGCTCAAACACACACACACTGAGTCTGTCTTACGCAGACTGTCCTCATCTCGGAGGTTGAGGGTGCTACATCCCGGTGGCACCCCATGGGGAATCATTTCTGATGAATGAGGATGCAACAGGAGAGGGTTAGCCTGCCAGTGTGTGGTGGGGGCACACACAGAAAGTAATTAGAAGGGCACAGGGAGGACACCCGTGTGTGTGTGTGTGTGTGTGTGTGTGTGTGTGTGTGTGTGTGTGTGTGTGTGTGTGTGTGTGGCTTTCTTTTCACATTAATAGGTAACGTGATACTGCTTTTTTAATAGATATCTATTATCACTTAGTCATGGTAGAAGGATTTGATCTTGAATGGGTAAAAGTCTTTCATCTCCATTAATAGTCACTTCAGGGTGTAATATAATATTACTCCTACGCATGTGTTCAAACCCCCTGTAATGGCCTGTTTGGATCGGGTCTACACAGATTAAGACCACCTTAGTGAGAAAATAATAACATTGGTTTAGGCTTTAGGCTATATACTGTACATCTGGCTTATACTTTGGGTTTAATTTAGTTTTGATCAGTTTCTTGATCAGGGTGTACTGGCTAGATTGATTATATTGAATATAATGCAGTTGAAAATGTATTTAAGCAAATATACCCCCCCCCCCAAAAAAAAAAGTAACGTCCATCTAGGCAGGCCAGTGCTGTCTGTGTTGTTTTGGACAGCACATGGAAAGGCTCCTGTCCCTTTAACTCTTTTATGAACGTTACACAACAGGTCCAGGGAACACAGACAACAAACAACCCAAAAAAGAAATCTGCCTGCCAGGGTAGGGTTGAGCCAGGGAGGAACCAGACACCCTGACCTGTCACGGTGGCCAATGAAAATAAACACTGAGTTCCCCTGACTCACTAGCTAACTCCTGAACACATTGTCCAGTCTGTCTATAGGTCAGGTTCATAAGAGCTCGAGGGTGCCAGGGTCTTTGCTCTTCCTCTCATTGTGGAAATCAAAGTAAATATGCATATTTGAAATAGAAAAAAAACAGGTAGGGAATATTTTGGCAGGAGCCTTAACTTCCCTGACCTTCTTTTAATCAGACAAAGTACAAGGAGTGTTTGTGGGCATTGTCGAAGAGAGGGAAAATAAAAACAGATTAAGATGGGGGGGAGGACGGAGGAGGGAGGATGGAGCTGAGGAAATAGAACAGAGAGAGTTAGACGTTGAATTACATAGAGGGTTGAAGGGGATTTTGGGAGAGAGGTTAGGCAGTTTTGTATTTCGCCTAGCTAATCAGTTGGCACCACTGTAAGTCAGTGAGTTGGCCACTGCCTAATACCACGCCCTCACATTGTGCCTGCGTCATGGTTCTCTCCCTGACAGAATCTACCTGTCACTTCCTTGGTTTTCTCCATAATGGCAGTAGTAGAGAGCTGTGAGTGTGAATACCACACCACTGTGAGGAAAGTGAAGGGGACCGAAGTCAAACGTCCAACCAGCATCTGTCTCTGTCTTCAGGGCTGCAGGTAAAACTGTAGATGTAAATATGTTGACTTGGCATGTGTTGTGGAGAGTCGCTCCGCTCCAAGCAGAACTGCTTTGTTTGGATCAAGTTTCAGGTTTGCTAGGAGGGAGTATGTATGGTGTCCTTGCAATTGTTTTACATGTCTCTCTCTTTTTCTATTTATTAGTGATGGGAGAAAAAAATCGATACAGTTTCATATCGGAATATTCTTTTTGCCAATACTGTATTTCGTATTGTTTTGACAATATCGCAATATTATTTTTGCGCTAGTTGGCTGTACCTGCACCAAAACTCCAGTATTTTTCCTTCTTAACTTGTTCTCCATCTTCTTTTTAAATAGGGAGCAAATTTGTTATCAGCACTTTTATTTCCATGATCAAAAAATGTGTTTTCTCATAGCTCTCTTGTCCCTCTGCAGCAGACATATGGTGAGCAATATATTTGGAACATCAAATCACAATAAAATCACAGTATCGAATCGCAATACGTATAGAATCGTGAGAATTAGTAGGTGTGTCCAAACCTTTGACTGGTACTGTGTGTGTGTGTGTATATATATATATATATATATATATATATATATATATATAGGGTTTTTCTTTATTTTTACTGTTTTCTACATTGTAGAATAATAGTGAAGACATCCAAACTATGAAATAACACATATGGAATCATGTAGCAACCAAAAAAGTGTTAAATGAATCAAAATACATTTTATATTTGAGATTCTTCAAAGTAGCCACCCTTTGCCTTGATGACAGCTTTGCACACTCTCTCAACATTCTTCACCTGGAATTTGGCATTTTCTCAACCAGCTTCACCTGGAATGATTTTCCAACAGTCTTGAAGGAGTTCCCACATATGCTGAACACTGCTTTTCCTTCCCAAACCATCTAATTTGGGTTGAGGTCAGGTGATTGTGGAGGCCAGGCCATCTGATGCAGCGCTCCATCACTCTCCTTCTTGGTCAAATAACCCTTACACAGCCTGGAGGTGTGTTGGGTCATTTTCCTGTTGAAAAACAAATGATAGTCTCACTCAGTGCAAACGAGATGGGATGGCGTATCGCTGCAGAATGCTGTGGTAGCCATGCTGGTTAAGTGTGCCTTGAATTCTAAATAAATCACAGTATCACCAGCAAAGCACCCCCACAGCATCACACCTCCTCCTCCATACTTCACGGTGGGAACCACACATACGGAGATCATCTGTTCACCTACTTTGCGTCTCACAAAGACACAGCGGTTGGTACCAAAAATCTCTAGTTTAGACTTATCAGACCAAAGGACAGATTTCCACCGGTCTAATGTCCATTGCTCTTGTTTCTTGGCCCAAGCAAGTCTCTAATTCTTATTGGAGTCCTTTAGTAGTGATTCTTTGCAGTAATTTGACCATGAAGGCCTGATTCACGCAATCTCCTCTGAACAGTTGAGATGTGTCTGTTACTTGAAATCTGTGAAGCGTTTATTTGGGCTGCAATTTCTGAGGCTGGCAACTCTAATGAACTTATCCTCTGCAGCAGAGGTAACTCTGGGTCTTCCTTTCCTCACGAGAGCCAGTTTCATCATCGCGCTTGATGGTTTTTGTGACTGCACTGGAAGAAACTTTCAAAGTTCTTGACATTTTCCAGATTGACTGACCTTCATGTTTTTTAAAGTAATGATGGACTGTCTTTTCTCTTTGCTTATTTGAGCTGTTCTTGCCATAATATGGACTTGGTCTTTTACCAAATAGGGCTATCTTCTGTATACCACCCCTACCTTTTCACAACACAACTGATGGGCTCAAACGCATTAAGAAGGAAAGAAATTCCACAAATTAACTTTTAACAAGGCACCTGTTAATTGAAATGCATTCCAGGTGACTACCTCATTAAGGTGGTTGAGTGAATGCCAAGAGTGTGCAAAACTGTCATCAAGGCAAAGGGTGGCTACTTTGAAGAACCTCACAAATGAAATATATTGTGATTTGTTGAACACTTTTTTGGTTATTTCATAGTTTTGATGTCTTCACTATTATACTGCAATGTATAAAATAGTCCAAATAAAGAAAAACCCTGAAATGAGTAGGTGTGCACAAACTTTTGACTGGCACTGTTTATATATACTACATGTATGTGGACATGCCTTCAAATGAGTGGATTCGACCCGTTGCTGACAGGTGTATATAATCGAGCACACAGCCATGCAATCTCCATAAACAAACATTGGCAGTAGAATGGCCCGTGCTGAAGAGCTAAGTGACTTTCAACGTGGCCCCGTCATAGGATGCTACCTTTCCAACAAGTCAGTTCATCAAATTTATGCCCTGCTAGAGCTGCCCCGGTCATCTGTAAGTGCTGTTATTGTGAAGTGGAAACGTCTAGGAGCAACAATGGCTCAGCCACAAAGTAACAAAGTAGGCCACACTTGCTCACAAAGCGGGACCGCTAAGTGCTGAAGCACGTAGCGCATAAAAATCGTTCGTCCTCGGTTGCAACACTCACGACCGCGTTCCAAACTGCCTCTGGAAGCAACGTCAGGACAAGAACTGTTCGTCAGGAGCTTCATGAAATAGGTTTCCATGTTCGAGCAGTGTAATTGGCTCTGGAGCAGTGAAAAAACGCGTTCTCTGGAGTGAATCACGCTTCACCATCTGGCAGTCCGACGGACGAATCTGGGTTCAGTGGATGCCAGGAGAACGCTACCTGCCCCAATGCATAGTGCCAACTGTAAAATTTGGTGGAGGAGGAATAATGGTCTGTGACTGTTTTTCATGGTTCACGCTAGGCCCCTTAGTTCCAGTGATGCTACAGCATATGCCATTCTAGACGATTCTTTGCTTCCAACTTTGTGGCAACAGTTTGGGGAAGGACTTTTCCTGTTTCAGCTTGACAATGCTCCTGTGCACAAAGCGAGGTCCATGCAGAAATGGTTTGTCGAGATCGGTGTGGAAGAATTTGACTGGCCTGCACAGAGCACTGACCTCAACCCCATCGAAGACCTTTGGAATTAATTGGAACGCCGATTGCGAGCCATGCCTAATTGCCCAATATCAGTGCCCGATCTCACTAATGCCCTTGTGGCTGAATGGAAGCAAGTCCCCACAGCAATGTTCCAACATCTAGTGGAAAGCCTTCCCAGAAGAGTGGAGGCTGTTATAGCAGCAAAGGGGGACCAACTCCATATTAATGCCCATGAGTTTAGAATGAGATGTTCGACAAGCAGGTGTCCACACATACTTTTGCTAATGTATTGTACATAGAATGTTGCCACATACACAATTGTGTGTGTATGTATGTATGTATGTATGTATGTATGTATGTATGTATGTATGTATGTATGTATATATATATATATATATATATATATATATATATATATATATATATATATATATATATATATATATATATATATATATATATACACAAACACACACACACACACACGTGCCTGGTACCTACTACCATATCCCTTTCAAAGGCACTTAAATATTTAGTCTTGCCCATTCACCCTCTGAATGGCACACATATACAATCCAAGTCTTTTAAAACTCCTTTAACCTCTTTCCTTGCCATCAAAAATACTGATTTAAAGTGGATTTAATAAGAGATCATAGATTTCACTTGGTGAGTCTGTCATGGAAAGAGTTCCTAATGTTTTGTACACTCAGTGTATTTTCTTTGTATCTCATAGAGACATAGCCAATGACCAGTAATCTGTATTAAAATTACCACTACGGAGGCACCAACAAGGTCGCACTCTCACTTGTGCAACAGTACTGGACAGGTTTATGCAGGAAGCATCTAAGGGGAAAGGGGAGGGATTTATCATTTTGTTTAGATTTGTATGTCTTGTTATAGTTGTTTTGTTGTTGTGGGGGGGGGGTATTGGAGGACATCTGGAGGTCTACTTAGAGCAGGGCTCTCCAACTCTGTTCCTGGAGGGCTACCCTCCTGTTTTGTTGTTGTGTGGGGGGGGGGGGGGTATTGGAGGACATCTGGAGGTCTACTTAGAGCAGGGCTCTCCAACCCTGTTCCTGGAGGGCTACCCTCCTGTTTTGTTGTTGTGGGTGGGGGGGGGGGGGGGGGGTATTGGAGGACATCTGGAGGTCTACTTAGAGCAGGGCTCTCCAACCCTGTTCCTGGAGGGCTACCCTCCTGTTTTGTTGTTGTGGGTGGGTGGGGGTGGGGGGGGGGTATTGGAGGACATCTGGAGGTCTACTTAGAGCAGGGCTCTCCAACCCTGTTCCTGGAGGGCTACCCTCCTGTTTTGTAGGTTTTCAGCCCCAGTTGTAACTGATTAACCAGCTAATTATTAGAATCAGGTGATCTAGATTAGGGTTGGAGCGAAAACCTACAGGACGGTAGCTCTCCAGGAACATGGTTGGAGAGTCCTGACTTAGAGTTGGATATGGATGGATAAGTATTTCAAAATAGTGGAAAGGACAGTGATAAGTATCTTAAACTGTAACTCATCATGGTAATCAGTGAATTACATATAGCTAGCTATAATTTCAATGGTTTGGCTGATAATAAGAAAAGAAAAGCAGTTTTTACATGGCTAAAGAGGAACGATTACCATATTTATAGTCTTCAGGTAACTCGTTCAATATCTTCAGACAAAGTGGCCTGGGAAAAATAATTGGATGGTCAAATCTATTTCAGTAAAGTGTTTCTAAATTCTAAAGGTGTTATGGATCCTACTAAAAACTATTTGGATCTTAAGGTACAATCCGTTAAAATAGATCCTCAAGGAAGTTGGATTGTCTTGAATATACTACTTCATGATAAACATTTATGGCCCAAATGTATATGGACTGAATAATGGCGATCCAAACTTCTTTGAAAATATTTATAATAATCTAAATAGTCTCCAAGATACAAATACAGTTGAAGTCGGAAGTTTACATACACCTTAGCCAAATACATTTCAACTCAGTTTTTCACAATTCCTGATATTTAATCCCAGTAAAAACTGCCTGTCTTAGATCACCACTTTATTTTAAGAATGTGAAATGTCAGAATAATAGTAACGAGAATGATTTATTTCAGCTTTTATTTCTTTCATCACATTTCCAGTGGGTCAGAACTTTACATACACTCAATTAGTATTTGGTAGAATTGCCTTTAAATTGTTTAACTTGGGTCAAATGTTTTGGGTAGCCTTCCACAAGCTTCCCACAATAAATTGGAATTTTGGATTGAGGTCAGGGCTTTGTGATGGCCACTCCAATACCTTGACTTTGTTGTCCTTAAGCCAGTTTGCCACAACTTTGTACGTATGCTTGGGGTCATTGTCCATTTGGAAGACCCAATTGCAACCAAGCTTTAACTTCCTGACTGATGTCTTGAGATGTTGCTTCAATATATCCACATCATTTTCCTTCTTCATGATGCCATGTATTTTGTGAAGTGCACCAGTCCTTCCTGCAGCAAAGCACCCCCACAACTTGATGCTGCCACCGTGCTTCACGGTTGGGATGGTGTTCTTCAGCTTGCAAGCATCCCCCTTTTTCCTCCATAAACAATGAATGAACATGCACCTGTGGAACGGCCGTTGAGACACTAACAGCTTACAGACGGTAGGCAATTAAGGTCACAGTTATGAACACTTAGGACACTAAAGATGCCTTTCTACTGACTCTGAAAAACACCAAAAGAAAGATGCCCAGGGTCCCTGCTCATCTGCGTGAACGTGCATTAGGCATGCTGCAAGGAGGCATGAGTACTGCAGATGTGGCCAGGGCAATAAATTGCAATGTCCGTACTGTGAGACGCCAAAGACAGCGCTACAGGGAGACAGGACGGACAGCTGATCGTCCTCGCAGTGGCAGATCAGTGTAACAACACCTGCACAGGATCGGTACATCCGAACATCGCACCAGCGGGACAGATACAGGATGGCAACAATAACCCCCCGAGTTACACCAGGAACGCACAATCCCTCCATCAGTGCTCAGACTGTCCGCAATAGGCTGAGAGAGGCTGGACTGAGGGCTTGTAGGCCTGTTGTAGACAGGTCCTCACTAGACATCACCGGCAACAACGTTGCCTATGGGCACAAACCCACCGTCGCTGGACCAGACAGGGGTGGCAAAAAGTGCTCTTCACTGACGAGTCGCGGTTTTATCTCACCAGGGGTGATGGTCGGATTCACGTTTATTGTCGAGGGAATGAGCTTTACACCGAGGCCTGTACTCTGGAGCGGGATCGATTTGGAGGTGGAGGGTCCGTCATGGTCTGGGGCGGTGTGTCACAGCATCATCGGACTGAGCTTGTTGTCATTGCGTGCAATCTCAACGCTGTGCGTTACAGGGAAGACATCCTGCTCCCTCCTGTGGTACACTTCCTGCAGGCTCATCCTGACATGACCCTCCAGCATGACAATGCCACCCGCCATACTGCTCGTTCTGTCCATAATTTCCTGCAAGACAGGAATGTCAGTGTTCTGCCATGGCCAGTGAAGAGCCCGGATCTCAATCCCATTGAGCATGTCTGGGACCTGTTGGATCGGAGGGTGAGGGTTAGGGCCATTCCCCCCAGAAATGTCTGGGATCTTACAGGTGCCTTGGTGGAAGAGTGGGGTAACATCTCAGAGCAAGAGCTGGCAAATCTGGTGCAGTCCATGAGGAGGAGATGCACTGCAGTACTTAATGCAGCTGGTGGCCACACTAGATATTGACTGTTACTTTTGATTTTGACCCCCCCTTTGTTCAGGGACACACTATTCCATTTCTGTTAGTCACATGTCTGTGGAACTTGTTCAGTTTATGTCTCAGTTGGTGAATCTTGTTGTGTTCGTACAAATATTTACACATGTTAAGTTTGCTTAAAATAAACGCAGTTGACAGTGAGAGGACGTTTCTTTTTTTTTTGCCTAGTTGATGAAAGATTTGATATATTAATGATTGGGTCTATAAAAAACAAACTTAAAATGTCCATGTAACCTCCCGATTAAATGGGCAGATGGTGAAGTCGATGTGCTTTGTGTACATATCCCAGAAAAGTTGAGCGATCTTTCAAATATTAACTATGATAAAAAAATAGATAGAAACCGTGGAGAAGGAAACACCTATCCATTGTCAGGAAGATTACCCTGAATAATTATCTAGTGATATTGCAGTTTTTACATATTTATTCATAGCTCTACTGACTCCAGAAGAATCCTTTTTCAAACCATGTGAGAAAAACATTTCCCTTTATTTGGAAGGGTAAACCAAACGAGCATATTTATATAACGAACATGAGTTTGGAGTGTTAAATATGATTAAACCTCTCTCTTAAAGCCTCCACATAACCGAAATCGTGTCTAAATTCAAATAGTTTTTCTAGCAAGCTACTAAGAGAGGCCCATCCTATGTTTAAGAGTGGGCTCTTTGCCATTTTGCAGAATAAACCTTACATTTTTGGTGGATTGACAATGGATCCCTGTTTAAAGTATCTTCCTTTTTAAATGAAGTCATACAGAGTTGGCTACAATTTCAATTTCATCCTCCAGAAAAGGCTAATCTAATATTACAGCAAATAATGGCTAAACTCCAAAGTACTGATAGAGGAAAATATAAATATATAATATAATAATAATATATAATATAAATATATAATATAAATATATATATATATTACAAGAAGGGTAAAATATTTAGGAAGTATATTGTAAACAAGAACGGTACGATTATGTCACACAAGCAACTAACAATAGTGTATGGAGGCATTTTATCAATTAAAAATGACAACCAACTCATGGTGGCAGTGCCACAAAATTGTAAGACACAATTACTAAAAACAATAGTTGACACATAAATCCATTCATTTCAATTTAGGCTATAATATAAAATACTTGCTACAGAGAGAATGCTCAATATATGGGGCATTGACCATGATCAATCAATTGAAAATATCATTATACTATTGGGTAAAGTATTTATTTTTAGGGCAATTTCGGTATAAACGTTACTAATAGGAAGGTTCAGGACCCTCGTATGACATCATAGTAAAATGGAGGGATGTTTTGCTAAAGGAAATAGCAAAATGGCATACTGGGAAAGATGGGTTCATCTGTGGAGATCGGTGGGTTGGAGTTCAAATCAAAATGAATGGTGGATTGGCTGCTGTGGGTGAAAATCCAGCACTTGAAGAAAGAGGAATATATGTCTAATTATTTAACTACAGGTACCGTAGATGTGATTGAAAATAGCTGTAAATAGCAGTAGAAGTATTGTTGTCCGTTAGTTTACTCCAGTCAGGGTAGGGTAGGGGTGGGGGGGGGGGGGGGAAAGAGGGAATTAGAAATTATGCTAACAACAAAATTGATAGAATCTACAATCTGCAATATTAAAGCTGATGGACTCAAAGGTGCAGAGGACGTCCAATGGAACCCAAAATACAACAGAGTGTATCCTATAACGATTTACAGTTGACTACCAGTTCTCCAATGACAGACAGGTATAATGGAGGACT
This sequence comes from Salvelinus fontinalis, assembly GCF_029448725.1. Lineage (NCBI taxonomy): Eukaryota > Metazoa > Chordata > Actinopteri > Salmoniformes > Salmonidae > Salvelinus > Salvelinus fontinalis. The sequence continues at coordinate 15,644,758 of NC_074672.1, read as the reverse complement.
CTAGTTTGAAAGATTTTGTTATCAATCCTTTTGCCTTTACTGTCTACTGAGAGCATCCAGAGAATTGGAATAAATGATGCATTACTCTATACAGAATGACCATGCATTACTGTGCAGTTACATTTGAATATTTCTAATTTGTACTTAACAAAGCAGTGATGCCTCTCAGACCACTATTTGAAGCTGTGGTGGGAAAACGGAGGACGTTCCTCCATCAGAGATTTACAAGATTAAAGTGCTCCAATCATGCTCTCAATGTGTGTCCCAAATGGCACCCTATTCCCTATATAGTGCACTCTTGACCACCACAGCCCTGTGGGACCTGGGACCTTTTTTTTCTTGTTGTGTAGTAAATAATTTCAGCTTGCATTTTCAACGTGTTTTATTCGTTTTTTCCCCCTGTAAAGCACATTGCATTGCATTCCATGTCTGAAATGTGCTGTATAATTAAAGCTTGATTTCATTTGACATAGGGACGCGGACAGTCTGCATCAGATCCTCCCAGGCCGGCCTGCCAGGGTATTTAACTGGCTCCATTGAAAATTGCCTGGCGGTGTTCAGTTTCCACTGACTCTGAAAAGGCTGGCCCTTGCTGTATTGTCTTCCTCGTCTTGTTTAGGGCGTACGAGTGTGCCTCTCCTCTCCCTCCTAGCACAACTAACGTTTTGGATTTCAGAGGATAATAACACAGGTGATGGACGTGGAGGCAGGGTTTCAGGAGGAGACAGATTGTGACTTATAAAAAGTGCTTGGGCCGGAGATAAATCGATTTTACTTTTGGTTATACTTTACAGAAGTCAAGTTTATTCGTCATATACATGGGATACACATGCTACACAATACAATGAATAGCTTACAGTACGTCACTCTAGACCATGCGAAATAAGAATAATAAAAATGAATAATAAAATAAGCTCAATGGATTAAAAATAGTTATATGCAGGAATGTTTATACAGGGAAAGCACTCAAATAAATGTACACATGCCAGGAGGGAGAATGGGGAGAACGGTGTTGTTGTTCAATAAGTGGGCTTGACGTGACTTACAGCACCGGATAAAGTGGTACCATACTATTACCATGTTATTACCAATTTATTCTGTGCTGTAAAATAAAGTGCTAACGAATGTTTAGTGTGTATCAGAGGTATCAATCGTGTTAAATCATTCACACCTCCCAAGCTGTTTGGTAGCTTGACATCCTGCAAACGTTTGTATCGTACATTGCCAGCCTTGGTTACATCCTAACCAAGTTGACATGAATGAACTCTGCCAGTTTCTCTGCAAGCTAGGTGCCACTTAACCTGATTTAACGCTTGTCAAGCACTCATCAACTCCACAAAATGTGTGAGAATTTGACTAATGTGCAGCACATGACTCCGTGAGCTTTAACGTGTATCCTAACACTTGCAATGATGAATAATTTTGTAACCAAGATTGATACTAACCATTTCACATTTTGTTTTCTAATGTCCAGCAGGTTCCGTGTGTCGTTAGTTTCATCAGTTAAGGTTGGTGTGACCTAACAATGCTCCTCTTGGAAGCTGGTCTCAGGTGGTGGCTTAGAGTGTTGTAGTCATTATCTAGCACCATTTGAAATCAGTGTTCTTGGGGTGGGAAGTAGCAACGTCTTCGCTGTGCCTCGGACCATCAACACCTAACCAAACATCCCTGAAATGACTGGAGTTGACGGACAAGCAGCAGAGTGAGAAAAAGATACTTCGTATTGAGTGGAGGAAACACTAAGGCCTAGATTCGATCAGATCAAGCTTTAACCGGCGATAGCCGACACCTGCATAGCTGATGTTTTGGTGGTGTTGGAACTGTGTTGGAGCTGTCAAATCGGTGAGCAGCTGCTCTTGTGATCATTGTCATGGAAACCACACCAGTCCCGCTCCCGTTAGAAGTTCAGAACGAGAAAGTGAAGGCTATATAGAAATAATAACGCTCAAATTGAAAATCATTCAAACGGAATCACGATTTCTATCAGCCTTATTGAGGTGTAGATTACATCTCACATTCCAGTGTTCTAACTTGTAAACAAGGCTGCATGGAATTTTTCATAATGTATAATGCCGGCAGCCGCTTGTGGATTTAACAGCTCTAACGCAGTTCCACCTCCGACACGTCAAAACATCAGCTATGTGGATGACGGCTAAAGCGAATCTGATTAAATTGGGCCCTAAGTGCCATTGACTATATCCCTCAGTGGTGTAATGGCCTCTAGTCATCATGGATGTCACAGCAGAGACAGACAGATACCTCCAGCTAGTTGTCCTATCACCAAGGGTGACCGATTTCTTTTGGTGTTCAGAGTCTTGTTGTGTTTCTAGCACCATTTGAAATCGGTTACAATAAAGGACAAAGTCAACTGGACAGGAAATGACTGCATTGAGTGAAGAACCGGACTTCTGAGGGGTTCTTGCTGCATCCCAGATTATGGGGTACATTCGTTTATAATGGACCATGCATTTGTAAAACATTGCACACTGAATCACTTCACTTTAATGAGTAATAAGGTATTAGAGGCTGGTCAAAGGTAAATAACAATGCAATGAACATAAATTAATCAGACATTGCCTCTGTCTTTGCAGTGTACACACCAGTCAGGAAATCAGATGTAATTTGAAATTTAGTCCACCAGGTGGCAATGATGATCACATGAACACAGTCACTCAGTGCCCTTCTCACAGTGGAAATTTGTCATCGCCCATAGTTTTCCTGACCATGTCACCTGACGTGCATATTTATTTTAGTTCGGTAAATACAGCAACGGAAAAATAGAGGTGCAACAATTTCAAAGATTTTACTGAGTTACAGTTCTTAAGGAAATCAGTCAATTAAAATAAATAAATTAGGCCCTAATCTATGGATTTCACATGAGTGGGAATACAGAATGCATCTGTTGGTCACAGATACTTTTTTTTAAAGTAGGGTCGTGGATCAGAAAACCAGTCAGTATCTGGTCTGACCACCATTTGCTTCATGCAGCGGGACACATCTCCTTCGCATAGAGTTGATCAGGCTGTTGATCGGGGTCTGTGGGATGTTGTCCCACTCCTCTTCAAAGGCTGTGCGATGTTTCTGGATATTGGCTGAAACTGGAACACTCTGTTATACACGTCGATCTAAAGCATCCCAAACATGCTCAACGGGTGACATGTCTGGTGAGTATGCAGGCCATGGGAGAACTGGGACATTTTCAGCTTCCAGGAATGTGTACAGATCATGAGGTGATGGCGGTAGATGAAGAGCACGACAATGGGCCTCAGAATCTCGTCACAGTATCTCTGTGCATTCACATCGATAAAATGCAATTGTGTTCATTGTCCGTAGCTTATGCCTGGCCATACTATAACCCCAGCGCCACCATGGGGCACTTTGTTCACAATGTTGACATCAGCAAACTGCTCTCCCACACGACGCCATACACGCGGTCGGCAGTTGTGAGGCCAGTTGGACATACTGCCAAATTCTCGAAAACAACGTTGGTGTTAGAGAAATGAACATTCAATTCTCTGGTGGTTATTCCTGCAGTCTCAAACTCAAAAAAGTTCTGGGACACTGTAAAGTCCATGGAGAATAAGAGCACCTCCTCCCAGGTGCCCACTGCACTGAGGCTAGGAAACACTGTCATCACTGATAAATCCTCGATAATTGAGAATTTCAATAAGCATTTTTCTACATCTGGCCATGCTTTCCACCTGGCTACCCCTACCCCGGTCAACAGCCCTGCACCCCCCACCGCATCTCAGCCAAGCCTCCCCCATTTCTCCTTTACCCAAATCCAGATAGCTAATGTTCTAAAAGAGCTGCAAAATCTGGACCCCTACAAATCAGCCGGGCTAGACAATCTGGACCCTCTCTTTCTACAATTATCTGCCGAAATTGTTGCAACCCCTATTACTAGCCTGTTCAACCTTTCTTTTGTATCGTCTGAGACCCAAACTGCTACAGACCTATATCTATTCTACCCTGTCTTTCTAAGGTCTTCGAAAGCCAAGTTAACAAACAGATTACCGACCAATTCGAATCCCACCTTCTCCGCTATGCAATCTGGTTTCAGAGCTGGTCATGGGTGCACCTCAGCCATGCTCAAGGTTCTAAACAATATTATAACCGCCATCGATAAGAGACAATACTGTGAGGCCGTATTCATCGACCTGGCCAAGGCTTTCGACTGTCAATCACCACATTCTTATCGGCAGACTCAACAGGCTTGGTTTCTCAAATGACTGCCTCGCCTGGTTCACCAACTACTTCTCTGATAGTTCAGTGTGTCAAATCGGAGGGCCTGTTGTCCGGACCTCTGGCAGTCTCTATGGGGGTGCCACAGGGTTCAATTCTCGGGCCGACTCTCTTCTCTTATAACATCAATGATGTCATTCTTGCTGCTGGTGATTCTCTGATCCACCTTTATGCAGACGACACCATTTTGTATACTTCTGGCCTTTCTTTGGACACTATGTTAACGAACCTCCAGACGAGCTCCAATGCCATACATCTCTCCTTCTGTGGCCTCCAACTGCTCTTAAATGCAAGTAAAACTAAATGCATGCTCTTCAACCGATCATTGCCCGCACCTGCCCGCCCGTCCAGCATCACTACTCTGGACGGTTCTGACTTAGACTGTGGACAACTACAAATACCTAGGTGTCTGGTTAGACTGTAAACTCTCCTTCCAGACTCACATTAAGCATCTCCAATCCAAAATAAAATCTAGAATCGGCTTCCTATTTTGCAACAAAGCATCCTTCACTCATGCTGCCTAACATACCCTCGTAAAACTGACTATCCTACCGATCCTCGACTTCGGCAATGTCATTTACAAAATAGCTTTCAACACTCTACTTAGCAAATTGGATGCAGTCTATCACAGTGCCATCCGTTTTGTCACCAAAGCCCCATATACTACCCACCACTGCGACCTGTGTGCTCTCGTTGGCTGGCCCTCGCCTTCATATTCATCGCTGAAAACCCACTGGCACCAGGTCATCTATAAGTCTTTGCTAGGTAAAGCCCCGCCTTACCTCAACTCACTGGTCACCATAGCAGCACCCACACATAGCACGTGCTCCAGCAGGTATATTTCACTGGTCACCCACAAAGCAAATTCCTCCTTTGGCCGCCTGTCCTTCCAGTTCTCTGCTGCCAATGATGAACGAATTGCAAAAATCACCGAAGCTGGAGACTCATATCTCCCTCACAAACTTCAAGCATCAGCTGTCAGATCAGCTTACAGATCATGCACCTGTACATAGCCCATCTGTAAATAGCCCATCCAACTACCTCATCCCCATATTGTTATTTATTTATTTTGCTCCTTTGCAACCCCATTATCTCTACTTGCACATTCATCTTCTGCACATCTATCACTCCAGTGTTTAATTTCTAAATTGTAATTACTTCGCCACTACGGCCTATTTATTGCCTTACCTCCCTAATCTTACCTCATTTGCACACACTGTATATAGACTTTTCTATTGTGCTATTGACTGTACAATGGCTTATTCCATGTGTAACTCTGTGTTGTTTGCGTTGCACTGCTTTGCTTAATCTTGGCCAGGTCGCAGTTGTAAATTAGATATTGTTCTCAACTGGCCTACCTGGTTAATTAATAAAATAAAGATGTATCTACAACTTGATTGGATTCTACCTGTGGTAAATTAAATTGATTGGACATCATTTGGAAAGGCACACACCTGTCTATATAAGGTCACACAGTTTTCAGAGCAAAAACCAAGCCGTGAGTTCGAACGAATTGTCCGTAGAGCTCCGAGACAGGATTGTGTCAAGGCACAGATCTGGCCAAGGGTACTAAAATATTCTGCAGCATTGAAGGTCCCCAAGAACACAGTGGCCTCAATCATTCTTAATGGAAGATTTGAACCACCAAAACTCTTCCTAGAGCTGGCCGCATGGCCTAGCTGAGCAATCGGGGGAGAAGGGAGGTGACCAAGAGACCGATGGTCACTCTGACAGAGCGCCAGAGTTGCTCTATAGAGATGGGAGAACATTCCAGAAGGACAACCTCTGCAGCACTCCACCAATCAGGCCTTTATGGTATTTGGTACTTTATTAGGATCCCTATTAGCTGTTGCAAAAGCAGCAGCCACTCATCCTGGGGTCCACACAAAACATGAAACATGACATAATACAGAGCATTAATAGACAAGAACAGCTCAAGGACCAAACTACATCAATATGTATGTATATATTTATTAACTCAGCAAAAAAAGAAATGTCCTCTCACTGTAAACTGCGTTTATTTTCAGCAAACTTAACATGTATAAATATTTGTATGACCACAACAAGATTAAACAACTGAGACATAAACTGATTAAGTTCCACAGACATGTGACTAACATAAATTGAATAATGTGTCCCTGAACTAAGGGGGGGTCAAAATCAAAGGTAACAGTCAGTATCTGGTGTGGCCACCAGCTGCATTAAGTACTACAGTGCATCTACTCCTCATGGACTGCACCAGATTTGCCCGTTCTTGCTGTGAGATGTTACCCCACTTCCACCAAGGCATCCGCAAGTTCCTGGACATTTCTGGGGAGAATGGCCCTAGCCCTAGTTCCATGCAATAATAGCTCTATTTAATACTGTACACTTTCTTGAATTGGGGACTGTGAAAAGACCCCTGGTGGCATGTCTGGTGGGGTGTGTGTGTCAGAGCCGTGAGTAAGTTGACTATGCAAACAATTTGGGATGTAAAAACACAATTCTCCCCAATTTCGTGATATCCAATTGGTAGTTACAGTCTTGGCCCTTCACTGCAACTCCCGTACGGACTCGGGAGAGGCAGCGGTCGAGAGACATGCGTTCTCCGAGATACGACCCTGCCAAGCCGCAGTGCTTAACACATTGGTCGCTTCACCCAGTAGCCAGCCGCACCAATGTGTCGGAGGGAACACCGTACAACTGGCGACCAAGGTCAGCGTGCATGCCCCTGGCCCGCCACAAAGAGTCGTTAGAGCACGATGGGACAAGGACATCCCAGTTGGCCAAACCCTTCCCTAACCAGGACGACGCTGGGCTAATTGACCGCCGCCTCATGGGTCTCCCGGTCGTCGGCCGGCTGCTACACAGCCCAGGATCGAACCCGGGTCTGTAGTGATGCTTAGACCGCTGCGCCACTCGGGAGGACCACATTCATGTTTCTTATAAAAAGAAGAAGTGATGCAGTCAGTCTCTCCTCAACTCTTAATCAAGAGAGACTGGCATGCATAGTATTTATATCAGCCCTTTGAATGGCCAGACGGATGCCACTCCTCAGTAAGGCACGACAGCCCGCTTGTAGTTTGCCAAAAGGCACCTAAAGACTCTCAGACCATGAAAAACAAGATTCTCTGGTCTGATGAAACCAAGGTTGAACTCTTTTGCCTGAATGCCAAGCGTCATGTCTGGAGAAAACCTGGCACCATCCCTACTGTGAAGCATGGTGGTGGCAGCATCATGCTGTGGGGATGTTTTTCAGCGGCGGCGACTGGAAGACTCGCCAGGATCGAGGGAAAGATGAACGGAGCAAAGTACAGAGAGATCCTTGATGAAAACCTGCTCCAGAGCGCTCAGGACCTTTGAATGAGGTGAAGGTTCACCTTCCAACAAGACAACGACCCTAAGCACACAGCCAAGACAACGCAGGAGTGGCTTTGGGACAAGTCTCTGAATGTCCTTGAGTGGCCCAGCCAGAGCCCAGACTTGAACCCCGACCGAACATCTCTGGAGAGACCTGAAAATAGCTGTGCAGTGATGCTCCCCATCCAACCTGAGAGAGCTTGAGAGGATCTGCAGAGAATTGGGGAAACTCCACAAATACAGGTGTGCCAAGCTTGTAGCGTCCTACCCAAGAAGACTCAATGATGTAATCGCTGCCAAGGGTGCTTCAACAATGTACTGAATAAAGTGTCTGAATACTTATGTAAATGTGATATTTCAGTTAATTTTTAATACATTTGTAAAAATGTCTAAAAACAGTTTTTGCTTTGTCATTATGGAGTATTGTGTGTAGATTGCTGTAGGGGGGAAAATGATTGAATCCATTTTAGAATAAGGCTGTAACGTAACGAAATGTGAAAAAAGTCAAGGGGTCTGAACACTTTCCAAATACTTTTACATTTACATTACATTTAAGTCATTTAGCAGACGCTCTTATCCAGAGCGACTTACAAATTGGTGCATTCACCTTATGACATCCAGTGGAACAGCCACTTTACAATAGTGCATCTAAATCTTTTAGGGGGGGGGGGGGGGCAGAAGGATTGCTTTATCCTATCCTAGGTATTCCTTTTCCCCATGCATCAAGTTATCGGGGTTGGGTTAAATGCAGAAGACACATCTCAGTTGAAGGCATTCAGTTGTACAGCTGGCTAGGTATCCCCCTTTCCCCTTTTATCGTTGTATTTATTCAGTGTTATTTTTCTCTCTGCATTGTTGGGCCCATAAGTAAGCATTTATTTCACTGTTAGTTTACACTTGTTATTTACAAAGCATGTGACAAATACAATTTTAATTGATATTCAAGATTCATTCTTGATTATCCATTATCACGGTAGCATCCAAGTGGTTAGATATTCATCAAAAAGAAAGGAGGACCAAGGCACTCTTCATATAATTAATTAAAATGCATTCATTAGTATGGCATGTTCAATAGAAACAACGTTTTTTTAAACCCGACGCGTTTCGGCTGCATGGCCTTGGTCAGGGAGTCCCTTCCTCTTTCTACTGGTTAGATATTCTTGTTTAGAAAAAAACAGACATTTCAATTGGGCACAACATAATCTGAAACAAATACAAACTGGAAATGCATCCAAAAAACATGACTACTTTAAAAGGGATTCTCCGGTACTTTTGTGTACATTTTAGCCAATAGTTCTGAAGTAGCATTCACAAGCCAAAACATTTCCCTGAAAATTGCATACTACACATTTGCAGATTTGTACACCACGTCATTGCTCTCTCTTGCTCTGCTGTGGGTGCATCATGTGCATCTTGCTAGCTGTCACTGATATGGTGAGGGGCTGAAGCTCATTGGTTGAACTTGAATTGCTAGGGGGCTGGCTCACGTGGCGGAAAATGCACATCTTCCAGAAAACTGTTGCTTTCAAAACTAGGGATTTCTTGGCTAATTGAGGTAAAACACTAATTCTGCTCATAGATTATGCATGTATGAACTACACGTCGACACGTCCAGTCAAAAGCGAGAAGTAAAAAAAAAAAAACACTTGGTCGCCAAAGTTCCAGAGCATATCTTTACACAAATGAATTTGTCCAAATACTTATGACAACTTGAAATGGGGGGGGGACGATATAGATCAAATCCAAGTTTATTGGTCGCATACACAGTTTAGCAGATGTTATCGCAGGTACATCAAAATGCTTGTTACTGGCTCCTAACAGTGCTGTAAAAAATGTCATGTAAGTACACAAATAAGAAAAAATTTGAAACAAGAAATCACAAATGACAGGATGAATCCAGCTAACAACCCAAATAACACTATCAGTAATCCAAATACAATCTGTGTATATAAACCAAGATATATCTACACACGAAGAATGTACATGTACAGCAGTAGATTTATTAGTGAACTTATGTCAAGAATTCAGTTGATAAATACAATAACATGCAACGCACAGTAGTAGATCTATTAGATTGAGCAATGTGAAGAATACAGTATATGAACACACAGGGTGAAAACAGTATAAAATAAATGTTCCAGTGTTTAATGTCTCTATATACATGGGGCAGCAGCGTTGGCTGTGTGTGTGTGTATCAGTGGCGTTTTTTTTATTTTTTATAAATGTGTGAGCATGTTCTTATTTCGATTACAACATATTGGATGACTGTCATTCATATTCCATTCACCTAGCTCAATATAACATCGATAGGTTTAGGCTACTACATGATCCAAAATGTTCCCCTATTCCCATCATTAGGTTGCTACAACCTAGTCTATGAATGTAAGTTTACAAAGTAGGCGCACAGGTCAAGAGAGATTTGGAGTAATCAAGGTGACAGACATTGATACATACCGCTTTGCACACTCTTGCCTGCATCTAGCTGATCTAGGATGTGATCATTAGTCCAACAGTTGCAAAATAGTTTATACTTAACAAATTCAGGTATGTTTATTCCCATTTTTTTCAGTTTGCTTCTGTTTTAGAATTTTTTTTAAACAGAATTGCCAGAATGAATAGACCTGATCACAAGCAAACAGTTCATTTTCATAGCCGCCACATACAAACAGCATGAACCCTTTGATCATTGTATAATTCTTTCTCGCATCTACGCACTCTCCTCCTCTCACCTTTTTCCTTCACGTGTGGACATCAGCTGTCTGTGACCAGGCAAAAAAAAACTTTCTAAGCCAAACCGTCATATCATAACAGCTAACCGCTACACACAGCCTCCTTCGTTGTCACCATATTAGCTAGTCATAGTCAACATAGTTATTAGAAATAACGCGTTAGTAAAGCCGCTACAATCATCCAGTACAATGTAGTCAGCAAGCAGTTTAGCACTTACACCGACAGGCCCGAGGGCAATATATTTATAAAACCTAAAGCTTACATTGGAAGAGTTCTAGTGTTGGGTAGCCATAGCCAGCTAACTAACATAGCATCCCTCACTGTTTCAGCCAGGCGTTTGAGTAGGTTAAATTAGCTAAGTAAGCAGGGGGACACACACACACAAAAAAAACAATGAAAGAGCTAGCTCTTGCTCTTTTGCTTCTCCTTCATTTTTAAAGAAATTCATTTGTTTAAAACTGTTCAACTATTGTCTCTCTCTCTCTCTCTGAGTCTACTCACCACATTTTATGCACTGCAGTTGTAGCTTATGCTTTCAGTACTAGATTCCTTCTGATCCTTTGATTGGGTGGACAACATATCAGAGCTCTTGCAGCATGAACTGAGGTTGGTTGACATCCTCTGGAAGTTGTCATAATTACTGTGTAAGTCTATGAAAGGGGGTGAGAACCATGAGCCTCCTAGGTTTTGTATTGAAGTCAATGTACCCAGAGGACGGAAAGTAGTAGTCCTCAGGCTACACCATTGTGTTGAGGCTTCTGTAGACCTTCATTGCAAAACAGTGCGTTTATATAAATAATTGCATGACGTGAATATATTTAGTATAGTTTTATCTAAAAAGGTTTACCTTTGTGTGTTTTCTTTGTCTCTTACTTACTCCAGGAGTACTACTTACTACTCTAACTACAGGAGATGGTTGTTGGCTGATCAGCAGTCTGATGGCCTTGAGATACAAGCTGTTTTTCAGTATAGAGCCACATTTTTAAGTTTTAGCTTCACTATCCAAATAAATACACAGGGGAATCTTGTTGGACATTTGAATAAATATGATTTCCTTCAAATTCTTTATTTCAAAGGGTACAAATCTGGCTTTGTGATGCAGGGTTGCCCTAAAGGGGAGAATTGTAACTAAGAATGTTGGCAATGAGATAAAGCAGGCTCAGATAAAGAGTTTTGTGAAGTACATTGGAAACATGAATAGTTATTGAATAATCAGGTTTGGCCACTCATTAAGCACAAGCTTCCAAATGAGAGTGAACCGATTCATTCTTCATCATGGGGTTTCTAAACATCACGTAATAGAACTTCCTTTGAAAGGATATGAACCCGGTGTTTGGGAGGGGCTAGTACATTCATAAGCAGGAGGGTAGTACATTGAATCACAGCAGCCTGTTCACTGTGACTCCCTTCTCAAGGATGCAAGAGGAGACTAAAGCAAATCAGAAGACTTGGTACTGAAAAGGAAAACAAAAAAATAAAGTTAGACAACCCCAGAAAAGACATTAATTTCCACACATTCTCTGCTAAAAGAATGGGTGGACCTGTGGAACATAAACGGGATAAATCTGTTGGACTTTGACACAAAGTATATATTGAAAAGTATGTGGACACCCCTTCAAATTAGAGGATTTGGAGATTTCAGCCACACCTGTTGCGGACAGGTGTATAAAATGGAGCACACGGTCATGCAATCTCCATAGACAAACATTGACAGTAGAATGACCTTACTGAAGAGCTCAGTGATGCTCACCCATCAAAATAAAAACATTTAGCATTTCACTGCTACATCATACTCAATCACATCACCCATATTTTGTTATTCTATTTTCTTATTATACAAAGCGAGGTCCATGCAAAAATTGCTTGTTGAGCTCGGTGTGGAAGAACTTGACTGGCCTGCACAGAGCCCTGACTTCAACCCCATCGAACACCTTTGGGATGAATTGGAACGGCGACTTCTTATTATATAAAAATAAATAAAACGGTGTGCTCAGAAGTCCATCTTCTTACCATGGCCAAGGGTGCTACAACTCTCTGTCTTCAGAGATATTAGTGGCCACATTTCCTGAGTATCCAACTTGAGAGCTGTAACACAAAAGTCGAGCACTGGTCACCATGCCTGTTTTTCTGGGTGACCAGGAGGGCAAACCTAGCGTGGAACTCAGACGTGTTTTGTGCTAACAAGCCACTCCTTGCCACATGTCATATGCCAAACGGTTTGCTATATGGCACGGAGTGGAATGTTATGGATACCAGGCTAGGCCAAACCCATTGGCCTCACCAATCCGCCACCCTTGCCTGCCATGTGTGTGACAACCCGTCTGGACCTCTTCAAAGACAGACACACCAACTAGCGCAATGTTTAAGAACACCAGAAGATTTTTGGGAATAAATGGCCATTCGTTTACTTTGCAGCTCCACTACTGTGGCTGGTGTGTGTATAATGATATTAAACACCAGAAAGCTTCGCAAATATAAAGCATGCAGCATTTAGCTGAAACGGCATTGGTGGCTATGACGGCAGTAAGTACTCAAAAGAACACATGAAACTGAGCAACAGTTGTTTTAGTGAGCGCAAAGAAAAGAGGGAGGAGCCATGACAGGAAACAAGCCTTGATTGGATGTTAGTTAATGAAATGAGAATGACTTACCGTGCTTTATATTTGTAGATTATAAATAGTATAAGAGAAACAACGACTAGAAAGAAAAAAGGAGAAGTTTGAATCCTTGAGGTATTATTTTGTTTAACATATAAAGTAGTTAATTTTTACTTGGCAAAGAGTTTAACACCACAACATTCCTTCTCCTTATTGTGAACAACATTAATTTAAAAAATGGGATGTCAAAAGAAAGGGGTAGTGGTATAGGTTTGTGTGCCAGTAACAATAGAAAAGTATTACAAATAACTTAATGTCTGTCCTGCAAGGTAAGGCTTGAACAGAATACTACCATGGTAATAAAAATCCATTGGTGAGCATACGTTAGAAAATGAATGATTGGTAGAGTAACAAGTAAACATTGTTGCATGATGACTAGATTTGAAAACGTTCAACATAAAACCAAACAAATACTGCTTATCCCGTTCGTCTTTATAAGATGGGAATATAGTACAATTCTTGGAACTTGTTTTGGAGAAGATGGTACGACTTGATTTAACAGGTCACCACTGTTACTGTCATTATCCACACCACTTGTAATCTCTATTACAACTTACCAAGTACAGCTAGAACACTCCCTAATATTATCCAAGTGTGGTCTGTAAGAGAAACAAACGAGGGAAGGAAGATACCATCATGAACTTGCAATGAAGATAAATCATCACTAAATAGCCTAAACACTGCTTGAACCATCAAAGAGAACACCGTACAACATGTACGGATGAGAGCTAACTGTTGTATCATCATATACAACACCAATAGATAGCAACTGGGTGACCGCTTACTTTTGGCCTCCGGGGGACCGGGTACGCGATCTGTAACACAAAGAAGAGATATTAAGGTTTGCACATACACACACAATAAATACTTTACTTGAATCAAACAATCAAATGTACAAAAAATAATGATCCAAACACTTCAAAAGGTCCCTGTAGGCACTCAAGGGTACAGGAAAAGCACCTCCTTCTCCAAACTGCTAGGCTTCCCAGGACCGCTGAAACAGAGCAGTACCTAGCCAACTGCTTTGCCCTAGTTGTCAGGCTCGCAATCTGGAGGCTACACACTGCAAGCCTGTGTATGCGTCAGAGAATGCCAAATATCAACGCCACCAGCTTGCACCTACACCCATTTCCATTCATGATGCAACAGTCAATGTTCATACTCAGAGAAATTCGGCCAGGTATCCCCGCCCACTAGATGGACTGGGGATGGGTCATGAATGCTCCAATGCTGCTGGTAGACTCGGCCACTGAGTAGGAATTGTTTGAAAGCTGATTTTAGCGTTGTAACAAGCAAAAAAAAATATCCTCCAAAATGTGTCCAAAATATCATCCAACCTTTACTGCATTAACGATGGCAGTTGTTATGCTAGTACATAATCATGTTTTACCACAGAGCTGCAGCACTCATGTCTGGTCCTGGCGAGCATACACACACACAGTCTTGCACAGATAACCTTGTGGAGATATACAATTCAGTCCCATTCAAAATCCTATTTTCCTAGCCTGTACCCTTAACCCTAGCTCCTAACCATAATTCTAACCCTAAACCCCCTACAAATAGCATTTGACCTTTTGGGAACCAACTGTCACCAGTTGGGTCAAATTTTTGTTGGTTTACTATTATTGTGGGGACTTCTGGTCCACACACACACACACACAGTAGAATGGCCTAACTGAAGAGCTCAGTGACTTTCAACGTGGCACAGTCATAGGATGCCACCTTTCCAACAAATCAGTTCATCAAATCTCTGCCCTGATAGAGCTGCCCCGGTCAACTGTAAGTGCTGTTATTGTGAAGTGGGAACGTCTAGGAGCAACAACGGCTCAGCTGCAAAGTGGTATGCCACACAAGCTCACAGAACGGGACCGCTGAGTGCTGAAGCGCGTAAAACCATCTGTCCTCGGTTGCAACACTCACTACCGAGTTCCAAACTGCCACTGGAAGTAACACAACTCATTCAGGATTATCCATTTAATCAAGGTAGCATCCACATTAATGTTAAAGTGTTTAAAAACATATTCTTATTTACAATAAAAGTGACTCCAAAATGACACAATACATTATTTACCGTTCATTTCTATTGGGCACTAAATAATCTGAAACACAACCAAAACAAACAGCAAATGCATCCAACAAATGTGCAGAGTCACAAGCTTGATGTAGTCTTTTCGTGCTATGAATTAAGGGACCAAATACTTAACTTTTTACTACTTTAATATACCTAAGAGAATTTGTCCCAAATAGTTTTGGTCCCCTAAAATGGGAGGACTATGTACAAAAAGCCTGCACTTTAACTGCATAGATATTGTATCATTTCAAAACCAAAACAACAAAAATGTTCACCATCCCAATACTTTTGTAGCTCACTGTAAAATTAGATTAGGATTGTGCCAAGCAGTATCAAAATGTACTCTACCTTGGTTTGTGGTTTTATTTGTAGCAGTGGTAGTAGCTGTTGTGGTAGTAGCTGTTGTGGTAGTAGTAGTAGTAGTAGTAGTAGTAGTAGGGGGCTTTGTTGTAGTCGGAAGGGCTATAAAGGCATGTAATAGAATTAGGCCAATAACTATTCTTGTCCAGTCTGTCACATCAATTTACTGTTGTTATCCCTCCACATACCATAATGTCTTATCAAAATAGTCTCAATATGTTTATATAAGATAGGGTCAATTCAAAAAGTCTCTTTGCTGACATATTGGTCTTCTGGTCCTAAACACCAAATGACGCACAAAATATCCAAGTTAAAATATAGGCTAAAGTGTGTTAAATAACAAACACCGAAACAAGTCTTACCTTTGCATGTGGGAATAGAAGCTGACCAGCCTTCTATTTCACATGTCAGACTGGCCTCTCCCATCATCTCATATCCATCGTTGCACTTATACGTCACAAAAGACTTGTGCTTGTAGGGTGGCGAACGACCTTGAATCCTAACGCCATTCTCAACAACAGGAGCAGGACATGAAACCACTGCAGATGTAAACAAAGAGATGTTATTCTCTATGGTTGTGAAGTAAAGGTGGCCCAAGTCTCTTATTTTTTGGTTTTAGGCTACTTGAAGCAATATAAACACAATGTTGTTATAACCACCTATGTATGTATATTATACAACTAATCTATTCAATAAATAGGCTAGATGTTTGTGTTGCATCATGATTTTAAGTGTATAGTACACATTAGGGCAGGGCTGCAAAAACCTCTTCTTGGAGATCTACTGTCCTGTAGGTTTTCAGTCCAACCCTAATTTAGCATATCTGACTCAGCTAGTTAAGGTCTTGTTGAGCAGCTAATAGGTAGAACCAGGTGTGTTAAATTAGGGTTGGACTGAAAACCCACAGGATGGTAGTTCTCCAGGAAGATGGTTGGGCAGCCCTGCATTAGGGTGTCCACTGTTCAGACCACTCCTTAGGCTGTCTCATGGACATCTGTGCCATCAGGCTTGATACTGTGATATTTATACACTTATTTTATCATCTGGACCGTGACCTTGCTCATGATTGTGTAGTGGACAGGACTGGGTAGGTTCATTTCTAAATGTAATCCGTTACCTGTCCAAAATTGTAATCAGTTACATGACCTTTGACTTACTCAAACGCAGTAATGTAATCTGATTACTTTCCCCTTAAGAGGCATTAGGAGTAGACAAAGGATCCATATATGATGACACACCAACGCATTTGGGGTGTCATCATAGTGGTCTCTGACTTGTGGTCAGACTCGCTCAGATGGAACAAACTTAAAAATTGCTCTGTTTTTCAAAGCTGAATTGAATGTCATTGAGAAAACAGAAAGGTGTTGAATCCTTTCTGAAGTCAAATAATCCAAGAAGTAATCTAGTTTTCAAAAGTATCTGTAATCTGATTACAATATCTTATCAGTGTGAACAGTTCATACGAACAGTTCTATGTTTTTAACAACCATAATTATGACTGTTCAAAACAGAAGGGGGTACAAAGGCAAGCTTTCAACGTACTTTTACACTCAGGTGGAGCTGGCTGGAATTCCCCGTCCTTTTCACAGACTATGGATTTAGTTCCAACCAGAGTGAATTCCTTCTCACAGCTATATTCCACAACACTTCTATAGCTGTACTCGTCTTCAGGTGGGATAACAGGTCCACCGTTGACAATGGTGGGGGGCTTTCCACACTTCACCACTGCAGAGTAGAACAAAAAAGCAGTTATGAACCATTTTGATCTAGGCACAAGCATAGAACCGTTACAGTTATTGTTATTTTCACTTGACATGCTCCTTCAGATGACTAACCTTCACATACAGGAACTCTGCCATCCCAGCCTCCAACCAAACAGTTCCTTACACCGCTGCCCACAAGTGTATAGCTGAAAAAGTGAATGATTAGACAGTATTTGGAGCATTGCTTTTAGGATAGCAAGGGTTACAACAGAGACAACTCTGATCTCAAGCAAGATAGTAAGGGAAGATCATAGGCTAAACATTAAACATTTCCTTCAGCTTTTAGGGGGGAAGTTTGATTAAGGCCTACCTGGAAATCATAAAATTAGGCCTACAAATTAACAGCTTTGTGAAGCATGACAGTTGACATGTTAAAGCACTTAGTTCAGCCCATGAAGATAGACTCATCATGGACATTGCCAATAAGGGCTTCCAGCATTTTAAAATGGCCAACTGGGTGGGGATTGCTATGAGTTGGGAGCCCAGTGAAGAAGAATAAAAATTGACAACTTTAAAACGTAGGGGTCAGATGCTATAATGGCACAGATACAAAGATGAGTGCTCTCTCTATGGATCAGCCCTATGAGAGACACAGAGAGACAGAGAGACATGAGGCAAATAGCCTTGTACTGACCCAGTGTCACAAAAAGCAACAGCCCTGGCGCCAAACAGAACCCCCGAGAGATTATATCGGCCGTTTAGCACTTCTCCTGGTGAGCCACACGGCCGTACTGAAACAACCATAAAGAAAAATAGTCATGTACGGAGGAAATGTAGGCTAGCCTGACCTGTTTTGTGCCAACATCCCACTCCTTGCCACTCTGTGTCATATGCCAAACATGACATGGAGTGGCTAGGAGTGGAATGTTGAAACAAAACAGGTCCAGATTCCAGGCTAGGCTACTTTTTCAGTGAGTTTTATGAATGGGCAATGAATATATCAAGTTGTGAGTGGGTGGGTAAAAACTGTTTAGTGAAAAGCATGAGCTGGTGCATACCCAAAAGAGTTAGAGGAGGTGCTGACTAACGGTGAGTAAACTATAGGCTATAAAAATAAATAAGAGAGTTGCACACTGTATACACAAGCTCCCAGTTATTTATTGGGTAAACCACCAACTTTCTGCATCACTGTGCCTTCTTCAGGGTAATATCATGAATGCTTGACCCAGCTTATATAAACAACCAGTGCAATTAATGCAACCATTGACTAGTGAGGAATATGTCATAGTAATTAGGGTGGTGAGGATGAAAAAGTTACTGTTAAAAGACAATAGTTTACAGCATGATAAAAATATATTAGGCTATTGTTTTCATCATATTACAACATGATTAGATATTGTACATAGTATTAACATGAAAATGCATTTTACTATTTCATATATATTTCCAATTAATTTCATCTTAGTTACATGCAATCCTTTGGTTCAAACGCGATGCATAATAAGCATCTCTACAAGGAAACATCTGGCTGCACGCTGATAAGCTGTGGAAAGAACATGTTCATTTAGCAGACCTGGTCATAAAAAAAGGGGGACTTGTTTATAGAAAAGGGCCTGAGGTCCAAGTCAACATTCAGACCACTAGTATTTTTGTATACGAGATCCAGGAGGCCTCCCTCTGTAGTAGTAGAGTCTCAATGTTACCGCCTCTCCTTGGTAGGGTAACATGCTCGATACCATTCTGTATTTGATGAAAGAGATAGGATGGTTAGCTTCAACAGAGTGGGCTGCTACTGGATAGTCAGTGTTCTTACACCTGATTGAGCTGCGGTGTTCGGCTATGCCTTGTTTTAATTTTTCCCACCTTTGTCCTACATGGGTTTTCCCACATGGACAGGTGAGGAGATGGATTCCTCCATGTGTCTTGCATGAGATGACACCACTAACAGGGACGTTTTTATTATGACACACCTCACTATTGTCATTGGTTGCACAAACGGTTTGTCTACATAACCTGAGGTGCGTTCAGTTCGCTTGAACGGTTGCTACACTGCAGAACGGTTTGTGCTGAACGACACATTTCCCCAAATCGCTCTGGAACAGACTTTGAGGTACATTTGCTCCCGTGTGGCGAGGTGTGGCTTGAAGCAATGAGTGACGTATTTAAAAAGGACAGAGCCACGATGTCAAGGCTCCCCAACCCCTCCACGTTTTTCAACAGGTCGTTCCGTACAGCACCGTTTCCGTTTAATTGAACGCTCCAGAATGTAAACATTTACTGAACGCAGCCCTGGTTCAAGCATTCATGATATTACCCTGAAGAAGGCAGTGATACTGAAACATTGGTGGTTTACCCAATAAATAACTGGGAGCTTATATAGGAGTGGGAGACTATTTTTTTTATTACTAAAAACATTTACAGGAATATGGCCGAACGTTTTAGCACAATAAAAAATACAATTATTGGAATTACATTCGCATGTCAGTTTCACTGTACTCCACACGCCAGCAGTACAGGTGACTGATGGAGACCCTCCTGCACTGACATATCCAATTGCACACTCAAAAGTTGCTTTTGTTCCATCTCCAAATGTCTCTTGAGTTGATTTAAGAACCATGTTTGACCCTTCTAACGGTATGGGTTTGGAGCAGTCTTGACCTGAAAACAAAGGAGACAAAATTGAATGACCAAGGTGGACAAATACTGGAGACAACACCTTCAAAACCCACATTGTCTCACGTCAGATGGCCTCATTCTAACCCGACACGCAGTTGCCAGGAGCCATGTGTCTAACTAAACGTGAAACTCATGGTGCTTTCAAGACAACTCAGACACTCGAAGGGTTAACATTTACGTACGTGTTCTGCGTAAAGCTTCCCATTGGTCGATTCTGATATTTTCCAAGTGGGAAGCTCTGAGCTCATTTTTCTACAGTGGGTTTCCAAGTCGAAAATTTTAGTTTTGAGCTGTCTTGAAAGCAGCATCTCTTAAAATGTAGATTTTGCTCATTCTCCAAACACTAGTTCCTAGTTTTGAAAATCACGCAGATGTAAAGCACTGGTTACCAGAGACGGAAGTGGAAGCGAGACACCCCACTCTGTTTTTTTTCTGGTTCAATTAAAGGCAAATGAACTAAGTAGATCAGACTCAGTTACCAGTGCATTGGTGTCTATAGGAGACCCACCCCGTTAAGTAGACTAGAATTTTCCCCCAAATGTAAGCAGCCTGAGTGAACCATCTTTGCTGGCTCCTACGGAAAGACATGCTTGATCAGCACCTCTTGCCCCAGCTAGCAGCCTTGTGCTAGCTAGTTTGCTAGTTTGTTGATGAAGTTGTATGCACTAAAGATACGGGACTGTTCTAAGAAATCACCATGCATCTGACTGACAACTGGCACTGTCTCACTACTTTGTAACGTTTGGCTAACGCGATGACGTCGCAGCTAGAACCGTCAGCTGTGCTGCAGAATTCGGCACACTAATCAGAACATTAACTATAATGAAAACGAATGTGTGTTATTCGATAGAATTTCAGTACACTATCGGTGTAGACGGCCGTCGCGCAATCTGACGTGAGCCAATGCTTCAAACCATAGATGGTATAAGCAAAGACAGTACAGTATGAAGATATACAGGCTGTACCACAACCGGTCGGGATTGGGAGTGCCATAGTGCGGCGCACAATTGGCCCAGCGTCGTCCGGGTTTGGCCGGTGTAGGCCGTCATTGTAAGTTGTTCTTAACTGACTTGCAAAGTTAAATAAAAGGTTTAAAAAAATGCTATGTCATGGCAACGTTATCTAGCATAGCTCACGCGAAGAAACGCGTCGTCTGGTCTACCAGTCGCGTCGCACTGAACTGCGCATGTCGTCAACTGAAAAGGCACTCCTATTCCATATAAAGTTGGTCTAACAAAAAATGTTAACGTGTCAGTGTCACACGGTTGTAGTAATGACAGGCTCAGCTATATAAAGACATTGGCTCGAATCTAGGTTGCCTTTCGAATATTTCACTTCACAGACTTGCCATATTTCTAACCCGGTCGAGAAGGGCGTAATTGCGGCTCGCAAGTAAGGGCGTTCCTGCATGTGGGCATTTCTGTACGAACTCCTCTTTATACTTCTATTGGGGGTGCTCCAGTACATAACGTTGGATGCCAACCACTGATAAACCCTGTAGAAGAAGCTAGCTAGGACACCAGGAGACACTGGCCGTGTCCGAATACCCATATTTGCATCCTAAAATAGGCCACTTGAGTATGCGAAAGAAGAAAGTTTAATTTTATAAAAATATTTGAGATTCTTTAAAGTAACCACTCTTCACCTTGATGACAGCTTTGCACCCACTTGGTATTCTCTCAACCAGCTTCACCTGGAATGCTTTTCCAACAGTCTTGAAGGAGTTCCCACATATGCTGAGCACTTGTTGGCTTTTCCTTCACTCTGCAGTCTAACTCATCCCAAACCATCTCTATTGGGTTGAGGTCAGATGAATGTGGAGGCCAAGTCATCTGATACAGTCTCCATTACTCTCCTTGGTCAAATAACCCTTACACAGCCCGGAGGTGTGTTTTGGGTCATTGTCCTGTTGAAAAACAAATGGATAGTCCCACTAAGCTTGCCTAGTTAAATAAAGGTTAAATAAAAATAAAAAAATAAGCGCAAACGAGATGGGATGGCGTGTTGCTGCAGAATGCTGTGGTAGCCATGCTGTTGAAGTGTCCCTTGAATTCTAAATAAATCACAGACCGTGTCAACCGCAAAGCACGCCCACCATGCTTCATGGTGGGAAACACACATGCAAAGATCATCCGTTCACCTACTCTGCGTCTCACAAAGACACGGCAGTTAGAACCAAAAATCTCAAATTTGGACTCATCAGACCAAAGGACAGATTTCAACCGGTTTAATGTCCATTGCGCGCGTTTCTTTATTGGTGTCCTTTAAACAGTGGTTTCTTTGCAGCAATTTGACCATGAAGGACTGATTCATGCAGTCCCCTCTGAACAGTTGATGTTGAGGTGTGTCTGTTACTTGAACTCTGTGAAGTATTTATTTGGGCTGCAATTTGAGGCTGGTAACTAATGAACATGTCCTCTGTAGCAGAGGTAACTCTGGGTCTTCCTTTCCTGTGGCGGTCCTCATGAGAGCCAGTTTCATCATAGCGCTTGATGGTTTTTACGACTGCACTTGAAGAAACATTTTAAGTTCTTGATATTTTGCGGAATGACTGACCTTCATGTCTTAAAGTAATGATGGACTGTCGTTTCTCTTTGCTTATTTGAGCTGTTCTTGCCATAATATGGACTTGGTCTTTTACCAAATAGGGCTATCTTCTGTATACCACCGCTACCTTGTCACAACACAACTGATTGGGTCAAACGCATTAAGGAAATACATTTCACAAAATGAACAAGGCACACCAGTTAATTGAAATGCATTTCAGGTGACTACCCCATGAAGCTGGTTGAGAGAATGCCAAGAGCTTTGCCAAGAGCAAAGCTGTCATCAAGGCAAAGGGTGGCTATTTGAAGAATCTCAAATATAAAACATTTATTTATTTATTTTTTAAATTGGTTACATGATTCCATATGTGTTATTTCATAGTTTTGATGTCTTCACTATTCATTTACAATGTAGAAAATAATACAAATAAAGAAACCCCATTGAATGCATAGGTGTTCTAAAACTTGACTGGTACTGAACACCTAAAATAACATTGCAGGACTGTGGTTGGGTTCAGGACCAGTTCTTGTGGTAGCGTGTGGGAGTCGGACAGAAAGCCAGAGGAGTGAAACTGGGCTGACATTCTGCACATTTTCTCATCAATGAAACATCTGATCAATACATTTTTATGTTCCCAAAACTGTAATCTGTTACGAACACATTGTACTAAATTTGATAGACTTGAAGCTTTGCCAAAGTTGAAAAAAAATGACATTGTTTAGAAGGAGTGCAAGGTTGAATTGAGTTTGTGCACAGATACACTTCACAGAGGAGGCGTAACGTAACGGAAATATACAAATACATGCTATAATGAGCCAATAGGATCTCGCTAGCTCGTGCTTGGCTTTGCCCACTATGCTTCCTTTGCTCCCATTGTAAACGACACAGATAGGTATTGATAACTAACCCCAAAAAACATTGTCACAAACGCATTGCGCCTCTAGGTTTGAAAACTGTGGTATAAGCAAAAACAGTACAGTATGAAGATATGCTAAAACTGCTTCTCCAATAGCAATAGACCCAGTCGGTATTAGATGCATCATTGTGACCCTGCGCGCCTGTGGGGAAGACAACCAGTGGTTACCCCATCGGCTTACTGCAGACTTTCAAAAACTATTTTATTGTAGTCTGCTTGTTTTAGTCAATTACAAAAGTACATTTAAGAATAGTACATGTCTAAAGATGTTCAACATTGCCTTCTCACTACTAAAAACATAATATTATGGGGATTACATCATGCCCCTTTTCATGACAATGCTAAGAGCCAATTGAGTGAGTGCTAGCTAGCTAGCGGAATATTCCCATAGAAAAAAAAGATTGCCGTTTTGAAACTGCAGTAAAAGTGCAGTGGATTGTACCAAGACTGCCAACCTATTTTGTAAGGGTTAAGCTAGCTAAACGTCTTAGCTGTGATTAAATGTTTTACACACACACACACACACACACACACACACACACACGGAAAGCATTCAGATCCCTTTACTTTTTCCACATGTTGTTACATTACAGCCTTATTCTAAAATTGATTAAATATGTGTTTTTCCTAATCAATCCACATCCCATAATGACAATTAAAACAGGTTTAGAAAATTTTGCAAATGTATAAAAAATTAAACAGAAATATCTTGGTTTACATTTCAGACCCTTTGCTAAGAGACTATAAATTGAGCTCAGGTGCATACTGTTTCCATTGATCATCATTGAGATGTTTCTGCAACTTGATTGGAGTCCACCTGTGGTAAATTTAATTGATTGGACATGATTTGGAAAGGCACACACCTGTCTATATAAAAAGGTCCCACAGTTGACAGTGCATGTCAGAGCAAAGACCAAGCAGTGAGGTTGAAGGAATTGTCTGTAGAGCTCCGCGACAGGATGTTGTCGAGGCACAGATCTGGGAAAGGGTACCAAAACATTTCTGCAGCATTGAAGGTCCCCAAGAACACAGTGGACTCCCATCATTCTTAAATGGAAGAAGTTCTGAACCACCAAGACTCTTCCTAGAGCTGGCCGCCCGGCCAAACTGAGCAAACGGGGTTGAAGGGCCTTGGTCAGGGAGGTGACCAAGAATCCGATGGACACTGACAGCTCCTGAGGTCCTCTTTGGAGATGGGAGAACCTTCCAGAAGGCCAGCAATCTCTGCAGCACTCCACCAATCAGGCCTTTATGGTAGTGGCCAGATCCTCAGTAAAAGGCACATGACAGCCCACTTGGAGTTTGCCAAAAGGGATCTAAAAGGACTCTCAGACCATGAAAAACTAGATTCTCTGGTCTGATGAAACAAATTTAAAAACTTTGGCCGGAATGCCAAGCGTCACATCTGGAGGAAACCTGGCACTATCCCTATAGTGAAGCATGGTGGTGGCAGCATCATGCTGTGTCAATGTTTTTCAGCGGCAGGGACTGGGAGACTAGTCAGGTTTGAGGGAAAGATGAATGGAGTAGAGTACAGGGAGCCTAGACGAAAACCTGCTCCAGAGCGCTCAGGATCTCAGACTGGGGCGAAGGTTCACCTTCCAACAGGACAACGACCCTAAGAACACAGCCAAGACAACGCAGGAGTGGCTGCGGGACAAGTCTGGATGTCCTTGTGGCCCAGCCAGAGCCTGAACCAGATCGAACAGCTCTTGAGAGACCTGAAAATATCTGTGCAGCGACGCTCCACACCTAACCTGACAGAGCTTGAGAGGATCTGCAGAGAATAATGGGAGAAACTCCCCAAGTACAAGTATGCCAAGCTTGTAATGTCATACCCAAGAAGACGCCAGGCTGTATTCGCTACCAAAAGTGCTTCAACTAAGTACTGAGTAAAGTGTCTGAATACTACAAATATGCACAAACCATTTGACAATCAATAACTAATTCACCGCTTGTCACAAAATGAAACTAGATATGACTTATTTTATAAATGTCTAGCATAGTTTTACAACCTTTGTTTTAAGAAGAAATTCAAGCTGACTTGATAGAAATACATAACTATGGCATCTATAAAATGCCATTTAAACGGTATAAATCAATAGCGTTTTCACTGATGACATAAACAAGGTATGATTTATTCTATAAATGTCTAGTGTACTTTTACAGCCTTTGCTTGGAGTAGAAATTCCAGTTTCGATTTGATAAATACATAAAATCTCAAATATTGCTTTTAAAGACAGAAAAAAATCTGTAACTAATTCAGTGATACACAGAAAAGTGACATTATGCATTTATTTGCAATAACTTCAAAGAAATGTTAATTTCAAGTGCAATTTGTTCTATATGAAGTTGTACAATGTTTACAATCTTACATTGTATGCCAAATCAATGTTTGCATTTTTAGTGCAACACATTTTAAAGTAGTTACAAGGCACAACAGTCATTTATTCATGTCTCTAATTTAACAAGAAAGAGGGCCCTTCCAATCATTTTCTACTTTGGCTTTGTTGAAGTTCTTCTTTGTCATCTCCAGACAAGCTGAACGGTACCATCTCCTGAGGTAATAGATTCAACTGTTCAACACTTAAAGCCAAATATTTTATACCCTGGGTATTTCTAGAACACATTCTGGAAAGTCTATAGATTCAGTTGTCACTTTATTAGGTACAACCCCCTTTGCATCTTGAACAGCGTGAATTCAAAACTGTTGATGAAACTGGGAAAGGAGCTAGACTGTTCACGTTATGTCCAGTTGGAGGTTATTACAGTCAGTACACGTTTTGGAAATGTTTTGACTTACAAAAGACCATCAGACTGTGCTGTCATTTTGCACATTCTAAAGTTCTAACAGTAACAGAATACCTGAATACTTCTCTGCATGCTTCAGTGTCGAGCAAGCCAAGATCACGGGACTTGGTGTATGTAGGAGCAATTTATTTTTGTGAATAGGGTGGTGAACCTAATAAAAAGTGGCGAGTCTAGAGATCACAGACAACTCCTTTTGAGCAGTGTCTGTCTGTTATACGTTTGATCAATGGGTATAATGGTAAATCTGATCCCCAAGGTCCTCATAGGCTCACTTGGATATTTAGAGTTGGAGGTAAAGAAAAAAAGATGAAACTAGGACATTAAAACACTGGCAGAATTCTTTCATCTACATAAAATATGTATTTTAAAGTATAAATACCTTTCTAACACCACTGTCTTTCTGGATGTTTTAAAAGGTTTGCAAATAGTTATTTCTGCAAGGAATGTGAATCGAAAGGGATATGGTAATACCCATGTAGGTGACGTAGTTTCTCTACTGGTATAATGTGTATAAATGTGTGGTAGTTGCACACCTCCCTGCTGAATTATGTAGAGCTGATTTGGGCAAGTAGATTCTTTGTGGGGTCAGTTTGCGCTGTTCTGTGAAGGGAGTAGTACACCGCGTTGTACGAGATCTTCAGTTTCTTGGCAATTTCTCCCATGGAATAGCCTTCATTTCTCGGAACAAGAATAGACTAACGAGTTTTGGAAGAAGTGCTTTGTTTCTGGCCATTTTGAGCCTATAATCGAACCCACAAATGCTGATGCTCCAGATACTCAAATTGTCTAAAAGCCAGTTTTATTGCTTCTTTAAATCAGACCAGTTTAAATGTGCTAACATAATTGCAAAGGGTTTTCTAATGATCAATGAGCCTTTCAAAATTATAAACTTGGATTAGCTAACACAACGTGCCATTGGAACACAGGAGTAATGGTTCCTGATAATGGGCCTCTGTACGCCTATGTAGATATTCCATAAAAACTCAGCTGTATCGAGCTACAATAGTCGTTTACAACATTAACAATGTCTACACTGTATTTCTGATCAATTTGATGTTATTTTAAAGGGACTTTTTTTTGTTGCTTTTCTTTCACAAACAAGGACATTTCTAAGTGACCCCAAACTTTTGAACTGTAGTGTATGTTATGGTTCACTCTTAGTTTTCCTTAACTCCACTGTGGAATGTCCATGTTGATCCTATTGGTTGTCTTGGTCCTCTTGATCTACCAACCGGTCTTCTTTGTTAGTCAGGCCTGACCCCTTCATCCTGTAGTTTTTTTCCTGTAATCTAATTTAATATGACTTAAGATGCCAAATGTTATGGCCAGGCCCCTTCTAATAGGGTATAGCAGACTCGTTAGAACTTTGACTACATGCCCTCTAGACGGACTACATGCCCTCTATCAAAAACTGTCATGTTTACACAAAACAAAAGGCTGTAAAAGTATGCTAGACATTTATAGAATAAATCCTACATAGTTTGATGTTTGTGACAAACGGTGAATTAGTTAATGATTTATACAGCTTTAATTGCATTTTAAAGATTTGCATTTCCATCAAATCTGGAATTTTTATTCAAAACAGGTTGTTTGTAAAATGTCATTTATAGACTAAACCATATCTATTTTTATGTTTGTGACAATCAATGAATTAGTTATTGATTTTTACCATTTAAAATGGATTTTGGCTAATGTATGTTGAATGTCCGAATCTAAAAACAACTTTACCTCGGGTCTTTCCATTGGCTCTATTTCCCTGCATGGAAGCATTGCAAACCATCGGTTTGGATTTTTGACCTGGCTTCATGTACTCCTGAACAACACTGCAGCCTATCGACATGTTGTGTTATTTCTGTATAACAAAAATAAATAATCGACGACCAAGTTGCCGATTTTACAATGGGGGTCAATAGGAAACTAATGTTGGTTTCCCCAAATTTGTATCCCAACTTTTCTCATTACGTTCTCAAACCCTGGCCTGGTCTATTTGACAAGCGTTCCCGGAAGACTCGGAGTGTTGCGCCTCTGGGTTTAGAAACTATGTGGTACACGCTTCAAACCAATGAATGAAAACATGCACTCGGAGAAATAGAGTTCTGCTTCTAGATGACCCTACCTTGAACAGTGAGAACCATGAAGGCAAGGTGGACCATCCAGATTGTCAAGGACCAACAGACGTCTTTAGAGGGCTGCATGACGTCGTCGTTTCCTGTAACAAACAGCAGCAGCACACGGTTTCCTGGATTGGTTGGTTTGCTCTGTACTGTAAAGTTTGATCCCCTCTTATACGGATGAATTTTTCTCAATATCCACTTGTTGTAATCACACTGTGTTCATAATAAAATACAGGCACAACTAAGTTAGCTAGCTGGTACTGGAGACTGCGAGCTAGCTAGCATGGCTAATTAACGTTAGCTAGCTACTGTGTTTGCGTACATCGCACTTTCTTCTATAACAATGTCCAATAATGATCAGTTTTAGTATTAGGAAAACTCATAGTCTTACCTTAATGTTCAAGTAGTCTAGCTACGACTTCTTCAACTGGCAACTCTGTCTGCCTGTTTCGCAACAGCAAATTAACGTTTATTTTGCGAACTTCCTGGATGGCAGCGGTCTTGAAGCTCGTGAGAATCATGGAATTTGCGGTTTGCCTTCAAAATAAAAGTTCCCCATGTAAACTAATCAAAAGAGTGGAATAATGGCATATTTGGACTAAATAGTGCTAAACAAGGTTGTAATGGTGTTACATAACTTAAAAATAAAATACAATAATGAATTATATTTACAATAAATACAAACAGTCGAAATCCCACTGTGGATGTATTAGATCAGGGGTCTCAATTTGTCTATCACTGTGTGTAGCCAATTGATGTGATAACCATCTTGAGGGATGACAGAAATACTTTCCCAGAAACCTTCTCAATTAAACGTTAACTGTAAAGTAGGTTTACATGGCAGAAGTAGTGTATATCATGAGTAAGTATGTTATTTATATATATTATTTGTCATTTGCTAACTTAGCCCTGAAATGAGCAATGGCTCTGTACTGCTGCTGCTATCAACACATTAGATGGCACATTCCTCACTAGCTATATGCCCAATTAAAGGGGAATTATACAAAATAAAACATTTCTTTCATCCCCCCCCATCCCTGAAAAAGGTATTCAGATTTAAGCATTGACATGGGCCCTCCGAGTTGTTTTAACCATTATTCTACCAGGTATATTGCCAGAAAATATAGCGCACAACTTTCTATTGTACACTAAGTACCTGGGGAAGAGTTGCAGGAAGAGAAGAATGTGCCTATTTGAAAGCTAGTTTTGTAGCTCAC
The DNA here is from genome assembly GCF_029448725.1 of Salvelinus fontinalis. Lineage (NCBI taxonomy): Eukaryota > Metazoa > Chordata > Actinopteri > Salmoniformes > Salmonidae > Salvelinus > Salvelinus fontinalis. Next base: position 15,615,372 of record NC_074672.1, on the reverse strand, counting down.
AACATGTAAAAAAAACTATTTTTAAGTAGCTCATTCTAGAAAAGTTTGGAGACCGCTGTATTAGACAGACTGGACTGCATAATTGCATTGCAATTATTATACATATGCACCGTCACCCAATTTCCAGCGGTGGAAAGTCTATCCAACTATCATACTTGAGTAAAAGTAAAGATACCTTAATAGAAAATGACTCAAATAAAAGTAATTCAGTAAAATTCTACTTGAGTAAAAGTATAAAGTTTAAAAAATAAAAAAAATAGACGTCTATGTTTGCTTCACATTTAGTCCAGTCTGATCCAGCCTTGATTTGGTCCAAACATAGATGTCTATAAATGACATATTTTCAACTTTCATTGAGAAATGAAAATGTACCTGATTTCAATGTCCGGAAAATACATATTTTCACCTTTCATTCAGAACCTAAATCGAACTTCAACGTCTGGAAAAATACATACTTTAAACGTCTTTTCAGCTTAACTTTTGTTTACTGGGACTATTCTTGTAGGCAGTGATGGATTTAGGTATAGGCGACATGTGCAGCCGCCCAGGGCGTGCACAGGGCGTCCGCACAATATTTTTTGTAATGGTGACATTGATATAATAATTATAATTGATATAAAAGTAAAAGTCACCCAGTAAAATCCTACTTGAGTAAAAGTGTAAAAGTATTTGGTTTTAAATGTACTCAAGTATCAAAAGTACATTTAATTGCTAAAATATACTAAACTATCAAAGTAAAAGACTAAATCATTTCAACTTCCTTATATCAAGAAAACAAGATGGCACCATTTTATAGTTTTTATTTATTTACAGGTAGCCAGGGGAACGCTCTCACCCTCGGAGAGAATATACAAATGAAGCATGTGTTTAGGAAAGATAAGAGGCAGTAGGGATGTTCTCTTGATAAGTGTGTGAATTAGACCATTTTCCTGTCAAAATGTAACAAGTACTTTTGGGTTTCAGGGAAAATGTATGGAGTACATCACTTTCATTAGGAATGTATTAAAGTAAAATTATAAAGTTGTCAAATATAAATAGTAAAGTACAGATACCTAAAAAAAAACGACTTAAGTAAAAATACTTGAAAGTACTACTTAAGTACTTTACATCACTGCAAAAACGTAATGTTGTTAATATAGTAGTGACTATATTCCGTGGGAGATTCAGGGTGAAATTCCCTTTTAAAACCAAGATATGGTCACTATGCAGGGTTCTCCCCAAATAAGAGGGGCGTTGCACTACCTTGTCGGCTTGGCTGCACCACTATGTAAAGAATTCAGAGTCAATTACTTAGTAATACTTAGTAATGATAGAGTAACTACACTATATATAAAAAATAATGTGGACACCCCTTCAAATTAGTGGATTTGGCTACTTCAGTCACATCCGTTGCTGACCGGTGTATAAAATTGCCATGCAATCTCCACGGACAAACATTGGCAGTAGAATGGCCTTACTGAAGAGCTCACAGAGCGGGACCGTCGAGTGCTGAAGCGCATAGCGCGTATTCATTGTCTGTCCTCGGTTGCAACACTCACTACCGACTTCTAAACTGCCTCTGGAAGCAACGTCAGCACAATAACTGTTTGTCGGGAACTTCATGAAATAGGTTTCCAATACCGAGCAGCCACTCACACGCCTAAGATCACCAATGCCAAGCATCATCTGGAATGGTGTAAAGATCGCCACCATTGGACTCTGGAGCGGTGGAAACGCGTTTTCTGGAGTGATGAATCACATTTCACCATCTGGCAGTCCGACGGATAAATCTGGGTTTGGTGGATGCCAGGAGAACGCTACCTGCTCCAATGCATAGTGCCAGCTGTAAAGTTTGGTGGAGGAGGAATAATGGTCTGGGGCTGTTTTTCATGGTTCGGGCTAGGCCTCTTAACTCGACAGCATACAATTACATTCTAGACGATACTGTGCTACCAAGTTTGTGACAAGAGTTTGGAAAGGCCCCTTCCTGGTTCAGCATGACAATGTCCCCGTGCACAAAGCCAGGTCCATACAGAAGTGGCTTGTCGAGATCGGTGTGGAAGAACTTCTGTTCATGGCCTCCCGAGTGGCGCTGCGGTCTAAGGCACTGCGCCTCAGTGCAAGTGCTTTTGTTCTCCGAGTTGTAAATGCAAGCAGAGTAGAAACTGGCTACTGTTTAGTTGAGTGATCTAGCTGGCAAGGTAACTGCTGTTTGACAACAACAAAAAGTGTATTCCCAGTGCTGAGCTAGTAGTGTAACTGACATGTTAAATTAGCTAATATTTCATCCCCTCTTGACTTAGGTGAATGACCTGCAGTGGCGGTTTTAGCTTATATGGCTCCCTGGGCAAACTACCCCCCCCCCCCTTTAGCCGCCCCCAACAAAAACATTTGGAACAACACAAATAAATAATCATAACATTTGAAACTATATATATATATATATACAAAAATAAGACTCATAAATATAAAAAAATAAGTAACAAAGACAAATAGAAACAAATTTAAGTATATAAATACAAATAAAAAAAGAGAATCTAATTATTACACTATTACCCTATTGCGAACAAAAAACACACAAATAAAACTAAATTGCACAAATCCTATATCACACAAATAGAATAACACACTTAGAAAGAAGAGAACCTGATTATTACACTATTGCACTTCAAACAAAAAACACACAAACTAAATTGCAAAACTAATTGCATTAGTACTGTACAAAGTAAGAGGTGCGCTATTTGATAGAGTCATCCACTCCCCCTACCTCAGGCTTCCAGTGGGGAGACCTGAGGTCAACCTACCCCCGCCCCCTCCCCATCTCGTACTTCTGAGTGGGAGACCTACCCAGGCAATAGCCTGCCTAGCTCACAAACTATAATCAGGGTGTAACGGCTGTCGTCTTCCTCCTCGTCTGAGGAGGAGAAGTTTGAAGGATCAGAGGACCAATGCGCAGCGTGGTAATTGTTAATCTTATTTAATGGAAGTGAACAACTCAAAATACAAAACCATAAAGTGAAAACCGAAACAGTTCTATCTGGTGCAGACACACAAAGACTGAAAACAACCACCCACAAAACCCAAAAGAAAACAGGCTACCTAAATATGGTTCCCAATCAGGGACAACGAGTGACATCTGCCTCTGATTGAGAACCATATCAGGCCAAACACAGAAAACCAACACAGAAATAGAAAACATAGATTACCCACCCAACTCACGCCGTGACCAACTAAAACAAAAGACAAAACAAAGGAACTAAGGTCAGAACGTGACAGTACCCCCCCCCCCCCCTCCCCCGCATCTGTCCGCGGTGGTGGCTCTGGCGCTGGACGTGGACCCCACTCCACCATTGTCTTTGTCCGCTTCAGTGACGTCCTTTGAGAGGCGACCCTCGCCGCCGACCTTGGCCTGGGAACCCTAATAAAGGACCCCACTGAACTGAGGAGCGCCTCCGGTCTGAGGGGCGCCTCCGGTCTGAGGGGCGCCTCCGGACTGAGGGGCGCCTCCGGACTGAGGGGCGCCTCTGGACTGAGGGGCGCCTCCGGACTGAAGGGCGGCTCCGGACTGAAGGGCGGCTCAGGACTGAGGGGCGGCTCAGGACTGAGGGGCGGCTCCGGACTGAGGGGTGGCTCCGGACAGGCTGGCGGCTCCGGACAGGCGGGCGGCTCTGGCGGCTCCTGACTGGCGGGCGGCTCTGGCGGCTCCTGACTAGCGGGCGGCTTCTGATTGGCGGGTGGCTCCTGACTGGCGGGCGGCTCTGGCGGCTCCTGACTGGCGGGTGGCTCTGGCGGCTCCTGACTGGCGGGCGGCTCTGGTGGCTCCTGACTGGCGGGCGGCTCTGGCGGCTCCTGACTGGCGGGCGGCTCTGGCGGCTCCTGACTGGTGGGCGGCTCTGGCGGCTCCTGACTGGCGGGCGGCTCTGGCGGCTCCTGACTGGCGGACGGCTCTGGCGGCTCCTGACTGGCGGACGGCTCTGACGGCTCAGGACAGACAGGCGGCTCAGATGGCGCTGGACAGACGGGCAGCTCAGGCGGCCTGCTGGAGGTCATTTTGCAGGGCTCTGGCAGTGCACCTCCTTGAACAAAGGCGGAGGTAGCGGTCCTGCTGCTGGGTTGTTGCCCTCCTACAGCCTCCTCCACGTCTCCTGATGTACTGGCCTGTCTCCTGGTAGCGCCTCCATGCTCTGGAAACTACGCTGACAGACACAACAAACCTTCTTGCCACAGCTCGCATTGATGTGCCATCCTGGATGAGCTGCACTACCTGAGCCACTTGTGTGGGTTGTAGACTCCGTCTCATGCTACCACTAGAGTGAAAGCACCGCCAGCATTCAAAAGTGACCAAAACATCAGCCAGGAAGCATAGGAACTGAGAAGTGGTGTGTGGTCACCACCTGCAGAACCATTCCTTTTTGGGGGGTGTCTTACTAATTGCCTATAATTTCCACCTTTTGTCTATTCCATTTGCACAGCAGCATGTGAAATTTATTGTCAATCAGTGTTGCTTCCTAAGTGGCCAGTTTGATTTCACAGAAGTGTGATTGACTTGGAGTTACATTGTGTTGTTTAAGTGTTCCCTTTATTTTTTTGAGCAGTGTATATATATATTCCAATCTTCTTTTTTTGTGCGGGCGCCCCATGCCGCCCCCGGCAAGATGCCGCCCTGGGCGGCTGCGCATGTCGCCTATGCCTAAATCCGCCACTGATGACCTACAGTACGAGCAGCTAGTTAGCTAGCTAGTAGCTACCACAGCCAGTTCAGCTCTAGCTATCTGTCTGGTAGCAGTATCTAAGAGCTGTTATGTGTATGGAAATGTTTGGTAACCTTTGTTTTGTCCCGTTTCAACAGAAGTAAATTTGATGATGTACCATTGTAAAATTAGCTAGCAGAGTTAGCCAAAGTCACTAACTTAGCTATTGTTTTTTTCTCAATCACACTAGACCTGAATCAAACGATGAAACCAGCGGCCAAACAATTGAAGACCTGTCACACCCTGATCTGTTTCATCCGTCTTTGTGCTTGTCTACACCCCCCTCCAGATGTCGCCCATCTTCCCCATTATCCCCAGTGTATTTGTGCCTGTGTTGTTTGTTTTGTTCGTTAAGCATACCAGCGTTTTTCCCTTGCACCTGTCTTTTTTTTTAGTTCCTGTTTTCTAGTTTTCACAGTTTTGACCATTTCTGCCTGCCGTTCTGTACCTTGTCACACCACCCTAGATTATTGACCTCTGCCTACCCTGACCCCAAGACTGCCTGCCGTTCTGTACCTTATGGACTCTGATCTGGATTACTAACCTCTGCCTGCCCTTGACCTGTCGTTTTGCCTGCCACCTGTTCTAGTAATACACTTTTGTTACTTCGACACTGTCTGCATCTGGGTCTTCTCCAATATTCTGACGTTTTTTCAGTGCAATGCAAGCTTTTATTAGTCAGTAGAACAATGTACCGTTATTGATCTGTCAGTTTCCCTAGCTAATTCCCTACTTTTCACACTGCCATGGTATAAACAGCTTTACAGGCTTTTCATTTTTTTTTTTTTTTAACTAGGCAAGTCAGTTAAGAACAAATTCTTATTTACGATGACGGCCTAGGAACATTGGGTTAACTGCCTTGTTCAGGGGCAGAACAACAGATTTTTACCTTGTCAGTTCGTGGATTCGATCTAGCAACCGTTCGGTTACTGGCCCAACGCTCTAACCACTAGGCTACCTGCCGCCCCATCCATTTTCACAAGGCTTCACTGTCATGGTGCACAGTCAGTACACAACACTATGCTAATCATGTCTTAGCAGGATAAGATGGTGACAGGTGTCCCAGCAGGGTCAGACAGCCAGGGAAGATTTTGCAGTATATTATAACCATCAGTGAATGGATTCAAAGTTCCATCTTGAGTTGATAGGTAGGCTACAGTCTGAGAGACGGGAATAATAGTCATTTAAATTGTTGAACCATTTAGTCTATTCATGGATAATAGAATGTATAAATGTACACAAATGGAATTATTTGTCATGCCTCATCGGAGCAGGATCAGATGGTGAAAGGGGTCTCATCAGGGTCAGGCAGCCAGGGATGACTAGTCTGACGGAGCTGAGGTGAATTTTTGCAGATACACTGTATTTCTACATTTACATTCTCTGTGCGGCAAACACTGGACAAGCAAAAAGACTGAAACTATTTTAAGGCAGTCTCTAAAGTTCATTTCCAAACTGTATCAAGGGTTAATAAAGGCTTTTCCCGATGACACAAAACATGTCGAACAATAGTGAGTTTTGTCACCAAAGCCCCATACACTACCCACCACTGCGACCTGTACACTCTCGTTGGTTGGCCCTCGCTTCATACTCGTCGCCAAACCCACTGGCTACAGGTTATCTACAAGTCTCTGATAGGTAAAGCCCCGCCTTATCTCAGCTCACTGGTCACCATAGCAGCACCCACTCGTAGCACGCGCTCCAGCAGGTATATCTCACTGGTCACCCCCAAAGCCAATTCCTCGTTTGGTCGCCTTTACTTCCAGTTCTCTGCTGCTAATGACTGGAACGAACTGCATAAATCACTGAAGCTGGAGACTCACATCTCCCTCACTATCTTTAAGCACCAGCTGTCAGAGCAACTTACAGATCACTGCACCTGTACATAGCCCATCTGTAAACAGCCCATCTATCTACCTCATCCCCATACTGTATTTATTTATCTATCTTGCTCCTTTGCACCCCAATATCTCTACTTGCACATTCATCTTCTGCACATCTACCATTCTAGTGTTTAATTGCTATATTGTAATTACTTCGCCACCATGGCCTATTTATTGCCTTAACTCCCGTATCTTACCTCATTTGTACTCACTGTATATAGACTTTTTAATTTTTTTCTACTGTATTATTGACTGTATGTTTTGTTTATTCCATGTGTAACTCTGTGTTGTTGTATGTGTCGAATTGCTATGCTTTATCTTGGCCAGGTCGCAGTTGCAAATGAAAACTTGTTCTCAACTAGCCTACCTGGTTAAATAAAGGTGAAATAAAATAAAATAATAAATAGGAAGACCTGGGAGACGCTGTTGATGATGATGAATGGATAAAGATATGTTAGAATGCCCAGTCGTGTTCATAGAATCTCAGACATAAATTACTGCAGTTTAAGCCTATCCATAGAATGTTCTATATGCCAGTGAAACTGAATATCATGCACATAGAAATGTAATTATTCTGTTGGAAGTGTAAAACACAAAAGGGGACATATTTGCATATGTTGTGGTCTTGTGAAGGCTGGCTGAATTCTGTCAAAGAGTATGCTCTTTTATCTGTGCACAGATTCTCCCTTCTCCCTGTTTTTGTTTGCTTGGAAATGTTGATACTGGAGACTTATCAGAAGAAACTGTGTAACCTAGCATTTATAGCGGCTAAGAAATGCATTGCCATTAATTGGAAGGTTGGTTATCCTCCCACTGTCACGCCCTGATTGTCTCCACCCACCTCCAGGTGTCTCCTGTTTTCTCCACGAGTCCCCAGTGTATTTATCCCTGTGTTTCCTGTCTCTCTGTGCCAGTTTGTCTTGCCAAGTCTAGTTTTCCCAGTCTCTGTTTTTTCCTAGTCCTGCTGGTTTTGACCCTTGCCTGTCCTGACTACGAATCCGCCTCCCTGACCTCGAGCCTGCCTATCCCCTTGTACTGTTTGGACTCGGACCTGTTCACTGAACCCCTGCCTGTTCTGACCTCGAGCCTGCCTATCCCCTTGTACTGTTTGGACTCGGACCTGTTCAGTGAACCCCTGCCTGTCCTGACCTCGAGCCTGCCTATGTCCTGGTACTGTTTGGACTCTGACCTGGTTTATGAACTCTCGCCTGTCCCCGACCTGCCTTTTGCCTAGCCCTTTTGGTGTCTGCATTTGGGTCTCGCCTTGTGCCCTTACACCCACAATAGATGGAAGAAATGTCAAGATATGCATCACTAGATTGTATTTATTACAAGACTAAGTGTATACTGTGGAACTTTTATAAGGTCTGGATGCCATATGGAATACAGTACGACAAAAGGAGTCTGTATTGAAAACATGCCCACGTCATGGGAGATACCTATTAGGCAATCCCTAGCTGTTGGGCTGCTCAGTTCTGGCCTTGGGGGTCTGCTGTACTGTTGGTTGACACTTTGGCCTTGGCCTTACACACCTGAAACCAATAATAAATGTTGGTTTGGTGTGTTGGGTTGGTGCAGGGACGTGGACCCCTAGGGGTAGGACGGGGTGACACAGCTATATTGTGTGCAAGTAAAAATATATTAATTATATGGAGGGTGTACTGTTAGTGTGTTTTTTTATTTAAAAAATCGTTTTCCAACCTTTCCTTGAGACATAAAAAAAAGATGGGAAGGAAGTTGTGTTAGGGCTTGCAGGCGGCTCGGGCTGGCTTAATAAAGACAATCTTTGTACTTCATTTGTAAGAGTTGTTCATTTGTTAAGCTATTGGTTAAAGGTACAACACAATATAGGTTATTGAATTATCATTGATCTAGTTCGGTCTTATCAATCACTTAAACATATTTAATAATGATATCTTACCTAGCTTGGGCATTTTTGCTTACTTTATGTTCTAAATAGAGACTGCTAAAGGGCCATGGGTCATATTAGATTGTGTAGAAATGCAGGAAATGAGCTTTAGATGCCCCCAAAAATGGGAGGTACTCCAGACCCCCCACCAAGTTATGTCCCCCTCACTTCTAAAACCAAAGTTGCGCCCCTGAAAATAGACATCTACTCTCATACCATTTGTTGATCACACATTCCCAACCGAAGCTCTCAGATGGGCAGCGTATACTAGACATCGCAAAGAAGCGGGGGAAATGTTATTAGCGGTATTTTGACATGCATAAGTGAGAGAAGTGCTTTGATAAAGCAACCTATGGATTACAGAATAAAGTTAGGAATTTCCATGTGAGACAGGAGTCAGGAATTTATGTTTCAGTGAGATTGGGACTGAATAGGAAAATAGCCTATAGGGTCTAGGACAAGAGAAAATATAATTTCCCCTCATGCCTCTCGGAATTGTGAACAGACCATGGCTGTGAAGATGATGCCTATGTAATGAATTGTGCATAGGCCTATCAAATTGGTAACTGTCTGAAGACACAATGAAAGCTCAGAGGCACACATTTTTTTATGGGTTATAGTGGTTTTCTGCAGGGTTTATGAACTGCATTCGGTTCGAATTGCAATGTTAATTAGAAGTGTGCTTTGAATTTATGCTGTGTATTTTTTGCATTAGTGCAACTAAAAAAAGGTTGTAATTTCCTGGGTCTTATCAACAACAAAAAATACAAAAATGAGTTTCTGTTGAATAAATTAAGGTAGATCCCTCTCCGTTTCATTCCTATCAGGAATCAAGGTACGACCCAAGTGCAGACTGTGTGAAGTAACCATGTTTATTGTAACCACGGGCAGGCGAACGACAGGCCAAGGCAGGAAGGGGTCGATAATCCAGAGCAGAGGCCAAGGTACAGGACAGCAGGCAGTGGTCAGGTGGGCAGGTACAGGGTCAGGACAAGCAACCATTTTTAAAAAACAGGATGACGAGAAAAAGAGAGACTAGGGAAAACCAGGAGCTGAGACAAAACGCTGGTAGGCTTGAACAAACAAGACGAACTGGCAACACACAGAAAACACACGTATAAATACACAGGGGTTAGATAATGGGGAAGATGGACGACACCTGGAGGAGGGTGGAGACAAGCACAAAGACAGGTGAAACAGATCAAGGCGTGACAGTTCCGTTTGCTTCCATTTGGTTCTTAAATGGTAAAAGGTTTCCGTTGTGAGACGTTGTCACGTTCCTGACCTGTTTTCCCTTTTTTTTGTATTTATTTAGTATGGTCAGGGCGTGAGTTGGGTGGGTTGTCTATGTGTGATTTTCTATGTTGGGATTTTGTGTTCGGCCTGGTATGATTCTCAATCAGAGGCAGCTGTCAATCGTTGTCCCTGATTGAGAATCATACTTAGGCAGCCTGGGTTTCACGTGTGTTTTGTGGGTGTTTGTCTACCGTGTTAGTGTTTACCACACGGTACTGTTTCGGTTTTCTGCACTTCGTTTATTGTTTTGTATTTCAGTGTTCAGTTTCAGTTTTAATAAATCATCATGAGCACGAACCACTCTGCATATTGGTCCGATCCTTCTCGCCTCTCCTCGTCCGATGAGGAGGACGAAATAGACTATCGTTACAGAAACACCCAACAACAAGGGACCAAGCAGACTGGAAAAGGGCAGCAGCAGCAGCGGAGAAAAATCCAGGACTCATGGACGTGGGAGGAGATTCTGGACAGGAAGGGACCCTGGGATCAGCCAGGGGAATATCGCCGTCCTAAAGCCGAGTTGGAGGCAGCGAAGGCAGAGAGGCGCTGGTATGAGGAGGCAGCGCGGCGACGCGGTTGGGAGCCCGAGAGTCAGACCCAAACATTTCTTGGGGGGGGGGGGCACACGCGGAGTGTGGCAAAGCCGGGTAGGAGTCCTGAGCCAACTCCCCATGCTTACCGTGGAGTGAGAGGGCGTCGTACTAGTCAGACACCGTGTTATGCGGTGGAGTGCACGGTGTCCCCAGTACGCGTGCTTAGCCCAGTGCGGGCTATTCCACCTCACGGCACTGGTAGGGCTAGGTTGGGCATCGAGCCGGGTGTCATGAAGCCGGCCCAACGCATCTGGTCTCCAGTGCGTCTCCTCTGGCCGGCGTACATGGCACCAGCCTTACAAATGGTGTCCCCGGTTCGCCAGCATAGCCCAGTGCGGGCTATTCCACCTCGCCGCACTGGCAGGGCTACGGGGACCATTCAACCTGGTAAGGTTGGGCAGGCTCGGTGCTCAAGAGCGCGTCTACTCCTTCACGGTCCGGTATATCCGGTGCCACCTCCACGTACCAGTCCTCCGGTGGCAGCCCCCCGCACCAGGCTTTCTCTCCATCTCCTCCCTACAGGTGTACCCGCCTGCCCAGCGCTGCCTGAGCCGCCCGCCTGCCCAGCGCTGCCTGAGCCGCCCGCCTGCCCAGCGCTGTCTGAGCCGCCCGCCTGCCCAGAGCCAGTAGAGCCGCCCGCCTGCCCAGAGCCGTCAGAGCCGCCCGTCTGTCCCGAGCAGCCAGAGCCGCCCGTCTGTCCCGAGCAGCCAGAGCCGCCCGCCAAACAGGAGCAGCCAGAGCCGTCCGCCAGACAGGAGCAGCCAGAGCCGTCCGCCAGACAGGAGCAGCCAGAGCCGTCCGCCAGACAGGAGCAGCCAGAGCCGTCAGCCAGCCGTGACCAGCCAGAGCCGTCAGCCAGCCGTGACCAGCCAGAGCCGTCAGCCAGCCGTGACCAGCCAGAGCCATAGTATGGTCAGGGCGTGAGTTGGGTGGGTTGTCTATGTGTGATTTTCTATGTTGGGATTTTGTGTTCGGCCTGGTCTGATTCTCAATCAGAGGCAGCTGTCAATCTTTGTCCCTGATTGAGAATAATACTTAGGCAGCCTGGGTTTCACGTGTGTTTATTGGGGGTTTGTCTACCGTGTTAGTGTTTACCACACGGTACTGTTTCGGTTTTCTGCACTTCGTTTATTGTTTTGTATTTCAGTGTTCAGTTTCGGTTTTAATAAATCATCATGAGCACGAACCACTCTGCATATTGGTCCGATCCTTCTTGCCTCTCCTCGTCCGATGAGGAGGACTAAATAGACTATCAATACAGACGTAATTAATACACCCCAGAATTTGTCCAATAAAAACTCTTGTTTTCGTTGAAAAACATTTTCTGTTTTAAGTTAACAGTTTATTGCAAAATACCCCAGCTAGGAACCAACCAGGTCAACTCAGTAGTGAACCTGGGTGTATTTCTACTACACCGGCTCTGACGCTTGTCGGATGCGGCAGGGCTTTAAAACTATTATGGATTACAAAGGGAAACCCAGCCACGAGCTGCCCAGTGACGTGAGCCTACCAGACGAGCTAAATGCCTTTTATGCTAGCTTCGAGGCAAGCAACACTGAAGCATGCATGAGAGCACCAGCAGTTCCGGACGACTGTGTGATCACGCTCTCTGAAGCCAATGTGAGCAAGACCTTTAAACAGGTCAACATTCACAAAGCCAGACGTATTATCAGGATGTGTACTCAAAGCATGCGCAGGCCAACTGGCAAGTGTCTTCACTGACATTTTCAACCTCTCACTGACCGAGTCTGTAATACCTAAATGTTTCAAGCAGATCACCACAGTCTCTGTGCCCAACGAAGCGAGGGTAACCTGCCTAAATGATTACTGTACCGTAGCACTCACGTCGGTAGCCAGGAAGTGCTTTGAAAGGCTGGTCATGGCTCATATCAACACCATCATCCCGGAAAACCTAGACCCACTCCAATTCACATACCACCCCAACAGATCCACAGACGACACAATCTCAATCGCACTCCGCACTGCCCTTTCCCACCTGGACAAAAGGAACACCTATGTGAGAATGCAGTTGAATACAGCTCAGCGTTCAACACCAGTGCCCTCAAAGCTCATCAATAAGCTAAGGATCCTGGGACTAAACACCTTCCTCTGCAACTGGATCTTGGACTTCCTGGCAGGCTGCCCCCAGGTGGTAAGGGTAGGCAACAACATATCTGCCATGCTGATCCTTAACACGGGGGCCCTTCAGGGGTGCGTGCTTAGTCCCCTCCTGTACTACTTGTTCACCCACGACTGCGTGGCCAAACACGACTCCAACACCATCATTAAGTTTGCTGATGACACAACGGTGGTAGGCTTGATCACCGACAACGATGACACAGCCTATAGGGAGGTCAGAGACCTGGCAGTGTGGTGCCAAGACAACAACCTCTCCCTCAATGTGAGCAAGACAGAGGAGCTGATCGTGGACTACAGGAAAACGCAGGCCCAACAGGCCCCCATTGACATCGACGGGGCTGTAGTGGAGCGGGTCGAGAATTTCAAGTTCCTTGGTGTCCACATCACCAACAAACTATCATGGTCCAAACACACCAAGACAGTCGCGAAGAGGGCACGACAACACCTTTTCCCCCTCAGGAGACTGAAAAGCTGCACCATCGAGAGCATCCTGACCAGTTGCATCACTGCCTGGTATGGAAACTGCTCGGCATCTGACCGTAAGATGATACAGAGGGTAGTGCGTATGGCCCAGTACATCACTGGGGCCAAGCTTCCTGCCATACAGGACCTATATACTAGGCGGTTTCAGAGGAAGGCCCAAAAAATGGTCAAAGACTCCAGTCACCCAAGTCATAGACTGTTCTCTCTGCTACCGCACGGCAAGCGATACCAGAGCGCCACGTCTAGGACCAAAAGGCTTCTTAACAGCTTCTACCCCCAAGCCATAAGACTGCTGAACAATTAATCAAATGGCCACCCGGACTATTTACATTGACAACCCCCCCATTAATTTTTCACTGCTGCTACGCACCGTCTATTATCTATGCATAGTCGCTTTACCCATACCTACATGTACAAATTACCTCGACTAACCTGTACCCCTGCACACTGACTTCTGTACCGGTAACCCCTGTATTTATCCTTGTTTTTGTTATTGTGTTACTTTTTATTATTTTTACTTTTGTTTATTTAATCAATCTTTTCTTAACACTTTCTTGAACTGCATTGTTGGTTAAGGGCTTGTAAGTAAGCATTTCACAGTAAGGTCTACTACACCTGTTATCATTTGATTTGATTTATTACGCCGATTCTGTTGCAAAACGTTTCTTAAATGGAAGCCAACGGAACGAAATGGGGAGGGAGCTACCTGAATTTGTCAAGTAGAGACTCGTTTTAGTTGAGAAACTGAACATTTGCAACTGTTTGGACTACTGATTACACCCCTGAAGGAGTGGCACGCTGAGCTGGATGGATTGTTTAAAAAAAATTTTTTTTTAAATCACCACTTTTGTATTTAAAGTATCAGAACCACTCCATGTAAATGTGCTATGTAGAACAATTCTAAGTGTGACTCATGTAGTCACTGAGGAAACGGCACACCCTTTCATAATTTCCTGCCACTCCTCCCAGCTCTGACACAATATTTGTCAAAGCTGTAGATATGCTTCCAAATACTTGGGCAAGATATCTGAATATTTTATGCATGGTTTCTAAGCAGTAAGATACAGTAAGTATTATTGTGTGTTTGTGGTTAACACTATATCATCACAGCTTCCTCACGAACAGTTCTGCTGTAACCATGTTCTTAAAGTGATTACAGCAAAGACATTCCTTACATGTTTTACCAACTTTATGTACACATATCTGATCTCTTAATATACAGTAATCACATATCATGATGGAAAACTTTTATATTGAGGTTATTAGTTTGAAGGAGGGGCTACAACCGGAAGTGGTTTGTCATTTCTGGTCAAGATCTGAAAGGTTTGGCTCTCCATTATGTTGAGTGTCTACAGTGAAAAGTGACTCTCACGCTGTGCAACATTGTCTCATTGTATGACAGAGTTCCTGGGAGGGATATAATAACAATCACCATGAGATTATAAATGGATGATGATTTTATGATCGATTTATAATCTCATGTCACACAACTCAGTATTCTCACCTTCTAACAAACAAAATGTGTGCTACAATGGAATAACTTATTTATTACAACGTACAGACGTTTATCTTGGAGCTCTCAAATCCATTTATGTTAGGCTTCTTTTCTCCCGTCTCCGACCAAAATCAATAGATAAGACTTGTTTTATACAGGGCAATCACAGGAAGAACATACATGATGAAATCCTGACAAATGCAATGAAAGTTACCGGACTCGTTAAGCAACATTTGTTTATTGCATGATATCATTCACTTCTTGTTTTACTGTCACACTAGATTGGGTTTAGAATATTTGTTTATTGCATGATATCATTCACTTCTTGTTTTACTGTCACACTAGATCGGGTTTAGATTATTAATACACACAAGAATAGGCCTACAGTAAATCAGTATTCAGACCTTCACTTTTCCACATTTTGTTACCTTAGTCTTATTCTAAAATGGATTAAATAAATAAAGATACTGCGCAATCCGCACACAATAACCCATAATGACAAAGCGAAAAAAGTTTTTTATAAATGTTAGCAAATGTATATATAAAAAAAAAAGAAATACCTTATCTAGATGAAAGTAAAAACACATCATTCTCTTCCCAAATTTTTTTTTCCCACCTGTATTTTGTCAGGCCAGTGAACATGGTGGTAAACTGTACTATTTGTATGGACCCTAGGTTACCCTTTGTTATCATACTAACTGTATGTCGTATAACCTTAATTAGTGCTCCCGCTCACCTGATGTACCATGCCAGGTGTGTATAATACTGACGTTAATGGGAGAGGGAAGGGGTTACGGTGTGGTCTTTCACTTAAATATAACTTCCAAAATGAAGAGAGACAATGATACAAAGTAATCTGGGGAAAAAATGCAACTTTATGGACAATGATGGATGGTTCATAAAATAACCTTTGTGGGAGGGGGCTCTTAAAAGAGCAGTTTCACTCTACGGCATACTGCCATGGGACTTCACCTGCTGGCGATGAGAAGTAGGTGGTCAGCTTCTCCCTCACCTGGAGTGCGTGTCTGGGGGTGTTGTTGGCACCTGCCCTGGTGACATCAGGAAGGTGACCATTTGGCGTGCCCATCTCCATCCGGAGCGGCTCCTGGAATGACCTCCGCAGGTAGTTATAGAGAACACATGTGGCCTTCACGCAGGCATCGACATTTGAGGGGCTGAGACCAAGCACTCTCCAATACATTCTCCACCGGGCTGCCAGAATCCCAAAGGCGCATTCAACAACTAACCTTGCCCTGGACAATCGTTTGTTAAAGATCCTTACAGGCTTTGGCAATGGCAGCTGGCGTCCAGCGTATGGCCTCATGAAGTTGGGTCTTAAAGGGAAGGCCTAGTCGCCGACAAAGACGTGGGGAACAGGTCCCAGGTCTTCAGCTCCAGGGAATGATGCAGGTGGTGGAATCTCCAGGGTGCCATCCTGAAGTGCCTGGCCAAAGGCAGAGTCCCGGAGGGTCCCGCCATCACTTCCCTTGCTGTAAGCACCAACATCGACAACACGGAAACAGTAGATGGCATCTACTACAGCCAAGAGTACAACTGAATATGTACCCTTGTAGTTGTAGAATTGCGAACCTGAGCACGGTGGAGCCTGGATTACTACATGTTTCCCATCAATGGAGCCAAGACAGTTGGGGAAATTCCACCTCTCCAGGAACTCGGCAGCGATGGCCCTCCAGTCTTCCTCCTTGGGGACAGGCATGTATTCACCAATCAGACAGTCCCAAATGGCTTGTGTCACAGAGGGGACAATGCCTGCCACCGTGGACCGTCCAACTCGGAAACTGAATCCAATTTTCCTGTAGGAGACCCCTTTCGCCAAGAATCTAAAATATAATTCAAAATAATTATCAATATTGTGTGTAACTTGAATTCCACCCACATATTATATCTACTCATATCTCATTACATTGTAATACTCATCAACCATCATTAACAATGCCTTGAAACAGTACAATTCAGTCTATGACTATATCAATAAACTGTAGCCCAGGCCAACTCTACTCTTAGAAAGAATGGTACTATCTAGCTAAAGGGCTCTCTAGTTAATAGTCCCTATTTGATATCAGATGTACTTTTACAGAATGTTCATTAGGACTATAACTTTTCCCAAAGTTGGTTTATAATCCTTTTTTAATTATGCAATGTTACCAAATGAAAAGAAAGTCGAGGTGCCTTCTGCCCTGATGAAGGTAGGCTAGTCTTCTCCAGGACCCATTGTTGTTCAAGACAGTTACAATCGTTCATTACATTCTTATTGGACTCACATACACTCTTAGAGAAAAAGGTTCCAAAAGTGTCCTTCTGCTTTCCCCATAGGATAACCATTTTTGGTTCCAGGTATAACCCTTTGGGGAAAATGTTATACATGGAACCCAATAGGGTTCTACTTGGAACCAAAAGGGGTACTACCTGGAACCAAAAAGGGATCTCCTATGGGGACAGCCGGAGAACCCTTTTAAGTAGCTAGGTTGCACATAAAAACAATGAATCAATCAATTATGGTATCAAAGGCTTTCAAAATGTCCTAGAATGTAGCTTACCGGAGACAAATCGCCAGGCGTTCAACTGGGCTGATGGACTCCCGGTTGTTGGTATCCATCCGGGCGATCCTGGCTCCAACCATCTGGAGCAGGTGATCGAACTGGCTTCGGTCCAGACGAAAGTAACTTCGGAATTCCTCTCCAAACATTCGAAGCTCTTAAATGAGTCGGTGGAACTCCCCTGCCTGCTTTCGGGAGTTTAGCCATCTCTGGAACCGCACAGACCTGCGCTTTCAGCGGGGCTGGTCCCGGCCCAACAGCGTGATCAAGACCACCTTCCTCAACGTTGGTCTCATTGTTGAAAGAGCCTACTCTGCTATCTTGACTATTATTGCATTTCGCTCCAAAACTGCATTATATATGCATTATATTATAGACTCTTACAATTAATTTGTGGATGTCATCGAATAAATAATATACACTGCTCAAAAAAATAAAGGGAACACTAAATAACACATCCTAGATCTGAATGAATGAAATATTCTTATTAAATACTTTTTTCTTTACATAGTTGAATGTGCTGACAACAAAATCACACAAAAATTATCAATGGAAATCAAATGTATCAACCCATGGAGGTCTGGATTTGGAGTCACACTCAAAATTAAAGTGGAAAACCACACTACAGGCTGGTCCAACTTTGATGTAATGTCCTTAAAACAAGTCAAAATGAGGCTCAGTAGTGTGTGTGGCCTCCACGTGCCTGTATGACCTCCCTACAACGCCTGGGCATGCTCCTGATGAGGTGGCGGATGGTCTCCTGAGGGATCTCCTCCCAGACCTGGACTAAAGCATCCGCCAACTCCTGAACAGTCTGTGGTGCAACGTGGCGTTGGTGGATGGAGCGAGACATGATGTCCCAGATGTGCTCAATTGGATTCAGGTCTGGGGAACGGGCGGGCCACTCCATAGCATCAATGCCTTCCTCTTGCAGGAACTGCTGACACACTCCAGCCCCATGAGGTCTAGCATTGTCTTGGATTAGGAGGAACTCAGGGCCAACCGCACCAGCATATGGTCTCACAAGGGGTCTGAGGATCTCATCTCGGTACCTAATGGCAGTCAGGCTACCTCTGGCGAGCACATGGAGGGCTGTGCGGCCCCCCAAAGAAATGCCACCCCACACCATGACTGACCCACCGCCAAACCGGTCATGCTGGGGGATGTTGCAGGCAGCAGAACGTTCTCCACGGCGTCTCCAGACTCTGTCACGTCTGTCACGTGCTCAGTGTGAACCTGCTTTCATCTGTGAAGAGCACAGGGCGCCAGTGGCGAATTTGCCAATCTTGGGTGTTCTCTGGCAAATGCCAAACGTCCTGCACGGTGTTGGGCTGTAAGCACAACCCCCACCTGTGGACGTCGGGCCCTCATACCACCCTCATGGAGTCTGTTTCTGGCCGTTTGAGCAGACACATGCACATTTGTGGCCTGCTGGAGGTCATTTTGCAGGGCTCTGGCAGTGCTCCTCCTGCTCCTCCTTGCACAAAGGCAGAGGTAGTGGTCCTGCTGCTGGGTTGTTGCCCTCCTACGGCCCCCTCCACGTCTCCTGATGTACTGGCCTGTCTCCTGGTAGCGCCTCCATGCTCTGGACACTACGCTGACAGACACAGCAAACCTTCTTGCCACAGCTCGCATTGATGTGCCATCCTGGATGAGCTGCACTACCTGAGCCACTTGTGTGGGTTGTAGACACCGTCTCCTGCTACCACTAGACTGAGAGCACCGCCAGCATTCAAAAGTGACCAAAACATCAGCCAGGAAGCATAGGAACTGAGAAGTGGTCTGTGGTCACCACCTGCAGAACCACTCCTTTATTGGGGGTGTCTGGCTAATTGCCTATAATTTCCACCTTTTGTCTATTCCATTTGCACAACAGCATGTGAAATGTATTGTCAATCAGTGTTGCTTCCTAAGTGGACAGTTTGATTTCACAGAAGTGTGATTGACTTGGAGTTACATTGTGTTTAAGTGTTCCCTTTATTTTTTTGAGCAGTGTACTTGGCAAATAAATGAATAAAAACATGTAAAGAAATTCTCCAGTCAAACTGTTTTTATTATTAATCCCACACATTTTTTACTGGATATGTGTGCAACAAAAATGTAACATTCACATTTTGCTACTTTCTGTCAAGTCCATGCATACAATTTGACCACATAGAACGCTCTGCAACGCAATGCTGTAAGGCAAACGCAGCGTTCCATTGGAAATGAATGTACTTCTGGTGTTTCGAAACGCAAAAGACACAGTCGGTGTGCTCGCAGCGTAATGACGTCCTTAGCGAACGTTATCGCTACGTGCTTGTTCGTGAAACATGTAGTTGGCTCCTAAATAATGATGCATCTGGTACTATCGTCTTAATGTTTAAAGGGATACGTCAGGATTTTGGCAATGTAGCCCTTCACCTTCTACCCCAGGGTCATATGAACTCGTGGATACCATTTGTGTGTGTCTGCGTGCAGTTTGGAGGTAGGTGCTAACTAGCGTTAGCGCAATGACTGGAAGTCTATGGTAACTGCTAGTAGATACCATGAACTTCGTCATTGCGAAAATGCTGGTTAGCATTGGCTCGCGAAACTACCTCAAACGTCCTTAATACTAGATACAGATTGGTTTTTCTCATGAGTTCATTAAACTCTAAATAAAGGGCAGACCATTGCCAAAATCCTTAAGTATTCCTTTAAATTACATCACAGACCCAGAGCAGTTTCAGCAAGATAACAGACCCATCTGAGATGTGTAAATATTAGGCAAAGAACCAAGGACTGCCATGACCCAGACACAGTATATGACCTGAATGGGATGACCTGAAATATTCTGCTTTTACAAACTGTTATGCTGTGTTCAAATGAAACGCAATACCTTGCTCTTGGTAAAGCTTTTAGAATGTATTCGTTTCTACACTCAAATTCTACACTCAAATATTCTTTCCTACAGTTCGACCTGGCTCCTCGACGCGGAGAACCTCATGTGACTAGACGCACCCCTGACTACTTTCTGTAAATTTGAAGCCATCCTTGTTCAAGTACTGCACATCTAGATTTGAATATACTGTACAAGAGGGGTTTAATAAATGCATTCTACAGAAGATAATGGTATAGGAAACCTACAAAATAATAGCAAGAACCCCCTCTGCAGTTTAGAAAAGGCTGTCATAATGCTGTGCTGATTAACATTTACAATACATGAGGAGAATAATAGGATTCCACTATTTCAGAAGCTCCTTAATTATCCTCTGGCACTTAATTGTATGAGATGGAGATTTGTCTATGGCAACATCTCAAAGTATCTCATTTATTTTAGGACATTTCTAATTATTAACTTAGTGTTGACATGACCAAGGGACTGATGAAACTTGATATGTATTTATACATTTTATATTCTTATCGATTGTGAATTTAGCATTATATGAATCACACCAATACCATTATACCCCAGAATCGAATCTGATTTTACTGTTTAAGCCAACGTGTGTAAATGTGTCTGATTTTAGCTGAGATTATAGCTATTTAAACCTACTCTGACACCTCTTGATTGATTTGAGGATCCCTGTTTCCTTAAAGTGATAAAATGTACACCTTCAGCGACGGAGGACCTCCCCTATTACACGACGAGGATGATTAACAATGAGATATTAGACACCATGAATAGCTGTATGGAACCTGTTTGGGTGTTTGCTCAATTATTTGATTTAACTGTCATGTGACAAGTATAAAAAAATTAATTAAAATGATCATATCTCACACATCACAGACGGACACTCATTCTGACAGTTCTGACTACACAGAAAATAATGCTACCTCACAACTTGGCGTATACAGGAAAAACAAAAATATAAACAAGAGAATAGCACAGCAGAGAACTCAGACATCAAGAGGAAAACATTTAATACTCATTCATGATTGCTTGTTTTTTTATCCTTTTTTCTATACAATTTTTTACTGTAACTGTAACGATGGATACTAGTTCAGTATCAAAAGTAATCAATGGACAGACAAATGACACCAGTTCATGTATAAATGAGCGATGTTTATTGATTGGTACATTAAATCAAACATGTGAAGAAGAAAAAACATTAGTGGTGAGATCTACATTATACTTAAACACACATTAATACTTCATTTTATTCATTAAAATTGCTCCTGTTCGATAGTTGTCTTAGATATAATGAAAGATGACCTTTTGGAACACGTATTTTCATTCCATTTGGAAAACATGCTGTTTTACATTTAACACTGCTGTTTATTTAGTAGGGTACATTGACCAGAATAAGATCAAACCTACTTTTATATTCACCTAACATTGTGCTCTACTAAATAACAACATGGGTTCATATGAAGCAACCACTTGATTAGATCCTACAAAATACATTAGAAATTAAATAGCATTTTCATCAACAACAAAAAAAGAAGCTGTAAAGACCACCACTATGAGACGACCAAGCAATGGAATAAAGAGGGGAGTGGAAAATGTCAGTCAAGATATCAAATAAATACAGGGTATAACTGCAGAATGGTGTGTCTTTTCCATTGATAAGGCAAAGTAAAGAATCTAAAACTCTTAACATTCAAAATTCACTGTGCTGATTCATCTACTTTGTATAGTGAGTTTTTCTACTTTATATTTACTCTGCACTGTTGAGGAAGTAAGCATTCTACTACTGTTACACGCGCTATTCTGTGCATGTGACAAAAACTGATTCATTTTAGCCTCCTATTAGTGAGAGCTGCAGGCTTCCTCCTAGAACACCATGGTCCGGTGGTCTTATTGCAAGAGATTTGCATTTACTGAAAGGCAGCAATTCAGCTGTCAGGTACGGTGGATGTTAAATTAGAAGTGGTTGAATAGCAGAACTCCAATACATTTGCTCAATATACTTCAGCCAGTTGCCATAATGAATCTCACACATTCAATGTGACATATTCAAGAACAGTTTACAGGGGAAAAAGTCTCAAACATGATTCATCTCTGGAAATAGACATTGGAACATTACAGGCATCTAATTCTCTTTTTATTAAAACAAAATGTCTTTACTTTTTAAAAATGCATCTTTCCTTGGCTTATCTACAGTAGAACAATACAAATAGGCTAGAAGTTCAAATAAAGATTCCAAAGCTGGATCATGAGCCAGAGTCCTTGATCCCTCAAAGAGCTAAACACACTCAAAAGTATACTTTAGTGTTTCAAGCATGGTCTCCTTGTAAAACCAAGCTTTTCAAATTCAATGACTAGAGCTAAATGAACCATCTTTGCTCTTGAGCTCCATGATATGAGTGTTTCAACACACCTGCAACCTGCTCTAGCAAACCAATATGTTGACCTTCAGTGGCATGACTTATATTAAGACGTTGCGTCAAACACACTCCTCTATGTATTTATTTGGTCAGTGAATCTAAAACTTAAATTAGGATCTATACTCCAGCAGGTTAGATCAAATGTTTGATATGAGGCGACAGTACAGAATGCCACATTTATTTGAGGGTATTTTCATTCAAATCTGTTTTACTGTTTAGAAATGACAGCACTTGATGCATCTATACTGTGAGTCTTGCTGGGCATCTTAATGGATATGATTCCCTTCATTTCAAAACGGGCAAAACTGTTATTTGTGAAGTACACTGGAAACATGAATAGTTATTGAATAATCAGGTTTGGCCACTCATTAAGCACAAGCTTCCAAATGAGAGTGAACCAATTCATTCTTCATCATGAGGTTTCTAAACATCATGTAATAGAACTTCCTTTGAAAGGATATGAACGCGGTGTTTGGGAGGGGCTACTACATTCATAAGCAGGAGGGTAGTACATTAAATCACAGCAGCCTGTCTGGTACTGAAAAATAAAATACCAAAAATTTATTTAGAAAACTCCCGAAAATACATTTCACATTTATTTCTACAACTGTCCTGCTAAAAGAGTGAACATAAACAGGATACATTTGTCTTTAGTGAGTTATTAGTGGGTACATTTCCTAGGTAGCCAAATCGATAGCTGTAACCCAAAAGTTGAGCAATGTATTTCATGACTGCATTTCTGGATGACCAGGAGGCCAAACCTAGCCTGGAACCCAGACCTGTTCTGTGTAAATCTACTCCTTGACATGTGTCATGGCAAACTGTTTGTTATATGACAGAGTGGTAAGGAGTGGAATGTCAGCACAAAACAAGTCTGGATCCCAGGCTAGGCCAAACCCATTGCCCCAACAATCTGTCACCCTTCCCCGACACGTGAGTGACAACCCGTCTGGACATCATCAACGACAGACACACCAACCAGTTCAATGTTTAAGAACACTAGAAGATTTTTGGGAATAAATGGCTATTGCATTTACTTTGCAGCTCCACTACTGTGGCTGGTGTGTGTATAATGATATTAAACACCAGAAAGCTTTGCAAATATAAAGCATGCAGCATTTAGCTGAAACGGCATTGGTGGCTATGACGGCAGTAAGTACTCAAAAGAACACATGAAACTGAGCAACAGTTGTTTTAGTGAGCGCAAAGAAAAGAGGGAGGAGCCATGACAGGAAACAAGCCTTGATTGGATGTTAGTTAATGAAATGAGAATGACTTACCGTGCTGTATATTTGTAGATTATAAATCCTATAATACAAACAATGACTAGAAAGAAAAAAAAGGAGAAGTTTGAATCCTTTAGGTATTATTTTGTTTAACATATAAAGTAGTTAATTTTTACTTGGCAAAGAGTTTAACACCACAACATTCCTTCTCCTTATTGTGAACAACATTAATTTAATAATGGGATGTCAACAGAAAGGGGTATTGGTATAGGTTTGTGTGCCAGTAACAATAGTATTAATAGTAATTAATAGTAATACAAAAGTATTACAAATAACTTCATGTCTGTCCTGCAAGGTAAGGCTTGAACATAATACTACCATGGTAATAAAAATAAACTCAGCAAAAAAAGAAACGTCCCCTTTTCAGGACCCTGTCTTTCAAAGATAATTCGTAAAAATCCAAATAACTTCAACTCTTCATTGTAAAGGGTTTAAACACTGTTTCCCAATGCGTTAAGACACTAACAGCTTACAGATGGTAGGCAATTATAGGTCTCAGTTATGAAAACTTAGGACACTAAAGAGGCCATTCTACTGACTGAAAAACACCAAAGGAAAGATGCCCAGGGTCCCTGTTCATCTGCGTGAACATGCCGTAGGCATGCTGCAAGGAGGCATGAGGACTGCAGATGTGGCCAGGGCAATAAATTGCAATGTCCGTACTGTGAGACGCCTAAGACGGCGCTACAGGGAGGCAGGACGAACAGCTGATCGCCCTCGCAGTGCCAGACCACGTGTAACAACACCTGCACGGGATCGGTACATCCGAACATCACACCTGCGGGACAGGTACAGGATGGCAACAACAACTACCCGAGTTACACCAGGAACGCACAATCCCTCCATCAGTGCTCAGACTCTCAGCCTATTGCGGACAGAGGCTGGACTGAGGGCTTGTAGGCCTGTTGTCTGGTGAGGACCTGCCTTACATCACCGGCAACAACGTCACCTATGGGCACAAACCCACCGTCGCTGGACCAGACAGGACTGGCAAAAAGTGATCTTCACTAACGAGTCGCGGTTTTGTCTCACCAGGGGTGATGGTCGGATTCGCGTTTATCATAGAAGGAATGAGCGGTACACCGAGGCCTGTACTCTGGAGCGGGATCGATTTGGAGGTGGAGGGTCCGTTGTGGTCTGGGGCGGTGTGTCACAGCATCATCGGACTGAGCTTGTTGTCATTGTAGGCAATCTCAACGCTGGGCGTTACAGGGAAGACATCCTCCTCCCTCATGTGGTACCCTTCCTGTAGGCTCATCCTGACATGACGCTCCAGCATGACAATGCCACCAGCCATACTGCTCGTTCTGTGCGTGATTTCCTGTGTTCTTCCATGGCCAGCGAAGAGCCCGGATCTCAATCCCATTGAGCACGTCTGGGACCTGTTGGATCGGAGGTTGAGGGCTAGGGCCATTCCCCCCCAGAAATGTCCGGGAACTTGCAGGTGCCTTGGTGGAAGAGTGGGTTAACATCTCACAGCAATAACTGGCAAATCTGGTGCAGTCCATGAGGAGGAGATGCATTGCAGTACTTAAAGCAGCTGGTGGCCACATAAGATACTGACTGTTACCTTTGATTTTGACCCCACCTTTGTTCAGGGACACATTATTCCAGTTCTGCTAGTCACATGTCTGGGGAACTTGTTCAGTTTTTGTCTCAGTTGTTGAATCTTGTTATGTTCATACAAATATTTACACATGTTAAGATTGCTGAAAATAAACGCAGTTGACAGTGAGAGGACGCTTCTTTTTTTGCTGAGTATGTTAAAAAATAAATTATTGGTACAGCAACATTGTTGTATGACTAGATGTGAAAATGTTCAACATAAAACCAAACAAATACTGCTTATCCTGTTCGTCTTTATAAGATGGAATATAGAAAAATTCTTGCAACTTACCAAGTCCACCTAGAACACCCCCTACTATTTTCCATGTGTGTTCTGTAAGAGAAACAAACGAGGGAAGGAATATGCCATCATGAATTTGCAGTAAATACGAAATCACTTAATAGCCTAAATAATGCTTGAACCATCAAATATATCATATACAACACCAATAGATAGCAACTGGGAGACAGCTTACTGTTGTAACAACATATACACGGAGTGTACAAAACATTCATATTGAGTTGTCCCCCCTACCCCATTTGCCCTCAGAACAGCCTCAATTCATCAGGGGCCCCCGAGTGACGCAGCGGTCTAAGACACTGCATCTTAGTGCAGTGGTTCGAATCCAGGCTGCATCACATCCAGCCGTGATTGGGAGTCCCATAGGGCGGGCACAATTGGCCCAGCGTCGTCCGGGGTAGGTCGTCATTGTAAATAAGAATGTAATTTTTTAATTTTTTAAAAAGGGATGCTGGCCCATGTTGAAGTTGGCTGGATGTCCTTTGGGTGGTGGACCATTCTTGATACACACTAAACTATTGAGCATGTAAAACCCAGCAGCATTGCAGTTCTTGACACAAACCGGTGCACCTGGCACCTACTACCATTCCCCGATCAAAGGCACCTACATTTTTTGTCGTGCCCATTCACCCTCTGAATGGCACACATACACAATCCATGTCTCAATCGTCTCAAGGCTTAAAAATCCTTCTTTAACCCGTCTCCTCCCCTTCATCTACACTGATTGAATTGGACTTAACAAGTGATATCAATAAGGGATCATAGCTTTCACCTGGCCAGTCTATGTCATGGAAAGAGCATGTAAAACATCAATAGGCAGCTTACTGTTGGCCGCTGGTGGATCTGTGGGACCAGGACCAGGTGCACCATCTGTTGCTAAAAGAGGTGATATTAGGGTTCACACACACACACACACACACACTTTACACCAACAATTACAGCTTACTGATGTTGGATAAATAAAGTAAATCAAAAGAATGCAGTGAAAGAATTAGGTGGTGTTAGAGGCATGGCATGCCAGTGAACAAACTACTTTATTTCTGTGTTCGAGGTAGTCTATGTGAAACATAACTCAAGGTCGGGTTCAGCCCTATGTGAGTACAGAATGATGTTTACTTCAAACGTTTTTGATATGGGTTGTATTTCCCCATGACTACTTGATAGGTACATTGTTACATACTGTAGGCTAATCTAAAAACAAAACTCCCTAAATTCTATCAGCACATCGATTGTCCGACCAGGGCTGGCAGAACTCTGGACCATTGTTATACTAACTTCCGCGACGCATATAAGGCCCTCCCCCGCCCTCCTTTCGGAAAAGCTGACCACGACTCCATTTTGTTGCTTCCAGCCTACAGACAGAAATTAAAACTACAAGCTCCCGTGCTCAGGTCTGTTCAACGCTGGTCCGACCAATCTGAATCCACGCTTCAAGACTGCTTCGATCACGCGGATTGGAATATGTTCCGCACGGCGTCCAACAACAACATTGAAGAATATGCTGATTCGGTGAGCGAGTTCATTAGGAAGTGCATTGACGATGTCGTACCCTGAGCAACGATTAAAACATTCCCAAACCAGAAACCGTGGATTGACGGCAGCATTCGCGTGAAACTGAAAGCGCGAACCACTGCTTTTAACCAGGGCAAGGTGACCGGAAACATGACCGAATACACACAGTGTAGCTATTCTCTCCGCAAGGCTATCAAACAGGCTAAGTCCCAGTACAGAGACAAAATTGAATCGCAATTCAACAGCTCAGACACAAGGGGTATGTGGCAGGGTCTACAGTCTATCACGGATTACAAAAAAAAAAACAGCCTCGTCGCGGACCAGGATGTCTTGCTCCCAGACAGGCTAAATTCCTTTTTTGCCCGCTTTGAGGATAATACAGTGCCACTGACATGGCCCACTACCAAAACCTGCGGGCTCTCCTTCACTGCAGCCGAGGTGAGTAAAACATTTAAACGTGTTAACCCTCGCAAGGCTGCAGGCCCAGACGGCATTCCCAGCCGCGTCCTCAGAGCATGCGCAGACCAGCTGGCTGGTGTGTTTACGGACATATTCAATCAATCCTTATCCCAGTCTGCTGTTCCCACATGCTTCAAGAGGGCCACCATTGTTCCTGTTCCCAAGAAAGCTAAGGTAACTGAGCTAAACGACTACCGCCCCGTAGCACTCACTTCCGTCATCATGAAGTGCTTTGAGAGACTATTCAAGGACCATATCACCTCCACCCTACTGGACACCCTAGACCCACTCCAATTTGCTTACCGACTCAATAGGTCCACAGACGACGCAATCGCAACCACACTGCACACTGCCCCAACCCATCTGGACAAGAGGAATACCCATGTGGGAATGCTGTTCATCGATTACAGCTCAGCATTTAACACCATAGTACCCTCCAAACTCGTCATCAAGCTCGAGACCCTGGGTCTCGACCCCGCCCTGTGCAACTGGGTCCTGGACTTCCTGACGGGCCGCCCCCAGGTGGTGAGGGTAGGTAACAACATCTCCACCCCGCTGATCCTCAACACTGGGGCCCCACAAGGGTGCGTTCTGAGCCCTCTCCTGTACTCCCTGTTCACCCACGACTGCGTGGCCATGCACGCCTCCAACTCAATCATCAAGTTTGCGGACGACACTACAGTGGTAGGCTTGATTACCAACAATGACGAGACGGCCTACAGGGAGGAGGTGGGGGCCCTCGGAGTGTGGTGTCAGGAAAATAACCTCACACTCAACGTCAACAAAACAAAGGAGATGATTGTGGACTTCAGGAAACAGCAGAGGGAGCACCCCCCTATCCACATCGACGGGTCAGTAGTGGAGAAGGTGGAAAGTTTTAAGTTCCTCGGTGTACACATCACGGACAAACTGAATTGGTCCACCCACACAGACAGCGTTGTGAAGAAGGCGCAGCAGCGCCTCTTCAACCTCAGGAGGCTGAAGAAATTCGGCTTGTCACCAAAAGCACTCACAAACTTCTACAGATGCACAATCGAGAGCATCCTGTCGGGCTGTATCACCGCCTGGTACGGCAACTGCTCCGCACACAACCGTAAGGCTCTCCAGAGGGTAGTGAGGTTGGCAGAACGCATCATCCGGGGCAAACTACCTGCCCTCCAGGACACCTACACCACCCGATGTCACAGGAAGGCCATAAAGATCATCAAGGACAACAACCACCCAAGCCACTGCCTGTTCACCCCGCTATCATCCAGAAGGCGAGGTCAGTACAGGTGCATCCAAGCAGGGACCGAGAGACTGAAAAACAGCTTCTATCTCAAGGCCATCAGACTGTTAAACAGCCACCACTAACATTTAGCGGCCGCTGCCAACAAACTGACTCCAGCCACCTTAAAAATGGGAATTGATGGAAATTATGTAAAAATGTACCACCAGCCACTTTAAACAATGCCACCTAATATAATGTTTACATACCCTACATTACACATCTCTTATGTATATGTATATACTGTACTCTATATCTACTGCATCTTGCCATCTTATGTAATACATGGACCACTAGCCACTTTAAACTATGCCACTTTATGTTTACATACCCTACAGTACTCATCTCATAGGTATATACCGTACTCTATACCATCTACTGCACCTTGCCTATGCAGTATGTACCATCACTCATTCATATATCTTTATGTACATATTCTTTATCCCTTTACACTTGCGTGTATAAGGTAGTAGTTGCGGAATTGTTAGGTTAGATTACTTGTTGTTATTACTGCATTGTCGGAACTAGAAGCACAAGCATTTCGCTACACTCGCATTAACATCTGCTAACCATGTGTATGTGACTAATAAAATTTGATTTGATTTGATATTCAGATCACAATCAAGGAGAAAAGCCACCATAAACTACCACTTGTTGCCGGCCAGGTTCAAGTTGAATCTATAATTCAGGTGTCAATTAAAGTTTAGACAGGCATATCTTCGGACACAAATAACTAGGGGAATTTAGCGAGCATAATAGGCTGTGTGTGCTTCACAGTACCAATGACAATTCTCCACCTCAGCCAGACTGACATGCAACTTTGTGTGGAGGTAATTTGAAAGCCTCACCAGAAACACACCACTGGCTTATTCTACTACCATAAAGGATCAAAGGTTAGGCTAATAAAGTCAGTTGAGGTGTTAGTAGGGCTGTGACGGTCATGTAATTGTCGATCATTGGCCAGCCAAATGACTGCAGGTCACTGTAATAACCATTCAAAATGTTTTTGGGAAGCACATTTTCACCTAGTAGGGGGCTTTGTTGTAGTCGGAAGGGCTACAAAGGAATGTAATACAATTAAGCCAGTACTTATTCTTGTCTAGTCTGTCACAACACTTTACGGTTGTGATCCCTCAAATGCTTTAGTCAGCCAGTGTGGTCTGAGGAGTAGAATGGTCTTGGACAAGATGGCTAATCAATCATTAATAGTGTTAATCAGCTCACTAGACCAAGGGATTGTTTGAAAGATCAAATGTTGAACTTGAACACCAGTTTGTTTTAAATAGTAACCAACTTTGCTACTAAAAGCATTAGGGCTGTTCCGAAAAAAAGAAGAAAAAAGGTCTGTACTTTCAACCAATTGATTTTAAAACATGTATTTTTCCATATATAACCACACCTTGTGTGTTAATAAAATCAACTATATAAGCATTGAGATTTTCTGATGCTTTAAACTAGAGGTCGACCGATTCATCGGAATGGCCGATTAATTAGGGCCGATTTCAAGTTTTTATAAATCGGTAATCGTCATTTTTGGACACCGATTATGGCCGATTACATTGCACTCCACGAGGAGACTGCATGGCAGGCTGACTACCTGTTATGCGAGTGCAGCAAGGAGCCAAGGTAAGGTGCTAGCTATCATTAAACTTATATTATAAAAAACAATCAATCTTAACATAATCACTAGTTAACTACACATGGTTGATGATATTACTAGTTTATCTAGCTTGTCCTGCGTTGCATATAATCGATGCGGTGCCTGTTCATTTATCATTGAATCACAGCCTACTTCGCCAAGCGGGTGATTTAACAAGCACATTCGCGAAAAAAGCACTGTCGTTGCACCAATGTGTACCTAACCATAAACATCAATGCCTTTCTTAAAATTAATACACAAGTATATATATTTAAACCTGCATATTTACTTAATATTGCCTGCTAACATGAATTTCTTTTAACTAGGGAAATTGTGTCACTTCCCTTGCGTTCTGTGCAAGCAGACTCATGGTATATGCAGCAGTTTGGGCCGCCTGGCTCGTTGTGAACTGTGAAGACCATTTCTTCCTAACAAAGACTAATTCATTTGCCAGAATTTTACATAATTATGACATAACATTGAAGGTTGTGCAATGTAACAGCAATATTTAGACTTAAGGATGCCACCCGTTCACTGAAAGAATAAACGTTTTGTTTTCAAAATAATAGTTTCCGGATTTGACCATATTAATGAACTAAGGCTCGTATTTCTGTGTGTTATTATATTACAATTATGTCTATGATTTGATAGAGCAGTCTGAGTGAGCGGTGGTAGGCAGCAGCAGGCCGTAAGCATTCATTCAAACAGCACTTTCCTGCATTTGCCAGCAGCTCTTCACTGTGCTTCAAGCATTGCGCTGTTTATGACTTCAAGCCTATCAACTCCCGAGATTAGGCTTGCAACACTATAGTGCCTATAAGAACTTCCAAAAGTCAAAGGTATATGAAATACAAATGGTATAGTAAGAAATAGTCCTATAATAACTACAACCTAAAACATCATACCTGGGAATATTGAGACTCAGGTTAAAAAGGAACCACCAGCTTTCATATGTTCTCATGTTCGGAGCAAGGAACTTAAACGTTAGCTTTTTTACATGGCACATATTGCACTTTTACTTTCTTCTCCAACACTTTGTTTTTGCATTATTTAAACCAAATTGAACATGTTTCATTATTTATTTGAGACCAAATTGATTTTATTGATGTATTTATTAAGTAGTTGTAATTGTCATCATTACAAATATATATATATTTTTTTATATATATATATAAAAAAATAAAAGCGGCCGACTAATCGGTATCGGCTTTTTTTGGTCCTCCAATAAATCGGTATTGAAAAATCATAAATCGGTCGATCTCTACTTCAAACTCACGGTGATGAAATAACACAAATGACTGAAGAGGAAGCCAGAGATCAAGATAACCATAAGGGGAAAAAGTAACCTGTTCGCCCATCCTCCTCCCGCTCCTACTGACATTCGGAAATTCTGCCGTTACTCTCCTGAAGTTGCCAGTAATAGGCTACACGAGGAGTCTGCAAACTTTCTCATGTAGAATTCCAATTTATTTGACCATTTCTACTGATCTGCGTGCCAAGTTATGGTTTTCATATGCACACTTTGCGTGGAACAGTTTCGTTTAATTTATAATACGTCTTC
Organism: Salvelinus fontinalis; assembly: GCF_029448725.1. Lineage (NCBI taxonomy): Eukaryota > Metazoa > Chordata > Actinopteri > Salmoniformes > Salmonidae > Salvelinus > Salvelinus fontinalis. Next base: position 15,583,364 of record NC_074672.1, on the reverse strand, counting down.
GTATCTCAATCTTTGTCATGTTATTAATCAAAATTCTATCCAAATCAAAATGAAAATTATACAACCCTAAAAAATAACATCTATTGCCAACTACGTAAAAACAATGCAGCCTGCAGGTAGAAAATATCCGGATGAAAAATAAATAAATATAAATACACAGGCTAATAAGGATTGCCAGTCTGCAACAAACTTGAAACAGTGTATCAACTATTAACTTGGGTCCAGACTGACATTGTATAAAATATTTTGGGCCCCTCAGTTTGCTGCACCAGTGAGCTCAGGACAGACAATTTATGCAAGGGATAAGAATTATTATTTTATGAAATTTCCACTGGATCAGAGCATAACATTTTTCCCTTTCACGCTGAGGGGTTACTGAAAGGGAGAGAGCTGGAAAGATTTTTCAAATACATTGAGGAACTATTGTCATTCTCAATGGATGTCAAAAACAGACTGTTTGCTTGCTGTTTGATGTGAAGAGAGAGTGCGCATTCTGGAGGGAGACGGGGAGTGTGGCTGCGCAATGCACTTCTTGGACTGTGCCATCCCTGCGGCCTCCGCAATGGTTTCGTCTCGGCCTCCACAATAGATTCGTTCACTGAGACTGGTGTGAATAAGACCGGTGTCTTGTGTGCCGTATAAATAAATACATTTATTTTACTGCTCGACAAAAGATTTTAAAATCTTGGTGGAACAACAGCCCATTATTGACCAGACAATCAACCAGTCGAATAATTGGGGTCAGCCCTAAAAAGCATGCAGGCGATTAGCAAGGAATGGACTAGAAGGAAATAATAGATGGAAATCAAAATGACCAAATCCAAACTAATGCATTCAGGGAAAATAATTACCTGGGGTTGCTATGCACAGGCATGCATATGGTGAAAAATAATGATTGTCATGAAGACTAGTCTCATTATGTAAGATAGGGTCAATTCAAAAATTCTGTTTGCTGACATATTGGTCTTCTGGTCCTAAACACCCAATGACGCACAAAATATCCAAGTTAAAATATAGGCTAAAGTGTGTTAAATAACAAACACCGAAACAAGTCTTACCTTTGCATGTGGGAATAGAAGCTGACCAGCCTTCTATTTCACATGTCAGACTGGCCTCTCCCATCATCTCATATCCATCGTTGCACTTATACGTCACAAAAGACTTGTGCTTGTAGGGTGGCGAACGACCTTCAATCCTAACGCCATTCTCAACAACAGGAGCAGGACATGAAACCACTGCAGATGTAAACAAAGGGCAATTTCATTAGCTACTGTTGTGAACAAGGTGGGCCCAAGTTGCTCATTAGTTTAAGGCTATTTGAAGGCAATATTATCAACATTTTGCTATAACCACATATTTATGAAATCTGGAACTAGGCCTTCAATAAATAAGCTAGTTTGTTACACACTTCGCCTGAGCTCAATGTTGCATCATGGTTTTTAGAATAGGCCCACAGTACACATAAACCATGTTTAGACTGCTCTATTAGCCTGTGTTGTATGTTTATACAACAGGTGGGTCTAATCCTGAATGCTGATTGGATAATACTGCATTCCAGCCTGTGTATTTCACAAGATACCACCTGCTAAATCTATGACATTGAAGTGCCTATTTACTATGTTCCATCTCACTGCGCAATCCACTGTCTCATCAACCCTGCCAGGAAATGTATAAATAATGGCGCGGAAGGAGATGGCTGCCGTTTTACGAAACCCTGTAACCAATTGTGCTATTGTGAATGTTTTTTTTTGCGTTATTTGTAAGTTATTTTGTTGATGACGTTTCTGCCACCGTGTCTTATGACCGAAAAGAGCTTCTAGATATCAGGACAGTGATTAGTCACCCCATACTGGGGGAATACTTTTTCTTCAATTTACTTCAGACAAGGCCCTCATCCCTGTAATTCGCAGGAGAAAGAGACAGAGGTATCGTGGACGAAGATCCGGGTGGCTTGTTAGGATCTGTCACTGAGAGGGTAATCTACCTTTACCATCGGTCCTATTAGCCAACATACAATCAATCAATAATAAAATAAACAAACTACAAATCACGTATATCCTACCAACGGGACATTAAAAACTGTAATATCTTATGTTTCACCAAGTCGTGGCTGAACGATGACATTAATAAACATACAGCTGGGGGGTTTTAAGCTTTTTTGTCAGGATAGAACAGCAGCCTCTCGTAAGACAAGGGGTGGCAGTCCATGTATATTTGTAAACAACAGCTGGTGCACGAAATCTAAGGAAGTCTCGAGGTTTTGTTCGCCTGAGGTAGAGTCTCTCATAAGCTGAAGATCACACTATTTACCAAGAGAGTTTGTGTATTTTTCATAGCTGTCTACATACCAACACTGGCATTAAGACCGCAATCAATGAGCTGTACACGGCGATAAGCAAACAGGAAAGCACTCATCCTGAGACGGCGCACCTAGTGGCCGGGGACTTTAATGTAGGGAAACTCAAATCTGTTTTACCTCATTTCTACTAGCATGTTCAATGTGCACACAGACAGAGAGAGAGATAGAGAGATATATAAAGATAGAGACCACCTTTACTACACACATAGAGACACGTGCAAAGCTCTCCCTTGCCCTCCATTTGGCGAGGGAGATCTGACCAAAATTCTATCCTCCTGATTCCTGCTTACAAACAAAAACTAAAAGGCACCAGTGACTCTGTCAATAAGGAAGTGGTCAAATGAAGCAGATGCTAAGCTACAGGACTGTTTTGCTAGCACAGACTGGAATATGTTCTGGGATTCTTCCGATGGCATTGAGTGGCTTCATCAATAAGTGCATCGATGATGTCGTCCCCACAGTGACTGTACGTATATACCCCAACCAGAAGCCATGGATTACAGGCAACATCCGTACTGAACTAAAGGGTGGAGCTGCAGCTTTCAATGAACGGGCCTCTATCCCGTAAGTTTATAAGAAATCCTGCTATGCCCTGCGACGAACCATCAAACAGGCAAAGTGTCAATACAGGACTAAGATTGAGTCGTACTACACCGGCTCCGATGCGTGTCGGAAGTGGCAGGGCTTGCAAACTATTACAGACTACAAAGGGAAGCACAGCCACGAGCTGCCCAGTGACACAAGCCTACCAGACAAGCTAAATTACTTCTATACTCGCTTCAAGACAAGTAAAACTGAAGGATGCTTGAGAGCATCAGCTGTTCCGGACCACTGTGTGATCACTCTCTCCGTAGCCGATGTGAGTAATTACCTTTAAACAGGTCAACATTCACAAGGCTGCAGAGCCAGATGGATTACCAGGACGTGTACTGCGAGCATGCGCTGACCAACTGGCAAGTTGCTCCCGAGTGGTGCAGCGGTCTAAGACACTGCATCCCAGTGCTTGAGGCGTCACTACAGACACCCTGGTTTTAATCCAGGCTGTACCACAACCGGCCATGATTGAGATAGTGCGCCGCCCAATTTGCCCAGATTCGTCCGGGGGTTTGGCCAGTGTAGGCGGTCATTGAAAATAAGACTGACTTTCCCTAGTTAAATAAAGATTAAATAAGAAATAAAAAAAAGTGTCTTCACTGACATTTTCAACCTGTCCCTGACGGAGTCTGTAATACCAACATGTTTCAAGCAGACCACAATAGTCGCTGTGCCCAAGAACACTAAGGTAACCTGCATGAATGACTACCAACCCGTAGCACTCATGTCTGTAGCCATGAAGTGCTTTAATAGGCTGATCATGGCACACAACACCATTATCCCAGAAACCCTAGACCCACTCCAATTTGCATACCACCCCAACAGATCCACAGATGACGCAATCTCTATTGCACTCAACACTGCCCTTTCCCACCTGGACAAAAGGAACACCTACGTGAGAATGCTATTCATTGACTACAGCTCAGCGTTCAACACCATAGTGCCCTCATAGCTCATCACTAAGCTAAGAACCCTGGGACTAAACACCTCCCTCTGCAACTGGATCCTAGACTTCCTGACAGGCTGCCCCTAGGCGGTAAGGGTAGGTAACAACACATCCGCCATGCTGATCCTCAAAACTGGGCCCCTCAGGGGTGCGTGCTCAGTCCCCTCCGTACTCCCTGTTCACTCATGACTGCATGGGAGGCACGACTCCAACACCATCATCACGTTTGCTGATGACAACAGTGGTAGGCTTGATCACCAACAACGATGAGACAGCCTATAGGGAGGAGGTCAGAGACCTGGCTGTGTGGTGCTAGGACAACAACCTCTCCCTCAACGTGATCAAGACTAAGGAGATGATTGTGGACTACAGGAAAAGGAGAACCATGCACACCTCCACTCTCATCGACGGGGCTGCATTGGAGCAGGTTGAGAGCTTCAAGTTCCTTGGTGTACACATCACCAAAAAACTAACATGGTCCAAGAACACCAAGACAATCGTGAAGAGGGCACAACAAAGTCTATTCCCCCTCAGGAGACTGAAAAGATTTGGCATGGGTCCTCAGATCTTCAAAAGGTTCTGCACCATCGAGAGCATCCTGACCGGTTGCATCACTGCCTGGTATGGTAACTGCTCGGCCTCCAACCGCAAGGTACAATAGAAGGTAGTGCGTACGGCCAGTACATCACTGGGGCCAAGCTTCCTGCCATACAGGACCTCTATACAAGGCGGTGTCAGAGGAAGGCCCTAAAAATGTTAATAGACGCCAGCCACCCTAGTCATAGACTGTTCTCTCTGCCACTTGCATGGCAAGTGGTACCTGAGCGCCAAGTCTAGGTCCTGAACAGCTAATCAAAGGGCTACCCAGACCTCTTTACGCTGCTGCTACTCTGTTTATTATCTTGGCATGGTCACTTTAACTCTACCTGCATGTACATATCTCAATTACCTCGACTAACCGGTGCCCCCGCACATTGACTTTGTACTGGTACCTTCTGTATATAGCCTTGCTATTGTTATTTTACTGCTACTGTTTATTTATTTGTTACTTTTATTTTTCTACTTAACATATTTCTTAACTTTGTTGGTTAAGGGCTTGTAAGAGTCATGACGTGGCCCTTTCTGAGTGTAGATCATGGCCCACGTGAGCATAGACATTACGTCGGCGTCACAGAACCACAATTTTCTACTAAAATGTATAAAACCCACTCCTGATGAAATTCACACCAGACCATGGAAACCCCGGTGTAAGCTAAAGTTGCATATGGTTGAATTTCTAAGACTAAAACATGCTAGGTGATGCTGGTGTGTGAAGTGGTATAAACTACAACTCTACCAAAGGACAAGACTATACCATGTGAAGCATTGGCTACACGGCTAGAAGTGGTTCAACTCTGAAACTATCGTTCCCTACAGAATAAGAGCAAATTTTAGACGTATAATTACTAGTCTGCTGCTAAAAATGACGCAAGTCGAGAACAAGAATACTAACAACCGCCGAAGCATCTATTCTATGAGAACATTTATGAATGGTACACTGAAGTATGCATTCTAACCACCTACAACCACAAAAGACAGACCAATTTTCGGGGAAACACAAGCAGAGACTTTTGTCGACTCTCTCCAGCAGATGGACCGGCGACCACAGAGAGAGACAGCAAGAAATACGTGTAAATATGTCAATTGCAATTTATTTTCGAATGAGCGGTCATCGTTCATGTAAAGTATTAGCAATTTCTATGAGTGTAGTAATCCTCTATGAGTTTCCCGCTCTTGAACTGCCACACTGCCCCTATTATTTGTTTACCAAGCCAACATATTGGTTTCGCCCGCTAGGGACTTTTCTTTGTACAATGTAGCAACACGATGTATGAACTAATTGTGTGCGTTTATGTATTTCTGTGATTATTTAGTTAGTAAATAAATAAGCCAATTTGTATATCGTTGATTCATAATTTATACTAGGGTTTGTGCACATAACCAAGGGTTTGTGCACATAACCAAGAATTTTACAACGTTTGGAATGAGACTGATGGAAGGTAAAGATTAATAATCATTAATAGAAGACTGTACTCGATAAGATATGAAAATGTGAAGAGTCGATATAAGGACAAAAAATTTCCTGTGGTGCCCCGACTTCCTAGTTGATTAAAGTTTCTGATCAGATTAATCATGTAATAATAATTACACATAGAAAACTGATTTGATAAAAATAAGTCTTCACATTTAATGATAGTAAAGACAAGACATAAGTAAGCATTTCACTGTAAGGTCTACACCTGTTGAATTCGGTGCATGTGACGAATAAAATTTGATTTTAAAACTTAAAAAGCATCTAGACATTATCTCCCATTTCTTTTAGACTAGCATTTGGTTTTCAACAGCAGAGAGGTAAAAACCTTACCGTCTGTCTCTCAAAACTTTCTCAATATTGAATTGCGATCACCATCGTCCCATATAAAGTGAATGTGTCCGAACGAGACAGACAGCTATTTGAGCTGGTTGTCATAGCAACATACACAACTTTTTCCAGTTGACTGGCTAAATCGAAACTTTGTTGCCAAAACTAAAATGGATGAGTGGAACATTTCTTTTGGATATTTTTGTCAGCAAGACTATTGATAAATCAGAAAAAGAGATGGCAAAAATACCCAGGCATGCAGATTTGGGGGATACTGCATTGAATGACCTAGAGAAAAGCTGCAACGAAAAAAAAACAGTTAAGAATACAAACTGGGCTGTGCGTTGCTTCGAGGACTAGCAGAGAAGAAAAAAGTTGTTGACTTCAAAACTGTCACCAAGGAAGAGTTTAACATCATTTTCCGACAGTTTTATGGAAATGTACGAAATGGGAAGGGGGAGCAGTACAGCATAAGTAGCTACCTGGCACTCCGTAATGGGCTCAACCGGTTTGTAAATGACCCACCCATCGGTCGCAGCTGGTGCCTTATGAAGGACACTGAATTTACAATATTTAACCATGTATTTCTGGGCAACATCAAACAACTAAGGCAGCAAGGAAAATATCAAAACAGCTACCCTCAAAACACCGATAAGGACATGGCCCTGTTCCAAAACTCCCAGGCTCTGAATGCCGGTACACCAGGGGGTTTGGTTCAAAAAAAGTGTGGTTCGACCTCCAGTTACATCTGGGGTAGAAGAGGAAAACAGACAACTAAAGCCCAACTCATTCCTCGTGAAAACAGACGAGAACGGTATGTTGTTGATAGTCTGTTTGGGTTAATTCTGCTGCACTCGTAATTAGGCTACTGGAAAACAATAACAATAACGCATTCTCTCTCTCAGATACACCACTCTCGCATATAACGAGGCCACAAACAATCATCTGGACCCAAGGGAGAGGGGCTGGGAGTCCAAGAGGGGATTCATGTTCGAGCAGCCAGGGAACCCACTACGCCCGGTGGCATGACTAGAGAAATATCTATCGAAATGCCTGGATAACGCATGTATTGTATTTTATCTCCACCCAAGGAGAGGAGGGTGTATCGGGGACTCGATCTGGTACATGTCAGAGCCGATGGGCGCAAACTATCTGGCAGCACTTCCCCCCAAGATCTGCAGGGCAGCAGGAACAACTACATACACAAATCACAGCATCAGGACCACGACAGTCCAGAAACTGGCCAGTGCTGGTTTAGAAGCAAGGGAGATTATGTCAGTGAGTGGGCATCGGTGCGAAGGTTCTCTCCATAGCTACTGGCATCCCTTACCGACAGAAAACACTCGAGCAACATCCTGGCCGAAAACAAAGAGAATACTGCAGCACCATCAACACCCAAAAGGCTGAAGCAAGGCAGCAGACGTAGTAGCACAGACTCCGACAGACATTTTAACCATCCAGGTGAATGTACAGATAAATGTGACATGCAATAAGTAGCTATAGCTATGTCAGCTGTGGTGGATAACAAAGAGTATGGTTTTGTTTATTAAAGTCACCTCAAATTAATGTCATGGATTGTCTTTCTTCAGTGTCCTGACAAAGCTCATTGTTATAGATGTATTCAAATAAAGCTAACTAGAAAACAGCTTAAACAAATGCAAATGCTTTGCTGTTATTCTGGCTCCACTTTGACGTGGCTAAGTTAGCCGTAATTGGCTAGCTAGCAAGCAAGGGATAAGACCATTGCCAGCCAGTATGGCATTTAGAACGAACGACTGGGTCGCGTCCATAGATACAGAGCAAAAGACTGAATGACTGGGTTGCGTCTCTAGCAATCCTACATTTGTGTCAGGAATATATATTGTGGAAGGATGAAATAGTATGAATAAATTAATACAATTTTAATTAAAAAACGTATGAAAATATGTCAATCATTATTTGAATATGTTGGTAACTTGTATAAAAGTGATAATGCCCTCGACGCCGGTGTTTGGAGGATATATTGGCTCGGTTTGCCAGCACTCGACGAAAACGAACAACATCCATGCCAATATATTCTTCAAACACCGGCGTCGAGGACATTTTCACTTAAATGTCTCACGCACATCTCTGCTTATGTTAAAAAAAAACGTTTATCAGGCTAGATAGTGATATTTTTGTAATTTATTTTTTAAATGAGGTCATCTGGACCCTGACCGTGCTCATGATTGTGAGGTGGAGTAATGTAATCTGATTACTTTCCCTTTAAGAGGCATTAGAAGTAGACAAAGGATTCATCAAACGCATTTGGGGTGTCATCATAGTGGTCTATGACATGTGGTCAGACTCACTCTGGTGGAACAAACTTAAAAATTGCTCCATTTTTCAAAGCTGAATTGAATGTCATTGAAAAAACAGAAAGGTGTTGAATCCTTTCTGAAGTCAAATAATCCAAAAAGTAATCTAGTTTTCAAAAGTATCTGTAATCTGATTACAATATCTTATCAGTGTGAACAGTTCATACGAACAGTTATGTTTTGTTAACAACCATAATTGTGACTGTTTAAAACAGAAGGGGGGTACAAAGGCAAGCTTTCAACGTACTTTTACACTCAGGTGGAGCTGGCTGGAATTCTCCGTCCTTTTCACAGACTATGGATTTAGTTCCAGACAGAGTGAATTCCTTCTCACAGCTATATTCCACAACACTTCTATAGCTGTACTCGTCTTCAGGTGGGATAACAGGTCCACCGTTGACAATGGTGGGGGGCTTTCCACACTTCACCACTGCAGAGTAGAACACAACAGCAGTTATGAACCATTTTGATCTAGGCACAAGCATAGAACCGTTACAGTTATTGTTATTTTCACTTGACATGCTCCTTCAGATGACTAACCTTCACATACAGGAACTCTGCCATCCCAGCCTCCAACCAAACAGTTCCTTACACCGCTGCCCACAAGTGTATAGCTGAAAAAGTGAATGATTAGACAGTATTTGGAGCATTGCTTTTAGGATAGCAAGGGTTACAACAGAAACAACTCTGATCTCAAGCAAGATAGTAAGGGAAGATCATAGGCTAAACATTAAACATTTCCTTCAGCTTTTAGGGGGGAAGTTTGATTAAGGCCTACCTGGAAATAATAAAATTAGGCCTACAAATTTACTGCTTTGTGAAGCATGACAGTTGACATGTTAAAGCACTTAGTTCAGCCCATGAAGATAGACTCATCATGGACATTGCTAATAGGGCTTCCAGCATTTTAAAATAGCCAACTGGGTGGGGATTGCTATGAGTTAGGAGCCCAGTGAAGAAGAATAAAAATGGACAACTTTAAAACGTAGGGGTCACAGATGCTATAATGGCACAGATACAAAGATGAGTGCGCTCTCTATGGATCAGCCCTATGAGAGACACAGAGAGACAGAGACAGAGAGACATGAGGCAAATAGCCTTGTACTGACCCAGTGTCACAGAAAGCAACAGCCCTGGCGCCAAACAGAACCCCCGAGAGATTATATCGGCCGTTTAGCACTTCTCCTGGTGAGCCACACGGCCTTACTGAAACAACCATAAAGAAAAATAGTCATGTACGGAGGAAATGTAGGCTAGCCTGACCTGTTTTGTGCCAACATCCCACTCCTTGCCACTCTGTGTCATATGCCAAACATGACATGGAGTGGCAAGGAGTGGAATGTTGAAACAAAACAGGTCCAGATTCCAGGCTAGGCTACTTTTTCAGTGAGTTTTATGAATGGGCAATGAATATATCAAGTTGTGAGTGGGTGGGTAAAAACTGTTTAGTGAAAAGCATGAGCTGGTGCATACCCAAAAGAGTTAGAGGAGGTGCTGACTAACGGTGAGTAAACTATAGGCTATAAAAATAAATAAGAGAGTTGCACACTGTATACACAAGCTCCCAGTTATTTATTGGGTAAACCACCAACTTTCTGCATCACTGTGCCTTCTTCAGGGTAATATCATGAATGCTTGAACCAGGTTATATAAACAACCAGTGCAATTAATGCAACCATTGACTAGTGAGGAATATGTCATAGTAATTAGGGTGGTGAGGATGAAAAAGTTACTGTTAAAAGACAATAGTTTACAGCATGTTAAATATATTAGGCTATTGTTTTCATCATATTACAACATGATTAGAGATTGTACATACTATTAACATGAAAATGCATTACTATTTCATATATATTTAATTGTTTCCAATTAATTTCATCTTAGTTACATGCAATCCTTTGGTTCAAACGCGATGCATAATAAGCATCTCTACAAGGAAACATCTGGCTGCACGCTGATAAGCTGTGGAAAGAACATGTTCATTTAGCAGACCTGGTCATAAAAAAAGGGGGACTTGTTTATAGAAAAGGGCCTGAGGTCCAAGTCAACATTCAGACCACTAGTATTTTACATTTACATTTACATTTAAGTCATTTAGCAGACGCTCTTATCCAGAGCGACTTACAAATTGGTGCATTCACCTTATGACATCCAGTGGAACAGCCACTTTACAATAGTGCATCTAGATCTTTTAAGGGGGGGGGGGGGGGGGGGGGGCAGAAGGATTGCTTTATCCTAGGTATTCCTTGAAGAGGTGGGGTTTCAGGTGTCTCCGGAAGGTGGTGATTGACTCCGCTGTCCTGGCATCGTGAGGGAGTTTGTTCCACCATTGGGGTGCCAGAGCAGCGAACAGTTTTGACTGGGCTGAGCGGGAACTGTACTTCCTCAGTGGTAGGGAGGCGAGCAGGCCAGAGGTGGATGAACGCAGTGCCCTTGTTTGGGTGTAGGGCCTGATCAGAGCCTGAAGGTACTGAGGTGCCGTTCCCCTCACAGCTCCGTAGGCAAGCACCATGGTCTTGTAGCGGATGCGAGCTTCAACTGGAAGCCAGTGGAGAGAGCGGAGGAGCGGGGTGACGTGAGAGAACTTGGGAAGGTTGAACACCAGCCGGGCTGCGGCGTTCTGGATGAGTTGTAGGGGTTTAATGGCACAGGCAGGGAGCCCAGCCAACAGCGAGTTGCAGTAATCCAGACGGGAGATGACAAGTGCCTGGATTAGGACCTGCGCCGCTTCCTGTGTGAGGCAGGGTCGTACTCTGCGGATGTTGTAGAGCATGAACCTACAGGAACGGGCCACCGCCTTGATGTTGGTGGAGAACGACAGGGTGTTGTCCAGGATCACGCCAAGGTTCTTAGCGCTCTGGGAGGAGGACACAATGGAGTTGTCAACCGTGATGGCGAGATCATGGAACGGACAGTCCTTCCCCGGGAGGAAGAGCAGCTCCGTCTTGCCGTCTTTTTGTATAGGAGATCCAAGAGGCCTCCCTCTGTAGTAGTAGGGTCTCAATGTTACCGCCTCTCCTTGGTAGGGTAACATGCTCGATGCCATTCTGTATTTGATGAAAGAGATAGGATGGTTAGCTTCAACAGAGTGGGCTGCTACTGGATAGTCAGTGTTCTTACACCTGATTGAGCTGCGGTGTTCGGCTATGCCTTGTTTTAATTTTTCCCACCTTTGTCCTACATGGGTTTTCCCACATGGACAGGTGAGGAGATGGATTCCTCCATGTGTCTTGCATGAGATGACACCACTAACAGGGACATTTTTATTATGACACACCTCACTACTGTCATTGGTTGCACAAACGGTTTGTCTACATAACCTGAGGTGCGTTCAGTTCGCTTGAACGGTTGCTACACTGCAGAACGGTTTGTGCTGAACGACACGTTTCCCCAAATCGCTCTGGAACAGACTTTGAGGTACATTTGCTCCCGTGTGGCGAGGTGTGGCTTGAAGCAATGAGTGACGTATTTAAAAAGGACAGAGCCACGATGACAAGGCTCCCCAACCCCTCCACGTTTTTCAACAGGTCGTTCCGTACAGCACCGTTTCCGTTTAATTGAACGCTCCAGAATGTAAACATTTACTGAACGCAGCCCTGGTTCAAGCATTCATGATATTACCCTGAAGAGGGCAGTGATACTGAAACATTGGTGGTTTACCCAATAAATAACTGGGAGCTTATATAGGAGTGGGAGACTATTTTTTTTATTACTAAAAACATTTACAGGAATATGGCCGAACGTTTTAGCACAATAAAAAATACAATTATTGGAATTACATTCGCATGTCAGTTTCACTGTACTCCACACGCCAGCAGTACAGGTGACTGATGGAGACCCTCCTGCACTGACATATCCAATTGCACACTCAAAAGTTGCTTTTGTTCCATCTCCAAATGTCTCTTGAGTTGATTTAAGAACCATGTTTGACCCTTCTAACGGTATGGGTTTGGAGCAGTCTTGACCTGAAAACAAAGGAGACAAAATTGAATGACCAAGGTGGACAAATACTGGAGACAACACCTTCAAAACCCACATTGTCTCACGTCAGATGGCCTCATTCTAACCCGACACGCAGTTGCCAGGAGCCATGTGTCTAACTAAACGTGAAACTCATGGTGCTTTCAAGACAACTCAGACACTCGAAGGGTTAACATTTACGTACGTGTTCTGCGTAAAGCTTCCCATTGGTCGATTCTGATATTTTCCAAGTGGGAAGCTCTGAGCTCATTTTTCTACAGTGGGTTTCCAAGTCGAAAATGTTAGTTTTGAGCTGTCTTGAAAGCAGCATCTCTTAAAATTGAGATTTTGCTCATTCTCCAAACACTAGTTCTTAGTTTTGAAAATCACGCAGATGTAAAGCACTGGTTACCAGAGACGGAAGTGGAAGCGAGACACCCCACTCTGTTTTTTTTCTGGTTCAATTAAAGGCAAATGAACTAATTAGATCAGACTCAGTTACTCGTGCAGTGGTGTCTATAGGAGAGCCACCCCGTTAAGTAGACCAGAGTTTTTTTCCAAATGTAAAACAGCCTGAGTGAACCATCTTTGCTGGCTCCTACGGAAAGACATGCTTGATCAGCTCCTCTTGCCCCAGCTAGTAGCCTTGTGCTAGCTTGTTTGAATGCCATTACGGTAGCTAGTTTGCCAGCTTGTTGATGAAGTTGTATGCCACTAAAGATACGGGACTGTTCTAAGAAATCACCATGCATCTGACTGACAACTGGCACTGTCTCACTACGTTGTAAAACTTGGCCAACGCGATGACGTCGCAGCTAGAACCGTCAGCTGTGCTGCAGAATTCGGCACACTAATCAGAACATTAACTATAATGAAAACTAATGTGTGTTATTCGATATAATTTCAGTATACTATCAGTGTAGACGGCCGTCGCACAATCTGACGTGAGCCAATGCTTCAAACCATAGATGGTATAAGCAAAGACAGTACAGTATGAAGATATACAGGCTGTACCACAACCGGTCGGGATTGGGAGTGCCATAGTGCGTCGTACAATTGGCCCAGCGTCGTCCGGGTTTGGCCGGTGTAGGCCGTCATTGTAAGTTGTTCTTAACTGACTTGCAAAGTTAAATAAAAGGTTTTAAAAAATGCTATGTCATGGCAACGTTATCTAGTATAGCTCACGCGAAGAAACGCGTCGTCTGGTCTACCAGTCGCGTCGCGCTGAACTGCGCATGTCGTCAACTGAAAAGGCACTCCTATTCCATATAAAGTTAGTCTAACAAAAAATGTTAACGTGTCAGTGTCACACGGTTGTAGTAATGACAGGCTCAGCTATATAAACACATTGGCTCGAATCTAGGTTGCCTTTCGAATTTTTCACTTCACAGACTTGCCATATTTCTAACCCGGTCGAGAAGGGCGTAATTGCGGCTCACAAGTAAGGGCGTTCCTGCATGTGGGCATTTCTGTACGAACTCCTCTTTATACTTCTATTGGGGGTGCTACAGGACATAACGTTGGGTGCCAACCACTGATAAACCCTGCAGAAGAAGCTAGCTAGGACACCAGTAGACACTGGCCGTGTCTGAATACCCATATTTGCGTCCTAAAATAGGCCACCTGAGTATGCGAAAGAAGAAAGTTTAATTTTATAAAAATATTTTATATTTGAGATTCTTCAAAGTAACCACTCTTCGCCTTGATGACAGCTTTGCACCCACTTGGTATTCTCTCAACCAGCTTCACCTGGAATGCTTTTCCAACAGTCTTGAAGGAGTTCCCACATATGCTGAGCACTTGTTGGCTTTTCCTTCACTCTGCAGTCTAACTCATCCCAAACCATCTCTATTGGGTTGAGGTCAGATGAATGTGGAGGCCAAGTCATCTGATACAGTCTCCATTACTCTCCTTGGTCAAATAACCCTTACACAGCCCGGAGGTGTGTTTTGGGTCATTGTCCTGTTGAAAAACAAATGGATACGAACTCCTCTTTATACTTCTATTGGGGGTGCTACAGGACATAAGGAAATCCTACAGGACATCCTCTCTAGGTTTCTTCCTAGGTTTTGGCCTTTCTAGGGAGTTTTTCCTAGCCACCGTGATTCTACACCTGCATTCTAGCTGTTTGGGGTTTTAGGCTGGGTCTCTGTACAGCACTTCGAGATATTAGCTGATGTACGAAGGGCTATATAAAATAAACTTGATTGATTGATAGTCCCACTAACTTCTTGAGAATACAGGGGGTGCTGTTTTCACATTAGCATAATTGCCTCTACAGATTAAACTGCCTCTTATTCAATTATTGCTGTTACTATATGCATATAACCATATACCATTGGATAGAAAACAAGCTATGGTTTCTAAATCCGTTTCAATTTTGTCTCTGAGTGAAACACAGGTCATTTGACAGCACTTTCCCTGAGCCAGAAGAAGATTGCAAGATGTGTATGCTCGCTTCAACGCTCTGCCTATATATGGTCACGCCACCTATGACCCGAAACACACTTCCTTCGTCTTCCTCTGGGTGTCAGGAAGACGTCAGAGGAGAAATTTTTTGTTTATCTTGTACTGACGTGAAATAAGACCTATTTCTTTAGCGTGACCGACAACTTCCGGTTTTCTGAAACGCGCGTTTTAGAGGTGCAATTGTCTTTTGTTATGCTGACGTTACGGATGAAAACTATCTCCGTCTCGAAGTTTGTTTGATACATGTGACCATATCATCGTAATGTATGTTTTTTCAATATAGTTTAATCAGATTATTTGAATTTTTTCGGGAGTTTTGCCGTGTTCCGTTCTGTGAGTTTTTTAACTTTGGACAGGGACCGTGCCAGTCGACCAGTACCCAGGCTAAATGAAGAGGGAAAGTTGCCATTGTGAATGGATTGAACGACTCATCAGGACTAAGGACACCTTGATCAACATTCTGATGAAAGATCAGCAATAGTAAGACCCAATTTACGATGTTATTTCATATATCTGTCGTGCATGTGAACTGGTCGGGCGCGCCCAACTGGTTCTGGCTGGGGTGGCTATGCTAAATTAGCGCTACATTTTGTTTTCGCTATAAAACATTTAATAAATCTGAAATATTGTTTGGATTCACCAGATGTTGGGCTTTCAATATCTGTACGCTGTGTATTTTTTCTGAAATGTTTTAAGACAAGTAATTAGTTATATAACGTTGGTCTCTGTAATTGTTCTAGCTGCATCAGCACTATATCAGATTGCAGCTGCAATGTAGAACTGTGATTTATACCTGAAAAATGCACATTTAAAAAAAAAAACTATGCTATACCATAAATATGTTATCAGACTGTCATCTTATGAATTTGTTTGTTGGTTAGTGGCTATCAATATCTTAGTTTAGCCGAATTGGTGATAGCACCTGATGGAGTAAGAAACTGTTGGAGTAAGAAAATGGTGTCTTTTGCTAACGTGTTTAGCTAATAGATTTACATTGTGTCTTCCCTGTAAAACATTTAAAAAATCTGAAATGGTGGTTTTATTCACAAGATCTGTGTCTTTCATTGGGTGTCTTGGACTTGTGATTTAATGATATTTAGATGCTACTATTTAATTGTGACGCTATGCTAGCGATGCTAATCAGTGTGGGGGGGTGGGGGGTGCTCCCGGATCCGGGTTAGGTACTCTGTAGAGGCTAAGCTTGCCTAGTTAAATAAAGGTTAAATAAAAAATACAAAATAAGCGCAAACGAGATGGGATGGCGTGTCGCTGCAGAATGCTGTGGTAGCCATGCTGTTGAAGTGTCCCTTGAATTCTAAATAAATCACAGACCGTGTCACCCGCAAAGCACGCCCACCATGCTTCATGCACCATCACACCTCCTCCATGCTTCATGGTGGGAAACACACATGCAAAGATCATCCGTTCACCTACTCTGCGTCTCACATCCGTTCACCTACTCTGCGCCCACCCGTAGCACGCGCTCCAGCAGGTATATCTCTCTGGTCACCCCCAAAACCAATTATTCCTTTGGCGGCCTCTCCTTCCAGTTCTCTGCTGCCAATGACTGGAACGAACTACAAAAATCTCTGAAACTGGAAACACTTATCTCCCTCACTAGCTTTAAGCACCAGCTGTCAGAGCAGCTCATTGATTACTGGACCTGTACATAGCCCATCTATAATTTAGCCCAAACAACTACCTCTTTACCTACTGTATTTATTTATTTTGCTCCTTTGCACCCCATTATTTCTATCTCTACTTTGCACCTTCTTCCACTGCAAACCAACCATTCCAGTGTTATTTTTTACTTGCTATATTGTATTCACTTCGCCACCATGGCCTTTTTATATTTTTATTTATTTATATATATATTTTGTTTGCCTTCACCTCCCTTATCTCACCTCACTTGCTCATATTGTATATAGACTTATTTTTCACTGTATTATTGACTGTATGTTTGTTTTACTCCATGTGTAACTATGTGTTGTTGTATGTGTCGAACTGCTTTGCTTTATCTTGGCCAGGTCGCAATTGTAAATGAGAACGTGTTCTCAATTTGCCTACCTGGTTAAATAAAGGTGAAAAAAAGACACGGCAGTTGGACCCAAAAATCTCAAATTTGGACTCATCAGACCAAAGGACAGATTTCAACCGGTTTAATGTCCATTGCGCGTGTTTCTTTATTGGTGTCCTTTAACAGTGGTTTCTTTGCATGTCTTAAAGTAATGATGGACTGTCGTTTCTCTTTGCTTATCTGAGCTGTTCTTGCCATAATATGGACTTGGTCTTTTACCAAATAGGTCTATCTTCTGTATACCACCGCTACCTTGTCACAACACAACTGATTGGCTCAAACGCATTAAGAAAATACATTTCACAAAATGAACAAGGCACACCTGTTAATTGAAATGCATTTCAGGTGACTACCCCATGAAGCTGGTTGAGAGAATGCCAAGAGTGTGCAAAGCTGTCATCAAGGCAAAGGGTGGCTATTTGAAGAATCTCAAATATAAAACATATATTTACTTATTTTTAAATTGGTCACATGATTCCATATGTGTTATTTCATAGTTTTGATGTCTTCACTATTCATTTACAATGTAGAAAATAATACAAATAAAGAAATCCCATTGAATGCATAGGTGTTCTAAAACTTGACTGGTACTGAACACCTAAAATAACATTGCAGGACTGTGGTTGGGTTCGGGACCAGTTTTGGGGTAGCGTGTGGGAGTCGGACAGAAAGCCAGAGGAGTGAAACTGGGCTGACTTTCTGCACATTTTCTCATCAATGAAACATCTGATCAATACATTTTTATGTTCCTAAAACTATAATCTGTTACGAACACATTGTACTAAATTTGATAGACTTGAAGCTTTGCCAAAGTTTGAAAAAAAATGACATTGTTTAGAAGGAGTGCAAGGTTGAATTGAGTTTGTGCACAGATGCACTTCACAGAGGCGTTCCATAACGGAAATATACAAATACATGCTATAATGAGCCAATAGGATCTCGCTAGCTCGTGCTTGGCTTTGCCCACTATGCTTCCTTTGCTCCCATTGTAAACGACACAGATAGGTATTGATAACTAACCCCAAAAAACATTGTCACAAACGCATTGCGCCTCTAGGTTTGAAAACTGTGGTATAAGCAAAAACAGTACAGTATGAAGATATGCTAAAACTGCTTCTCCAATAGCAATAGACCCAGTCGGTATTAGATGCATCATTGTGACCCTGCGCGCCTGTGGGGAAGACAACCAGTGGTTACCCCATCGGCTTACTGCAGACTTTTAAAACGATTTAATCTATTTTAGAAAAAGGTTAACCTAACAAAATGTGGGAAAAGTAACGGGGATATGCACTGTATGTGTATCCTACTTGAACACAGCGTCCCCACATATCCCACTCCAAATAGCCTGAAGCCACTGGCTTCTTTTCACACCGAGGTAAAGTTGTTTTTATAATCGCACATTCGACATTCAGCGGATATTCGCCAAAAGCCATTTGACAATCAATAACTAATTCACCGCTTGTCACAAAATGAAACTAGATATGACTTATTCTATAAATGTCTAACATAGTTTTACAACCTTTGTTTTGAGAAGAAATTCAAGCTGACTTGATAGAAATACATAACTATGGCATCTATAAAATTCCATTTAAACGGTATAAATCAATAGCGTTTTCACTGATGACATAAACAAGGTATGATTTATTCTATAAATGTCTAGTGTACTTTTACAGCCTTTGCTTGGAGTAGAAATTCCAGTTTCGATTTGATAAATACATAAAATCTCAAATATTGCTTTTAAAGACAGAAAAAAATCTGTAACTAATTCAGTGATACACAGAAAAGTGACATTATGCATTTATTTGCAATAACTTTAAAGAAATGTTAATTTCAAGTGCAATTTGTTCTATATGAAGTTGTACAATGTTTTCAATGTTTGCATTTTTAGTGCAACACATTTTAAAGTAGTTACAAGGCACAACAGTCATTTATTCATGTCTCTAAATTAACAAGAAAGAGGGCCCTTCCAATCATTTTCTACTTTGGCTTTGTTGAAGTTCTTCTTTGTCATCTCCAGACAAGATGAACGGTACCATCTCCTGAGGTAATAGATTCAACTGTTCAACACTTAAAGCCAAATATTTTATACCCTGGGTATTTCTAGAACACATTCTGGAAAGTCTATAGATTCAGTTGTCACTTTATTAGGTACAACCCCCTTTGCATCTTGAACAGCGTGAATTCAAAACTGTTGCTGAAACTGGGAAAGAGCTAGACTGTTCACGTTATGTCCAGTTGGAGGTTATTACAGTCAGTACACGTTTTGGAAATTTTCTGACTTACAAAAGACCATCAGACTGTGCTGTCATTTTGCACATTCTAAAGTTCTAACAGTAACAGAATACCTGAATACTTCTCTGCATGCTTTAGTGTCTAGCAAGCCAAGACCACGGGACTTGGTGTATGTAGCAATTTATTTTTTTGAATAGGGTGGTGAACCTAATAAAGTGGCGAGTCTAGAGATCACAGACAACTCCTTTTGAGCAGTGTCTGTCTGTTATATGTTTGATCAATGGGTATAATGGTAAATCTGATCCCCAAGGTCCTCATAGTCTCACTTGGATATTTAGAGTTGGAGGTAAAGAAAAAAAGATGAAACTAGGACATTAAAACACTGGCAGAATTCTTTCATCTACATAAAATATGTATTTTAAAGTATAAATACCTTTCTAAGACCACTGTCTTTCTGGATGTTTTAAAAGGTTTGCAAATAGTTCTTTCTGCAAGGAATGTGAATCGAAAGGGATATGGTAATACCCATGTAGGTGACGTAGTTTCTCTACTGGTATAATGGGTATAAATGTGTGGTAGTTGCACACCTTCCTGCTGAATTATGTAGAGCTGATTTGGGGGGTCAGTTTGCACTGTTCTGTGAAGGGAGTAGTACACAGCGTTGTACGAGATCTTCAGTTTCTTGGCAATTTCTCGCATGGAATAGCCTTCATTTCTCGGAACAAGAATAGACTGACGAGTTTCTGAAGAAGTGCTTTGTTTCTGGCGATTTTGAGCCTGTAATCGAACCCATAAATGCTGATGCTCCAGATACTCAAATGGTCTAAAAGCCAGTTGTATTACTTCTTTAAATCAGAACAACAGTTTAAATGTGCTAACATAATTGCAAAGGGTTTTCTAATGATCAATGAGCCTTTTAAAATTATAAACTTGGATTAGCTAACACAATGTGCCATTGGAACACAGGAGTGATGGTTGCTGATAACGGGCCTCTGTACGCCTATGTAGACATTCCATTAAAACTCAGCTGTATCGAGCTACAATAGTCGTTTACAACATTAACAATGTCTACACTGTATTTCTGATCAATTTGATGTTATTTTAAAGGGACTTTTTTTGTTGCTTTTCTTTCACAAACAAGGACATTTCTAAGTGACCCCAAACTTTTGAACTGTAGTGTATGTTATGGTTCACTATTAGTTTTCCTTTACACAAAACAAAAGGCTGTAAAAGTATGCTAGACACTTATAGAATAAATCCTACATAGTTTGATGTTTGTGACAAACGGTGAATTAGTTAATGATTTATACAGCTTTAATTGCATTTTAAAGATTTGCATTTCCATCAAATCAAAGCTGGAAATTTTATTCAAAACAGGTTGTTTGTAAAATGTCATTTATAGACTAAACCATATCTATTTTTATGTTTGTGACAATCAATGAATTAGTTATTGATTTTTACCACTTAAAATGGATTTTGGCTAATGTATGTTGAATGTCCGAATCTAAAAACAACTTTACCTCGGGTCTTTCCATTGGCTCTATTTCCCTGCATGGAAGCATTGCAAACCATCGGTTTGGATTTTTGACCTGGCTTCATGTACTCCTGAACAACACTGCAGCCTATCGACATGTTGTGTCATTTCTGTAAAACAAAAATAAATAATTGACGACCAAGTTGCCGATTTTACAATGGGGGTCAATAGGAAACTAATGTTGGTTTCCCCCAATTTGTATCCCAACTTTTCTCATTACCTTCTCAAACCCTGGCCTGGTCTATTTGACAAGCGTTCCCGGAAGACTCGGGAGTGTTGCGCCTCTGGGTTTAGAAACTATGTGGTACACGCTTCAAACCAATGAATGAAAACATGCACTCGGAGAAATAGAGTTCTGCTTCTAGATGACCCTACCTTGAACAGTGAGAACCATGAAGGCAAGGTGGACCATCCAGATTGTCAAGGACCAACAGACGTCTTTAGAGGGCTGCATGACGTCTTCGTTTCCTGTAACAAGCAGCAGCAGCACACGTTTTCCTGGATTGGTTGGTTTGCTCTGTACTGTAAAGTTTGATCCCCTCTTTTACGGATGAATTTTTCTCAATATCCACTTGTCGTAATCACACTGTGTTCATAATAAAATATAGGCACAACTAAGTTAGCTAGCTGGTACTGGAGACTGCGAGCTAGCTAGCATGGCTAATTAACGTTAGCTAGCTACTGTGTTTGCGTACATCGTACTTTTCTTCTATAACAATGTCCAATAATGATCAGTTTTAGTATTAGGAAAACTCATAGTCTTACCTTAATGTTCAAGTAGTCTAGCTACGACTTCTTCAACTGGCAACTCTGTCTGCCTGTTTCGCAACAGCAAATTAACGTTTATTTTGCGAACTTCCTGGATGGCAGCGGTCTTGAAGCTCGTGAGAATCATGGAATTTGCGGTTTGCCTTCAAAATAAAAGTTCCCCATGTAAACTAATCAAAAGAGTGGAATAATGGCATATTTGGACTAAATAGTGCTAAACAAGGTTGTAATGGTGTTACATAACTTAAAAATAAAATACAATAATGAATTATATTTACAATAAATACAAACAGTCGAAATCCCACTGTGGATGTATTAGATCAGGGGTCTCAATTTGTCTATCACTGTGTGTAGCCAATTGAACCATCTTGAGGGATGACAGAAATACTTTCCCAGAAACCTTCTCAATTAAACGTTAACTGCAAATTAGGCTTACATGGCAGAAGTAGTGTATATCATGAGTAAGTATGTTATTTATATATATTATTTGTCATTTGCTAACTTAGCCCTGAAATGAGCAATGGCTCTGTACTGCTGCTGCTATCAACACATTAGATGGCACATTCCTCACTAGCTATATGCCCAATTAAAGGGGAATTATACAAAATAAAACATTTCTTTCATCCCCCCCCATCCCTGAAAAAGGTATGCAGATTTAAGCATTGACATGGACCCTCCGAGTTGTTTTAACCATTATTCTACCAGGTATATTGCCAGAAAATATAGTGCACGACTTTCTATTGTACACTAAGTACCTGGGGAAGAGTTGCAGGAAGAGAAGAATGTGCCTATTTAAAGCTAGTTTTGTAGCTCACAACATGTAAAAATAATAAAAATAATAATAATTAAGTAGCTCATTCTAGAAAGATTTGGAGACCGCTGTATTAGACAGACTGGACTGCATAATTGCATTGGGTGCATACATATGCACCGTTACCCAATTTCCAGCAGTGGAAAAAGTCTCCAACTATCATACTTGAGTAAAAGTAAAGATACCTTAATAGAAAATGACTCAAATAAAAGTCATTCAGTAAAATTCTACTTGAGTAAAAGTATAAAAGTCTATGTTTGCTTCACATTTAGTCCAGTCTGGTCCAGCCTTGATTTGGTCCAAACATAGATGTCTATAAATGACATATTTTCAGCTTTCATTGAGAAATGAAAATTTACCTGATTTCAATGTCCGGAAAATACATATTTTGACCTTTCATTCAGAACCTAAATCGAACTTCAACGTCTGGAAAAATACATATTTTAGACATATTTTCAGCGTAATTTTTGTTTACTGGGACAATTCTTGTAGGCAGTGACGGATTTAGGTATAGGCGACATAGCCAGCAGCCCGGGGCGGCACAGGGCGTCTGCACTATTTTTTTTGTAATGGTGACATTGATATCATGTCACCATGTGGGACTGTGGGTCAATTAACCTTGTTGGAGTGTGTGCCCTGATTCTAGTTTGTGAGCTAGGCAGGCTACTGCCTGGGAAGGTCTCCCACTCAGAAGTATGAGATGGGGAGGGGGTAGGTTGACCTCAGGTCTCCCCACTGGAAGCCTGAGTTAGGGGGAGCGGGGAATCTATCAAATAGCGCACCTCTAACTTTGTACAGTACTAATGCAATTAGTCAAATCAGTCACACTACGAAATGCTACCAAATAAACCACAATTCATTCATAATACTGTGACTATATAGTTTCACAGACATATTGTTGCATTTTTTTTTGGTTTGTGCGAAATCGTTAAGAATAATATAAAACCAGTCTGCACACCACCAAGGTAAATTGGTTTAATCTTGACTTGGTTGACAGTGTTGGGGGATGGGTAATGTATTGATGCTCCAGTGCTAAATTAACACAAATGGATAAGAAAAGATCTAAGCCATCAGGTGCCGAGTTTAGGAAAAAGAGGAAAGAAGAAGAGGAGAAACACGAAAAAGATAAAGGTATGCAGCTATGTCATCTCTTTATGAGTATAATATTATGCATGTAATGAAATAGGCTAGTGTAACAGGGTTGGTTATGTTTCCACTTGCCTCTAAAGAAATGTGTATTTAATGTTCAAGCATTCTTATTGGTTAGTTCAACTTTGATGACAATAAGGTGTGTTGTGATTGGCCCCGCTTGCAGATAGGGGGAGATCGCGAACGTCAGGTCTTCCCAGTAGGAAAATGTGATGCAAGGGGTAGGTCACGTTCTGAATACTGTTTTCTATTTTCTATTTTCCAATGTGTACAAGTTTGCTGTACATTACTGATTTATACATGTGTGGGTATATGGTACCTGTTAAGGATTGAGGGGCTTTCTGGGATGTGCTTTGGCATATGATTGCTGTAAATAAGTGTGTTAGCTAGCATACACCGATGTCATGGTCACATAAGCCACTGCTAACACAGTTGTCTTCATGCTACAGATTTTGCCATCGACAGCCATCAACACTGTTAAGCCCTGCACAACTAACGTGCTGTTTCCCATTTAACAACAGGTATTTACACATGTTATATTTTGTATTGTATTTTTGTATTTTGTTCGCCCAGTAGGAAAATGCAATGTAACAGTTAAAATATTACGTCTGTCCCCTCGCCCATACCCAGGTGCGAACCAGGGACCCTCTGCACACATCAACAACTGACACCCACGAAGCATCGTTACCCATCGCTCCACAAAGGCTGCGGCCCTTGCAGAGCAAGGGGAACCACTCCTTCAAGTCTCAGAGCAAGTGACGTCACCGACTGAAAGGCTGCTAGCGCGCACCACCCCTACCTAGCTAGCCATTTCACATCCGGGTCACGGCACCAATGTAACAGTTTAAATTTTACATCCGTCCCCTCGCCCATACCCAGGCGCGAACCAGGGACCCTCTGCACACATCAACAACTGACACCCACGAAGCATCGTTACCCATCGCTCCACAAAGACCGCGGCCCAAGGGGAACCACTACTTCAAGTCCCAGAGCAAGTGACGTCACCGACTGAAAGGCTGCTAGCGCGCACCACCGATACCTAGCTAGCCATTTCACATCGGTTACATTCACCCCCCTTTCGACCTCCTCCTTTTCCGCAGCAACCAGTGATCCGGGTCACGGCACCAATGTAACAGTTAAAATTTTACGTCCGTCCCCTCGCCCATACCCAGGCGCGAACCTGGGACCCTCTGCACACATCAACAACTGACACCCACGAAGCATCGTTACCCATCGTTCCACAAAGACCGCGGCCCAAGGGGAACCACTACTTCAAGTCTCAGAGCAAGTGACGTCACCGACTGAAAGGCTGCTAGCGCGCACCACCGCTACCTAGCTAGGCCTTTCACATCGGTTACACTAGTATAACACTGATGTTTGTTAGCCTATGTTGCTTGCTATGCAATTACACATAGTGCGACAATATTCAGTTTTCTGTCCAACATGCTACATAACATTGGATATAATTTCACAGTTTCATCATGATAATGTGTGTAGTCCGCAGCAAAACGATTACAACCTAACTAGCACATTATTGATTTGGTTAACTTTTATTGAGGTGACAAAGGTCTTCTGTGATTGTATTGACTAAGTCCTGAGCTCAGTAAGGGGAATTTCCAATGCTGTAGGCTAACTTAAAATACGTCCATATTATGCTGATATTTTGTATCTTTTGTGATATATTGAGTCTTTTGTGGTGAATAAAAATTACAGTTAGTGCAGAATGGTCTTTTGGGGGGGGGGGGGGGGCTGCCACTGCTTGTAGGCGCTGCAATTTATTTTTTTTTGCGCAGGAGGAAGGCAGGTCTGGGCTTCGCCCACTGAACGACACACCGAATTAAGAATTTCGGTGTATTGATATGACATTTCGCTTAGTCTCAATCTCAGTATTTCCCAACCTACGTTTTTGTGGGCATGTATATGGTTGTCCTTGTTCGGAGGAGTCTTTCAGTAATGTTCATATCAGCTGATTCATTGCTAAATATACGAGCTGACACAGTACATCTCTGGTAGGTAGAAACTATGAAAGATAACAAATTTTCGCGCTTGATGACAAATGTGAGTGAAAAACAGACCATAAAAAATGTGTGCCTTGAGAAGTTCTGATATTAGTGTGTGTTGGTCGTTCGAAATAAACAACACTATCAGGCAAGTTTGTATGTAGTGGGGCGGTGTCTGCATTTGCTATGAATGCCTGACTTTGTGATTCACTATGAGCTGACGAATACACAGGAAGTCGAAACTTCCCGATGAAAATACGGCAAATGAAAATGTGCTCGTTCTAGCTTGTGGTTTGGATAATGTTTATAACGTTTATGATAAGATGGTGAAAAAATATCAAATTTTCATACTTGAGTAAAAGTAAAGATACCTAGATAGCTAGAAAATGACTCAAGTAAAAGTGAAAGTCACCCAGTAAAATCCTACTTGAGTAAAAGTGTAAAAGTATTTGGTTTTAAATATACTTAAGTTTCAAAAGTAAATGTAATTGCTAAAATATACTAAAGTATCAAAAGTAAAAGTATAAATCATTTCAAATTCCTTATATTAAGAAAACCAGATGGCACCATTTTATAGTTTTTGTTTATTTACGGATAGCCAGGGGAACGCTCTCACCCTCGGAGAGAATATACAAATGAAGCATGTGTTTAGGAAAGATAAGATGCAGTAGGGATGTTCTCTTGATAAGTGTGTGAATTAGACCATTTTCCTGTCAAAATGTAACGAGTACTTTTGGGTTTCAGGGAAAATGTATGGAGTACATCACTTTCATTAGGAATGTATTAAAGTAAAAGTATAAAGTTGTCAAAAATATAAATAGTAAAGTACAGATACCTAAAAAAAAAACTTGATTACTACTTTCAAGTATTTTTTAGTTAAGTCATTTACATCACTGAAAAAACGTAATGTTGTTAATATAGTAGTGACTATTTTCCGTGGGAGATTCAGGGTGAAATTCCCTTTTAAAACCAAGATATGGTCACTATGCAGGGTTCTCCCCAAATAAGAGGGGCGTTGCACTACCTTGTCGGCTTGGCTGCACCACTATGTAAAGAATTCAGTAAATTACTTAGTAATACTTAGTAATGATAGAGTAACTACACTATATATAAAAAATAATGTGGACACCCCTTCAAATTAGTGGATTTGGCTACTTCAGTCACATCCGTTGCTGACCGGTGTATAAAATTGCCATGCAATCTCCACAGTCAAACATTGGCAGTAGAATGGCCTTACTGAAGAGCTCACAGAACGGGACCGTCGAGTGCTGAAGCGCGTAGCGCGTATTAATTGTCTGTCCTCAGTTGCAACACTCACTACCGACTTCTAAACTGCCTCTGGAAGCAACGTCAGCACAATAACTGTTTGTCGGGAACTTCATGAAATGGGTTTCCATGGCCGAGCAACATCTCACAAGCCTAAGATCACCAATGCCAAGCATCATCTGGAATGGTGTAAAGATCGCCACCATTGGATTCTAGAGCGGTGTAAACGCGTTCTCTGGAGTGATGAATCACACTTCACCATCTGGCAGTCCGACGGATGAATCTGGGTTTGGTGGATGCCAGGAGAACGCTACCTGCTCCAATGCATAGTGCCAGCTGTAAAGTTTGGTGGAGGAGGAATAATGGTCTGGGGCTGTTTTACAATTACATTCTAGACGATACTGTGCTACCAAGTTTGTGACAAGAGTTTGGGAAAGGCCCTTTCCTGGTTCAGCATGACAATGTCCCCGTGCACAAAGCGAGGTCCATACAGAAGTGGCTTGTCGAGATCGGTGTGGAAGAACTTCTGTTCATGGCCTCCCGAGTGGCGCTGCGGTCTAAGGCACTGCGCCTCAGTGCAAGTGCTTTTGTTCTCCGAGTTGTAAATGCAAGCAGAGCAGAAACTGGCTACTGTTTAGTTGAGTGATCTAGCTAGCAAGGTAACTGCTGTTTGACAACAACAAAAAGTGTATTCCCAGTGCTGAGCTAGTAGTGTAACTGACATGTTACATTAGCTAATATTTCATCCCCTCTTGACTTAGGTGAATGACCTGCAGTGGCGGTTCTAGCTTATATGGCTCCCTGGGCGAACTACCCCCCCCCCCCCCCCCCCCCAACAAAAAAAGCACCATTCTGCACTAACTGTAATTTCTATTCCGACATTTGGAACAACACAAATAAATAATCATAACATTTAAAACTATATATATATATATATATATACAAAAATAAGTCTCATAAATATAAAAAAATAAGTAACAAAGACAAATAGAAACAAATTTAAGTATATAAATACAAATAAAAAAGAGAATCTAATTATTACACTATTACCCTATTGCGAACAAAAAACACACAAATAAAACTAAATTGCACAAATCCTATATCACACAAATAGAATAACACACTTAGAAAGAAGAGAACCTGATTATTACACTATTGCACTTCAAACAAAAAACACACAAACTAAATTGCAAAACTAATTGCATTAGTACTGTACAAAGTAAGAGGTGCGCTATTTGATAGAGTCATCCACTCCCCCTACCTCAGGCTTCCAGTGGGGAGACCTGAGGTCAACCTACCCCCGCCCCATCTCGTACTTCTGAGTGGGAGACCTACCCAGGTAATAGCCTGCCTTGCTCACAAACTACAATCAGGGTGTAACGGCTGTCGTCTTCCTCCTCGTCTGAGGAGAAGTTTGATGGATCAGAGGACCAATGCGCAGCGTGGTAATTGTTCATCTTATTTAATGGAAGTGAACAACTCAAAATACAAAACCACAAAGTGAAAACCGAAACAGTTCTATCTGGTGCAGACACACAAAGACTGAAAACAACCACCCACAAAACCCAACGGAAAACAGGCTACCTAAATATGGTTCCCAATCAGGGACAACGATTGACAGCTGCCTCTGATTGAGAACCATATCAGGCCAAACACAGAAAACCAACACAGAAATAGAAAACATAGATTACCCACCCAACTCACGCCCTGACCATACTAAATAAATACAAAACAAGGGAAAACAGGTCAGGAACGTGACAACGTCTCACAACGGAAACCGTTTACCATTTAAGAACCAAACAGAAGCAAACGGAACTGTCACGCCCTTATCTGTTTCACCTGCTTGTCTCCACCCTCCTCCAGGTGTCGTCCATCTTCCCCATTATCTAACCCCCGTGTATTTATACGTGTGTTTTCTGTCTGTTGCCAGTTCGTCTTGTTTGTTCAAGCCTACCAGCGTTTTGTCTCAGCTCCTGTTTTTCCCTAGTCTCTCTTTTTCTCGTCATCCTGTTTTAAAAAAATGTTTGCTTGTCCTGACCCTGTACCTGCCCACCTGACCACTGCCTGCTGTCCTGTACCTTGGCCTCTGCTCTGGATTATCGACCCCTTCCTGCCTTGGCCTGTCGTTCGCCTGCCCGTGGTTACAATAAACATGTTTACTTCACACAGTCTGCACTTGGGTCGTACCTTGATTCCTGATAGGAATGAAACGGAGAGGGACCTTCCTTAATTTATTCAACAGAAACTCATTTTTGTATTTTTTGTTGTTGATAAGACCCAGGAAATTACAACCTTTTTTTAGTTGCACTAATGCAAAAAATACACAGCATAAATTCAAAGCACACTTCTAATTAACATTGCAATTCGAACCGAATGCAGTTCATAAACCCTGCAGAAAACCACTATAACCCATAAAAAAATGTGTGCCTCTGAGCTTTCATTGTGTCTTCAGACAGTTACCAATTTGATAGGCCTATGCACAATTCATTACATAGATAGGCATCATCTTCACAGCCATGGTCTGTTCACAATTCCGAGAGGCATGAGGGGAAATTATATTTTCTCTTGTCCTAGACCCTATAGGCTATTTTCCTATTCAGTCCCAATCTCACTGAAACATAAATTCCTGACTCCTGTCTCACATGGAAATTCCTAACTTTATTCTGTAATCCATAGGTTGCTTTATCAAAGCACTTCTCTCACTTATGCATGTCAAAATACCGCTAATAACATTTCCCCCGCTTCTTTGCGATGTCTAGTATACGCTGCCCATCTGAGAGCTTCGGTTGAGAATGTGTGATCAACAAATGGTATGAGAGTAGATATCTATTTTCAGGGGCGCAACTTTGGTTTTAGAAGTGAGGGGGACAACTTGGTGGGGGGTCTGGGGTACCTCCCATTTTTGGGGGCATCTAAAGCTCATTTCCTGCATTTCTACACAATCTAATATGACCCATGGCCCTTTAGCAGTCTCTATTTAGAACATAAAGTAAGCAAAAATGCCCAAGCTAGGTAAGATATCATTATTAAATATGTTTAAGTGATTGATAAGACCGAACTAGATCAATGATAATTCAATAACCTATATTGTGTTGTACCTTTAACCAATAGCTTAACAAATGAACAACTCTTACAAATGAAGTACAAAGATTGTCTTTATTAAGCCAGCCCGAGCCGCCTGCAAGCCCTAACACAACTTCCTTCCCATCTTTTTTTTTATGTCTCAAGGAAAGGTTGGAAAACTATTTTTTAAATAAAAAAACACATTAACAGTACACCCTCCATATAATTCATATATTTTTACTTGCACACAATATAGCTGAGTCACCCCGTCCTACCCCTAGGGGTCCACGTCCCTGCAGCGCACCAACCCAACACACCAAACCAACATTTATTATTGGTTTCAGGTGTGTAAGGCCAAGGCCAAAGCGTCAACCAACAGTACAGCAGACCCCCAAGGCCAGGACTGAGCAGCCCAACAGCTAGGGATTGCCTAATAGGTATCTCCCATGACGTGGGCATGTTTTCAATACAGACTCCTTTTGTCGTACTGTATTCCATATGGCATCCAGACCTTATAAAAGTTCCACAGTATACACTTAGTCTTGTAATAAATACAATCCAGTGATGCATATCTTGACATTTCTTCCATCCATTGTGGGTGTAAGGGCACAAGGCGAGACCCAAATGCAGACACCAAAAGGGCTAGGCAAAAGGCAGGTCGAGGACAGGCGAGAGTTCATAAACCAGGTCAGAGTTCAAACAGTATCAGGGCATAGGCAGGCTCGAGGTCGGGACAGGCAGGGGTTCAGTAAACAGGTCCGAGTCCAAACAGTACAAGGGGATAGACAGGCTCGAGGTCAGGACAGGCAGGGGTTCAGTGAACAGGTCCGAGTCCAAACAGTACAAGGGGATAGGCAGGCTCGAGGTCAGGACAGGCAGGGGTTCAATGAACAGGTCCGAGTCCAAACAGTACAAGGGGATAGGCAGGCTCGAGGTCAGGACAGGCAGGGGTTCAGTGAACAGGTCCGAGTCCAAACAGTACAAGGGGATAGGCAGGCTCGAGGTCAGGACAGGCAGGGGTTCAGTGAACAGGTCCGAGTCCAAACAGTACAAGGGGATCGGCAGGCTCGAGGTCAGGACAGGCAGGGGTTCAGTGAACAGGTCCGAGTCCAAACAGTACAAGGGGATCGGCAGGCTCGAGGTCAGGACAGGCAGGGGTTCAGTGAACAGGTCCGAGTCCAAACAGTACAAGGGGATAGGCAGGCTCGAGGTCAGAACAGGCAGTGGTCAGTGAACAGGTCCGAGTCCAAACAGTACAAGGGGATAGGCAGGCTCGAGGTCAGGACAGGCAGTGGTCAGTGAACAGGTCCGAGTCCAAACAGTACAAGGGGATAGGCAGGCTCGAGGTCAGGACAGGTAGTGGTCAGTGAACAGGTCCGAGTCCAAACAGTACAAGGGGATAGGCAGGCTCGAGGTCAGGGAGGCGGATTCGTAGTCAGGACAGGCAAGGGTCAAAACCAGCAGGACTAGGAAAAAACAGAGACTGGGAAAACTAGGAGCTGGGAAGAAAGACTGGTTGACTTGGCAATACAAACTGGCACAGAGAGACAGGAAACACAGGGATAAATACACTGGGGACTCGTGGAGAAAACAGGAGACACCTGGAGGTGGGTGGAGACAATCAGGGCGTGACAGTGGGAGGGAGGATAACCAACCTTCCAATTAATGGCAATGCATTTCTTAGCCGCTATAAATGCTAGGTTACACAGTTTCTTCTGATAAGTCTCCAGTATCAACATTTCCAAGCAAACAAAAACAGGGAGAAGGGAGAATCTGTGCACAGATAAAAGAGCATACTCTTTGACAGAATTCAGCCAGCCTTCACAAGACCACAACATATGCAAATATGTCCCCTTTTGTGTTTTACACTTCCAACAGAATAATTACATTTCTATGTGCATGATATTCAGTTTCACTGGCATATAGAACATTCTATGGATAGGCTTAAACTGCAGTAATTTATGTCTGAGATTCTATGAACACGACTGGGCATTCTAACATATCTTTATCCATTCATCATCATCAACAGCGTCTCCCAGGTCTTCCTATTTATTATTTTATTTAACCTTTATTTAACCAGGTAGGCTAGTTGAGAACAAGTTCTCATTTGCAACTGCAACCTGGCCAAGATAAAGCATAGCAATTCGACACATACAACAACACAGAGTTACACATGGAATAAACAAAACATACAGTCAATAATACAGTAGAAAAAAATTAAAAAGTCTATATGCAGTGAGTGCAAATGAGTAAACACCTCCCTCTGCAACTGGATCCTGGACTTCCTGACAGGCTGCCCCTAGGTGGTAAGGGTAGGTAACAACACATCCACCATGCTGATCCTCAAAACGAGGCCCCTCAGGGGTGCGTGCTCAGTCCCCTCTGTACTCCCTGCTCACTCATGACTGCATGGCAGGCACGACTCCAACACCATCATCACGTTTGCTGATGACAGTGGTAGGCCTGATCACCAATAACGATGAGACAGCCTATAGGGAGGTCAGAGACCTGGTCGTGTGGTGCTAGGACAACAACCTCTCCCTCAACGTGATCAAGACTAAGGAGATGATTGTGGACTACAGGAAAAAGCAGGACCGTGCACGCCCCCATTCTCATCGACGGGGCTGCAGTGAAGCTGGTTGAGAGCTTCAAGTTCCTTGGTGTCCACATCACTAAAAAACGAACATGGCCCAAGAACAACAAGACAGTCGTGAAGAGGGCACGACAAAGCCTATTCCCCCTCAGGAGACTGAAAAGTTTTGGCATGGGTCCTCAAATCCCCAAAATGTTCTGCAGCTGCACCATCGAGAGCATCCTGACCGGTTGCATCACTGCCTGGTATGGCAACTGCTCGGCCTCCAACCGCAAGGTACAATAGAAGGTAGTGCGTACCGCCAGTACATCACTGGGGCCAAGCTTCCTGCCATCCAGGACCTCTATACAAGGCGGTGTCAGAGGAAGGCCCTAAAAAATGTTCATAGACGCCAGCCACCTTAGTCATAGACTGTTCTCTCTGCTATCGCATGGCAAGCGGTAACTGAGCGCCAAGTCTAGGTCCAAGAGGCTTCTTAACAGCTTCTACCCCCAAGCCAAAAGACTCCTGAACAGCTAATCAAAGGGCTACCCAGACCTCTTTACGCTGCTGCTACTCTGTTTATTATCTTGGCATGGTCACTTTAACTCTACCTACACGTACATATCTCAATTACCTCGACTAACCGGTGCCCCCGCACATTGACTTTGTACTGGTACCCCCTTGCTATTGTTATTTTACTGCTACTGTTTATTTATTTGTTTCTTAACTTTGTTGGTTAAGGGCTTGTAAGAGTCATGACGTGGCCCTTTCTGGGTTTAGATCATGGCCCACGTGAGCATAGACATTACGTCGGCGTCACGGAACCACACTTTTCTACTAAAATGTATAAAACCCA
This sequence comes from Salvelinus fontinalis, assembly GCF_029448725.1. Lineage (NCBI taxonomy): Eukaryota > Metazoa > Chordata > Actinopteri > Salmoniformes > Salmonidae > Salvelinus > Salvelinus fontinalis. The sequence continues at coordinate 15,549,968 of NC_074672.1, read as the reverse complement.
CTACTAATGAAATTCACACCAGACCACGGAAACCCCGGTGTAAGTTGCAAATCATGCCAGGTGATGCTGGTGTGTGAAGTGGTTTAAACTACAACTCTACCAAAGGACAAGACTATACCACGTGGAGCATTGGCTACATGGCTAGAAGTGGTTCAACTCTGAAACTATCGTTCCCTACAGAATAAGAGCAAATTTTAGACGAATAATTACTAGTCTGCTGCTAAAAATGACGCAAGTCTAGAACGAGAATACTGACAACCGCCGAAGCATCCATTCTATGAGATCATTTATGAACGGTACTCTGAAGTAAGCATTCTAACCACCTACAACCACAAAAGACAAACCAATTTTCGGGGAAACACAAGCAGAGACTTTTGTCGACTCTCTCCAGCAGACGGACCGGCGACCACAGAGAGAGACAGCAAGAAATACGTGTAAATATGTCAATTGCAATTTATTTTCGAATGAGCGGTCATCGTTCATGCAAAGTATTAGCAATTTCTATGAGTGTAGTAATCCTCTATGAGTTTCCCGCTCTTGAACTGCCACACTGCCCCTATTATTTGTTTACCAAGCCAACATATTGGTTTCGCCCGCTAGGGACTTTTCTTTGTACAATGTAGCAACACGATGTATGAACTAATTGTGTGCGTTTATGTATTTCTGTGATTATTTAGTTAGTAAATAAATAAGCCAATTTGTATATCGTTGATTCATAATTTATACTAGGGTTCGTGCACATAACCAAGGGTTTGTGCACATAACCAAGAATTTTACAACGTTTGGCATGAGACTGATGGAAGGTAAAGATTAATAATCATTAATAGAAGACTGTACTCGATAAGATATGAAAATATCTGAGGAGTCGATATGAGGACTAAACATTTTCCCGTGGTTCCCCTGACTTCCTAGTTGATTAAAGTTTCTGATCAGATTAATCATGTAATAATAATTACGCATAGAAAACTGATTTGATTGTCACGTTCCTGACCGGTTTTCTGTTATTTTGTATGTGTTTGACGGTCAGGGCGTGAGTTTTGGTGGGTAGTCTATATTATGTGTTTCTATGTTGGTTAAAGGGTGACCTGATATGGCTCTCAATTAGAGGCAGGTGGTTTTCATTTCCTCTGATTGAGAGCCATATTAAGGTAGGTGTTTTCACATTGATTGTTGTGGGTGGTTGTCTCCTGTGTCTGTCGCACCATACGGGACTGTTTCGGTTTGTTTGTTTGTTTGTTCGTTCGGTTTATGTAGTCTGTTCCTGTTTGTGAGTTCTTCGTGTATTTATAAAACTATCTCGCTGCGTATTGGTCCTCAGATCCTTCTCGCCTCTCCTCATCTGAGGAGGAGGAGGAAGTAGACTGCCGTTACATTGATAAAAATAAGTCTTCACATTTAATGATAGTCAAGACAAGACATAAGTAAGCATTTCACTGTAAGGTCTACACCTGTTGAATTCGGCGCATGTGACGAATAAAATTTGATTTATAAACTTTAAAAGCATCTAGACATTATCTCCCATTTCTTTTAGACTAGCATTTGGTTTTCAACAGCAGAGATGTATAAACCTTACCGTCTTTCTCTCCAACCTTCTCAATATTGAATTGCGATCTCCATCGTCCCATATAAAGTGAACGTGTCCGAACGAGACAGACAGCTATTTGAGCTGGTTGTCATAGCAACATGCAAAACTTTTTCAGTTGACTGGCTAAATCGATACTTTGCTGCCAAAACTAAAATGGATGAGTGGACCCTTTTTGGATATTTTTGTCGACAAGACTATTGATTAATCGGAAAAAGAGATGGCAAAAATACTCAGGCATGCAGATTTGGGGGATACTGCATTGAATAGACCAAGAGAAAAGCTGCAACGAAAAAAAAACAGTTAAGAATACAAACTGGACTGTGCGTTGCTTCGAGGACTAGCAGAGAAGAAAAAAGTTGTTGACTTCAAAACTGTCACTAAGGAAGAGTTTAACATCCTTCTCCGACAGTTTTATGGTCAGGGCGTGAGGGTGTGAGTCTCAACCTTTAAGGTCTCAACCTTTAAGTCTTTACTGAAGACTTATCTCTTCAGTAGGTCATATGATTGAGTGTAGTCTGGCCCAGGAGTGTGAAGGTGAACGGAAAGGCTCTGGCGCAACGAACCGCCCTTGCTGTCTCTGCCTGGCCGGTTCCCCTCTCTCCACTGGGATTCTCTGCCTCTAACCCTATTACAGGGGCTGAGTCACTGGCTTACTGGTGCTCTTTCATGCCGTCCCTGGGAGGGGTGCATCACTTGAGTGGGTTGAGTTAATGACGTGATCTTCCTGTCTGGGTTGGCGCCCCCCCTTGGTTTGTGCTGTGGTGGAGATCTTTGTTGGCTATACTCGGCCTTGTCTCAGGATTATAAGTTGGTGGTTGAAGATATCCCTCCAGTGGTGCGGGGGCTGTGCTTTGGCAAAGTGGGTGGGGTTATATCCTTCCTATTTGGCCCTGTCCTGGGGTATCTTCGGATGGGGCCACAGTGTCTCCTGACCGCTCCTGTCTCAGCCTCCAGTATTTATGCTGCAGTAGTTTGTGTCGGGGGGCTAGGTTCAGTTGGTTATACCTGGAGTACTTCTCCTGTCTTATCCAGTGTCCTGTGTGAATTTAAGAATGCTTTCTCTAATTCTCTCGTTCTCTCTTTCTTTCTCTCTCTCTGAGAACCTGAGCCCTAGGACCATACGTCAGGACTACCGGGCATGACGACTCCCTGCTGTTCCCAGTCCGCCTGGCCTTGCTGCTATTCCAGTTTCAACTGTTCTGCCTGCGGTTACGGAACCCCTACCTGTCCCAGACCTGCTGTTTTCAACTCTTAATGATCGGCTATGAAAAGCCAACAGATTTTTTCCTGATTATTATTTGACCATGCTTGTCATTTATGAACATTTTGAAAATCTTGGCTCTCTCTAATTTTCTCCTTCTCTCTTTCTTTCTCTCGGAGGACCTGAGCCCTGGGACCATACGTCGGGACTGCCGGGCGTGGTGGCTCCTTGCTGTCCCCAGTCCGCCTGGCCTTGCTGCTGTTCCGGTTTCAGCTGTTCTGCCTGCGGTTATGGAACCGCCACCTGTCCCAGACCTGTTGTTTTTTAACTCTTAATGATCGGCTATGAAAAGCCAACTGAAAATTATTCATGATTATTATTTGACCATGCTTGTCACTTATGAACATTTTTGAACATCTTGGCATAGTTCTGTTATAATCTCCACCCGGGACAGCCAGAAGAGGACTGGCCACCCCTCATAGCCTGGTTCCTCTCTAGGTTTCTTCCTAGGTTTTGGCCTTTCTAGGGAGTTTTTCCTAGCCACCATGCTTCTACACCTGCATTCTAGCTGTTTGGGGTTTTAGGCTGGGTCTCTGTACAGCACTTCGAGATATTAGCTGATGTACGAAGGGCTATATAAAATAAACTTGATTGATTGAAATGGGAAGGGTGAGCAGTACAGCATAAGTAGCTACCTGGCACTCCGTAGTGTGCTCAACAGGTTTGTAAATGACCCACCCATCAGTCGCAGCTGGTGCCTTATGAAGGACACTGAATTTACCATATTTAACCATGTATTTCTGGGCAAAATCAAACAACAACAGCAAGGAAAATATCAAAACAGCTACCCTCAAAACACCGATAAGGACATGCCCCTGCTCCAAAACTTCCATGCTCTGAATGCCGGTACACCAGGGGGTTTGGTCCAAAAAGTGTGATTCGACCTCCAGTTACATCTGGGGTAGAAGAGGAAAACAGACAACTAAAGCCCAATTCATTCCTCGTGAAAACAGACGAGAACGGTATGTTGTTGATAGTCTGTTTGGGTTAATTCTGCTGCACTCGTAATTAGTCTACTGGAAAACAATAACAATAACGCATTCTCTCTCAGATACACCACTCTCGCATATAACGAGGCCACAAACAATCACCTGGACCCAAGGGAGAGGGGCTGGGAGTCCAAGAGGGGATTCATGTTCGAGCAGCCAGGGAACCCACTATGCCCGGTGGCATGACTGGAGAAATATCTATCGAAATGCCTGGATAACGCATGTATTTTATCTCCACCCAAGGAGAGGAGGGTGTATCGGGACTCGATCTGGTACATGTCAGAGCCGATGGGCGCGAACTATCTGGCAGCACTTCCCCCCAAGATCTGCAGGGCAGCAGGAACAACTACATACACAAATCACAGCATCAGGACCACGACAGTCCAGAAACTGGCCAGTGCTGGTTTAGAAGCGAGGGAGATTATGTCAGTGAGTGGACATCGGTGCGAAAGTTTGCTCCATAGGTACTGGCGTCCCTTACCGACAGAAAACACTCGAGCAACATCCTGGCCGAAAACAAAGAGAATACTGCAGCACCATCAACACCCAAAAGGCTGAAGCAAGGCAGCAGAAGTAGTAGCACAGACTCCGACAGATATTTTAACCATCCAGGTGAATGTACAGATAAATGTGACATGCAATAAGTAGCTATAGCTATGTCAGCTGTGGTGGATAACAAAGAGTATGGTTTTGCTTATTAAAATCACCTCAAATTAATGTCATGGATTGTCTTTCTTCAGTGTCCTGACAAGCTCATTGTTATAGATGTATACAAATAAAGCTAACTAGAAAACAGCTTAAACTAATGCAGCTACTTTGCTGTTATTCTGGCTCCACTTTGACGTGGCTAAGTTAGCTGTAGTTGGCTAGCTAGTAAGCAAGGGATAAGACCATTGCCAGCCAGTATGGCATTTAGAACGAACGACTGGGTCGCGTCCATAGATACAGAACAAAAGACTGAATGACTGGGTTGCGTCTCTAGCAATCCTACATTTGTGTCAGGAATATATCTTGTGTAAAGATGAAATGGTATGAATAAATTAATCAAAATTTAAAAAAATTATGAAAATATGTCAATAATTATTTGAAAATGTTGGTAACTTGTTGTATGAAAGTGATAATGTCCTCGACGCCGGTGTTTGAAGAATGTATTGGCACGGATGTTGTTCGTTTTCGTCGAGTGCCGGCAAACCGTGCCAATACATTTTTCAAACACCGGCTTCTCGGGCATTATCACTTAAATGTCTCACGCACATCTCTGCTTATGTTATTTTGTTATTTTTTTATCAGGCTAGATAGTGATATTTTTGTTATTTAAATTTTTTTTTTAATGAGGCCATCTGGACCCTGACCGTGTTCATGATTGTGTGGTGGAGTAATGTAATCTGATTACTTTCTCTTTACGAGGCATTAGACGTAGACAAAGGATCCATCTATGATGACACCCCAACGCATTTGGGGTGTCATCATAGTGGTCTCTGACTTGTGGTCAGACTCGCTCAGGTGGAACAAACTTAAAAATTGCTCTGTTTTTCAAAGCTGAATTGAATATCATTGAGAAAACAGAAAGGTGTTGAATCCTTTCTGAAGTCAAATAATCCAAGAAGTAATCTAGTTTTCAAAAGTATCTGTAATCTGATTACAATATCTTGGTGAACAGTTCATACGAACAGTTCTATGTTTTTAACAACCATAATTATGACTGTTCAAAACAGAAGGGGGTACAAAGGCAAGCTTTCAACGTACTTTTACACTCAGGTGGAGCTGGCTGGAATTCTCCGTTCTTTTCACAGACTATGGATTTAGTTCCAACCAGAGTGAATTCCTTCTCACAGCTATATTCCACAACACTTCTATAGTCGTACTCGTCTTCAGGTGGGATAACAGGTCCACAGTTGACAATGGTGGGGGGCTTTCCACACTTCACCACTGCAGAGTAGAACACAACAGCAGTTATGAACAGTTTTGATCTAGGCACAAGCATAGAACTGTTTAATATGTTGTTATTTTCACTTCAAATCAAATTTATTTATATAGCCCTTCTTACATCAGCTGATATCTCAAAGTGCTGTACAGAAACCCAGCCTAAAACCCAAAACAGCAAGCAATGCAGGTATAGAAGCACGGTGGCTAGGAAAAACTCCCTAGAAAGGACAAAACCTAGGAAGAAACCAGGCTATGAGGGGTGGCTGTCTCTTCCATACATTTTGAAGAGTATTTTCCAGTAAGCAACAATTTGTTTACCTTCATTAGCCTACTTTGTTCCATTATTTCTGTCATTCAGTGATATTTATTCCCAAAGTAATTCGTTATGGATTCATCTGCATTTTGAAAGAGATTTTATCATTATTTATTAACGAAAGCATAAAGATGCTGATGAAGAAATACAGTACTGTGCAGTATATGCTTTAACCAACATTTTTGCGGTTGCATGAGGATAATAAAGCATTTTGAAGATAGAAGCAGCCTGCATTTGTTTATTAGGCTACTGTGCAGTCTGACAGGTACACATCCTTGGAATAGCAGAACAGCATAACGGTCCTTGCTGTGCCTGGTGAGCAGTTGGTCAAGTTCTGTTGTCAGAAGAGGAATGGAAATATTAGGGTGAACCGACGACCTGACGAACCCGCCAGGTATGTTGACTCTGCCTATTGTAGGTGGAGTTCCAGAGCTCACAGGTGTGCCTGGCATGGATTGTGACAACATCTCATTCCTCGCCCTGTTCAACACGTCATTCTCCACCTGACTTTCCGCCAATGCCGTCTGACTCTCCACCAATGACGTGTGACTCTCCGCCAATACCGCCTGGCTCTGGACCAATGCATCAGCTGTCGCCCGTATCTCTGCCCTCGGAGAATGTTTCTCTTTCTGATGGTCTGCCTTCAATGACTCGGTCTCGGTCTTCAAAGTTTGAATCTGATCCATGTGCACCTTCATCAGATGAGCAGAATGTACCGCCCTGAGCCCCCATTGATTACAGTGGCCTATGATAGAAATGGTAGGTCAATTAAGAATTAAAAGTGACTCCAACACACAAATGCTGCATACACCTTAAAAATAAATAAGACCTACACCACTTTTAACAGCACATTACTCAACACTAGTGAGACTCATGTCGCCTACGGTAGACCTACAGTATATCTATAAAATTTAAAATAATTGATGACGTGACTCTCCGCCAATAATTAGATTTAGAGGATTGGAGGATTCTAAATTAATATCTAAGGGGCATTTTATCAATTAGTATATTTGATTTTAACCACAATATTTGTTTTATTATTTATTCTGTCTTTTCTGGTGGATTAAACTGAAATTACAACCAACTTTCTATGGCTTGTTTAAAAAATAACTATATTTTAGAGATGATTTAGTTTCAAATAACCTAAAGTGAGCGAGAAAAAGGCTATTCTTGAACATGGGGTGAGACATAATTTGTAAATAAATTTATTTATTTCTGTTTTTAGAGGGAGAGAAACCAAAAGCCCACCATCGCCTCATGGGTCTTCCTGTTACACCCGGCACAGGTATTGAACCAGCATCTGTAGCAGCACAGTTTGCACTGCAATGCAGTGTCTTAGACCACTGCGCCACTCGGGCACTGTACAACGTAGTAGAGGGTGTGTAGCAACAGTTTTAGTAGGTAAGTGCACAATTATCAGTTTCTATTTGGTTTATGTCGCTCATTCATTATCAGTTAGAGACAAAGTAGCGCCTTGGGACCCAAAAGTATAATCCGTGCTCTAACTCCCCCTTGCGCTGGTCTGGAGCAATAAAGTAGTGACGCAGGGTACCGTACTAAATCGAAAATTACCTCTAAGTCCCACAGCATAACCGCAAAACTTTTAGTTGAGCAACCACTGTATGTTTGTGCTTTTCTAATAACCGTTTTCTGTGTTCATGCAAGTGACTGATTGAACGAATCCTCACTATCAGTATCTGCAATTTGGCAGTACGCCCAGATGCTTGTTTTGAGAATGAAAGACGTCTCTGTTTCAAGGTTTCAGCTTACGAGACAAGAATCCTTGTGAGGTATTGGACTGTCACATGCATGACCCAGTATTGGTCGGTCACATGAATGAAGCAAACATTAATGATGAATTAATTATGAATTAATAAGCTAAATCATGCAAATATAACTTGTCTGTATATAAGAGATCTAACGGGTCTGCCCCAATGGAGCTCCTGACAGATGTTCACTATGGTGCATCAAGTTTGTTGGAACCTCTCCAGTTAACTGATAATAAACAATGATTCCTTTAAGATTGACTTTGAGTGTCCCTGAGTAAGATTTTCCACAACAGATGTGACAAATCTTGATTTAGTGCATTATTATAGGGTAAGCATTAGAATAGAATAGAATAGAATAAGGCTCCTCAATATTCGCAGCCATAGGTGATAATATCTTCCTAAGAGCTTATCTGTCATCAGTATTGTGGAATAATTCTAATGTTAAGGTAAGATCTGAATGGGATTTGCTGATCCAAGAGCAGCGTTGCTTTTCTTTTGATCCCATCAGTATCGACACATGCCTCAACGAAGCACTTAGCGAATGTTCTCTCTGCGTGGTTTTTTGGGAAACTTAAGTTACATCTTCGTCTGTTGTAGGAAAGATGCATCGTAAAACACTCGTAAGCCTAAGTTCCATTGCTATCGGGAAACAAGGTTCTGGTCTATTTGGTTGCTAGGTGAAGACTGGTTCCTGGGTCCAGAGTGATGGGTGATGTGTCAGTAAATTGGCCAGTACTTGTCTTCAGAGGTGTGGCTATGCTTGTCTTCAGTCTGTCACAACAGTCATAGCTTCTCTGGCCTGAAGCAGACGCAAGACTACAATACTGTTTTACTAGTACAGACTGGAGTTTACTACAACAGTCACAGGCTTCATCAATAAGTGCATGGAGGATGTCGTCCCCACAGTGACTATAAGCCTGTATCCCAACCAAAAACCATGGATTACAGGCAATATCCGTGCTGGGCTAAAGGCTAGAGCTACCGCTTACAACCTGTTTAAACAAGGTCACCGGGCCAAACAGAAAACCAGGGCACTTTCTCAAAGTATAACCAGACCAGCTGGCAAGTGTCTTCATGAACAGTTGTAATCTCTCGTTGTCCCAGTCCTTAATCCCAACATGTTTCAAGCTGACCACCATTGTCCATTTTCCCATAAACTCCAAGGTAACCTGCCTAAACGACTATCGCCCTGTAGACACTCACATCTGTAATCATGAAGTGCTTTGAAAGGCTGGTCATGGCACATATCAACACTATCATCCCAGACACCCTGGACCCACTCCAAATCGCGTACCAACCCAACAAATCCACAGATGATGCAATCTCAACTGCAATCCACACTGCCCTATCCCACCTGGACAAGAGGGGAATACACTTAGGTTGGAGTCATTAAAACTCGTTTTTCAACCACGCCACAAATTTCTTGTTAACAAACTATATTTTTAAGCAAGTCGGTTAGGTCATCTACTTTGTGCATGACACAAGTCATTTTTCCAACAATTGTTTACAGACAGATTCATTCACTGTATAACAATTCCAGTGGGTCAGAAGTTTACATACATTAAGTTGACTGTGCCTTTAAACAGCTTGTAAAATTCCAGAAAATGATGTCATGGCTTTAGAAGCTTCTGATAGGCTAATTGACATCATTTGAGTCAATTGGAGCTGTACCTGTGGATGTATTTCAAGGCCTACCTTCAAACTCAGTGCCTCTTTGCTTGACATTATGGGAAAATCAATTAAATCAGCCAAGACCTCAGAAAAAAAATTGTGGACCTCCACAAGTCTGGTTCATCCTTGGGAGCAATTTCCAAACGCCTGAAGGTACCACATTCATCTGTACAAACAATAGTACACAAGTATAAACACCATGGAACCACACAGCCGTCATATCGCTCAGGAAGGAGACGCGTTCTGTCTCCTAGAGATGAACGTACTTTCGTGCGAAAAGTGCAAATCAATCCCAGAACAACAGCAAAAGACCTTGTGAAGATGCTGGAGGAAACAGGTACAAAAGTATCTATATCCACAGTAAAACCAGTCCTATATCGACATAACTTGAAAGGCCGCTCAGCAAGGAAGAAGCCACTGCTCCAAAACCACCATAAAAAACAGACTATGGTTTGCAACTGCACATGGGGACAAAGATCGTACTTTTTGGAGAAATGCCCTCTGGCCTGATGAAACAAAAATAGAACTGTTTGGCCATAATGACCATTGTTATGTTTGGAGGAAAAAGGGGAAGGCTTGCAAGCCGAAGAACATCATCCCAACCGTGAAGCACGGGGGTGGCAGCATCATGTTGTGGGGGTGCTTTGCTGCAGGAGGGACTGGTTCACTTCACAAAATAGATGGCATCATGAGGAGGAAAGTTATGTGGATATATTGAAGCAACATCTCAAGACATCAGTCAGGAAGTTAAAGCTTGGTCGCAAATAGATCTTCCAAATGGACAATGACCCCAAGCATACTTCCAAAGTTGTGGCAAAATGGCTTAAGGACAACAAAGTCAAGGTATTGGAGTGGCCATCACAAAGCCCTGACCTCAATCCTATAGAAAATCTGTGGGCAGAACTGAAAAAGCGTGTGCGAGCAAGGAGGCGTACAAACCTGACTCAGTTACATCAGCTCTGTCAGGAGGAATGGGCCAAAATTCACCCAACCTATTGTGGGAAGCTTGTGGAAGGCTACCCGAAATGTTTGACCCAAGTTAAACAATTTAAAGGCAACGCTACCAAATACTAATTGAGTGTATGCACACTTCTGACCCACTGGGAATGTGATGAAAGAAATAAAAAGTGAAATAAATCATTCTCTCTACTGTTATTCTAACATTTCACATTCTTAAAATAAAGTGGTGATCCTAACTGACCTAAAACGGGATTTTTACTAGGATTAAATGTCAGGAATTGTGATAAACTGAGTTGAAATGTATTTGGCTAAGGTGTATGTAAACTTCCGACTTCAACTGTATGTAAGAATGCTGCTTATAGACTATAGCTCACCATTCAACACCATAGTCCCTTCCAAGCTCATCGCCAAACTGAGGATCCTGGGACTGAACACTGTCGTGGAAAATCATCTCAGAAATATAACGCTTTATCAGAACTTGTGAAATCAAAACATGCTTTTATTACAATTGTATAGCCAACTGGAATGTCCCGCGGAACACACACACTCCCAGAGCACTGGTTCGCTCTTTATACACAAATAGCATATGAGTCCACCCCATATGCAAATAAGCATACTTCCCCTAATTCTTCCTGCCATCATTATTCAATGATTCAATTCCCACGGGGGGACCAGGATGAATATGTATGAACTTTCCAATTTGTAAGTCGCTCTGGATAAGAGCGTCTGCTAAATGACTTAAATGTTAAATGTAATTATCTTTTTAGTTCAGGCTTCCTGCTTGTTCACGCATACTAACGCCCATTATCTGCTTTCAGTTAAATTATAATAGTGGTCAGACCCTCTATCTTAGTGTGTCAACAGACTCTGTGTCCTTCCCCTCACCACTAAATCAATGCACTCTTTGTTCTGTCCCCCCTATCCTTAGGGTATCCAATTGCTTATAGGCGCCTAGGTGTCTGACACATACGTAGTGGAATGGGTAGACTATAAATCTAGTGTGTCAAAGCTTTTTCCATACATGCACTTTAAAGCACGTATGACTTTGGCCATCTGCTAATCTTTGGTTTCCTGTATTTACCAGAATGGCAAATGCACTCACATCTGCCTTCTTCTCCTATTTTCTAGTGTACTCCTGTCTATTGTTTAATAGTGTGATATCTACCTACATATGTATCAATTACTCCTACATAATCCCTCCTCTTGAGGGTAATTAACCTCAAAAACTATACTAAAATGACATATAGAGAGTAGATATCAATACCAACAATTGACTAAAACATTATCAAAATAAAGCTTACAAATCACTTGTACCAAACATCTCCAATACATAAACACAGACAGGAAGAAAAGATCCAATTGAAACATAATACACTTACAAAACCCAACTAGACCAAACATCTCCAATGTGAAATAGGAGTAAAAGATCCAATCAAAAACAGTATAAAAAATAAAAATAATACAATGAATATAATAAGAAATTGAATATGAGAAAATCAAAGACCTACATGCAGTTACAAAAGAAAATTGACACAACATCATTCTAAATTTAAGCATTTCAACATGATCCTCCCTTGCAGACACCTCTCTAATAAAGTGATATCAATGATATCAACCTTTGTTTTAGAAGATCAAGGACATGGTCCATAGACACTTGTAACCGGAATACCCTCTGTTACCTAACATGTTTTTGAAATTAACCTAGTCTTTAGAAGGCATAACCAGCTTTAATTAAAGGAAACCATATATATATTCATTGATATACATATCTAAAAATTCAACCAAACATACAAAAACACAAGGCCTTAAACAAAAATAGATATACTAAAATCCTTACATAGGAGCACAGTCCTCATCCTTACAGATTCTACAATCTCCTTTTTGACATTTCGCGCAAAACACGGAGTCTCCGTGATGATCATGGCCTTCCACATTAAATTTTGTGCACCACTTGCACTTACGGCGCAAATGACACTTTTTGTGGACATGTAGAAGTAGACATTCACCTGAATTTGGGAATACAGCATATACAGGTAGACCATCCTTACGAAAATCATGGCAAGCATAACCACCTCCAGGAACTACTCTATATAGACAGTTTGGATTCCCAAAGGGACAGTCCAAAGGTCCACCGACCGCATTACAAGGCTTTCCTGTCACGATCGTGTGGAGGATTGACGGACCAAAACGCAGCTTTAGGAAAATAAGCCATCTCCTTTTATTGGTGAAGAAGGCAAACGAAACAAACACACTTATGAACTAAACAAAACAAGAAAACGATCGTGAAGCTAAACAACGATGTGCACACACTGGCTACAAACGTATCACATAGACAACTACTCACAACAAATGAAAGCCTATGGCTACCCTAAATAAGGCTCCCAATCAGAGACAACCGAAATCAGCTGTCTCTAATTGGGAACTCATTCCGGTAACCATAGACTCTCCTAGACAACTAAACATACATAGACAACGCTAGACACATGTACTCAACACAAACCCATATACTACACCAACAACCCCTTTACCATAGAAACACCCAAAACCAACAAAACACAAACATTCCCCATGTCACACTCTGACCTAACTAAAATAATAAAGAAAACAAAGAATACTAAGGCCAGGGCGTGACATAACCCCCCCCTTAAGGTGCGAACTCCGGGCGCACCATTACACAGTCTAGGGGAGGGTCTGGGTGGGCTTCCATCCACGGTGGCGGCTCCGGCTCTGGTTGTGGTCCCCACGTCACCACAGTCGCTAACCGCCTCCTTAACTTCCTCCAAATGACCCCCCTCCACATTAACCCCATTGCATTAAGGGGCAGTTCCGGACTAAGGGGCAGCTCCGGACTAAGGGGCAGTACCAGGGTAAGGGGCAGTACCAGGGTAAGGGGCAGTACCAGGGTCAGGGGCAGCTCCGAACTAAGGGGCAGTACCAGGGTAAGGGACAGCCCCAGGATAAGGGGCAGCACCAGGATAAGGGGCAGCTCCGGACTGAGGAACGGCAGCTCCGGACTGAGGGACTGCAGCTCCGGACTGAGGGACGGCCCATGGCTGGCTGACGGATCTGGCTGCTCATGGCTAGCTGACGGATCTGGCTGCTCATGGCTAGCTGACGGATCTGGCTGCTCATGGCTAGCTGACGGATCTGGCTGCTCATGGCTAGCTGACGGATCTGGCTGCTCATGGCTAGCTGACGGATTTGGCTGCTCATGGCTAGCTGACGGATCTGGCTGCTCATGGCTAGCTGACGGATCTGGCTGCTCATGGCTAGCTGACGGATCTGGCTGCTCATGGCTAGCTGACGGATCTGGCTGCTCATGGCTGGCTGACGGATCTGGCTGCTCATGGCTGGCTGACGGATCTGGCTGCTCATGGCTGGCTGACGGATCTGGCTGCTCATGGCTGGCTGACGGATCTGGCTGCTCATGGCTGGCTGACGGATCTGGCTGCTCATGGCTGGCTGACGGATCTGGCTGCTCATGGCTGGCTGACGGATCTGGCTGCTCATGGCTAGCTGACGGATCTGGCTGCTCATGGCTAGCTGACGGATCTGGCTGCTCATGGCTGGCTGACGGATCTGGCTGCTCATGGCTGGCTGACGGATCTGGCTGCTCATGGCTGGCTGACTGATCTGGCAGATCCTGTCTGGCTGGCGGCTCTGGCAGATCCTGTCTGGTTGGCGGCTCTGGCAGATCCTGTCTGGTTGGCGGCTCTGGCAGATCCTGTCTGGTTGGCGGCTCTGGCAGATCCTGTCTGGTTGGCGGCTCTGGCAGATCCTGTCTGGTTGGCGGCTCTGGCAGATCCTGTCTGGTTGGCGGCTCTGGCAGATCCTGTCTGGTTGGCGGCTCTGGCAGATCCTGTCTGGTTGGCGGCTCTGGCAGATCCTGTCTGGTTGGCGGCTCTGGCAGATCCTGTCTGACGGACGGCTCTAGCGGCTCCTGTCTGGCTGGCGGCTCTAGCGGCTCCTGTCTGGCGGACGGCTCAGTAGGCTCATGGCAGACGGGCGGCTTTGCAGGCTCCTGGCAGACGGGCGGCTTTGCAGGCTCATTGCAGACGGATGGCTCAGATGGCGCTGGGGAGACGGATGGCTCAGATGGCGCTGGGGAGACGGATGGCTCAGATGGCGCTGGGGAGACGGATGGCTCAGATGGCGCTTGGCAGACGGGCAGTTCAGTCATCGCTGTGCAGACGGCAGACTCCTGCCGGCTGAGGCGCACTGTAGGCCTGGTGCGTGGTGCCGGGACTGGTGGCACCGGGCTGGGGACACGCATCTCAGGGCTAGTGCGGGGAGCAACAACAGGACGCACAGGACTCTGGGGACACACAGGAGGCTTGGTGCGTGGTTTAGGCACTGGTGGTAAAGGGCTGGAGACACGCACCATATGGCTAGTGCGTGGAGGAGGCACTGGTGGTACTGGGTTGGGGCGGGGAGGTGGCGCCGGAAATACCGGACCGTGCAGGCGTACTGGCTCCCTTGAGCGCCGAGCCTGCCCAACCTTACCTGGTTGTATGCTCCCCGTCGCCTGACCAGTGCGGGGAGGTGGAATAACCCACACCGGCCTATGTAGGCGAACCGGGGACACCATGCGTAAGGCTGGTGCCATGTACGCCGGCCCGAGGAGACGCACTGGTGACCAGATGCGTTGGGCCGGCTTCATGACATACGGCTCAACGCTCAGTCTAGCCCGGCCGATACGTGGAGCTGAAATGTACCGAACCGGGCTATGCACGCGTACAGGAGACACCGTGCGCTCTACTGCGTAACACGGTGTCTGCCCGTACTCTCGCTCTCCACGGTAAGTACAGGGAGTAGGCGCAGGTTTCCTACCTGACTTCGCCACACTCCCTTTAAGGCCCCCCCCAAGAAATTTTTGGGTTGTACTCACGGGCTTCCAGCCTTGTCTCCGTGCTGCCTCCTCATATCGCCTCCTCTCGGCTTTAGCTGCCTCCAGCTCTTCACGAGGAAGGCGATATTCTCCCGGTTGTGCCCACGGCCCCTTACCATCCAATATCTCCTCCCATGTCCACCAATCCTGTGTAGGTAGGTCCTGTTGCCGCTTTCCATGCCGCTTGGTCCTGTAATGGTGAGTAGTTCTGTCTCGATCGTGTGGAGGATTGACGGACCAAAACGCAGCTTTAGGAAAATAAGCCATCTCCTTTTATTGGTGAAGAAGGCAAACGAAACAAACACACTTATGAACTAAACAAAACAAGAAAACGATCGTGAAGCTAAACAACGATGTGCACACACTGGCTACAAACGTATCACATAGACAACTACTCACAACAAATGAAAGCCTATGGCTACCCTAAATAAGGCTCCCAATCAGAGACAACCGAAATCAGCTGTCTCTAATTGGGAACTCATTCCGGTAACCATAGACTCTCCTAGACAACTAAACATACATAGACAACGCTAGACACATGTACTCAACACAAACCCATATACTACACCAACAACCCCTTTACCATAGAAACACCCAAAACCAACAAAACACAAACATTCCCCATGTCACACTCTGACCTAACTAAAATAATAAAGAAAACAAAGAATACTAAGGCCAGGGCGTGACATTTCCATACTTATTAGTATACTTGCCTGGGCTACCCGGTACAGGATCAATCACCACAGGAGGGTCATCTCTCCTTACAGACATCTATTTAACTGTTGTCTGAACCACAATTGACTTTACCAGGGGTATAACACAACAAATGCAATACCCAAAGCCAACAACCCTCCTCCCAACATGATGGTCATCCTAGCAAACATGGCTCCCCACTTTCTTAACGCTAGATCCAACCAAACTCATACATGAGAGTCTAAACATTTTCATTACATTTACATCAGCATTAGCCTTTACTTCTGCTCGTAATCCTTTGAGTTTGGCCATAGCAATATTGTGAATAAAGGTGCAACAGTCATCCCCAAACATGACACAAACTCCACCCTTCTCCACTAAGAGCCAATTAAGTATAGTTAATGAATCCCTGTTGGTTATAGCATATATAATTAATCCATTCTAAATTCTTATTTGGTGTTATCCACAAAAATATAGATTCAAATCCTGATTTAACCTCATCTCTGGCCTTGAAATCCCTAGGTAGACCTCTAAGCAGTCCAATTGCATTAAGGTATACCTCAGGATCCTTATCATAAGCCCTTTTAACTCTAGGTTTAACATAGTCATCATGGAGTGATTCAATAATAGTAACCTATTTAATTGCTCTAACTAAGGCACAAGGACCAATCCATCCATCAGGCAATACATTCAACAGTTAGTTTTTTCCACACATCCAGAAACTATCAGCAATACCTCTGTCTTGATTTTTCAACATAGTAAGAGATGGCGCAACCTGAGTTATGTGACCACACAACCCTTTTCTATTCATAATCAACCCTTTATCATTACTTTTACGAACTCCCACATTCTCTAACATCCAAATAGTATCACATTCTACAGTGATGTTTCGTACATCAATTCTTTCGGTGTGGTGTCTGTAAAAACATTCATATTTTCCTTTAACCACGGTACCTCTGTCTAATTGAGGTACATTTAATTCAGTTCTAATATTATAGGCAACACAATCATTGTCTCCCAGCATGGTCTCATTCAACATAGTTTTACCCCTAGTGCCTACCCAGAGCAATCCTACATTTTATGTCACACAAGGGAATAGAATACTTTCTATTGGTACAATAGTCATTTTTCCAACTTACACAGTTTTTAAATGATGCTGGTTCAGAGACTATTAAAAGATCAGACAAAGGTGATTTTCTTCACCAAATACAATTGTCCATTCTGTGTCTGTTTGCCATATACTTAGCCCATTCGTATCACTCCTTCTTCACTACTTCTTCTCGTGTGGTGTCCTTGAGTGCTTCTGATTCTGATATATCTAATTCTGTTGCTTTTTCAATGTTCTTATCTTGAGGTAGATCATTAGAGTTTATCAGAAAGTTTCAAATATCAGTAAAAACTCTCCTGACTGATGTCTCAGGTTGCTTTGTTGGCACGGTGGTCTGCTTGGTAAGGGCAGTCGATGTCATCTAGTGGTAGCTACTGTGGTCGTCACAGCAGCCGCCACCCTTGTTGTTGTCACAGGTTCTTCCTGTTCCTTCAACTGGTTCAATCTGATTCATGATGAGCACCCTCTCGTCTTTTTCTTTGATTAATGTCAGGTCACATCCTTTCGGATCCCAAACGACTTGTCCCTTTGTTTGGTGATATGTCCATCCACAGAGTGCCATCTCCGATAAGGGTTTGATCCTTATGATTGAGATAGACTTCAGTTCTCCTGCTTCTGTTATAAATTGCGGTGGAACATAGATTCTAACCTTGTCAGTCTTTTTGGATTGTTCGGCTGATTCCATTCTTCTCTTCCTGCTCCCACCATACATCTTGATTGTGCATTAGTTTGTTGTTTCTATACTAGCATTCACTGTTACTTCTGTTATGTCAATGTCATTATTCTTTTGTTGTTCTAACATCAGTTGTCTGTAAAGGAGGCCATTCAAAAGTTTAAAAGTCAATTGTGGGGTAATCCCCATTTTCTTCAGCTTGCGGGACTTTTCCTCCTCTTTCTTCACCTGAGGCTCCCTCCTCAGGCCGGACTTAGCTTCCATCTGGAAGGGTTTCAATTTTAGGGAAGAAACGTTCTTATTCTGTTCCTTGTGAGGCCTCTCCTCTTCTGGGTGCATTAATCGGTGCACGTGTCATATTTTGGCTTTCACTTGATTTGCTGTTTTCTTGGCTCCTCCCTGGCGTCTCAATCGTTTCCGCTGCTCCTGCTCCCTCCAGGCTCCCTCCTGGTGAATCAGCATCCTCTGTGTCCTCATCTCTATGTGGTTGTATCCTTCTCTCTGTTGGGACTCAGCTGCAGTGGTTCAGATGGTACCACGTCTGGCTTCTTTTCACTTGGACGGCCGTTCTTGTTGCTTTGGCCACCTCATAGGGTCCATCTCTCCTCGGTTGATCCCACTTCCTCCGGATCCCTCCAACGTGGACTAGATCTCCTAGTATCACTGGGAGAGGTCCTTCTGGTCCCCTTAGATCATCAGACGCAGAACCTCTCGTCCTGGTTCAGGTTTCTGCCTACTTTCTGTAAGGCATTCATACTTAGAGACTTATGGCCTCTGTTCTATGATTTCACCATACATCCTCTTACTTCCATCACTCATCACACAACAAACAGACATTCCAGCTGAAGCTGGCGAACCCCTCTCCTTCTGGTTTCCTAAACATAAGACTTGGAAAACAACAGACAAAACATAACAGCATTGACAATGTTATGTGTTATGCATAAATATATTCATGCAAACTGAAATCTGAGACCATGACAATTCCCACTCTCTCTTTACCTGACTCTATGCCTCCAGGATACTTTTCTGCTGGACTCCACAAAAATAAAAGCCCTAAAAAGCTTCCTCATGCTTCCACCCAGTCTTCCCCTTTCGGCCCCAGGTTCTGAGAGGTGTTCCCAAATAATGTCATTTTTTTTTTTTCACTTAGTTTCCCATCTGCTCCATTTCAACTGATAATCATGTGCATAACCTACAATTAACATTATCTCTTCTTGAATTAATTCAACACTGTATATGCTTTCATATCAATCCCTTTAACATGTTTGTTTAGAGTATAATATCCTATCATCCATTCTCTTTCACATAATGTATTAAAAATAAAACAAGTAGCCTCCAAACTCAACCCAGTATGTCTATAGTGGAATCTAGTCTCTCTCTCTCTGATTCCACGTCCTCTGTCATGGTGTTTTCAAGCTCACCCCTTATTCAGCTGGACCTCACTTCTCGTGAGACTTATGTACCCACCAAAGAGAGACATGAAGATCTTTACCACTGTAGTGCTGTAAGAAGTATACCACCAGCCTGGTGTATCTTGATGTACACTCAGTCTCCAGAATGCAGCCCAAACCCTTCCATTTCTGGCTGTTTTTTCCTGAGGACATACACACTAACACATGGGTTATTTCCTGACAACAGACTTTTCTTGTTATAGCAATATCACTAAATCTTAATTTTTAATAACAGCCCTATGTAACCATTCTGCCTCAAATACCTGGCCTCCTGCCACAGAAATATTCATAATGATAGTCAAATGATGTTCCCTACAACTGCTGTACAATAACATGTAATCAGTCAAATGTCTTCCAGTTGGAAAAATATCCAATCCTATCAAAACTAAGTAATACGTTTCTTAAACTTTTGCTCTAGTGTTCAAAATGCCACCACTTATTCTTTTTACCATATCTTTAGATATGTGAATTGTTCTATTTACTTTAGAATTGTCCCTATATTTTACACAGCCAGCTGTCTTTCCTTTTCTGTGAATTATCTCTATTATTATACATAGTTTCTAGAAATAACACCCCTTCACTACCATTACCTTCATTTATGAGTCCCCTAACCCATAACAGCCATTGTTTGATACATACTTAAAACATCCTTAAGTCAATTTATATATCATTTATATCAGTATCAGTCCCTCCTCAGGAACATATACACAACCTTATGTTCCTCAAAACAAAAATAAATTGACCAAACGAGAAAAAGAGAAAAGAAATTATAATAATTACACATTTGCAATACATTTCCACTATTTGTAATGTAATTAAACCTGGAGAAAACGTCCATCTGTTTCATTCTATGCCCATGTTATTATTGGTCTCTTTCTTCTTCATTCTTGGGTATCATCGCACAACAGACTACCTTTTTATTCAATTACTTATATTATTACATTTTATCATTACAATTCCAATGGCATTATAAAACAAAAGAAACAAAAAAACCTTTAATCTAATATTCTGTAAGTTTTGTCAACCACCTTGTCTCAGGATTAGTTTCCAGAGCTTCCCTAGGCCTATTAAATTTAAACAGTTCTATATCCAAATAACTAAACAGTTCTTTTTTAAAATGCTTTTTCCAACCCAATATTCAGGATAACAGTCCTTAGTGTTTACTTTAACTCAAATTTGACCTTATCTATTCAATACACAACATCCCTTTAATAATTAACATTTTATACTAAACACTTTAAATACCAGTATTATCTATTGTACAATATCCCTTTAGTCTCCGTTTTTCTCTCATGAGTGGCCTGATAATAAAAGATCAGTACCCCAATTCCTTTAAGTCATTACTCTCCCTGGCCCATATCATTTCAGCATGTCTTTTTTTAGATACAGTTCACAGGTCATCAGACACAGTTGTCCCTCACTGTTCAGTCGGTTAGGGTGGGTTTGATCTCCACACCCACTTGTGGTGATATTCTCTCCCATGCCTTAAAGCATTCTGACGTCACCTTCTTATGATAACTCCCTTATTCCACCAGTGTTCTCTCAGATGAATTACAGATGATGTATTTATCAACAAAACCCTCACAGAAACCCACACTCCAATAAACCCTTTGGAATAACTTTCATCACTTTTTATATGCAGAATGAACAAAGCACATTTGTGTATTTACCCAAAGACCATAACCCCAGGGAACTGATAATTTTACCTATGAACTCATGTTATATCAAAAATTAAAATTAAAATAAACCTATTTGAATAACTTATTCAATTGAAGGGTACAACTCTTCATAATTTCCCCAGGGACATAATAGATTTTCAAAGTAATTATACAGTTTGAATAGAGTCTGGTGTCTTAAACATTTTATAAGTAAATCCCACCTGTTCCAACAATTTCTAGTAAAAGGTGATCAGTCTTTCACAGGAAATTCCTAGGATTCAGGGCATTTTGACACCATTAATGTTTCCACTCCCCCTTTCTTTAGGAACAACTTAAATACATTTTTCAAAAACATGTCCATCCTTTTGCATACCCAATTTGAAACTGAATTGGAAAAAACCCTTCCAATAAATCTACTAATGCATATTCATTCCCAGTACATGGTGTACTTACTAGTGAACCATAAGCCAATAATCGCAAAGGGACTGGACTCACTCATCCAGAACTCCATGTTTTAGCCTTATCCAGATATTTTTATTTTTAAAGCGGCTGACTTTAATTAACTGCTTTCCACAGTAATGCAGTCTCCAATGACATTTTTGACCAGAGAAGATTAAAAACCCTTTTTTTTCTTATTCTTTCTGGAAAAGAAAGTGTACATATCGTTAATATTCACAATGTTACCTTTTAGTCAGCAAACCAATAATTTTACTTATCCATAGATTTTATTCTAAAGCGTCTTTAACAGTTCCAGAGAATTGTGGTATAGAATGTCTAACAATTAAAATTCCATCGTTACTCTACTAGATGTCAAGTCAAACGTGATCTAATACTTCTTCTTGACCACATATAAACTGTAATCTCTATGAAACACTCATTGTTCGCTCAGAGACTATACACCGCCAAGTAAAAAATTCCATTCTCACTAACCTCAAACCGATTAGTTGTTTGTTATTTTGACAAGGATATAAACTCTTGTATAGCGGCATTTCCTACTACCGCACTAAGTTCTATTGTCACATTACACTAATTTTCTCATACCCGATATACCTATATCCAGAACAGAGAGCTGTTTTCTTATTGGTTCTTAGATCTTGTCAATAGTTCTGCCAATCACCCGCACGTCTGCGAGGACTAGAGGAACCACACACACAACCCCATCGCAATGTATTTTCTGATGATAGAATGTTGACATCAGAACGCCTGCAAATCGAGCTTCACATTTTGGTCCCATGTGACTGTGCCTCCCTTGTCCTATTCATCCTGTTTATCAGGTAATAGTGTCCTTCTCTCTTTATTCTATGGAAACAGTCATTTTGTTGTCATGCCACTAATTATTTATTTATTTTTCCTAAATACTCCCATGTATTATACACCTTTTATTTACTATTTTTCCAAGGTAGAGCTAATCCCCTTTCCAATTAAAAATTCATTTGTCACATCACTTAATTTCTCTTATCAAAGCATGCTCTATATAGTACAGACATTATTTCTGAATACTACAGATGACTTAATGTCTTATTCTAGTACAGTACTTCAAATATCACTGTGTTTTTAACTTTACAGATATCATTATTTATTCATTTTATAGTTCTAATCAATTTTATGATTACATTTACATTACATTTAAGTCATTTAGCAAATGCTCTTATCCAGAGCGACTTACAAATTGGAAAGTTCATACATATTCATCCTGGTCCCCCGTGGGAATTGAACCCTCAACCTTGGCGTTGTACGCACCATGCTCTACCAACTGAGTCACACAGATCCACTGCCCGCTCCGTTAAGATCTCTATCTAACGTCTTACTTTTACCTTTATTAATTTATTTTGTCTATACTTTCTTACCTCTTCTCTATATTCTTATTATTTCATTGTCTTTTATCCCATTTTACTGTTTAATTCCCGATTCACGGTTTTAGTGAAACAAACCTCTCATATACTGGTCTCTGTCCTTCAGGCTATTTTTAGACCGCAGTCTCTGTGGGTACAGAGTGATCGACGGCCTGTTTTGTTTCCTCTTCCTTTGTTACACCGTTCGTGAATCCTTAATCTGTCCTGAATTTCACTATTTATCACTATTTATCTTAACTAACCTAGATTCGTTTTTAACTTTATAGTACAATTTCAGTTTATTTTAAATGTTCTTTCCTTTTATTTACTATTCGTGCCTCAGTTTAATACCCCTTTAACACCTATTGTATTTTTACAATGCTCTTTTAACACATTATCACGTCAATTTTTATCGTTATTATAACTTATTTTGCCCAATATTTTTCCCGATTTTGTTCCTCTTCCCTGTGAGAGTTAAATGCACTCTCCTTCTCAAATTACACTCAGTTAACTGTCAGAGAGGCTTGCGCATGCCTCTTCCTACCAGCAGTTAGTCACAGACACACACACACTATTTTCCTAATCTGCTCATTCATTTATTCACGCATACCCTTCGTTTTACCTAAAAACGACCTCTAGTTGGTTCCTACTAACTTATTTCATTTTCTCAACATAAGCCGGAATTATACTATAGGATTTTTCACGATATGACGAGACTACTACCTAATCGGGCCAGCTTGTCTTCATATCCTATTCACCCCCCCAATACTGATCTTTACTTCTATTATTAGAGTAGTATTGTGGCGTGACCTACTGAATTACAAAACCCTGTTAGCTAGACAGAGCGTTTTTTTATTCGCAGGATTTCTTTTGCATTTGAACGCCGCACAATCGGGCAAACGTTTTTCGTATAAGCTACTTTTGCAGTTGAACGCCGCACAATCGGGCTAACGTTCTTTCTGCCTTCTAAATATTCACCAACAGACCCTTCTGCCGTGAATATCCCACCCAATCAGACCTCTTTAAAAATGTTCCTTTTTTAAAGAGCGGTATCGTGGCTTCCTAACTACTTATTTATGCAGTTCTCTGTTATCTTTAGAGCCGTTATTCATAAGTAACCTGTCCAAGCATTCCTTCTACTAATTTTATTGAAGAGGTATCACAGGATTTTCTACCTACATTATCTGTTTTTAACGTATGGGCTGTCCCACATTATAGCCAGCCATCTCAGCCAGATGGCGCAAACAAGCACATCATTTAAGCTACACATTCGAACGGTCTGATCAGAACGAGCGCATGCTCCGCTAAACACCTAACACAAGCAAAGTTCACATCGCCTATTCACTCATTCTCTATACATGCGCATGCATTTATATTTAATACAATTCCCCAAATTACACATACATGCAAATTCATTTGAATTCAAAAGTTATTTCGTTTTTACTGGTTTCTTTTTAGGAAATTCGAAAGAGAGACTTACATGGCGCCCCTCTCGCTGAGACAGGATCTCTGAAGCAATCCATACAAACATTTCAACTATGTAAGAACAAGCTTACCTTTTTATATTTGTGGCCATAGTGTTTGCAAGATTGTCCAAAGAAACTATCTCCAGCCCTGAACGCCATTCCTCAGTCCCTGTCCCTCCTGGCTCAGCTCGCCAAATATGTCGTGGAAAATCATCTCAGAAATATAACGCTTTATCAGAACTTGTGAAATCAAAACATGCTTTTATTACAATTGTATAGCCAACTGGAATGTCCCGCGGAACACACACACTCCCAGAGCACTGGTTCGCTCTTTATACACAAATAGCATATGAGTCCACCCCATATGCAAATAAGCATACTTCCCCTAATTCTTCCTGCCATCATTATCTTTTTAGTTCAGGCTTCCTGCTTGTTCACGCATACTAACGCCCATTATCTGCTTTCAGTTAAATTATAATAGTGGTCAGACCCTCTATCTTAGTGTGTCAACAGACTCTGTGTCCTTCCCCTCACCACTAAATCAATGCACTCTTTGTTCTGTCCCCCCTATCCTTAGGGTATCCAATTGCTTATAGGCGCCTAGGTGTCTGACACATACATAGTGGAATGGGTAGACTATAAATCTAGTGTGTCAAAGCTTTTTCCATACATGCACTTTAAAGCACGTATGAGTTTGGCCATCTGCTAATCTTTGGTTTCCTGTATTTACCAGAATGGCAAATGCACTCACATCTGCCTTCTTCTCCTATTTTCTAGTGTACTCCTGTCTATTGTTTAATAGTGTGATATCTACCTACATATGTATCAATTACTCCTACATAATTGAGTGTATGCACACTTCTGACCCACTGGGAATGTGATGAAAGAAATAAAAAGTGAAATAAATCATTCTCTCTACTATTATTCTAACATTTCACATTCTTAAAATAAAGTGGTGATCCTAACTGACCTAAAACGGGATTTTTACTAGGATTAAATGTCAGGAATTGTGATAAACTGAGTTGAAATGTATTTGGCTAAGGTGTATGTAAACTTCCGACTTCAACTGTATGTAAGAATGCTGCTCATAGACTATAGCTCACCATTCAACACCATAGTCCCTTCCAAGCTCATCGCCAAACTGAGGATCCTGGGACTGAACACCTGCCTCTACAATTGGATCCTGGACTTCCCGACGGACCGGCCCCAGGTGGCCTACCCTTAAACCCCCTCCCCCTTCACCACTCCTCTCTTCACCACACTGAGCAGCACCTAACCAAAACTGTTATCCTACCCCTTACCCTGAACTGGGTTTATATCCTAACCTCAATCCCACCCTAAACCGGGTTTATATCTAAATCCCAACCCTGAACCGGGTTCATATCTAAATCCCAACCCTAAACCGGGTTCATATCTAAATCCCAACCCTAAACCGGGTTCATATCTAAATCCCAACCCTAAACCGGGTTCATATCTAAATCCCACCCTGACCCGGGTTCATATCTAAATCCCAACCCTAAACCGGGTTCATATCTAAATCCCAACCCTAAACCGGGTTCATATCTAAATCCCATCCCTAAACCGGGTTCATATCTAAATCCCAACCCTAATCCGGGTTCATATCTAAATCCCAACGCTACCGTCCCTATACACTGATACATCACATTCTTTCCCTTTGACCCCTCTGTTTATGCATGTTTTGTTTAGTCTAATGTTGTGTTTTAAAACCTCTTTTTGTTTTTCTTTACATTTCTACAATTGTAAAGCGACTTTGAGTCCTTGAAAAGCGCTATATACTGTAAGTCCCATATACACTGCTCAAAAAAATAAAGGGAACACTTAAACAACACAATGTAACTCCAAGTCAATCACACTTCTGTGAAATCAAACTGTCCACTTAGGAAGCAACACTGATTGACAATACATTTCACATGCTGTTGTGCAAATGGAATAGACAAAAGGTGGAAATTATAGGCAATTAGTAAGACACCCCCAAAAAAGGAATGGTTCTGCAGGTGGTGACCACACACCACTTCTCAGTTCCTATGCTTCCTGGCTGATGTTTTGGTCACTTTTGAATGCTGGCGGTGCTTTCACTCTAGTGGTAGCATGAGACGGAGTCTACAACCCACACAAGTGGCTCAGGTAGTGCAGCTCATCCAGGATGGCACATCAATGCGAGCTGTGGCAAAATGGTTTGCTGTGTCTGTCAGCGTAGTGTCCAGAGCATGGAGGCACTACCAGGAGACAGGCCAGTACATCAGGAGACGTGGAGGAGGTCGTAGGAGGGCAACAACCCAGCAGCAGGACCGCTACCTCCGCCTTTGTGCAAGGAGGTGCACTGCCAGAGCCCTGCAAAATGACCTCCAGCAGGCCACAAATGTGCAGGCAGAATTCCTTTGTCCAGGGTCGGTGTTCTTTTGCACATCTTAATCTTTTATTTATATTGGTCAGTCTGAGATATGGCTTTTTCTTTGCAACTCTGCCTAGAAGGCCAGCATCCTGGAGTCGCCTCTTCACTGTTGACATTGAGACTGATGTTTTGCGGGCACTATTTATTGAAACTGCCACCTACTCATTCAAGGGTTTTTCTTTATTCTTACTATTTTCTACATTGTAGAATAATAGTGAAGACGTCAACATTATGAAATAACACATATGGAATCATGTAGTTACCAAAAAAGTGTTAAACAAATCCAAATATGTTATATTTGAAATTCTTCAAAGTAACCACCCTTTGCCTTGATGACAGCCTTGCACACGCTTGGCATTCTCTCAACCAACTTCACCTGGAATGCTTTTCCAACAGTCTTGAAGGAGTTCCCACATATGCTGAGCACTTGTTGGCTGCTTTTCCTTCACTCTGCGGTCCAACTCATCCCAAACCAGCTCAATTGGGTTGAGGTTGGGTGATTGTGGAGGCAAGGTCATCTGATGCAGCACTCCATCACTCTGCTTCTTGGTCAAATAGCCCTTACACAGCCTGGAGGTGTGTTGGGTCATTGTCCTGTTAAACAACTAATTATATTCCCACTAAACGCAAGTCAGATGGGATGGCGTATCGCTGCAGAATGCTGTGGTAGCCATGCTGGTTAAGTGTGCCTTGAATTCTAAATAAATCAGAGACAGTGGCATCAGCAAAGCAACCCCACACCATCAAACCTCCTCCTCCGTGCTTCACGGCGGGAACGACAAATGCGGAGATCATCCGCATTTGGTTTGGTGGTTTCGTGCAGCAATTCGACCATGAAGGCCTGATTCACACAGTCTCCTCTGAATAGTTGATGTTGAGATGTTTCTGTTACTTGAACTCTGAGAACCATTTATTTCAGCTGCAATTTTTTGGGCTGGTAACTCTAATGAACTTATCCTCTGCAACAGAGGTAACTCTGGGTCTTACTTTCCTGTGGCGTTCCCCATGAGAACCAGTTTCATCATAGAGCTCGATGGTTTTTGAGACTGCCCTTGAAGAAACTTTCAAAGTTCTTTTCCAGGGCTTTCTAAAAGTATTCAGACCCCTTGACTTTTTCGCCATTTTGTTACATTAGAGCCTTATTCTAAAATGGATTAAGTAAAATGTTCCTCATCAATCTACACACAATACCCCATAATGACAAAGCAAAATCAAGTTTTTAGACATTTTAGCAAATTTCTAAAAAATAAAAACTGAAATATCACATTTACATAAGTTTTCAGACCCTTTACTCAGTACTTTGTTGACGCACCTTTGGCAGCGATTACAGCTTCAAGTCTTCTTGGGTATGACGCTACAAGCTTGGCACACCTGTATTTGGGGAGTTTCTCCCATTCTTCTCTGCAGATCCTCTCAAGCTCTGTCAGGTTGGATGGGGAGCGTCGCTGCACAGCTATTTTCAGGTCTCCCCAGAGATGTTCGATCGGGTTCCTAATGTTTGGTATGCTGTAGTGTAATCACGACAGTAGACATGACCTGTGTCAGTTGTGCAGTTAAGCTTCTTCTGTCAGTTGTCTCTCTATCTAGAGGCAACACACATAGAGATCACAGGCAGTAGGTGGTACCTTAATTGCGGAGTTCGGGCTTATTTTAATTGCTGGAACGGAATACATGAAATGGTATGAAAAACGCCAATCAAGTGGTTTCCATGAGTTTGATACCATTCCATTTACTCCATACAAGCCATTATTCAGAGCCAACCTCCTCTCACAGCCTACTGTGATAGATTACACACAAGCACCAAAATAGAATATGCAAGATGCAGATGTTTTAACAATTGCAACCACAGGCTATCTCAAAGGCTAGAACGTGAATGTAATAAGTAAGTCATTGTACTAAGGTCTTTTTTTAATAGAAGACATGATACTGCCAGCATGAGTACAACTGGTTCTGGAACTTTGATGCCAGCTCTTTCTCTCTCTCTTGCAGTAGTCACAATATGAACTGTTTAGACAGCTTCATCCCAGCACCATATCATCTCTACAATTCTGCCTGATAGTTCAATGGTATTGTATGAGATTAAAATGGATTGAGTGCTCTTTCAGGAGTTCTGAATCCTAAATGGTGATGCGCTGTCCCTGTGCTCAGTGCCTAAAGGTCAGTGGACCAGCTAGACTGTGAAGGGGAATGCCAGACAGAAAGAGGGAGGGAGTTACCCGTCATACATGATCTGAGCCGACCTCCACCCCGCCCCGCCCCTCCCTCCTGGCCCTCCCTCTTTCCTCTTAACTGTGTGTTCTGAATGTGGTTCAACAGGCTGGACCGCCTCCAGCACACTCTAGGGCTGGGCTGGAACAGCTGTTCAAGCATGTGTGTACGTGTGTGCGTACATGTGTCAGTACATCTATGTCTATCTTCGTTTCTATCTCTCTGTGTCTATGTCTGCCTCTCTCTCTTTCCCTCACACACACCGTGCTGAGGTGCTTCCTGAACAGGGCTCGCTCTAGGACCCAGTGAGAGAGAGACTAGGGGGCGCAGTGATATTTTTAATCTGACCACAGAGCCTGTTAACTCGCTGCTGCTGTTTCCTCGAAACTGAAGACAGCTCTGACAGAAGTGCCTTGTACCTTAGCATAGTTCCTCATCCTCAGTGTGATACTAACCACTGTAGGGTAGTACCCCAGGCCGCTTGGAGCAGAGACACCCCCAGGCCCCAGACAGCGGGCCCCCCCTCCATGGCCCCGTGGCCCTGTGTGTCCTGACATGCCAGGCAGCAGCAGCAGCACATGCCAAGCCCCAGCAGGCCAGCCATGGAGCAGCAAGCCTGGATACTGAGGGGCTTCCTGGCTCAAGTGGAGAGCAAGGAGGCTGAGGTGGAGGAGGCGGAGAGTGGCTTCACCGGGGAGTTCTTGGTAAGTTCTTCTCTTTATTTGATCACTCTGTTACAGCGGGGCTCCTCTCGCAGACACGGGACGGGTTCCGAGCTGTCTCACTTTATCAACAAGTGGATTAACTCTGTTGGCGTTGGAGTGGTGCGGTCTTTACCTCTGCTGTGATGCTGAATGTTTACAGTTTGTCTAAGCTTAGAGAGCACTGTGTGTATGAGTGTATTCGTTTTGATGTGAGTGTGGGTGGACATAGAGTGCTGTTGTGATAAGCCAAACTGTTTCATTCCACTGAACAGAACTCTGTCAATGTCCCAAGAAGAATTGTACAAAAGAACGTCATGCTCAGAGGAGAGACATACTATTTACTGTATGTTGTGCTGTTTCTGTATGAGTTGTCAGTCAATCCCCAACAACTGCTTATTAGCTTCCTCTGAATGCACTGCTGCCTGTTTCTAAAGGCCCCCATACAAGGAAGGAGATCTACAGGCAAATGCAATGTTATTGATGTAGAACGAGCCCCCCCCACCACCCACCCACCCTGCACACACACACACGCTTAAACACACACACACGCAGACAAATACACATATACGTGAACACATGCACGCAGGCACAGAGACACACACACAGACACGCACACACATAGTGACTGACTGACTGACACTTGCGCTACAAATGCAAATGGCTTTGACAGAAGCCTGTAAGTAGGCAGCATATACACGATGACATCAATGACCAGTGCACTTCAACTAAAACACTGCGGTAACACTTTATTTGGATAGTCCATCTGTAGACGCTCTACACACTGTTAGTAACATTTCAACTGACTACTAACCCTAGCTCTAACCCTAATCCTTACCCTTATTCTAAACCTAACCGTAATCTTAGCAAGCAGTTTCTTATCAACAGATAGTTTGTTGATAGTATGACAATCTGCAGTGCATCTACAGATGGAAAATCTGGACTATCCAGATAAAGTGTGACCAACTCCGCCTCGGGCCACCCCATGGTCTTGTTCCCATAGATGGCATCACCTGTGGACCATCGCCATGGTGAGGAGTGACACCTCTGTGACTGAGGGTGTTGGGCCCACTCTCCTCTCTCTCCGCATGCCGCCCTTGTGTCATGCCCCTGCCGTCCTGACCACCCGGGGGAACAGAGCTCACGTCACTTCCTTGTGGAACAAAAAGAGCTCTGTGGTCTGCAGGGTGCAGATGTCTGCTCCCGGCCTGCTCTGCATCAGCCTTGTGTCAGGGCTGTCTGTGAGAACTGGGCCTGAACAAAAAGACCAGTGTGTTTGAGATACAGAGGACCAGGAAGGGACACTATGGGGCTTTATTTGGAGTGTCACTCATTCACTACTAATTGGAATGGAGTCACTGATGACTGGAAGTCCTCTCTTAGTCTGTGGCTAGGGCTGTTTCCAGTAAGCTAATGTCTGTAAGTTTGAGCCATGCCAGAGCTGATAAAAAGCTTTGGCAGTAGCAGTGGTGTCACAGTGTTACCCACAGAGTGTACAGGGTGTGACTA
The DNA here is from genome assembly GCF_029448725.1 of Salvelinus fontinalis. Classification (NCBI taxonomy): domain Eukaryota; kingdom Metazoa; phylum Chordata; class Actinopteri; order Salmoniformes; family Salmonidae; genus Salvelinus; species Salvelinus fontinalis. Next base: position 15,518,894 of record NC_074672.1, on the reverse strand, counting down.
TAACACTGAATTTAGCTCTGGGGAGGAGTGACAACTTACTGCAGCTCAACTGTCTCTCCTCTTAATTAACACTGAAGAGAACTGTAAATAAAAACCATGGTGGACAGTTAATAGACTCAGACATGGGAACTTTGACAACTGCAACCTCATTGTTTGTATGGCTACTTACTTCCAGTTCCCCAGAGGAACAAGGTAATTAGACACCCCAACATTTAGCCACATAGATCGAAGTGTTAGCCAGACTGAGATAACCCCTTCCCTCCTTCACATGCAAACATACGTGTTGTGTTCTCTAATATTTGCCTCACTTCCCTGTGTTGCAGAGGCTCAAACGCCAGTCCATCAAGTACCGCACTGACAAAACCTACCCCACAAAGATAGCAGATAAGCAGGAGAACGTGAAGAAGAACCGATACAAGGACATTGTTCCCTGTAAGTCAGCTTTTACCATTACAGTCTAATGCAATGGTTTGAAGTGGTATATTTATGCAGTACTCACTATAACTTTTCACTACTACATCTCACTACAATACCATCCTCATTTCCCCTCAGTTGACCACAGCAGAGTGAAGCTGTCCCTTACCACCTCCAAGAACGATAACGACTACATCAATGCCAGCTTCATCAAGGTAGGGTGATGGGACTTTGTCCTGCTATACTAGACTGTACAATAGAAGAGTATTTGCAGCAGAGTTCCAGGTGGACAAGTGTGTGACACTTTGCTCTGCGTACCCCCAGGGAGTGTCAGGGGCCAGGGCCTACATTGCCACTCAGGGCCCTCTTCCCCACACCGTGCTGGACTTCTGGAGGATGCTCTGGGAGTACGACACAGAGGTACAACTCTGTCTCTCTGTCTCTCCCCCTGTCTCACTTTCTCTGGTGGGGTTGGTGGACTGATGGACTGATGGTGATCTTGTCTTCTATCAGGTCATAGTGATGGTTTGCAGGGAGTTTGAGATGGGCAGGGTAAGTCACTCTCTATGCTCATGTACACTATACATTTCTCTATTATTACACTCAGTGGTGGAAAAAATACCCAATTGTCATACTTGAGTAAAAGTAAAGATACCTTAATAGAAAATGACTCAAGTAAAAGTGAAAGTCACCCAGTAAAATTCTACTTGCGTAAAAGTTACTTAAACTTAAGTATCAAAAGTAAATGTGATTGCTAAAATATACTTAAGTATCAAAAGTAAAAGTATGAATAATAAAAAAAATCCTTACATTAAGCAAAGGGCACAATTTTCTTGTTTTTTTATTTACGGATAGCCTGGGGCAAACTCCAATACTCAGACATAATTTACAAACTAAACATTTGTGTTTAGTGAGTCAACCAGATCAGAAGCAGTAGGGATGACCAGGAATGTTGTCTTGATAAGTGTGTGAATTGAACCATTTTCTGTCCTGCTAAGCATTCAAAATATAATGAGTACATTTGGGTGTCAGGGAAACTGTATGGGGTAAAAATTATTATTTACATTATTTTCTTTAGGAATGTAGTGAAGTAAAAGTTATCAAAGATATAAAGAGTAAAGTAAAGTACAGATACAAAAAAACTACATAGTACTTTAAAGTATTTTTACTTAAGTACTTTACACCACTGCTTACACTGCATTTCATAGTCAAATAATGTGTTATTAAAATGGTCAGTGTTGTGGCTTTATGCACATTGAAGACGGTTTGTGTTACTCTTTTGTAGAAAAAGTGTGAGCGCTACTGGCCAAAGAAACAAGAGGAACCTTTTGTGTGTGACCCGTTTACTATTTACTGCGTGAGTAGTAGGCTACTTCCTCTCTCTTTCTCGCTCTCTGACCACTTCCTGATTTGGTTGGACAAATGGCCTCTTAACCATAACTAGGTTATCTACACTACAGTGATCAGTAGTCATGAATGGTAGATGAATGCAACCTTTGAAAATCCAGATACAGGCACTTAAAAAATATGTTGATGTGCTTAGTATTTTTGCTATGGGATTCTCATTTCTGAGGTTCTCCTCAAACATGCCTGAAATATGCCTAAACATTGATAATCACTCATGTGTCAAGTAAATGTAGTATACTAATGTCATTCTCAGGTTAAAAAGACTAGCGTCTCCAGGTTTCCTGTGTGAAAATAATACTGAACTGCCAACTGTGTGTTTGTGTACAGGACTCAGAGGAGAGTAAAGGAGACTATGTGAGCAGGAACCTAAGAGTGACCTACCGCAATGTAAGTACTGTTTATACCCTTACTATAAACTGAGATGCAGCTTTAATTAGAAACTATCATGGATAGAATTTGCGGACATAAATGCTTAAAAACGCAAAGTTGTGATGGAATATTTTGTGGGTGGAATTGTAGTATACTTTGGTGCCGAGCACGTCAGTAATAAATCCCCTCAAAACTAACATCACATGAGGTAGGGGTAAACAGGAAGCCCTGTGTGAGTACACAGGTCTCCTGGTGTGTCTCTCTGTCTGTGTTAACATTGAACTCTGTCCCTTAGTGGAGTCGTACCCTGAGACAGCTGCACTATATCAACTGGCCGGACCACGGGGTCCCAGACACCATCCCTCCCATCCTGGAGCTCCTGCAGGAGATGAGAACTTACCAGGCCCATGAGGATGTACCCATCTGTATCCACTGCAGGTCAGCTCCCCCCCCCCCCCCCCCCCCCCCCCCCACACACACACACACACGTGAGTGTGAATCAGTACTGAATCACACCATACTTTAAGTTAATTGTGTACTGTGTGTGTATGAATCATTGTCTGATACGGAGAGTCAATAAACCATCTCAAAGCACGGAAAGTTAGGTTCCCTTTGCATCTAATGCTAGGCAGTCATATATCTCTATCTATGTTGCTGTGGGGTCCTTTCTCATGAAATAGTGATTGTTCCGTGGGTGGAACACATTCTTGTGGGCCTCCTGTTGTAGACCCCTTTATGCTCAGGCACCTCCCTCTTCTCTTAGACACACAGACAGGAAGTGTTTGTGGGCGGATGGCCATCAGGCGACAGTGGGTGTTACAACAAACACTCGTATACATTTTCCTTTTCTCTTACTGTCTACAGCTAACACATTAACTCAAATGTACTTAGCACTGCATGCTAAGCCATGCAGAGTGAAAAGGTAACCTATTGTAAGTCCGTTGCTTATCTGAGGGCCTAGTGGTGATTTTGCGTTTTTCAACCCTGTCCTACTTTAATAACTCTGTTGAATGACTTTTGTGAGTAAGACACGAGAGAGAACAGAGCTTTTTTCCATACTATGACCACAGTGACACGCGGAAATTCCATCGGTGGCGACAGGCCTCCTCTTTGAAAGTTGCTCAACGTGTTTGTCATAGGCTTGAGTCAAGTGTTGCATGACACTCCAGAAAGAAGACTCAACAGATACATGCATCAGGAGTTTTCCACAAGACACTTTATCCCCTCTCTCTGTTCTCTATAATAAGACTATGATAGACACTCTTTAGCACCCCATATTAGGCCCAATTGCGAGAGATGATTTACCCCAGTCAGATGGCATTACACTTCAGTAGTCAGTGAATAGAAGTGTCCGTGTACCAGGCTGACATCCAGGCGTGGTTTACAGGAGGCATCACAGATAGATGAACCACCAGGAACGGAATGTTCAGTCATAGGCATCAGGCATGCCCGTGCCATAGACCCATGCTCTCCTCTCTACTCAGTCAGTTAACCCACAGGCAGGATTGAGGATAGGAAAGTATTACCGTGTGAAATGACAGATCTGCATACACACATTTTCCTTGGAACAGTTCACTCTCCACGGGAGACTGGGCTGTGCTCATATCACCTACAGTTGAAGTCGGAAGTTTACATACACCTTAGCAAAATACATTTAAAGTCAGTTTTTCACAATTCCTAACATTTAATCCAAGTAAAAATTCCCTGTTTTAGGTCAGTTAGGATCACCACTTTATTTTAAGAATGTGAAATGTCAGAATAATAGTAACGAGAATGATTTATTTAAGCTTTTCTTTCTTTCATCACATTCCTAGAAGGTCAGAAGTTTACATACACTCAATTTGTATTTGGTAGCATTGCCTTTAAATTGTTTAACTTGGGTCAAACGTTTTGGGTAGCCTTCCACAATAAGTTGGGTGAATTTTGGTCCATTCCTCCTGACAGAGCTGGTGTAACTGAGTCAGGTTTGTAGGCCCCCTTGCTCGCACACGCTTTTTTCAGCTCTGCCCACAAATGTTCAATAGGATTGAGGTCAAGGCTTTGTGATGGCCACTACAATACCTTGACTTTGTTGTCCTTAAGCCATTTTGCCACAACTTTGGAAGTACGCTTGGGGTCATTGTCCATTTGGAAGACCCATTTGTGACCAAGCTTTAACTTCCTGACTGATGTCTTGAGATGTTGCTTCAATACAACCACACAATTTCCTTCCTGAGGATGCCATCTATTTTGTGAAGTGCACCAGTCCCTCCTGCAGCAAAGCACCCCCACAACATGATGCTGACATGATGCTGCAACCCTCGTGCTTCACGGTCGGGATGGTGTTCTTTTGGTTTGCAAGCCTCCCCCTTTTTTCCTCCGAACATAACAATGGTCATTATGGCCAAACAGTTCTATTTTTGTTTCATCAGACCAGAGGACATTTCTCCAAAAAGTACGATCTTTGTCCCCATGTGCAGTTGCAAACCGTAGTCTGGCTTTTTTATGGCGGTTTTGGAGCAGTGGCTTCTTCCTTGCTGAGCGGCCTTTCAAGTTATGTCGATATAGGACTCATTTTACTGTGGATATAGATACTTTTGTACCTGTTTCCTCCAGCATCTTCACAAGGTCCTTTGCTGTTGTTCTGGGACTGATTTGCACTCTTCGCACCAAAGTACATTCATCTCTAGGAGACAGAACGCGTCTCCTTCCTGAGTGGTATGATGGCTGCATGATCCCATGGTGTTTATACTTGTGTACAATTGTTTGTACAGATGAACGTGGTACCTACAGGCGTTTGGAAATTGTTCCCAAGGATGAACCAGACTTGTGGAGGTCTACAATTTGTTTTCTGAGGTCTTGGCTGATTTATTTAGATTTTTCCATGATGTCAAGCAAAGAGGCACTGAGTTTGAAGGTAGGCCTTGAAATACATGCACAGGTACGCCTCCAATTGACTCAAATGATGTCAATTAGCCTATCAGAAGCTTCTAAAGCCATGACATCATTTTCTGGAATTTTACAAGCTGTTTAAAGGCACAGTCAACTTAGTGTATGTAAACTTCTGACCAACTGGAATTGTGATACAGTGAATTATAAGTGAAATAATCTGTCTGTAAACAATTTTTTGAAAAATGACTTGTGTCATGCACAAAGTAGATGTCCTAACCGACTTGCCAAAACTATAGTTTGTTAACAAGAAATGTGTGGAGTGGTTGAAAAACGAGTATTAATGACTCCAACCTAAGTATATGTAAACTGAGGACTTCAACTGTAGCTGAGCTGTTGAGTAGAGTGTGACGGTCTATCTGTCAGTTAGGCTGTGTGGGCCAGGAGCAGGAAGGACCAGGCCTGCAGGGACAGGCAGCAGAATGTATGTGCCAGATCAGAGCTGACAGTGTTGACAGCCAGGGCGTTAATAGCCGCCTGCAGTGCAGTGACTGCTCACACTGTGTACATCTACATACACTGCTGTCTGCAGGTTGGGCTGCTAAAGCGCTATTACACATTAATAGCTCAGCAAGGCTTTTCATCACCATACAGTATGGAGTAAAGGAAAACAATTATAACACTTAACACGTATAAAATAAAACAAATGTTAAACAGATAAAAAAAGAATGTGGTTAAACAGAGTTTGTACTGTCAAAAATGAATGTATATTGTACTTGTTTGTGGTTCTTAATGAATGTACTGTATTTTAGGTTAACCTTGTTTTCTTCCTGTTTGTCCCTGCAGTGCTGGCTGTGGAAGAACAGGAGCACTGTGTGCCATCGACTATACCTGGAACCTGGTGAAAACACAGGTGAGAACAGTACCTGCCCTACCCTGTACAGTACCATCTCCTCCGAACCAGAGTGCGAGCAGAGGACCAAAGACTACTGTGTCTGTCGTGCTGTACTGAAAGATAGCGTTTCTGTAACTGTATGTGTCACCTTACTGATCGTTACCGACGCCTTTGTGTTAACTTCCAGCTGCTCACAGAAGACTTCAACATCTTTGACCTGGTCAAAGACATGAGAACACAGAGGCCTTCTGTGGTTCAGACCAAGGTAGGGTTCTCGCTTCGTATTCTTCATAGGGTTTTCACGTATAACCACATGCATCAACACATCCGTTGTGACAGGCTTCTTTTAGACCGAATGTGTGTTTTCACTTCATCGTGCTTTTTTAGCATAATCACATACAGCACATAAAAACAGTGTGACATGCCTCTATCTGAGCTATTATCTGAGCTATTATCACAAGGCTGTAGCTCAACATTATCTGATGCCAACCCACTCAAAGCCTTAATCTGTAACAAGTAGAGCCACATATTTTTAGCAATCTCTAATGTTTGTAGCAACTCCCCATGTGCAATCTCTCATGACTATTTTGTTGGAATGCTTCACAATAATATCTTGCCGTGGCAACTGATAAGGGATCGTTTGAACACTAACAGAACTGGTTTTGTGTTTAACTACAGGAACAGTACGAGCTACTGTACAGAACCATCAAGTTCCTGTTTGAGAAGTACCTGCAGTCCATGGCACCAGTCCCCCCTTCCTGTACAGAGGAGGTGAGACAGACAGCGTGTTTGAGGGGATCAGTTTGAGCAAGCCGAGGCGCAGAACCACTGATTTTGTTCACCTAATGAGTAGTTATTTGGGATGAAAGGTGATTTGTAGATCCGGGATTCTGCGCAGTTCGTCTGTTATGTAGTCTACTTCAAACACGCACAAAGACTCTTGCTAGGGGAACCAGGCTGGCTGTTTGGTCACGTGGTAGCAACAGTTAAACCACAGGCAGAGGAACACAGCAAAACAGACACAGACTATGACCAGTGATCTGTGTTATATGTAAATACTTTCTCAGAGGGGAAGTGATTAAGCATGCAATTCTGTTGAACTGTTTAGGTGCCAGTGGCCCCCTCACCCCCTACAGCCAGTGACAGTGAGCTCTCTGACCTCAGTGAGGAGTCTGAAGCTGAACAGGAACCAGAACCTGAGCCCCAGCCTAAAATGGAACCACAGACAGAGCACAGGTACAGCACAGTAAAGACTTTTCCCCCATCAACCATAGATCTGACAATTAAAGTTTTTTTCATGGTGCATTACTGTAAACCTTGAAGCATATCTTTATATCAAAATACACTACATGACCAAAAGTATGTGCTAACCTGCTCGACGAACAACTCATTCCAAAATCATGGGCATTAATATGGAGTTGGTCCTCCCCTTTGCTCCTATAACAGCCTCCACTCTTATTGGAAGGCTTTCCACTAGATGTTGGAACATTGCTGCAGGGACTTGCTTCCATTCAGCCACAAGAGCATTAGTGAGATCGGGCACTGATGTTGGGCGATTCGGCCTGGCTCGCAGTCAGCATGCCAATTAATCTCAAAGGTGTTTGATGGGGTTGAGGTCAGGGCTCTGTGCAGGCCAGTCAAATTCTTCCACACCGATAGACAAAACATTTCTGTATGGACCTTTCTGTATGGACCCTGTTTCATTCTGGAACAGGAAAGGGCCTTCCTCAAACTGTTTCCACAAAGATGGAAGCACAGAATCGTCTAGAATGTCATTGTATGATGTAACGTTAAGATTTCCCTTTACTGGAACTAAGGGGCCTGGCCCAAACCAGGAAAAATAGCCCCAGACCATTATTCCTCCTCCACCAAACCTTACAGGTGGCATCCGCCAAACCCAGATTTGTCAGTGGTACTGCCAGATGGCATTTCCACTGCTCATGAGCCCAATGGCGGCGAGCTTCACACCACTCCAGCCAATGCTTGTCATTGTGCATGGTGATCTTAGGAAATCCATTTCATAAAGCTCCCGATGAACAGTTCTTGTGCTAACGTTGCTTCCAGAGGCAGTTTGGAACTTGGCAGTGAGTGTTGCAACTGAGTACAGATCATGTTTACACGCTACGCGCTTCAGCACTCGCTGGTCCCGTTCTGTGAGCTTGGGGGGCCTACCACTACGCAGCTGAGCCGTTGTTTCTCCTAGATGTTTCCATTTCACAATAACAGCACTTACAGTTGACCGGAACAGCTCTACCTGGGCAGAAATGTGATAAACTGACTTGTTGGAAAGGTGGCATCCTATGACAGTCCCACTTCAGTAAGGCCATTCTACTGCCAATGTTAGTCTATGGAGATTGCGTAGCTGTGTGCTCGATTTCATACACCTGTCAGCAACGGGTGTGGCTGAAATAGACAAATCCACTAATTTGAAAGGGGTGTCCACATACTTTTGTATGTACAGTGCATTAGGAAAATATTCAGACCCCTTGACTTTTTCCACATTTTGCTGTAACACAAGTTACAGCAATATTCTAAAATGGATTAAATAAAACATTTCTTCATCAATCTACACAAAATACCCCATAATAACAAAGCAACAACAGGTTGTTAGAACGTTTGCACATTTAAAATAAAAAAACTGAAATACCTTCTTTACATACAGTTGAAGTCGTCAGTTTACATACACTTAGGTTGAAGTCGTTAAAACTCATTTTCAACCACTCCACAAAATTCTTGTTAACAAACTATAGTTTTGGCAAGTAAGTTAGGACATCTACTTTGTGCATGACACAAGTCGTTTTTCTAACAATTGTTTACAGACAGATTTTTTCACTTATAATTCACTGTATCACAATTCCAGTGGGTCAGAAGTTTACATACACTAAGTTGACTGTGCCTTTAAACAGCTTGTAAAATTCCAGAAAATTATGTCATGGCTTTAGAAGCTTCTGATAGGCTAATTGACATCATTTGAGTCAATTGGAGGTGTACCTGTGGATTTCAAGGCCTACCTTCAAACTCAGTGCCTCTTTGATTGACATCATGGAAAAATCAAAATAAATCAGCCAAGACCTCAGAAAACAAATTGTGGACCTCCACAAGTCTGGTTCATCTTTGGGAGCAATTTCCAAACTCCTGAAGGTACCACGTTCATCTGTACAAACAATAGTACACAAGTATAAACACCATGGGACCACGCAGCCGTCATATCGCTCAGGAAGGAGACGCGTTCTGTCTCCTAGAGATGAACGTACTTTGGTGCGAAAAGAGCAAATCAATCCCAGAACAACAGCAAAGGACTTTGTGAAGATGCTGGAGGAAACAGGTACAAAAGTATCTATATCCACAGTAAAACCAGTCCTATATCGACATAACCTGAAAGGCCGCTCAGCAAGGGAGAAGCATCCTTTGCTCCAAAACCGCCATAAAAAAAGCCAGACTACGGTTTGCAACTGCACATGGGGACAAAGATCGTACTTTTTGGAGAAATGTCCTCTGGTCTGATGAAACAAAAATAGAACTGTTTGGTCATAATGACCATCGTTATGTTTGGAGGAAAAAGGGGAAGGCTTGCAAGCCGAAGAACACCATCCCAACCGTGAAGCACAGGGGTGTCAGCTTCATGTTGTGGGGGTGCTTTACTGCAGGAGGGACTGGTGCACTTCACAAAATAGATGGCATCATCAGGAAGGAAATTGTGTGGTTGTATTGAAGCAACATCTCAAGACATCAGTCAGGAAGTTAAAGCTTGGTCACAAATGGGTCTTCCAAATGGACAATGAACCCAAGCATACTTCCAAAGTTGTAGCAAAATGGCTTAAGGACAACAAAGTCAAGGTATTGGAGTGGCCTTAATCCTATAGCCCTGACCTCAATCCTATAGAAAATGTGTGGGCAGAACTGAAAAAGTGTGTGCGAGCAAGGGGTCCTACAAACCTGACTCAGTTACACCAGCTCTGCCAGGAAGAATGGGCCAAGATTCACCCAACTTATTGTGGGAAGCTTGTTGAAGGCTACCTGAAATGTTTGACCCAAGTTAAACAATTTAAAGGCAATGCTACCATATACTAATTGAGTGTATGTAAACTTCTGACCCACTGGGAATGTCATGAAAGAAAGAAAAGCTGAAATAAAAATTTGTATAATAGTAGAGAGAATGATTTATGTAAACTTCCAACTTTAACTTTAAGTATTCAGATCCTTTGCTATGAGACTCGATATTGAGCTCAGGTGCATCTTGTTTCCTTTGATCATCCTTGAGATGTTTCTACAACTTGGAGTCCACCTGTAGTGAATTCAATTGATTGTACATGATTTTGAAAGGCACAAACCTGTCTATATAAGATCCCACAGTTGACAGTGCATGTCAGAGCAAAAACCAAGCCATGAAGTCGAAAGGAATTGTCCGTGGAGCTTTGAGACAGGATTGTGTCAAGGCAGCAGCATTTACAAGACCACAGTGGCTTCCATCATTCTTAAATGGAAGAAGTTTGGAACCACCAAGACTCTTTCTAGAGCTGGCCACAAGGCCAAAATGAGCAATCAGGGATAAGGGCCTTGGTCAGGGAGGTGACCAAAAACCCCACAATTCCTCTGTGGAGATGGGAGAACCTTCCAGAAGGACAACCATCTCTGCAGAACTCCACCTTTATGGTGGAGTGGCCAGACGGAAGCCTCTCCTCATTAAAAGGCACATGACAGCCCACTTGGAGTTTGCCAAAAGGCACCTAAAGCACTCTCAGACCATGAGAAACAAGATTCTCTGGTCTTGTGAAACCAAGAATGAATTCTTTGGCCTGAATGCCAAGCGTCACGTCTGGAGGAAAACTGTCACAATTCCTACGGTGAAGCATGGTGGTGGCAGCATCATGCTGTGGGGATGTTTTTCAGGAGTAGTGACTGGGAGACTAGTCAGGATCGAGGAAAAATGAACGGAGCAAAGTACAGAGAGATCCTTGATGAAAACCTGCTCCAGAATGCTCAGAACCTCAGACTGGGGTGAATTGGTATTGGGTATTTGTCATTAGTGGGTATTGTGAGGAAGAAAATAAACAATCCATTTTAGAATAAGGCTGTAATGTAACAAAATGTGGAAAAAGTTAAGGGGTCTGAATACTTTCTGAATGCACTGTATAGTGTATATCACAATAGCCAATTAGGGTCTCACGCATAGAGAAAAATGCCTCCAGTGGCCTTACTTCAATAAAATGTCTGGATAACTCCTATTTTGTTCCAGGCACACAGAGAGCGAGGAGCCTGGTGGGATATCCAATCACGCTGTACCAGTGGCCTTCTTTTCCCCAGAACTGCATGTTGACCCACTGTGTGACGCGGCTAAGTGCTCCCCCTCAGCCATCCTCAATGCTCTGAGAGCTAGGGACAGGCAGAGGGAACAGCAGAGACCATACTCCCTACCAACACAGACTGTGAACCAGAAACCACAACCCCGAAAGAAACAGCCCAATAACATGGCCGTCAATCAGAGACCACCATACCCGCCACCGACACAGCCTAATTACCAGATTCCTTATTTCCTACACACACAGCCTGCTAACCTGCCCAACAGCCAGGACCTGAGACAAGAGCCCAGCCCCAATATCCCCATCATACCCCCTCAGGCACTCAGGCCTCAGGTGTTCTCTCAGATAGCCATGGAGCAAGAGAAGGTGGAGATGGATGGAGAGATCACCACACTGGTAATACCAGTGCTTCCTGTGGACTTATTCTCCAACCCCCTCTGTCTCACCATGGAGGACCCCTACTTTGGGCCTGACTCCCCCCTGGCTGCTGAGGATCCCAGAGGGTCTGATGATGAGGAGGAGCAGGCTCCACTGAGCCAGTGGACAGAGAACCCCTGTTTCAACGGACCCAGTCTGACCCTTAACAGCCAGCTGATGGAGCTGCCAGCCCTCACCACCACCCGCGCTGCCCCAGGTGCAGTTTCTTCAGATGAAGACAGTCCACCTCCATTACCTGAGAGAACTGCTGAATCATATGTACTGGCTGCTGGTGCAGGTGAATTTTGACATGCTTCCTGTTCAAAATGTGGGATTAACATATTCCAACAAACTATTTGGAGGGCTAAAAAAATATCTTCCTGTGCCCCTCAGAGCGCTCGGATAACATCTCTAAACCTAAGATGTTAGAAATCATCCTCCCTTCTAATGCTGAAGCTGAGGCCCTCATGGGGGGGAATGGTGAGTGGGGGGAACGGTGAGTGGGGGGGAACGGTGAGTGGAGGAATGGTGAGTGGGGGGGAATGGTGAGTGGAGGGCCTGTAAAGGCACTCATAATACTCTTTATAAGTTCTTCTTGATAAGTACTCGAACATGCATTTCCTCTCAACCTAATTTGCCCCCATAGGGAGTCCCCCGTCGCCTATCCCCCCACTGCCAGAGAGAACGCCAGAGTCCTTTGTGTTGGCCAACGATGCCGGTAGGAGCACTCCTGTCTTCCCTCCCCTTTCAGTCCCTGTAGAGAAGATGGTCCAGGACAGGCCAAAGGACAGCAGGATTGGAACATCCTTGGAATGGTGTGGCCGTTTAGGGGACACACCAGCTCTGGTGGAGATGAGATCTTGGACGAGGAGCAGGAGCTTAAAAGTTAAAATGACAACACTCTCAGGTACATTTGTCAAAGATGTATTTTTTCTCAGAATAATAAAAGAGGTCTTTTTTTATTGATTGTTCATTAAAAAAAAATATATATATATATATATTACCGGGATAGTCACAAAACGCCATGTGATTTTAATCTATGTCTCTGGCCTTTTCCCATTACAGTATCACCCCCGGTTACAGTATCACCCCCGGTTACAGTATCACCCCCGGTTATAGTTCCTCCCCTAGTTGTATCTTTGGTTCCTGCTCCCTGTACATCTATAAACCTTCCTCCTCCCCCTCCCCCTCCCTATCCTCTGGTCCCTACTCTCTCACCTCCAGGTAAGCAAACCCATTTTATGCTTTCAATGTAACTTTTTCTATAATGAGGGGTCCTCACTGACTTGTTTGCTTTCTTGTGAATGATCAGAGAGACTGACTCCTCCTCTACCTGAGAGAACCCCAGAATCCTTCATCGTGGTCATGCAGGACGGTGAGCACATCTCTTCATCACCACCACCTTCGCAATCATCATCATCATCATGTGAGTGCTGCTGTCGATGTTAACCCTCCGGACAAAATTCCTAAACATGTAAACGACTCTGTGTGTAAACTGTCTCAATCGACGTAATGAATCTACTGTGTACTAATCTGACGTTCTACTGTTTGGCCAGTTGCATTTGATCAAAACAGCACGCCCTGCCTGCAGAGTCTGAGCAGCCAGACCACAACCACACAGCAGAGGATCGGTACGTCCTCAGAGTGGTCGGGGAACTCCCAACCCAAAAGATTCCTGGATGGAATCATGAATCGGAGCAAGGTAGCAGACATGCTGTAGCTGTCAAGGCTATAAAGAGACACCCTCATAGAAATAATTATACTCCAATGGGGATGGTTCTTGTAATTATATTTCTATGGTCTCACCCATATTTAGAGAGTTGGGCCTTTTACTTTTAGAATTTTGAATATTGTTCTAATTCTAGACATTCAGTTACTTAGCAGAATTGAAATAGTCCCCATATAATGTTAATGGGGAGCCAACATGGCTGCCATAGAACGTTAATGGGGAGCCAACATGGCTGCCATAGAACGTTAATGGGGAGCCAACATGGCTGCCATAGAATGTTGTAGTCATGTAAATGCATCATAATGCAGAAACCTCAACGGCCCAACTCTCTAAATACATGGCTCTGGCCACACTACCTGACATTAGTGACTCACAGTCCCTTACTCTAACAGTCATGTGTATTTAATGGTTACATCTAGAACAGGATGCTGCCACCCACCCCTTTGTGCCATAGATTACCTCATCTTTCATAAATGCCCTTATGAGATATAAAAATCACTAAGCATTTTTTGTCTTCCTTATGATTCATGCTATGACTCAGATGTTCCAGTTGTTGTTCATACTTTAGTACATTAACACAACACTGTAAATTGTTCACTCAGAGTGTCCGGGCAAAGAGTTCACGGAAAGGTAAGCTATTTTCACAGTATTGGCTGAGAAAGCCATCTGTCTTTTTTGGTGTGGTTTCCTTCTTCTGCTATCGGTCAAGTCTGTCTGTTTGGAGTTGACAAAGACTAAGTCAACTTCCGTCTACTTAAAATGGTTGCTCTGGGCTCTACTCCCTTACACAATAAAATGCCCCAATAGGGATCATTGAATAGAGTCATTTATCCAGAAGCTGCGCTGCACCTACCAAAATAGAAGTCAAGCCATATTGAGCCACATTGTCGAGCCATAATGTCAGTGTAAAGATTGGAGGTAGTCTTTCAAGCCACTGGAGGGTGGTATTGAGCTATCTGATGTTTGAGCCAAAATGTATGTTGATTATTGTGTCTGTTTCCTGTGCAGAGCACCTGACGACTGTTCATCTGGTTGCTCCAGCCGTTGTGGCCTTGGCGACAAGAGGAAGTGGTGAGTTGCAACGCACAGAACGTAGACCCCCAATTACAACTATCAACTCTGTCTGACAACTACACACAGGCCCATGTAAATCAGATCTCTCTCCTTACTAAGAGAATTCAAATCACAGTAATCCAACCATCCGCCCTATTCCCATATAGTGATGACTCTTGATGATATTGAATTTAACTTTCAAAAAATGGTTCCCTAACTGTGAAACATGTGATGACTGTTTCTTAGCTGAGATGGAGCATCAGCAGCCTGTGGTCACCAACATCTCAACTGGCTCTGGGACTACTGACAACAAATCAGACATGAACAGTGGGAAGAGCATGTCTAGAACAAAGGTAATGGCTATATACATAGAATTACAGTAACTGACACACTTGATCTATTGGTTAAAAAATTGAGGATCTGGTGTTTCTTTACTGTGCTATTATTTGAGTAGGGGAGAGTGGGGTAAATTGAGCCATTTTCTCCATTCATCTCTGTCAAGGGAAATATAGTATTATTTCAAACAAAGATATGTACATATATTTCAGGATGTCGTGTAACCCTAGAAATAATCAGAATTCATGTAAAAATGACAGTTTTTAAAACATAGCTGGTCCATAAAGTGGTCTCTTGGCACAACTTACCTCGGGTATAGGTTAAGTTGGGTATAGGGTAAGTTGAGCCAAGAGACATGGTAAGTTAAGCCTCCTACAAATTCTGTACTGAATGAAACACCACTACCTTTTTAAAACCATGTCTATCTTTGTTTCCCAAACACATTTCAACACAATCACAATCACTTTTTTGTCTTTTAATCATTTTAGGTTTAACACTAAAACACTTTTGTACTTTTTTGAAAGCCTTCACATTTTCAGGCCTTGTTGTTACCTCATATCCTGGGCAATAACGCCCTGCAGAAGAAGAAAACACTTACATTTCCGTAACTTGCCATTGGCTCAACTTACCTCAAGGCAATTTTCTTTTACTATATTAGCCCACACAGATAAAATTATGCACTTCCATGCTAGCTTTAAGACCTCATATTGAAGCTTATAGAGACCCCAACTGATATATAGAACAATATTTAAATGATCTCCTTTGGTTTAGATACAAGCATCATGAAACATTTAACCCAAATGAATTTGACTTGGTGAAAATCTGTTTTTTGGACATAACTTGCTTGCCACTTTTTCAATGTGGTTTCTTCCTTCACAGACTTAATTATGTGTATGGTTTCCTAAAAACATGGGCGGCTCAACTTCCCCCTTTGTCTTAACTTACCTCTCTCTCTCCAGCTATGTCTTATCATCTAAAGCCAGCAGTCTCGGTTTTTCTTTTTCAGAGCCTGAAGTTCTTCAAGCACAGACAGAAACGTAAGTAACAGATCTCTGTAAATGGATCTGCTGCCTGGAACATACAATCCCCCACCTCTAGTATACCTCTACTAGCTAAAATAGTAACACATTCTTCCCACCCACAGCAAAGACAGCTCCCCCACCAGCAACAACCCACTCTGGATCACCTCCTTCTAATGGTGCCTCTGCCTCATCAGTGTTCAAATTTGGTAAGCATTCTCAAAAGAGATCCATGCAAATCTCATTAACCATTCATTCAAAAGTCTCTCAAAGTATCATAAAGAATCACAAACAGTCTCACAAAGTCTGTTCTCTCTCCAGGATTTGGGAGTCGTTTTGTGAAGCCTAAAGGGCCGAGGACTCACCCCGAGACGTGGTTTTAAGACAGCCAGTCAACAAAGCTGTACATGTCTGGCCACTGTCCTGAGATCACAGGGCTGGAACCCTGCATGTGGCTAGTCGAAACCGGCTAGCCTGGTCCCAGGCCTGTTGGTGCTGTTTTGCCAACTCCTGTGTCGTTATCAAGTGAGACCAGTAACCGTTCCCAGAGGAATTATCACAGTGTGAAGGAAGAGTATTCCATGAAGACATGGAGGATGACATACGGTACTGTAGCATTCTCCCTCTGCATCGATTCTGGAAGGACACAAACATGGTTCCTCAAACTGCTGTTACCGCCCGGTGATCAACCTCTGATGAGCTTTTTTACAGAACCACCTGCTATTCATGACAAATTGATTGTACTGTGGTTGCGAAAAACGCAATCACATGTTGGCAAAGGATGGATGAGTTGATAAATATGTTTAAGAGAGGGCTACTTATAACTAGTCAAATACTGTAAGGTACTTTGAATTGTTGTTAACACTTGATACATGTTATATCCAGATAGTTTTACATGCTGTTTGATTTTGTTTGTTTGTGTAGTCTACTTTTGATCCAGACAAAAGCTAGATCTACACCTGCACTGTTCAGTGTGAATGTTACCCACCACGATGGGACAACTATTTTTAGGATAAATATATTTGTACCGGTAATATTTTTAGTGGAGGTGTGAGATAAGACAGATACTGTACGTACATCACGTTCATTGTGTGTGTAAGTTGGTGGATGTGTTTTCTATACGGGCTATAATTTAAAAGCAAAGCCAAGACCTATTGCTGTAAATTTACCCATTGATGAGGATCACTGATTTCTTCTCTATAATGCTTACAAAAGTAATGCCACTCAGTTGTTTCATACATAATACAGGCATACAGTTATTTATTTTTTTAAACACAGGAAAAGTTGATGCATTCCATTGTGTGTTTTCAACTCAATTTACATGACTGATCACACTTTTAATAACATAATTCTATTAAATGTAACTTATTATTTTTACCCAAAAAACTGTCTTGACTTTTTGTTACACAACATCGTAAAAAAGAAATCTCTCTCATGAATTAAAATACAAACATCAACAACAGTAATTATTTGTATTAACACTACACATAGCATGCCTTGGTCATCAGCCACACTCCACACCGCAGCAGAATATGACAAAGCTCAAAAGAAACCATAGCTGGGTCGTTCCACTAAATATTTTAAGTAGAAAATGTTCACCAATATAGAATTAGTTAAATCCTGTTATATTCAAATAAGTGCCCTTCAATATAGACAATATGGTGAATTCAATAAATCTTTTTTTTTTTTTTTTTTTTAATAAAGAATTACTAAAGTGCTACAATTCAGCATTTTGACATGTCCCTCAATCAACCCTGTGTCACTTTCAGGGAGATTTTAACCCACTTAACCCCAAACTTTCTCCAAGTTTTCACCATAATTGTTAAGTCCTTGTTATTTTGTTGCTTTGACAAAGTAATTTCTGAGAATTATTATTTATGTGATCAGAGGTTCCTTTGTCTGTCCCTCATTTTAAGGTCGACCCTGTTACGTGAACTGAACTCGTTTTAATCTGATGAAACTATTCCTATTTTTTTTTTAATTCAAAAGAAACATTGAACATCTAATAATCAAATCATTGTTTTTAAAGCAGGTAACAACCCTGAATCCATTGATAGACAGACTAGGATGTTTTAAAATGTGGTGAAACTTGCATTCAATTGCCACTCCCTGTTGTAAACAATAAGTTTCCATTTCCCCTGTCAGGAGAGGATTTATGGCTGACTTAAGATGAAATCGTCAACCCTGTCCCTTTATTTTGCACTTAATAGACACTTACTATATATATTTTTTTTATTTAACCTTTTGAGATGGGAAAACATGTCCTTTAAAAACCAATTAGGCAGTGTACATGATATATACCATGGTACTCTATCTTGACCGGTAAAGCGAGTTTCTTCGGTAACTCATGAAAAAAGTGAATAAACTCCCCAGAGGGATCGAAGTTTCAGTTACTAAAACAACACTGACACTTTTTTCTGACAAATCTTTCTAAATTTAAATGACACACTTCGGCTCAGAAGAAATAAATCTGGGCTTGTCTCAAACTGCATTTACACATAAAAATAATACATTATAGTTGGAATAATTTAAAAGGAAAAGGTTCAACAATTTCAAGAAAAAAGAAAGAAAATCCTTTTAATTATTTTTTTTTTTACATAGGAATGTCAGTCATAAATGCACACAGTTGCACTCCTTTAAATAAGCTCCTCTACCTCAGAGGGTAAAGTAGGTAAAGGAGTAAAGGTGAGCGGAGGTCATTTGAGGAAGTCAGTGGGGCAGTGACGCTGTACATCATGGTAGGGTCGGGGGGAGTTGTAGTTTAGACCAGGAGGAGGACGGACCAGGGCCTGTGGAAGCCTGGGCTCCAGTGTGGGGGGGTTAGAACCAGAAGAGACAGGTGGCAGGGGGCTGATGCCTGGGTAGGGAGGTCGCAGGTGGGCAGACTTGGCAGACTGAGGAGGGGCTGGTTGGGGCTCTCTGGGTGGAGTAGCAGGCTTCTGAAACACTGGTTCCTCTGTCTTGGCCACCCCTCCCTGGGTCCTGTCTCTCTGTGCTGGACCAGCGCAGTGGAGCACTTTGGCATCTGACTGGGCCGGGGAGAGGGAGGATGAAAATATTTTACCTGATGTTATGTTCTGGTCGTTGGGCTTGTGTTGGGCGTGCTCCCCCCCGTCCTTCTCCTCATGGTACTGTCTGAGGCGGATGTGCCAGGCCAGGCTGCAGACTGCCGAGACAGTCTTGAACTGGTGGATAACGTTCCGGGGGATGAAGTAGATGTCGTCGTCACACAGCTGCACGCGGACATAGCGGATGCCCTCCCGCCTCAGCTGGTTCAGCTTGGCATCGTCCACCCACTGGACACACTGCAGGGAGATGAGGATTACGGGTAGGCCTACCTGATCCTCCTAATTTCTCCTCATTGTAAAACGAGGATTACTCCCACAAAACACCATGTTGTTCACTGTGTCAACGGTTTTCGGCCATTGACCTTTTTTTAATCCTGATCCTTCCCAAACATAAAAAGTAAGCCTGACGTGTCTGGTATCAAGGTCAACACTTACGAACTCTCGAAAATGAAGATCATACACGTCTGGTCATTCTCTGTGGCCAAAATTAAGCCTCTCGTTACGCTAACTAAAGCTCTAAACTAACTCACTAAATGGCATATTATGTCATCTCCGCTGAAGCTTTCTGCATTAAAATCGGACATTTGACCAGCTATCATCCCACACAGAGAAGAATCATGCATCACCATAACATGTTAAAGATTCAATGAGAGCTCAGTTCCTACCTGAGACACGGGGGGCTCGTACAGATCCAGCTGCAGCCTCTGGACCACATCGTTAAAGTCCTCCGCGTGGAAACACACCGCATCTTTGGTTATCCTTGGACGCTCAGTCCTGTTGATCAAAGAGCCGTCACAATAGTTAGCTCACCGGACATATGGATCACACCTAAATAAATGTTGATACAAATCAGGAAAACTCAGTGGTTTATAACAAATAACAGGCATCCTTTATGACAACAGTATCACTGGATGAAGCTTCCCAAACGGGAATTCTTTCACCAGTACATTCATACTGCATTGCAGCTGAGAGCAGAGCCGAATGAATGCCACACACTTCATCAACACTCATCATTCCCCAAACGTTACTAGAAACCCACCACTCTCCAAACTGCACAGCCTTCAGCACGCCCACTGCTGCCGTACTCTGCCAGTCAAAGCTCTGGCCCACGTGGTCGGCATGAGCCCTGGTCCGGTC
Source organism: Salvelinus fontinalis (assembly GCF_029448725.1). Classification (NCBI taxonomy): domain Eukaryota; kingdom Metazoa; phylum Chordata; class Actinopteri; order Salmoniformes; family Salmonidae; genus Salvelinus; species Salvelinus fontinalis. Next base: position 15,498,882 of record NC_074672.1, on the reverse strand, counting down.
CTCGAACAGAACCTCTCTGGGCTCACTGGTCCTAGGCAGGTAGTGAAGGTTCTTTATCTCATTCATGGACCTGCAAGGAGGAGAGGGAGAGCAGGTAGTACTACAGTCATCCACCATAGCCGAAGTTAGCCGAAGTTACCCAGGGTAATGCAGGCTGAAATGACATCATGGCTAGAAGGGCCAAGTAGAGCTAAACCATTTAATGATCCTGAACTCTGGAAAACTACACTGACTATACAAAACATTAAGAACACCTGCTCTTTCCATGACATAGACTGATCAGGTGAATCCAGGTGGAAGTTATGATCCCTTATTGATGTCACTTATTGATGTTAAATCCACTTCAAATCACATTTTATTGGTCACATACACATGGTTGTGCTTCAAGTTCTGCAGTGCAGCAATATCTAACAGTTCCACAACAACTACCTAATACACACAAATCTAAGTAAAGGGATGGAATAGGAATATGTACATATACATTATTGGATGAGCAATGACAGAGCGGCATAGGCAAGATGCAATAGATGGTGTAAAATACAGTATATACATGTGGGAAGAGTAATGCAAGATATGTAAACATCATTATTAAAGTGGCATTAATAAAGTGACTAGTGATCCATTTGTTAGAATCAGTAGAGATGAAGGGGATGAGAAAGGTTAAAGAAAGATTTTTAAGCCTTGAGACGATTGAGACATGGACTGTATGTGTGCCATTCAGAGGGTGAATGGGCAAGACAGGCGCACCGTTTTGTGCCAGGCGCACAGGCGCACCGTTTTGTGTCAAGAACTGCAACACTGCTGAGTTTTTAAGCTCAACAGTTTCCTGTGTATATCAAGAATGGTCCACCGCACAAAGGACATCCAGCCAACTTGACACAACTGTGGGAAACATTGGAGTCAACATGGGCCAGCATCCCTGTGGAACGCTTTCAACACCTTGTAGTCCATTCCCTGACAAATTGAGGCTGTTCTGAAGTCAAAAGGGGGAGGGGGGGGGGGTATAACTCAATATTAGGAAGATGCTCTTAAATAGGCTTATACTGTATGTATTACTAAGATAAAAGTCTTGTCATGGGATCTACCTGCGCCTTTTGAAGGGAGACTTGGGCATGTCAGCAGTTGGCACCATCTGCTCGCCCGGCCGGACCCACATGATGGGTCCGTCATCACTCTGGGAACGACAGTCCAGCTTCAGACTGGAGAGACTGCCCCAAGGCAGGGTCATCTGGATGTACAAGACACAGAGGGTTAGAGCAACAAACTGTAATATATACTGTAATACACATAGCAGATTTGGAGTAATTCAAGATACGCACATTGAGACAGAAATACCAAGTAACAACCATTTCTGTCTCACTTTGTCTGTAAATTATATGTACTCTATTCACAAAAACATAAAATGAATCCATGTACACAGAACAAAAATCTAAAATCAACATGTAAAGTGTTGTTCCCATGTTTAATGAATTGAAATAAACAATCCCAGAAAAGTTTTATACACACAAGCATATTACTCAAAAATGTTGCACATTGTTTACATCCCTGTTAGTGAGTATTTCTACTTTGCCAAGATAATCAATCCACCTGACAGGTGTGGCATGTCAAGCAGCTGATTAAACAACATGATCATTACACAGGTGCACCTTGTGCTAGGGACAATAAAGGCCACTCTAAAACGTGCAGTTTTGTCACAACACAATGCCATGGATGTCATGTTTTGAGGGAGCGTGCAATTGGTATGCTGACTGCAGGAATGTCCACCAGAGCTGTTGCTAGATAATTTAATGTTAATTTCTCTACCACAAGCCACCTCCAACGTCGTTTTCGAGAATTTGGCAGTATGTCCAATCAGCTTCACAACCGCAGACCACGTGTATGGCGTTGCGTGGGTGAGCGATTTGCCATTGTGGCAGTGAGGTTATGGTATGGGCAGGCATAAGCTACGGACAACAGACACAACTGAATTTTATCAATGGCAGTTTGAATGCACAGAGATACCGTGACGAAATCCTGAGGCCCATTGTCGTGCCAGTCATCCGCCACCATCACCTCATATTTTGGCATGATAATGCATGGCCCCATGTCGCAAGGATCTGTACACAATTCCTGGAAGCTGAAAATGTTCCAGTTCTTCCATGGCCTGCATACAGACATATCACCCATTGAACATGTTTGGGATTTTCTGGATGGACGTATATGACAGCGTGTTCCAGTTCCCGCCAATATCCAGCATCTTCGCATAGCCATTGAAGAGGAGTGTGACAACATTCCACAATCAACAGCCTGATAAACTCTATGTGAAGGAGATGTTTCGTTCTCTGCATGAGGCAAATAGTGGTCAGACCAGATACTGACTGGTTTTCTGATCCATGTCCCTACCTTTTTTTTTTAAGGCTTCTGTGACCAACAGACGCATATCTGTATTCCCAGTCAATAGATCTAAGTTCTAAGTTCTAAGGAATTGATTTCAATTGACTGATTTCCTCATATGAACTGTAACGCAGCATAATCTTTGAAATTGTTGCATGATGCGTTTCTATTTTTGTTCAGTATATATGTTCTAAACTACTTACAAGGCCCAGTAGGCCAGTAAAACTGAATCCAACGACACTACATCTGTTAATGATAGGGTGAACTCAAAACAAAATCATCCCTGCCTTTTTCATCCGACTGACCTTTAGAAAGGGGGACTCCTCCAGCATGTCCAGGAACTCTGGGAAGTAGTCCCCCACCTCCTCAGCCATGGCTCCCACCAGACTGATCTGTCTCATAGGACCGGCCCTGTACGTCCCCGAGCAGTAGGTCCGACCCACCTGCAGACACACACAGAGGGAGAGGTCATGTTGATTTGGCTAAACCTGAAATGAATGCATTGCCAACACGGATTGGTTTTAGGATATATAATTAGGATATCGGATTAACACTGACCCGGCTGGATGGTTAGTTGAGCATGGAGCCGTGCAAGGCTTTCCAACATTTAGATAACGCTAGTTAGTGCAGTATAATCAAGCAGTGCCCTAAAGACAACATTCACCATGCATTAATTTAGCTCCCCAGAACCCATTAGTAGCCCTTGGATATTCCAGTGGAACAGCTGCATTAAATTAGGCCTAGGCTAATTGTCTGTGTAAACTGCACAGAGCACTGTGTGTGTGTGTGTGTGTGTGTGTGTGTGTGTGTGTGTGTGTGTGTGTATGTGTGTGTGTGTGTGTGTGTAGTGCTATCAGCCCTATGAAGGAAAGGAAAGGGGGATACCTAGTCAGTTGTACAACTGAATGCATTCAACTGAAATGTGTCTTCCGCATTTAACCCAACCCCTCTGAATCAGAGATTATGCGGGGGGCTCCCTTAATCAACATCCATGTCTTCTGTGCACGGGGAAAAGTGGAATGGAAGATGGCGCCGACGGAGATGGCAGCATCGCGACTAGCTCTTAGAAAACTTTGCAGTATTTTGTTTTTTTATGTACAATTTTTTTTACATCATTAGTTCAGGAAATGTTTTGTGTCATTACATACAGCCCGGGAAGAACTATTGGATATTAGAGCGGCGGTAACTCACCAGAACTACCTGCATTACGACCAGGAATATGACTTCCCTGGAGCAGATCCATTATCCACTCTCCCCAGAGCAATTGAACTTATTCCAGAGGCCAAAACATTGCTGGTTCGATTCAGGAGGCGCGCACACCACGCATCGCTTCAGAGTATATTACTCGCTAAAGTTCAGTCTCTGGATAACAAAGTTGATGAGCTTAGAACAAGGATTTCTTTCCAGAGAAACATACTTTGTTTCACGGAAACATGTCTCTCTGTCAGAGTCGGTAAAGCCAGCAGGATTCTCAGTACATCGCGCAGACAGGAATAGATCTCTCTCCGGGAAGCAGAAGGGCAGAACGGTGTGTTTCATGATTAACAACTCATGGTGTAATTGTAGTAACATACAGGAACAAGTCCTTTTGTTCACCCAACTAGAATACCTCACAATTAAATGCCAACCATATTATCCCAAGAGAATTCTCCCCCGTCATCGCCAAGGCCGTTTACATCCCACCTCAAGCAGAAACCTTGACGGCCCTCAAAGAACTTCACGGTGCAAACTGGAAACCACATATTCTCAGGCTGCATTTATTGTAGCTGGGGATTTTAACAAAGCAAATCTGAGGACTAGGCTGCCGAAGTTCTATCAATATATTGAATGTGCTAATCGCGGTACTAAGACTCTCGACCATTGCTATTCAAACTTCCGGAATGCTTACAAGGCCCTCCCCCCTCACTCCTTTCGGCAAATCTGACCACGACTCCATCTTGCTCCTCCCGTCCTATAGGCAGAAACTCAAACAGGAAGTGGCCGTGCTTCGTACTATTCAACACTGGTCTGCCCAATCGGAATCCACGCTTCAGGATTGTTTTGATCACGTGGACTGGAATATGTTCCGGGTAGCTTTCGAAAATAATCTAGATGCATACACGGATACAGTGACTGAGTTCATAAGGAAGGGTATAGGTGATGTAGTACCCACTGTGACTATTACAACCTACCGTAACCAGAAACCGTGGATAGATGGTAGCAGTCGCTCAAAACTGAAAGCGCGAACCACCGCATTTTACCATGGCAGGGCAACTGGTAATATGGCAGAACATAAACAGTGTAGTTATTCACTCCACAAGGCAATCAAACAAGCTAAATGTCAGTATAAAGATAAAGGGGAGTCGCAATTCAACGGCTCAGACAACGAGACGCATATGGCAGGGACTACAGACCATCACAGACTATAAAAGGAAAACCAGCCACGTCACCGAGACTGACGTCTTGCTTCCGGACCCGCTAAACACATTCTTAGATCCGCCCCAATAGATCCACAGACGATGCAATCGCCATCGCACTGCAAACTGCCCTATCCCATCTGGACAAGAGGAATACCTATGTAAGAATGCTGTTTATTGACTATAGCTCAACATTCAACACCATAGTACCATCCAAGCTCATCACTAAGTTCGAGGTCCTGGGCCTGAACCCCGCCCTGTGCACCTGGGTCCTGGACTTCCTGACGCACCGTCCCCAGGTGGTGAAGGTAGGAAACATCACCTTCACTCCGCTGATCCTCAACACTGGGGCCCCACAAGGGTGCATGCTCAGCCCCCTCCTGTATTCCCTGTTTACCCATGACTGTGTGGCCAAGCACACCTCCAACTCATGCCTCCATTATCAAGTTTGCAGACGACACAACAGTAGTAGGCTTGATTACCAAAGATGCTGAGACAGCCTACAGGGAGGAGGTGAGGCCTCTGGGAGTGTGGTGCCTGGAAAACACCCTCTCACTCAACATCAACAAAACAAAGGAGATGATTGTTGGACTTCAGGAAACAGCAGAGGGTGCACCCCCCTATCTACATCGACAGGACTGCAGTGGGGAAGATGAAAAGCTTCATGTTCCTTGGTGTACACATGATGACTAACTGAAATGGAGGTCACTGACAGGTCACTGACAGGCCATTTCCATTATGTTTTTAATACTATACCTGAGAGTGGAAGTTTGCGATAGTAGTGGTCTCTATATCCTTCTTCCCCAGGATCTCCATCTTGACCGGCGTGGAGGGGAAGTTGAAGGCAAAGTAGTCCAGGAAGTCAGGTAGGAAGGCAGCAGCCCCGTGCACCACAGCCAGGGCGTAGCGGGCTGCCCCTCGGGGTCTCTCAGAGAAGGCCAGCTCTAGGAACTCCTGGGTGAAGCGCTCCATCTCCACGGGCCGTAGAGAGGACAGCTCATCAGCGTAGGCGTGCAGGACCGACGCGCCGCCGTTGGCCTGGCGCTCCTCGTGGATGAAGCGTCCGTAGATGGTGCCTGTCTGTAGAGATGAGCTGCGGATGAAGTGGTCTTGGGGGGACAGGAAGGGGGGGTGGGTGTGGTTGTGTACCCCTTTAGGAGTGTGGTGGTTGTTGGGGCCTGTACCAGGCTGGCAGTGTTTCCCCTCCTTCACATGGCCAAGGCGAGCTGAAGGACTGTGGTCAGCCAGACCTCCATACACAGTCTGGACCTCCTTGTTGAATGTGCGGATCTTCTTACCACGCTCATCCTCACGACGCCTCCTCTTCTTCTTCCTCTTCCTCAACAGGTACACCTCCAGGGACTGGCTGTTCTCATCATGAGGGGGCTCTGGAGGTAGGAAGACGATAGCTCATTACCATGCACATCATTTGTCCATACCAAAATTGCAATTGGTTCACAACTACGAGTATGCAAAACATCATCACCTGTTTACGCACCTTGCATGTGCATCACCTGGCTGCTTCTTTTCAATGTGTAAACAAACAGATTAGTCCGTTTGTCTGCCTTAATTGTAAGCTTGCATACGATTCAAGCAATTAAGAGTGGTGACATTAAGAATTAATATAATAGAATGGAATAGAATATGTAAGAATAACCTACCTTTATTTTTCTTACATAGGCCTACTCCATGTTTCACGTTAGCCTCTGTGTTTTCCTTCTTGAGTTTGAGCTCATTCTCACTGTGCTTTTCCTTGTTCTCCTGTATCTTGGCCTTGGGCTTGGCCACTTTGAGGGGCGCGAAAGTGAACTGTCCAGGCGGCAGAACCGTTTTTTTTTTCCTGTCCAACTTGGCTGCTGCAGATATCACCTTCTGCTTAGGCAGAGGAGGTTGAGGTTGCGTGTCCTTTGCGCCTTTGGTGTTGTTGTGGTGATGGTGCTGATAATGCTGGTGGTGGTGGTGCAGAGTATGTTTTTCGGTGCTGGAGTTGCGTGGTTGTGGTTGACCATTCTGATGCGGCTGGTGTATTCGCTGCTGTTGAACATCTTGCGGGTGATGGTGGTGATGATGATGATGGAGCTTCACTTTCTTTTCGGATGAACGCTGGCGTTTATCCGCTGACGGTGACAGCTCCCTCTTGTTCTTTTTCTTCTTTTCTTTGGCTAATTTACCAAGACTGTCCCTTACATTATTTTCTACTTTAATACGGCCCAAATCGACCTGTGCAGCCATTTTGCACGTATATTTAAATGGCTAGAAATTCATACTGCGCAACTCGATCTGAATTTGTAGTTCTTGTATGCATCCAGTGATCCTGTATTTGCAGTTTATTCACCCTTTCTGCTCTACCCGCACTTGATGCGCACGCTCAGTATGTGAGCTCTACGGGTTGTGTAGTTTTGGAGTTGCATGGGCTGTATGGGAGTTGAAGTTCCTTTTTGGGCAATACGTGCGTCTCTGCACGCAATCACTACAGCTGACGTAATGTTTTCTATAACCTGAGCGCCTCTGACAGATAGCCTACTGAATGTCTGTCCCGCGCTATGGCGCGCACTGTTCAAAACGTTTCAAATGTAATTTGGTAATGAGCTGTCTGTTCTATGCATATCATGTTTTTCTAAAAACATTGATTCTATAATATATTCTGCATATTGTATTTGCAAATAAAGCTGCATAGTTATTTTGAAACTTTCAAATATTTCAAATAAAATAATTTTACTCAAGAATGAAAATTGGGTACTTTTTCCACCACTGGTTATTACAGTAGACAGGATAGATTAATTGTACCATTAAATACACTTTACACAAAGGAATATGTTTATGTTTTCAAACTTTATTTATCAGTGCATGAACAGAATGCCATGACCAGATTACTTCCTCTCACCATTTTATTTTCTTCTTAATTACTTAAAAAAATAATAGAGCGATTTACATAATTTTTTGGGAATGAAGGTAAGTATTTATACAGGTGCTGTACAATTTATAAACATTTACAACTACCACATAATGTAGAGACCAAAAGGCTGTTCTGTTGAAGCAATGCAAGGCCACATTATTATAGACATACGTGACATGAACAATAAGGATGTAAAAAGGAAACTATATATAACTGTGACGAGTTAATCAAAATCAGTATACTTTTCTAAGATTTTATCAAGATAGAGCAAAATGGGAATTGAACTACACCACAGGACTAATCCGTTTCTCAATAGATTTTCATTTAAAAGCTATTCCATATATTGTGAGTGCATAATTCAATGCAGTATGTAGTCCCTTGTTTTCCATGGTTGCTAGGAAGAGAAGACTGCTTTGTTTAACAGACTTTAAGCTGGACACACAAACATAAGGTTTTAGTAGATTTTTTCATACATGCTACATAATTTATACCATAAAACAGAGTAGGCTATATCATAACAATTGTTTAAAATGATGTTGTGGTCGTGAACCTCAGGTTTCAGGGATTCTGACTGTTTCTTTACTTCCTCCAGGAGAGGGCACTATAGTCTAAAGTGTATCAGAATAAACCAGGATATGTTTGGTATTACCTGGGTATTACTGTAGTCTTTAGATGTATTGAATATTAACATATTGGACTGGTGCACAATTCAAAGCACATTTTGATGTGCACGTTAGAATAAGAAAATCTGCGGTGTCACAAAAAAATGCAAAGGTCTCAACTTTTAACGTCAATCTGTTTATACAGCTAATTTAACCCCACATTTAGATTAGGAAACACCTTGCTAAATAAGACACATGAGATAAGGTACAGTCAAAGCTACAGCAATATCTAAAATAAATACCTGTCAGCTTATAGTAGACACATTTTGCCAGAAGACCTTAAATAGCTGCTTACAATAAACAACATCAAGGATTAAGGATGGAACAGGCTGTGAATGGATAGAAATAGAATGTATAGGGATCATAGACTGACATACACAATTATCTAGTAGTCCATATGTCATTTACGTGGCTCATCCAACATGGCGGCACAGTTCAATTGATACAGTGATGAATATGTATTGTAATGTACACTAGAACACAGTAGTCATGAGCAATATTTGAAGTACTCCCACAGGTGTCTATGTGGCTAAAAAACACATTTACATTTTCAGTGGTTATGTCTCTTCTACACATTCTATTTCTATGCTTAGCTCACTACATCCAAATGTAGCATATGACTACGTAGATAGTGTATATATATATATATATATATATATATATATATATATATATATATATATATATATATATTCTTTGTCATAGTTCATCTCAATAAATTACAATATGCTTCATAATAAACACACGTGTAGCAGTAAGTAAACAATATACCTAACCACAAGTGTATGGTCATCAGATAGATGCATATAAAGCTTTGTCGTAATGATCTAAAATCTACTGCAAAGCTGATAACAGCGATTCAGAGTCTACACAGAGAGCATGACTGGACTGGATATGGACAGACAATTATTGAAAACCCAACCCCCTTCATCTTCCAGTGACTCAAGGAGTAATCACCATCACCTCTTTTATACATCCATCAGGGACATAGCAGTGGATCAATCCCACGAGGAACACAAAACGCTGAGTGATTGCCTGGATACGAGCCCATATTTCAAACCTTCATACAGAGTGACAAACACCATCCTTCATCAAAGCCTCCTTTCATTACCGACAAAAGAGTTTCACAGAAAGGATTATACAGGACATGAACCAACTCCCTTCCCAGCATGTCCGAGTCTCTGATTGGCACAAAACAGATTGGATTTCACTGTCCTTCACATCAGACAGGCACCCACCGCCATTGCAGAGCCACGAACTGACTGCACTTTGAACATTAAGACAGCCTGGAAGGTTGGCTGAGGCAAACTGTGAAAAGAAGCATTGATATGCAATAGGAGGCAATGTGATGATGAGGAGTAACACAGTGATGCAAAATAACCTCAATCCCCTACACTCCTCATTGGTCCATTCTAAATATCATCAATGCAGATGAGCAGAACTGTAGTCTTGTATGTATCTGTTATGGACGGGTTAGTCCATCTACGACGCATCAGTTACCCTCCGCATGAGGGTGGATCTTGGCTGAGCTGGGGACCTTCCACGGCCCTGGGGTGATGGTGGCCGGTTTCTTACTGCCGGGGTTCCCGTTATATGTGTGCTCCTGGATAGCAGCACTACTTGTGCTACCCCTGGTATCACTCGGATTCTCTTCCTCCGCCGCCTCTCTGTGTTTGCCCTCTCTTCCCTCTCTCCGACCCCCCTCTCTACGATGCAGGGTTCCGCCCTCAGAGTCTGGCCGTGCCTTCTCCCTCTGTGTCTGGGAGTGGGATCTATGAGGCGCCACCTCCCTGTCCGTCCTACGGCGCTCGCTGGTTCCCCAACTTTCACTCTCCCTCTCCTGTCTGCGAGAGGGGTCCTCCTCCTGATTACTCCTCCTCCTCTCTCTCCCCTGCGTGCCCTCTCCAGAGGCCGGGTTGGAGCTGGGATGCTGCTGCCCTCCAGAACGCTGACCCTCATCCTGGCCCTTTGAGGGCTGCCTGGAGACTCCTGCCTCTGGATCCCTCCTAGCGGTAGTCTTCCTGGGGCTGGAAGAGCGTCCCTCTCTGCCCTCCCGGCGCTCTCTCTGGCCGTGGCTGTGGGCCTTCCTCTCCCTTCTTATGTCTCCCTCTAAAGACCCGTTCTTGTTTTCAACAGTCTCTGCCTGGCTTCGGTCTCCTCTGTCTGTCTTCCTGGGGCTCTGGGAGCGCTCTTTGGTATCAGCCCGGGCTTCTGTGGCTCTCTTGGGGCTAGCATGCTTGTTGCTGTGGGACATGGAGTCACTCTTCTTGGGGAGGGTGTTGGGACTGGTGTGTCCCCTGTGGTGGTGAGGCTGCTGCCCTCTGGCCTTGTTGGGCTCCAGCAGCTTGGAGGGGGAGGGGGCAGCAGCAGCGGACATGTCCCAGTCAGAGGGCTCTTCGGGGGCAGTGGTGTTGGCGGACGAGGGTGGGGACAGCTCTGAGGTAGACAGGGAGATGGAGGATGGAGAAGCAGGGGATGACTGCTCGTCGGATGCAGAGAGTCTTGGAAAGCTTGAGGGTGAAATGTTCACTTTCTCCTTCATACCTGGAATAAAGGCATTGAGTCATAGTGAATGAGAAATGAAACGGTTTCACCTCTAGCTAACTGAGAGAAAGAAAAAAAACAGATTGTGATATTGAAGCAGATTGGAAAGACAGTAGTTATATTAAAGTCTGGGATATATTGTATATTCAATATGTGAAGGTGGTGAAGTATCTTTAAATCTCTTAAAATCAGAGCACATATAACAATTAATTTCTCTCTATTTTCCCATTATAACCTTTCAAATATGGGCTTTTGAGTCAAATAGACAATATGAATCTGACATATGTATCAGTGGAGGCCAGTGACATCAAAGGGAGGTAGGTGCAAGGCTTTCTCCATAGTCGCACGGCTGACGTTTCAATTTCCCTCTCGGGCTGATAAGAGTAGCACTGGCGTGGTTGAGAGAGCAAAGATGTAGCGGAGAACCAGCAAGTGAGATGGACTTATTTGAGCTGAAATGGGGTTTTCCATTTCTATGAGGAACAACTCATAGAAATCCATTCTTATTCATCTCAGGACAGGAGAGAGTTGAAACCGGTGAATGCACACTCACGTTTTTAACATTTGCCCTCCTTCCATTGATCAACATCGAGTTAACGACTTTCTCCTGGTCTCAATCATTGTGATGTCGTGTGCGTTCAGTGGCGTCAGTGTTTGGGTTCTGTAATAACCTTAAAACAACCTCGGGGGCTCTAGAGCCACGTCGTACTCCAGCATGGTTCTCAGGCCCCAATTCAATCAATTGCAGATAAAGGAAAACTGCAGTTTCACTCAGAATGCTAACTCTATTTTAAGGACATGATTGGTTTTGTCCTTGAGAAAAACAACGTGTCTTTTCATGGTAAACACCTCCAGTACCACATTAACATTCAGAGGGAACCTGTACTGTAGTGCAATTTCCTTTATCTATCATTGATTGAATTCAGGCCTTAGTTAGTAAACTTGTTTCCCCAGAGCCACTGCCTCCGTTCAGACCCCCTCCTGCAGGTCACAGTTAGAGAAGCTCTCATCCTATGAGGCCTTGTCTGGGCATAGGGCTGTTATGAGAGGAGCTGTCCAGTTCTGATTGAGGGGGCAAGGAGGAGAGATAGACAGAAGCTAATTTTAAAAGGAGAGAACAGAGGCAAAGAGGAGGAGAGAGGAGAACGAGGTGGTTTACCAAGGTTATTAGGGACAGACCAAGAAAAGCAGTGAGGCCACTAGTGATGCTCTGGTTTCATGTAGAAGCACAGGGTGGAGGAAGAAGAGTTCACACCTACAGGGAGGAAGAAGACAGAGAGAGAGAGAGAACAGTGCCAGGACAGCCAGACAGAGAGGTAGAGCCAGATAGATAGAGCGGTATAAAGCGAGAGAGAGAGAGAAAGATAAAGAGAGACGCCTGCAACAGCCTTCACATGCAAAAAAGGGAAGTACTGTAAAAGCTGGGTTATAATGTGTGTGTGTGTGTATTTTGGAAGGAGTAGTAATAGTGTTTGAGCAGTGTTGAGACCCTACAAGTAGAATAAATACTATTCTAGAAATACAATACTAGAAACGCATATGGTTAGTCCATGGTCAGTCTTCTATACGTATGTGCAGTAAGTGTCTGAGTAGGCTGTGTGTCGAGTTCAGATTCTAATTCTCTGGTTGAGAACATGGTCACTCTTCCGTGTGTGTTTGAGTAGAGTATTCGTCCTATTGAGTCCGAGGTCACTCACTGGGGTCGGGGACCCGGCCCAGGCCAGGTCTGAGGAGCAGCAGGACCTTAGTGCCCCCAGCCTGGATCAGCTCGATGGCCCGGGTGTGTGTGATGCCTTGGGTGGGCTCGCCATTGATCTCCACGATCTGATCTCCAACCTGTGGTAACAATACACACACGACATGACACGCATAACATCCCATAGGGATGGGTTAGGGGAGTGTTCAGTCGGAGTAGGTCGTCATAGTAAATACGAATTAGTTCTTAACTGACTTGCCTAGTTAAATAAAGGTTCAATCATTTTTTTTTAAACATTACAGTACAAACAGGCTAAACGAGTTAAAACAGGTTCTCTCTCACAGACGCCTTTCGTCACACATGTAGTTCTGTACCCATTCTCATAGAACGGACAGAAGAAGCCACCATTTATGAGAGCAAGTATTAACGCCCTGGGTTGACTCACGTGTATCCTGCCGTCCTTCAGTGCAGGGCCCTCCTCCGCCAGTCTCAGTATGAACAGGCCCATGTTGTACTCCTTCCCTCCGCGCAGACTGAAGCCAAACCCTCGCTGGCCTCGCTCCAGCTCCACGTGGAAACAGCCCTGATCCAGAGAAAATGAACATCTCTACCACGTTCAATTCAGTTATTCGGCTAACGTTTAGCTATAATGTCATGATATGTCATGAGGTTTATGATATTCAGGTACACAATATTGTTCCCTCATGGGTAGGAAAACAAACACAAACACAGCAATAAACAACGCACTAAAACACACAGGGTTTGACCGTTTATCGCCATAGCCTCACCTGCTTGGGGCCTGCGGTGATGAGTTGTCCCAGCTCGCTGGGTGGGACGGACTTAAACTCCACAGGGTCTTCATTCCTAAACAGTCACATACAAAACATCACAGTGTCAGTGTTCTCAGCATCTACAGTACCGGACAGGTTTCTTCCTTCACAGGGTTCTTAGTGTCTCTTTCCTTCAGTGTGATAATACAGCGTGGGGTAAATTGTATTTGCTGTAATTCTTCTGAAGAGACCAGCTGCTTGTTCTGTAAACTAAAGTAACCGCCCGTTGCAGAGCTTTACAGAGCTCATGACAATCAATTGTGGGAGCTGAGCGTCAGTGATATTAAAGAGTCTTTAAAAAAAAGTGTGCTTTCCCGGACCGCCTCTGTCTACGGGGAGAGTTTACATACTTAAGACTGCCGAGTCAACATCCTCCCTCTCTCGCTCGCCTTACTATCAGAGACCTGCCTGACCCTAGCCATGTGTTAGAGATTACCGAGAAGGAGGAAGGGTTTGACTTGATTAGAGAAGAGAAAAGGGAAATGAGGAGAGATCCAGGGTGAAACCACACGGTGAGCAGAGAGAGAGCGAGAGAGAGAGAGGAGAGAGAGCAGAGTTAGAGGGGAATTATGGGTCTGTAGTAATGGATTAAGTCTGACAGGTAATCTGGTTTAAACAGGAAGATCAAAGAGAGAGTGCAGGAAAACCACCCTCTGTTAATCCTTCTCTTTCCTCCTTTCCTCTTCAGGATGGGCCATGTAGCGGTGTGTGTGTGTCCACTCCTGTACCTGTCAGTGTGGCTGGCAGGCTGCTGGCCCATTGCTCTGTGCTGTGTTGCAGGGCTCTGCTTGGCTGAACTGGTTTCAGATGCAGGACCACTATTCTCTAAAAGAACACACAGAAGACTTTCAGTATGGAATGCCATGCAGACTAGCACTTCATCCTCAGTCACAATCCTCTCAACTCCGTACCATTCCTCTTTCCCTTCTAACAATATTAAAATAACAAAAGAAACGGGTAATGCAAGACTAACAAACTTCGTAGCTCTACAGTAAACAAACAAAAAGACTACAGAATCCCATTTCAAGTAGGACTCCATATCCCAGAGTTCAGTGTGTCTTGTGGAAGTTCTTACCATCCTCTGGCACCACAGTGAGGGTGACAGTGTTGCCGGCCTCCTTGATGAGCTGGACGATGTCGTTGTGGGACAGTTCCACGATGGACTGGGAGTTGACAGCTGAGATACGGTCGCCCACCTTCAGCTGACCGTTGCGGTCCGTGGGGCTGCCCTCGATGATGCGGCCAATCTTGTGAGGAATAACTGAAGCGTGAGAGAGAGAGAACGAGATGACAGGACAATTTAGCTCAGCTCTGTCAGATACAGTGCAGATGGTGCTTGTGAGGCAGTAATTGTTTTTCAATGTACTACCAACTGTACTGCAGCACAGCTTGCAGTGTGCCACAGAATTCTATGGCACGTTATGTGTCAGCCATTGTTGTCAGAATGACACAATTTACCACAATCTGCCACCACCTTCCACAAACTGTCACAGCATAAGCTCAAAACGTTTAAAGGAAGAACCATTGTAATCAGACTAGCTGAGATGAACGTTCTATGATATGATTCTCCTTCTCCCTTACCTCCGGGAGGCGGCTTGTTCTTGGAGGTAAGGATTACGAAGCCGAAGCCTTCGTTGTCTTTGCGTTGCAGGGTGACGTTGTAGCACTCTGGATGTTGGGGGGAGCTGGCTGTAGGGACCTCGATGCGGAGCAGCTTGGGAGAGCCGTTAACCAGGGCTGGAGCCACCTTCTGCTGACCACCACCAACGTCCTCCTCTCCCCTCCCCTCTGATCAAACACACACAGGGATGGGTTCATTTGGGGAAGCTTACCGTTTACATTTGAATCAACTCATTTTTACATTGTTTATGGTCTCTCACAGCCATTCGTAAGAAAGCTCAAAGACAATAAGTGGTTTATAATGCTCAGTTTATGCCACCACATTATTCCTTTAGGCTGATCCAATGCTGTTCCAGTGCTCATTTTAAAATGAACCCCACAATTACTGCATTGAAAGACTCTGATGTGTGTACGGCATATCTGAACTGAGCACAGAATAGGAAATCAATATTTGGAGTGAAAATCTTTGTCAAGTCTGGATAATCAACAGCAACGCGTGTATGATTGATGCTTCATTTTTCCAGTTCAACCACGTCTGTCATTACAATACATCAAATCCAAAGCAATTTCAAAAGTGTTTTCTCTTCTCATTGAAGCTTATCTGTGTGTGTAAGTCCGTCCGTCTGGACGGACCAGAACAGAACTCGTCTTGTTTTCCTGTTTGTTATGTAAATCATCTCCCACGACTGGATCTGACATCTACAGCACTTTTCACAGCGATCATCATTTTTAGAAGAGTTGCATAAACACACACACACACACACACACACACACACACACACACACACACACACACACACACACACACACACACACACACACACACACACACACACACACACACACACACACACACACACACACACACACACACACACACCTGTGTGAGCAAGTTTCCTGCGGACTGTCAGCAGGACTTGTCCGTTGCGGGCAGCATTGGTCATCAGCTCCAGCACCTGCTTGTGAGATCTTCCCTTTACTGGCACCCCGTCGATACACATGAGCTCATCACCTGCCCGCAGACGCCCGTCCTTCTCTGCCGCACCCAGGGGTACGATGGCACCAATGTAAACCTGAAGCCAGGGAACAAAGGAGGGCATGATGACATTTATCTAAGCCGCAAACACAGGGACATAACTTTAACCAGATTTAGAGCCAGTTTCCCAGACCCAGATTAAGCATACTCATGGTCATTGGAGGTAACCCATTTAAAACACTAGGCTTAGTCTGGGTCCGGCTAAACAGCCCACAGTGCGCCCAGAGTCTTCATGCTGGCTGAACCAGGATAGAGCAGTCTCTCTGGGAGGGTACTTACGGGCTGATCTGGCCCCTCTCCTCCTAAAACGCGGAAACCAAAACCTGACTCCTGGTTCCTCTTGATGAACACATCTAGGTCCTTGGTGTTGGGGGCTGGACGGGGAAAATGAGGGAAAGGAAGAGGACACATTGAATTCACCGCTGCTATAGAGGAACAGGCAAAGACCGACACATTCTATGTTCAGTACTCATTAGAACAGTGAGAGTTAAGAAGAGTGATGTGTGAGACTGGCCTGTCGCGTAGTGGTATGTACTGTATACTCACGCTTGCTGTCCAGCAGGGCCTTGGACTTGAGGTAGAGTTGTGAGGGGTCAGGTTTGGGGGAGGCTGAGCGCATGGTGTTGGGGGGGAAGGGAAGGGGCTGGGGGGCCGGGGTCAGGGCTGGCTCTGGGGGGCTGAGGGTCTCGGTGCTGGTGGACATCTCCTTCTCCTGTCTCTCCTGCCTCTGCTGCGACATGGGAGCAGTGCACTGCAACAAAACAAACGAGATGATTCAATTAAACTCCACATCACTTTTGTTTTTAATGGCCCGTATAGCATCATCTACAACTCAGACACGTCGGGGTAATAGTGCTGGATTTAGCAAGACAGTACATGTTCTTCTGTACTCCCAAACGACTCGGAGAAGTTTTCCACTAGTGTCTGCAGTGCTGGCCTTTGTTAACACAGTCCCTCAGAAAAGCTGTAGGAAAATAATTCCACTGAGCCGGAGTCTTCTATTTGGATGTATTGTATCTCAATACAATTCTCTGTTGTTGACCCAGTAGACACATATACTCTGTTGTAAAGAAGGCACATCAGAACTGTTGAACATGGATTTACAGCTTAAACACTGTTACACAGTATAGCTACTACCAGCCAGGATGTTAAATAGCCATTTGCCAGGAGCACATTCACCCATCCGAGTCAGCCGGCTGCCTCCAAAAATATTACCAGCGTGCGTGTGGCTCGCGACAGCTCCCTGAATAATGTACTGCTCTCTACAGCAGACTGCTGTTGGTGGGGAATGAAACTAAGACAAAGTTATATCAGGGCTTGTTTTAATAATTCATCTGCTATCTGGTGTTTAAAAGCCCTGTGTTTCCATTTATGTTCCCAGACCCGCTCTACACTCTCTAGTTGAGTCCCAAATGGTACTATTCCCTACATGATGCACTACTTTGACCAGAGCCCTATGGGCCCTGGTCAAAGTAGCACACTACATAGGGAATAGGGCTCCATTTGGGACACACATCTCTGATTAGAATCCCCTGTAGAGGCCATGGGGAGAGTCTCTGGAAGAGAGGAGAAGGGTAATTAAAAGCATTTATTTGAACTTACAGGTTTTAGAGACTTCACAGGAGATGTCTGACCTGGGGAGAGAGGGAGAGGGAGAGAGAGAGAGAGAAAGAGAGAGGAACAACGTTATTAGACAGAAAGATGACTCAATACAGTATAATACCAATGTATTATGGAGGACAGATTCCAGTGCCTTAGGGGGATGACTGGGTTAATGTGCTGGATGTCTGATAGATTATTATACATCTCTACTTCGTCACTCTATTAATCCTGCTCTGCTGTAGACTCTACATTCTCTTTCATCATACACTGCTTCAGCGCAGTGGTTCCCAAACTGTGGGGCACGCCCTCTAAGGGGGGCAAGATGGGTCGGCAGGGCCGAACGGCGCAGGGGTCAGTCCGGCTTTCAACTTACTCTTGAAAGTTGTAATAGCACAAGGTGCAATTTTTGAAATTGGGTAGTGCATCCTCAGTATTCCTATTTTCCATCATTGTATACATTCGAGAGCTTTTTCTAACTCGTCAGAAATGTCCAGATCAACTAGCCCATGTCAGCTGACATTTTTTAGCTAGGTATTTTGTTCCAGTCACTCAAATATCACACGAATACACATTAGACATGGAAAAATGTATAGAATTTCAGGAAATAAACCTGAAATGTTCTCTCCTCCAACAAGTAGGGGTGTGAACAGATTGTGTCATCTATAGTGTTTGTGGCCATAAAAATAGAAGTGGTGCGCGTGAGCACCAATGCTGGAAGGGGGGGGCCTGAGTGAAAAAGTTTGGGAACCCCTGCTCTTCAGAATGAGTAGTGAACATGATCGTAGCCCCATTGCCCCATACAGTCCTCTCTCCCTGCTCTCCTCTCTGATACTAAAGCCAGGAAGATCATGGTTCAACTTAACCAGCTGGTGGCACTATATTCAAGCATCAGCATAGGAAGGATCTCTGATCTCGACAGAGAAACAGACCGAGGGAAGAGGGATGAGAGAAGAGATATGACATTGTGCCTCGCCGTGGGTTAACCTTGTAATGTATTGTCCACACCTGCCACCACAAGTCAGACAGTCTATTCAGATAAGGGCTCAGCAGTTCACCCTCATTAAGAGAAGCACAGTGACCATGAAGGGATGACCCAGGGGTGTATATCCAGCTGTGTGACACACAGCTAGTCACCACCTTTCATTGAACATGGGGAATGGTGACAATCCACATTGATATTACTAGTACCACATAGGGCAAGCCCCAATACTGCACAGCTGAAGGACCCCGGAGTAGGCTTCTGAGTGTGTGGTGTGGCCAGCCGAGTAGACAAGTTCTTGTTCCTCCTCTCTGTGGTGGTCATTGGTGGAGAGCTGATGTTACCCCCTGGTCATAGACCCAGGTTCTACACCTCAGCCCCTAGGTGACCTCAGAGGGAAACACCCCTCCCCTCCTGATAACCCTGCCGGGCCGGGCTGTGGTCGGTCCCCTGCCGGGCCGGGCTGTGGTCGGTCTCCTGCCGGGCCGGGCTGTGGTCGGTCTCCTGCCGGGCCGGGCTGTGGTCGGTCTCCTGCCGGGCCGGGCTGTGGTCGGTCTCCTGCCGGGCCGGGCTGTGGTCGGTCTCCTGCCGGGCCGGGCTGTGGTCGGTCTCCTGCCGGGCCGGGCTGTGGTCGGTCTCCTGCCGGGCCGGGCTGTGGTCTGTCTCCTGCCGGGCCTGGCTGTGGTCTCCTGCTAGCCCCTCCATCAGTCTCCCCTCATCCTTCCCTGGAGCAGTCAACAGCACAACCTGATTCTGCTCCCTCCCCCAGGCCTCCTCACAACAAACAAAATCTCTGGTTGAAAATACTGCATCTTGAGTCCTTAGGACCCTTCAGAGCACTGAAGCAAAACGTCCCCAGGTGAACATGCTGCATCTTGACTCCTTAGCATTCTTCAGAGTATTGGAGCATATTTCTGTGGGTTAACACAACGTACAGCATCTTGGCTATTGTAGTGCAGGCAAATGGAAAGAGCTCTTCAGTTTATTCAGTGACAGCATCCTCTTTGAAGTGGTGAGCAGGGCCAATATCACTGTCCTTCGTCCAAAATGTCAGACTGCCTCTGTTAGGCTGTCTGCCACTGAATGCTTATCTAACTATCTAGCCAAACACTAGAGAGGCTTGAATCTAACTCCCACTAGCATCTCCTCCTCCTCACCTTTCTGGTCAAGGTATCATATTCAGAGCTCCACTATTACTGCTCTCTGAGCCTGCCTGCTTGTATGCAGCGGTGCAAATGGGACATAGATAGGGATAGACGAGCATGAAATTGCTTTATTAAACGGTGGCTGGCTCTGGCCTCTGGGAGGGCTGCTGAGGAGCTGAACGGCCATCTAATTGACTTCCTCGAGGAACTTCTATTACTACAGTACATATTCACAGCCGCATGACCCTGTCACACTAAAGTCATGACATCACCAATGTGGCAGTGTATAGTTTAGTCTCGCAGCTCCTCTGAATGCCAGTATGTTGACTGTGATGAAGGCATGCACCACCTCCTATGTATCTCCTCCTACCATCCCCGCTCTCTCACCTCCCCTGAGTACCAGGACGTTGACCTCGCTGCCCACCGGCAGGTCTTTGAGGATGTCCACCACCTGGGCGTGGCTCAGTGTCTGGACGTTCTGACGGTTGATCTCCTTGATAACATCCCCTTTCAGCAGGCCACGGCACCACTGGGCATCCAGGATCATCTTCACCTGAAATGACATTCCAATAGGTTCGATTGGATTAGAGTCGGTTAAGCTATTTTACATTAGATTACATTTCTTATCCTCCGGGAAAAAGTACATTCGGTAACTCTTAATGGACTTTTATAAAGTCTCTACAACAGCTACTGCTACATAAGGCATTATTATAACAATCCGGTGTACATAAGGGCAGCTATAGTAAAGTGTTGCCGGAATTCATTTTTCCAGACATAAAACAAAACCAACAACTCATCACCCAGATATAAATGGTACCTTCTGGCCCAGGGGGCAGTCTGCGATGGCAAAGCCGAACCCTCCCGGCCCCTTCACCAGGGGCACGCCAACCAGCTCCGGCTGCAGCAGTGTGGGGTCTGGACCCTCAGGATAGTGGCGCCCCCCGTTGGTCATGGTTGGTACTGCAGTGGCGGCGGTCTGTCAATCAATCAACCCAAATCTATTTATAAAGCCCTTTTTTAAAAATCAGCAGTTGTCACAAAGTGATTTAAAAGAAACCCAGCCTAGACCCCTAATAGCAATCAAAAACAGAAGCACAGTGGCAAGGAAAAATTCCCAAGAAGGAAGAATCCTAGAGAGGAACCGGGATCAGCAGGGTGGCCCATCTTCTTCTGACTGTACCTGTCTAGGAAGGGTGCCGTCTGGGCCGGTGACGTAGTGGATGTCCTTGGTGTTGGAAGACGAAGGTGACGGGGTGGCCTCGGGGGCCAGGGGCAGAGCGGTGACTACATCCCCCGAGGCATCGTCACTCCCACCGGTGTCCTCAGGCAGGGGGTAGCCCCGACACAGCACCATGTCCACGTACTGGTTGACTGGGATAGACTGAAACAACTGAACCACATCAGCATGGGTTTTCCCCAGGACACAGAGGCCGTTGATATCCACGATCACGTCGCCTGGTAGAGCGGAAGGAGAGAGAAATAGGAGGGAAGATGTATCAGCATTGGGTACTGATGGGTACATTTCTAGAACGGGAGTGTGCTATGGTTTAGTCGTGATATAGTAACAAGGTCCAGAGAATAGAGTCAATTAAACCACAAGTCAGTTTGGATCACTTTGAACAAAGTGCCCATTCCAAAGCATATTCTGGTCAAGAGCTGAAACCCGTTTCCTTGGAGTCCGCTCCACAGCTGCTCTGGGGTTGATGAACGAACATGGAAGTATGGTACAGCATAACTCTATATCGTTCCCCTCATCCTCCGTCATTCTAGCCTGGGTTTATTAGCTCAGCTGGTCCCAGACAGATCAATGAAGAGTAGGTGTTGTCATCTCCAACCAAAACAAATGCGGGAAACTCTCATCACTGCTGGCTAGCTGGGACTCCCCTGAAGGATCCACCCAACACAATCAATAGCTGTTGTTAACAAACACATCTAACATTTCACCGTGTTATATAAATGAGCTGAACAAACCGAGACGGAACAACAGCCAATCACTGTCAGGGCAAACACGGGTAACTAAGCCCATACTTCGCGCGCACACGCACACACATGCACGCACCCTGAAAGGTTCGAGGATGAGTCAGAGTTACGGAACCTGAGTTAACTATTAACTCAGAAATGAGATGGGATCGCTTCAGAGACCCAATGTCCAGATCAAATTACTCTCCATGCTCATTAAAATGACACCACTCTGGCATCAATTACTGCCAGCGGTACACTTAGCACGCGTGGTTCAGCGACAGAGAAATGGACGTGGATTGGAGAGCATCTCATTGCTGTATTATTAAGGAATCAAAATGTACATTTTGTCATCTAATCACTTATTGGACAGCGAGGGGGAACGACATATGGAAACATTTGTTCCCTTGCAGTTGTACATTTAGAACACTGGGCAATAGCATTGTTATGGTTGTGACACAATACGGCGTACAGCGCTCCAACGCGTTATCGCAGACAATAAACAACTCATTATAACTACCACACATCTGATGTCACGGTCTATAGAATGAATATTCTCCTAAAGCATTCAACGAGCTATTGCAGGTGTATATCACTAGTAATGGTTGTTGAAGACAGCATGGACTATATACTGTATGTCACAACCTGATCCAAGATACATGACCACACTTCTAGATAAGCATGCTCGTAATAGCCATAGGTATGCAAAGAAGCACAGCCAAGGGACCTATGAAATCTGAAATATATGGCTCCTCTTCAAATCAGGGCGTTCGCCGTAACATGTACTGTTACTGATGTGGAGTTTTACTGTCAAGAGGCAGGGTGTGGACCCTGTACAGTCCATGAAGATTAACCTTGCTGGTGTGTGTGTGTAAGAGTCTGTTCGTGTTCACACGCACGTTCCTACACTCACCGGAGGCCATCTTGTTATCGTACGCGGCAGGGCCGTCTCGGAGCACGTTCTTCACCTGGAGGAACTCATCATGGCGGTCGCCCCCGATGATGGTGAAGCCAAACCCCTGGGGGCTCTTCCTCAGAGCTGTCCTCAGAATGGAGCCCTGGAGATGGGCTGGGTCCCGCACAAAACCCCTCACACCCACAACAGGCTCATCTGACGGAGAGAGAGATAGATAGATAGATAGAGATAGAGATAGAGAGAGAGAGAGAGAGAGAGAGAGAGAGAGAGAGAGAGAGAGAGAGAGAGAGAGAGAGAGAGTGGAATAGAGAGAATGAGGGAAGGAGAAAGAGAAAAAACACTTGAGAGAAAGATTACTCAATACAAGAAAAGCACAGAGAGAGAGAATGAGAGATGCAAATTGTAGGAGGAAGTACTATATCAGAAATTTAACGATAATTACTATGACTAATTCAGCTAATTGCTCTCAAATCTTATTGACCGATTTAAGTATTTTACTTGACAAATTATTGACTATTAATTCCTTGTTTGTTTGTGGCATTATCATCACAAGGCCTGTCAGTGTTGTTCAGCTGCATTGATCTGACAGAGAAACCACGCTAGGCTAGCGCTAATCCACGATGACAGATGACAGTGACACATCTATGCCGCTACGCTTATTGTACTCTAATATATCCGCGTGGGACAACTGTATGTGTGTGTGTGTGTGTGTGGCAGACAGACACAGATGCGTGCTCACAGGCTGTTAGCCATCTGTCCCCTGCATCGTCACAGTGTAGGCTATCGCCACGGTGACAAGACATCTGACAGCTGCACATCACTCAGATGGTCACTAATTCGACCAACACTCAAATCACATATCAACAGTGTATGGAGGTGTATAATCAAATACAAAATTATAACTAACTCATCATGGCTCTGCCACAAAATTAGAAGAGACAATTACTTTAAAAATATATTTTATAATTAGTTTTGTCAGCCACCCATTAAAAAAAAATCATAAATGGCTTAAATAGATTAGTATGAATCGAAAAAGGTTTGACAGCAATACCCAAATAAAATTCAAGGCAGTTGGGAACAGGTTTTTGATGTCCCACTACCTTGGCATCGGGTCTATGAACTGACATAAAACAACTATTGACACATAAATCCATTAATTTCAATTTAAGCTATTATATAAAATACTTTCTACAGAAAGAATGCTCAATATACGCATTGAACAGTCAGCAGATTCTGCCACGAGGAAAGAATAAATCAATAGAACACATTTTCTGGTACTGTCCATCGGGGACTCTTTTGGAGTCAGTTCCAGGAATGGTTGTTATGTCATAATATCAGGGTTCAGATGGACCTGCAAACTCGATTGTTAGGAGGATCTGAATAAACCATGATCAGTCTATGGGAAATATCATTATGCTCTTAGGTAAAGTATTTACTTTAGTGCAATGTCGATAAAAATGTCACAAATAGGAAGGTTCAGGACCCTCGTAAGACATCATAGTAAAATGGAGGGATGTTCTACAAGAGGAAATGGCATACTGAGAAAGATGGGTTAATCTGTGGAGATCGGTGGGTCGGAGTTCAAATCAGAATGAATGGTGGATTAGCTGCTGTGTGTGAAAATCCAGCACTTGAAGAAAGAGAAAATTAGGAATATTTGTATAATTATTTAACTACTAAAGTAAATAGCTGTAAGTAGCTGTAGAAGTATTGTTGTACGTTAGTTTACTCCGATCAGGGTAGGGATGGTAGGGGAGGGGGAAGAAAAGTATAGAGACATTTTTACAAGAAATATAAAAAAGGGGGATTAATGGTGCAAACAATTAAATTGATAGAACCTGCAATCTACACAATATATACAAAAGTATGGGGACACTGCTTCAAATTAGTGGATTGGGCTATTATTGAGCAAACCGCCATGCAATCTCCATAGACAAACATTGGCAGTAGAATGACCTTACTGAAGAGCTCATTGACTTTCAACGTGGCACCGTCATAGGACGCCACCTTTCCAACAAGTCAGTTCGTCAGATTTCTGCCCTGCCTCAGTCAACTGTAAGGGCTGTTTCTGTGAAGTGGAAACATCTAGGAGCAACAATGGCTCAGCCGCAAAGTGGTAGGCCACACAAGATCACAGAAAGGGACCGGCGAGTGCTGAAGCACGTAGCCAGTAAAGATCGTTCGTCCTCGGTCGCAACACTCACTAAAGAGTTCCAAACTGCCACTGGATGCAACGTCAGCACAATAACTGTTCGTCTGGAGCTTCATGAAATGGGTTTCCATGGCCGAGCAGCTACACACAACCCTAAGATCACCATGCACAATGCCAAGCGTCGGCTGGTGTGGTGTAAAGCTCACTAACATTGGACTCTGGAGCAGTGGAAACGCATTCTCTGGAGTGATGAATCACGCTTCACCATCTGGCAGTCCGAAGGACGAATCTGGGTTTGGCGCATGCAAGGAGAACGCTACCTGCCCCAATGCATAGTGCCAACTGTAAAGTTTAGTGGAGGAGGAATAATTGTCTGGGGCGGTTTTTCATTGTTTGGGCTAGACCCTTAGTTCCAGTGAAGGGAAATCTTAATTCTACAGCATACAATGACATTCTAGCTTTCAACTTTGTGGCAACAGTTTAGAGAAGACCCTTTCCTGTATCAGCATGACAATGCCCCCGTGCACAAAGCGAGGTCCACACAGCAATGGATGTTTCGAGATCGGTGTGGAAGAACTTGACTGGCCTGAACAGAGCCCTGACCTCAACCCCATCGAACACCTTTGGGATAAATTGGAACGCCGACCGCGAGCCGGGCCTTATCGCCCAACATCCACACCAAGTGCCCGACCTCTCTAATGCTCGTGGCTGAATGGAAGCAAGTCCCAGCAGCAATGTTCCAACATCTTGTGGAAAACCATCCCAGAAGAGTGGAGCCTGTTATTACAGCAAAGGGCAGACCAACTTTGCAGGCTATGTTATGCCTGTAGGAAGGTGCATGGGAAAAAAAGTCCAGGAGACAAACTGTGTGTACACTGCAGGGGGAAATCCATCTGAGGAACCACAATAACATGGAGGCAAACAGAAAGAGAGCTAACCTCCGTCACGACAAATTTCAGCTCTCGCCATGTGACTGAGACAGGGCGACAGGGGGATGGAGAGAGATAGGAGCGAGAGAGAGAAAGGGAGAGAAAGGGAGAGAAAGAGAGAGAGCGAGGGAGATAAATAGATGGACTGAAAGTGATAGAGATACAGTGGATAGATACAGAGGATAATCAGCCATGGCCTCAGTCATTTCTAACCCCTGACCTTGGTTTCCATTGGGAGAGTTATGGGCTGTGTCCCCCTCTAATGTTGCTACACCCACTGGCGGATGGATGGATCGAGGAGAGGTGGGGGTAGCAATCTCATTAGGAGGGGTAAAGACATACACCCCTCCCCTCCTCCACTACCCGCCATGTCCTCTACCCGTCAATGTGTCATGGGATTTTGATTTGCATAATTGGATTTTCAGCGCTCTGAGAAAACAGATTATGCTGAGTGTGATTAACATGACATTCTCGCACACCAGCAGTGTCACTGAGCTGTTTGTGTGAGGATGTGTGTGTGTGGAGGAGTTAAGGGGGTGCTACATAGACATGTTTACATAGCCCTGATTATGTCAAGGTAACACAAAGGGATGGCCTATTTCTCAGGCAGGCAGGCAAGGCCGCTTGCTGTGATTCTATGAAATGCCATACAGAGAGGATTGTCAATGAAGGGTAATGACGGTCCCCTACAGCTTCAGCACTGTGGAGACAGACAGCTACCTCTTTCTCCGAGAGGGAGGTCAGACTGGGGAACCTTGTCAAAACAACGTTCAAAACCCTCCACGTGGCAGCACGCCCCTCCGGGCCACTCTCCGCTCCGCTGGGAGACAGACCACCATTAGCCATTAATACTCATTAACAACCCCGGGGAGCGTGTGGGGAGCAGGGAGCAGAGTAGAGAGCTCTGTCAGAGCAGTGCAGAGAATCACCCTGGAGAAAACTAGAGGATCAGCCAAAAGAACCGTCCAGAAAATAATACCATGGAAAAAATCATATTTTAGCTGGACAGAAAATGGACTGGAGCTGTGTCTCAAATGGTATCCAATTCCCTTTATAGCGCACTACTTTTGATGAGAGCCATATCGGTCCTGGTGAAAATTAGTGTACCATAAAGGGAATAGGGCGCCGTTTGGGACTCATCCTGGGAGTAGTTGTGCCCTAATATGCTATGCAAGTAGAGCAGTGTTTCTTCTATTCTAAAGGGTCTGAGTTGATCTGGTACTAAAACCAGGGTCTCTGTTCAATCAAACCCTGATTGTTTACCAACAACCGCCAAGGACCTCCCCCATCAGGAAAGATGATGATGATGCTCAGAGCAAAGCAACAAAGCCTGAGGAGCAGAACAGAACAGGACAGAACAGCTACTTCCGGTAAGACGAGCGGTGGGGGTGCGTGTCTACTTGTCAATGTCTAATATTAAGTTAGTCTCAAGGTATTGCTCAAGGTAGACTACCTCATTATAAGCTGTAGACCACACTATCGACCTGGATCATCTATGTTTTTTGTAGCCGTCAATTTACCACCACGAACCGACGCTAGCACTTAGACCACACTCATCGAGCTGTTTCAGTCAATAAGCAAACAAGGAAATGCTCATCCAGATGCGAGCCTACAAAACGGGCTAAATGCCTTTCATGCTCACTAGAAGGCAAGCAACACTGAAGCATGCATGAGAGCACCAGGTGTTCTGGATGACTGTGTGATCAAGCTCTCCGTAGCCGATGTGAGCAAGACCTTTAAACAGGTCAACATTCAGACAGATTACCAGGACGTGTACTCTGAGCACGTAAGTGGTAGGCCTGATCACTGACAATGATGAGACAGCCTATAGGGAGGAGGTCAGAGACCTGGCAGTGTGGTGCCAGGACAACAACCTCTCCCTCAACGTGAGCAAAACAAAGGAGATGATCGTGGACTACAGGAAAAGGAGGGCCGAACATGCCCCCATTCACATCGACGGGACTGTAGTGGAGCGGGTCGAGAGTTTACAGTTCCTTGGTGTTCACATCACCAACAAACTATCATGGTCCAAACACACCAAGAAAGTCATGAAGAGGGCATGACAACACCTTTTCCCCCTCAGGAGACTGAAAAGATATTGCATGGGTCCCCGGATCCTCAAAAAGTTATACAGCTGCACCATCGAGAGCATCTTGACCGGTTGTATCTCCACCTAGTATGGCAACAGCTTGGCATCTGACCGTAAAGGCACTACAGAGGGTAGTGCGTCTGGCCCAGTAAATCACTGGGGCCAAGCTTCTTGCCATCCAGGACCTATATACTAGGCAGTGTCAGAGGAAGGCCCCAAAAAATTGTAAAAGACTCCAGTCACCCAAGTCATAGACTGTTCTCTTTTCTAACGCACGATTAGCTGTACCGGGGAACCAAGTCTATGTCCAAAAGGCTTCTTAACAGCTTCTACACCCAAGCCATAAGACTGCTGAACCATTAATCAACCACCTGGACTATTTACATAACCCCCCCTTTTGTTTGTACACTGCTGCTACTCGCTGTTTATTATCTATGCATAGTCACGTTACCCCCACCTACATGTACATTAACTTGACTAACCTATACCCCTGCACATTGACTTCCTGTATATAGCCTCATGATTGTTATTTTTTAAATGTATATACAGTATATATATTTTTATTATTACTACTATTATTATATACAGTACCAGTCAAAAGCTTGGACACACCTACTCATTCAAGGGTTTGTCTTCATTTTTGCTATTTTCTACATTGTAGAATAATAGTGAAGGCATCAAAACTATTAAATAACACATATGGAATCATTTAGTAACCAAAACAGTTTTAAACAAATCAAACTATATGTTATATTTGAGATTCTTCAAAGTAGCCACCCTTTGCCTTGCTGACAGCTTTTCACACTCTTGGCATTCTCTCAACCAGCTTCAAGAGGAATGCTTTTCCAACAGTCTTGAAGAAGCACTTGTTGGCTGATTTTCCTTCACTCTGCGGTCCAACTCATCCTAAATAAATAAATGCTTCACAGAGTTCATATTATATATATATTTATTTTAGTTGATTTTGTAAAACTCTATTCTCTTAAAACGGCATTGTTGGTTAAGGGCTTGTAAGTAAGCATTTACTATACCTGTTGTGTTCGTCGCATGTGACAAATAACATTTGATTTGATTTTGATCAGGGGGTGTTCAGGTTTTTTCATAGGGGTTATTGTGGTCTGTTCCAGGACAGCATTAGCAGCCTGCTACTGTCCTGTAGGTCCATGTGTCTGTGACAACCAGGGCCCTCCAGGCTAAACACTGGGATAGCTGGTTCAGAAAGAGACAATGCTGTTGGCGTCTATGTCTTCTTATGAGTCATATTGTGAGTCAGCCTCTGTGGTCGGACTGTCGTCACTTCCTTGTCTGACATATGTTCAAATCTGTGGGCAACACAGTCGGCTCAGCAGAGAAACGTCAATGGCTGGGTGATCAATATCCTTATTTGAACATAAGACTTGCTGAAAACCTCAGAAATCCCAATTACCCAAACACAAGCCTGTAGTCCAAGATGGCTCAATAACATCACTCAGCAGTCAGCACGCAAATCCCCCCCCCCCCCCCCCCCCCCCCCCCCCACACACCCCCCCCCCCCCCCCCCCCCCCCCCCCCCCCCCCTCTCGCCATGTAGTGTATTTGGTACACTGATATGGTCTCTAAGCTGTTGAGATCTGATTAGGAACAATCATTCACTTCAGATAACCTTGAGTAAGACATTCTGGGGTTTATGCCCTGTCCCAATATCTACACTAGCATACAGAGCATGCCCAATTAAATAACCAATTCATGAAATACACTGCTTCATAATAAGTGGTATACCAGTTAGTGACCATGACAATGAGCAGTCTATGGTGACCCAGGGCTGGTAGAGAAGTGTTACCTGAGGGTGTGGTAGCCCCCTGCTGGCCAGAGGGGGTGTCCAGGCTCAGTTTCCTCTTGGCTTCCAGGACTGGGTTCTCAAACTGGGTCTTCTGGTTGATATGGCTGCAGTACAGAGACAAAACAGAACACTAACTGAAGAGCTCAATATAGAGTTCATATACACAGAGAGCTACTGTAAATATAGAAAACACTCAGACAGCCTCGAGAAAGGACCAATACACTCTTGTTGAAAAATCGTACAGAAAGTGACACCGACTAAAGGAAAGTGAGGCTTTCGTGTTTTCACAGCTTTCTTATCGTTGTTGTCCTTCTCCTTATAGAGATGTGACACCAGTTATCGGTCTCTTCACTTGGCAGCATCTTTTCATTGGGTAACAATACAAACATCTTTTTTGATACGTTTTCTTCTATGCCTGTGTCGTGACTAAAACGCCAAACAGGTTTCTGTCTGTTCCCCACTACACTCACAGTACGCAGTGTATTCAAATCCCTGATCACTATCCAGTCATGCAAACCTCCACTTGGCAAGCACACACACTGGTACTGTACAGATTATCATCTGTAAACCACAAAACAAAACAAACGACGCCACAGTGCTCCTGTTGACACACCATTTTACTGCTTACCCACTCGACACATTCAGCTGACCTAAGATCAGTGGGATAACCTTATAATCTGACCACGGTCCATACCTCTGCTCACAATGGCCACGTCGGACTGACCTAGGATCAGGAAAGCAGCCTGTGTGCCTGCTGTTGCCTGCTAGCTGTAGTGCTCTAGCGTTTCGATACCAGATTCCCAGGTCAGCACTTTGTGTTTAAACATCTACTATTCAGAGGAGCCCCAAACCCCCCCCCCCCCCCCCCCCCCCCAGGTTGCATGTAAAGCAAGGAACGCATCTCATCTGCATAATGCGCTTTAACAGTTGTAGCTCTGAGCCAGTCGTGACTAGCTTTTATAACATGCACAAAACGGATGCCACTCCCGCTCTGCTCCATAAATCAGACGCATGCTGCGTGTGTGAGATACGGTGTGTCTATGTGTGCCAATTGCCAGTGTATGCGTGTGCCAATTGCCAGTGTATGCATGTGCCTATTTGTGTGCGTGCCTGTATGTGTTTGGTTGTGTGTGTTCATGCGTGTCAATGTGTGTCACTATGTGTACGTGTGCGCGTTTCTAAGAAAAGTATTGTTTGTGCTCTCGTTGGGCATGAGTCACGCTGAGAGCTATCCTCCATATCCAATCAGGGAAGAGAAGCACTCCTCTGTGACTGAGTGTACTCAGTCCGCTTCTTTGATTACCACGGCTCTTGTTCTGTACTTTAGTTAGGAAATAATGAGCCATTCTGTTCTACTGTATTCATTCAAAACAAAAAGACTGGGAGGAAAAAAAACAAAAACTGGTTGTCCCGGTGATCCCTTAGCATAAACAGATTATGTTAATGCTCTCTCTCTCTCTATGGGAGGCTATGCTGGGTGAACTCTGAGTGCCTGTGTGTGTTTCTGAACAGGGTGAGGTCATGCCTGTCACCACTCCCATGTGCCCCCTGTACCAGGCAGTGGCAACCCTGTGGAGCACAATGGGAAGGCCAGTTGTCCTTAGACCGTCTTGTCAAACTTAATCGTTAGTACAGGCTACATTTGAAAACCACACTGACTGACAGCCTTACAAGTTCAGGTCTGCCTGTCCAGCATCTCTTAAGGACTTCAACCTGGTGTATATAAATCCCAGCTCATGAAACAAACGCGTTATTATCAATTGGCACTTCATCTAAAAGTCTATTGTACAGTATGCACTATGAAACAACGATAACATACGCACTATACACACATTTACACTTGGATTTTGTATTGTAGATATGTGGTAGTGGTGGAGTACTGGCCTGAGGGCACAGTGTGTGGTGAAATCTGTGAATGTATTGTAATGTTTTTAAAATGGTATAAACTGCCTATATTTTGTTGGACCCCAGGAAGAGTAGCTGCTGCCTTAAATACAAAATTCAATATTTACCAAAGCCCATCTGGGGCAATCTGGACTGAATAACAGCTAAATAAATAAAAGGGAACCATGTCACAACTCCTGTATAACCACAACATTACATAGAGATACACTGCACCCAGAAATCATGGGAGGTATACTCACTCAACGTAGTAGGTTCCATACTGTGGATCTTCAATCTTCTCCCAGCCATACGGAAGCTCTGCAGGCAAGAGACAGAAGAGGAAGATGCAAATCAGTGTGCTGCTACAGCTTCTGGAACAACGGAGACACAGTCTACACACACAATGAGGCACGCGGTTCGGAATGACAACTCACTGCAAGGAACTAAGGATCCAGAGTTTATACACACCAACTACAAACTACTGAGAGGGCTGCCTTATTTGTCACCGGGTGTTTGGGAGGGGGAGAGAGCGTGAGAGAGCGAGATAGGAAGTAAGGAAATGTGGAGTTATGGCAATCCTGTAAAATAATGGCTTGTCTTCTCCCAGCGGTGTGTGAGTGGAATCTGGAGTGTGTGCTGTCCTGTGACGAACACATGCAGGGGGAAAGAGTTCTTCACGCAAGAGGGGACTGTGGAATTGCCTTTTTGGAGATACAGTGCTGATGAGCTCTCCACAGGTCTCCCACAAGCCATTAGGGGACAGGGGGCAGGCTGGGTAATGTAGTGTGCCACCGCATCGCTGGGGCCCGCAGGGCCATGTTTAGCTGTTTACAGTACGGTCTGTCTTGTCTACATGTCACAAGAATGCAGCGGCATTCAGGATCCCCACTCATAGTTCTGTCTAATGGGCTGCATTCAGATTATGGACAGTAATGTGTGCGTGTGTGTGTGTGTGCGTGCGTGTGTGCGTGTGTGTGTTGGGAGAGTGTATGAGTGCAACCTTGCTGCAAGATGCGTGTGTAAGAAAGTGTATTGCTCCTACACCATCTGTATGTGAGAACCAGTGTGTGTGTGTGGTCTTGTTCCTCTATCCTCGTGGGGACTTGAAATGTCGCCTATAAGGATAATAAAACAAGGAAAATTCTCCCTCGTGCGGACATTTCCCATGTCCTCATGAGGATAAAGGGGATTTTAAACTCAGAGGTTACGTTTAGGGTTACAATTACGGTTATAATTAGGGTTAGGTTAAGGGGTTAGGGAAAATAGCATTTTGAAAGGAAATATATTTTAAGTCATCAAAAGGAGAAGAACAAGTGTGTGATTCTCACCTCCATCCTCACACTTCTCCGGTGGTTTGGCCTTCTTGGCCAGCCTGGGGTCCAGCCAGGTAGTGGTCTTGGTGTTGTGACTGTGGAGACAGAGAGGCACTACGTTACACGCTGAGCAAAAAGCGTCACAACAACTAGGTGAAGCATAGGTGTTCACCAAACCACTGTACCCTAGTGCTCCCTCATCATTCTGCCAAACCCAAACAAACAAATCAAACTAAAGGCCCCTTCAAAATCAGAAACCGACAGTTGAAGTCGGAAGTTTACATACACCTTAACCAAATACATTTAAACTTAGTTTTTCCACAATTCCTGACATTTAATCCCTGTAAAAATTCCCTGTCTTAGGTCAGTTAGGATCACCACTTTATTTTAAGAATGTGAAATGTCAAAATAATACACTGCTCAAAAAAATAAAGGGAACACTTAAAACTTCTTGAGAATACAGGGGGTGCTGTTTCGCATTAGCATAATTGCCTCTACAGATTAAACTGCCTCTTATTCAATTATTGCTGTTACTATATGCATATAACCATATACCATTGGATAGAAAACAAGCTATGGTTTCTAAAACCGTTCCAATTTCGTCTCTTGAGTGAAACACAGGTCATTTCACAGCACTTTCCCTGAGCCAGAAGAAGATTGCAAGATGTGTATGCTCGCTTCAACGCTCTGCCTATATATGGTCATGCCACCTATGACCCGAAACACACTTCATTCTTCTTCCTCCGGGTGTCAGGAAGTTGTCAGAGGAGAAATTTTTTGTTTATCTTGTACTGACGTGAAATAAGACCTATTTCTTTAGCGTGACCGACAACTTCCGGTTTTCTCAGAAGCGCGTCTTAGAGCTGCCATTGTCTTTTGTTATACTGACGTTACGGATGAAAACTATCTCCGTCTTGAAGTTTGTTTGATACATGTGACCATATCACCGTAATGTATGTTTTTTCAATATAGTTTAATCAGATTATTAGAATTTTTTCGGGAGTTTTGCCGTGTTCCGTTCTTTGAGTTTTTTAACTTTGGACAGGGACCGTGCCAGTCGACCAGTACCCAGGCTAAATGAAGAGGGGAAGTTGCCATTGTGAATGGATTGAACGACTCATCAGGACTAAGGACACCTTGATCAACATTCTGATGAAAGATCAGCAATAGTAAGAACCAATTTACGATGTTATTTCATATATCTGTCGTGCATGTGAACTGGTCGGGCGCGTCCAGCTGGTTCTGGCTGGCCTGGTTATGCTAATTTAGCGCTACATTTTGTTTTCGCTATAAAACATTTAAAAAATCTGAAATATTGTTTGGATTCACCAGATGTTGGGCTTTCAATGTCTGTACGCTGTGTATTTTTTCTGAAATGTTTTAAGACAAGTAATTAGTTATATAACGTTGGTCTCTGTAATTGTTCTAGCTGCATCAGCACTATATCAGATTGCAGCTGCAATGTAGAACTGTGATTTATACCTGAAAAATGCACATTTAAAAAAAAAAAACTATGCTATACCATAAATATGTTATCAGACTGTCATCTTATGAATTTGTTTGTTGGTTTGTGGCTATCAATATCTTAGTTTAGCCGAATTGGTGATAGCACCTGATGGAGTAAGAAACTGTTGGAGTAAGAAAATGGTGTCTTTTGCTAACGTGTTTAGCTAATAGATTTACATATTGTGTCTTCCCTGTAAAACATTTAAAAAATCTGAAATGGTGGTTTTATTCACAAGATCTGTGTCTTTCATTGGGTGTCTTGGACTTGTGATTTAATGATATTTAGATGCTACTATTTAATTGTGACGCTATGCTAGCGATGCTAATCAGTGTGGGGGAGGTGGGGGGTGCTCCCGGATCCGGGTTAGGTACTCTGTAGAGGTTAAACAACACAATGTAACTCCAAGTCAATCACACTTCTGTGAAATCAAACTGTCCACTTAGGAAGCAACACTGATTGACAATACATTTCACATGCTGTTGTGCAAATGGAATAGACAAAAGGTGGAAACTATAGGCAATTAGCAAGACACCCCCCAAAACAGGAGTGATTCTGCAGGTGGTGACCACAGACCACTTCTCAGTTCCTATGCTTCCTGGCTGATGTTTTGGTCACTTTTGAATGCTGGCGGTGCTCTCACTCTAGTGGTAGCATGAGACGGAGTCTACAACCCACACAAGTGGCTCAGGTAGTGCAGTTCATCCAGGATGGCACATCAATGCGAACTGTGGCAAAAAGGTTTGCTGTTTCTGTCAGCGTAGTGTCCAGAGCATGCAGGCGCTACCAGGAGACAGGCCAGTACATCAGGAGACGTGGAGGAGGCCGTAGGAGGGCAACAACCCAGCAGCAGGACCGGTACCTCCGCCTTAGTGCAAGGAGGTGCACTGTCAGCGCCCTGCAAAATGACCTCCAGCAGGCCACAAATGTGCATGTGTCAGCATATGGTCTTACAAGGGGTCTGAGGATCTCATCTCGGTACCTAATGGCAGTCAGGCTACCTCTGGCGAGCCCATGGAGGGCTGTGCGGCCCCACAAAGAAATGCCACCCCACACCATGACTGACCCATCGCCAAACCGGTCATGCTGGAGGATGTTGCAGGCAGCAGAACGTTCTCCACGGCGTCTCCAGACTCTGTCACGTCTGTCACATGTGCTCATGTGCTCAGTGTGAACCTGCTTTCATCTGTGAAGAGCACAGGGCGCCAGTGGCGAATTTGCCAATCTTGGTGTTCTCTTGCAAATGCCAAACGTCCTGCACGGTGTTGGGCTGTAAGCACAACCCCCACCTGTGGACGTCGGGCCCTCATACCACCCTCATGGAGTCTGTTTATGACCGTTTGAGCAGACACATGCACATTTGTGGCCTGCTGGAGGTCATTTTGCAGGGCGCTGGCAGTGCACCTCCTTGCACTAAGGCGGAAGTACCGGTCCTGCTGCTGGGTTGTTGCCTTCCTACGGCCTCCTCCACGTCTCCTGATGTACTGGCCTGTCTCCTGGTAGCGCCTGCATGCTCTGGACACTACGCTGACAGACACAGCAAACCTTTTTGCCACAGTTCGCATTGATGTGCCATCCTGGATGAACTGCACTACCTGAGCCACTTGTGTGGGTTGTAGACTCCGTCTCATGCTACCACTAGAGTGAGAGCACCGCCAGCATTCAAAAGTGACCAAAACATCAGCCAGGAAGCATAGGAACTGAGAAGGTCTGTGGTCACCACCTGCAGAATCACTCCTGTTTTGGGGGGTGTCTTGCTAATTGCCTATAGTTTCCACCTTTTGTCTATTCCATTTGCACAATAGCATGTGAAATGTATTGTCAATCAGTGTTGCTTCCTAAGTGGACAGTTTGATTTCCCAGAAGTGTGATTGACTTGGAGTTACATTGTGTTGTTTAAGTGTTCCCTTTATTTTTTTGAGCAGTGTAGTAGAGAGAATGATTATTTCATCTTTTATTTCTTTCATCACATTCCCAGTGGGTCAGAAGTTGACATACACTCAATTAGTATTTGGTAGCATTGCCTTTACATTCTTTAACTTGGGTTAAACATTTTGGATAGCCTTCCACAAGCTTCCCAAAATAAGTTGGGTGAATTTTGGCCCATTCCTCCTGACAGAGCTGGTGTAACTGAGTCAGGTTTGTAGGCCTCTTTACTCGCACACGCTTTTTCAGTTCTGCCCACAAATGTTCTATAGGATTGAGGTCAGGGCTTTGTGACGGCCACTCCAATACCTTGACTTTGTTGTGCTTAAGCCATTTTGCTACAACTTTGGAAGTATGCTTGGGACCATTGTCCATTTGGAAGATCCATTTGCGACCAAGCTTTAACTTGCTGACTGATGTCTTGAGATGTTGCTTCAATATATCCACATAATTGTCCTTCCTCATGATGCCATCTATTTTGTGAAGTGCACCAGTCCCTCCTGCAGCAAAGCACCCCCACAACATGATGCTGCCACCCTCGTGCTTCACGGTCGGGATGGTGTTCTTCGGCTTACAAGCCTCCCCCTTTTTCCTCTAAACATAACGATGGTCATTATGGCCAAACAGTTCTATTTTTGTTTCATCAGACCAGAGGACAAAAAGTACGATCTTTGTCCCCATGTGCAGTTGCAAACCGCAGTCTGGCTTTTTTATGGCGGTTTTGGAGCAGTGGCTTCTTCCTTGCTGAGCGGCCTTTCAGGTTATGTCGATATAGGACTCGTTTTACTGTGGATGTAGATACTTTTGTACCTGTTTCCTCCAGCATCTTCACAAGGTCCTTTGCTGTTGTTCTGGGATTGATTTGCACTTTTCACATCAAAGTACGTTCATCTCTAGGAGACAGAATGCGCCTCCTTCCTGAGCGGTATGATGGCTGAGGGTTCCCATGGTGTTTATACTTGCGTACTATTGTTTGTACAGATGAATCTGGTACCGTCAGGCATTTGGAAATTGCTCCCAATGATGAACCAGACTTGTGGAGGTCTACAATTTGTTTTCTGAGGTTTTGGCTGATTTATTTAGATTTTCCCATGATGTCAAGCAAAGAGGCACTGAGTTTGAAGTTAGGCCTTGAAATACATGCACAGGTACACCTACAACTGACTCAAATTATGTCAATTAGCCTATCAGAAGCTTCTAAAGCCATGACATTTTCTGGAATTTTCCAAGCTGTTTAAAGGCACAGTCAACTTATTGTATGTAAACTTCTGACCTACTGGAATTGTTATACAGTGAATTATAAGTGTAATAATCTGTCTGTCAACAATTGTTGGAAAATTTACTTGTGTCATGCACAAATTAGATGTCCTAACCAACTTGCCAAAACTATAGTTTGTTAACAAGACATTTGTGGAGTGGTTGAAAAACTAGTTTTAATGACTCCAACATAAGTGTATGTAAACTTCCGACTTCAACTGTATGTCGTTATTTTGGAATCAAGTGGCTCTTTAAGGGAGCCTTTGAGGGAGAAATGGAGGGAGGGATGGACGGAGAGGTAGCCAGCACAGAAAAGAGGGAGACAGGTCGTCTAAAGGAGAGGAAGGCGAGTGAAGGGATGGAAGGAGAGATGGAGGGAGAGAGGTAGTCAGAGCAGAGCAGACAGGCCCTCAGAGGGACAAATTGCATGAGGGAAGGAGGAAGAGAGAGGGGAAGAGAGAGAGGGAGAGCAGAGAGCAGATGCAGACATCTTGCAGAAGGCAGAGAGAAGAGAGAGCAGGCCTTTGGGAGCGTTCCATTTGTCCAATTGTTTCTCCTGTTTCTCTTGCTCAGAGAGAATGAGCTATTGATTTTAGGCCGGCTACAGCACCTGGCTCTGACTTCTGTATGCTGTGTGAGCCACACAAACAGAACAGACTGGTAAACAACGAAGGGAGGGGGAGAGGGCCAACGCTTTCAGCCCAAGCCCAGCACCACTATATCAAACACAGGAAAAAAATAAACCTGTATTCTAGACACAAGATAGGTTAATATAATGAATAATTTCACAAATCCTATGCCATAATTACAATAATACTATTGTTCACTTTCAAATCGCTGTACTGTGAGCCGCAGAAAAACAAGTAGGACTCCGGATCTACAAGTGTAACACCAAAACTATTCTCTGTACAAACAAATCACCATCTCTCTTTCACAACTATCTCTCTCTACTACTAGCATCACCAACACCACCCTGGCACTGTACTGGAGTCGGGAACCAGAAGACCAGTACTTACTCTATGAAGTAGACCATGCCCGTCTCTGTGTAGGCCATCTCCCAGGTCTTGGGCAGGGGCTCCTGGCTCTCGTCGTGTGGTAAGGTGTTCCAAGTCCTGAAGTCCATGGCCCCACTACTGGACTGGTTATAGCTGGGTACCGTCTTCCTCCACTCCTGCCCAGCTGTGTCCTTGTGCTCTGCGTGGGTGGCCACGGAGGGAGAGGGACAGGGGGAGGGAAAATGGGAGAGAGAAGGGTGGTGAGCGTGTGGAGGCAGCATGGGGAGCCCTGTGAGCTCCCTGCATTTCTCCTTGCTCCTGCTACTGCCGTGCTGCTGCCCTGGACAGACAGACTGTGGGCTCTAGACTGTTAGACACAGCACAGAGGGGAGGGAGAGAGGACAGGGAGGGGAGAGGGAGGGGAGGGAGAGAGAGGACAGGGAGAGAGAGGACAGGGAGAGGGTAGAGAGAGAAAGAGAGGGTAGAGAGAGAAAGAGAGAGGAAGAGAGAGAGGCAGAGAAAAGGTGGGCGAGCGAGAGAGAAAGCGCGAGCGAGACGGAAGCGCAGCAAGTGTGCCACAGGATTTGCATGTCAGCAGTGATGTTCTGGAGTGCGAGCGGCTAGCGGGCAGCAATGGGTAGAGCTGACCTAAACTACGCTTCAGCCCTACCCAGCACAGAGCTCAGCGCCCAGACCCTATTAGCATCACACAGCCCAGCCCTGTGTGTGTGTTTCAGTGTGTGTGTGTGTGTGTGTGCTCTTATCTGCAGGTTTATATTTGCATGCCTCTGACCTAACTCGTTAATGTATTCAGTGCTCAGACCTGTTTTTCCTGATCTGAATGGAGGCAGAAAACGACACATAAAAAGATTTAATGCAAGGAGCTACTGCCAGTAGTACAGTGCTCGACATATTTACATATAAAGAGAAGGATCTCTTCATGCTGGAGGCATCCTTTGTAACGGCAACAATAAAACGCACGTGTTATCTCCCACCCTCCTGCAGAGACGTGAGGAATAAGAACCTTCCTGGTGTGTGCACGTGCAGACCATGCGGTGATGAGTATGTCGTCTCGATGTATGAACAACGTCAGTCATTGAACAGTTCAAGCTTTAATCGAAACAGCCTTAATTACTCCGTCTACAAGCTTCAAGACGGAATAATATTGTTTGATGCTTGTACAACACGTCTTCGCACCCTTTGGCTAAATGACTGAATTACCTACATCTACAGTTGAAGTCGGAAGTTTACGTACACTTAGTTTGGAGTCATTAAAACTCGTTTTTCAACCACTCCACAAGTTTCTTGTGAACATGCTATAGTTTTGCCAAGTCGGTTAGGACATCTACTTCGTGCATGACAAGTCATTTTTCCAACAATTGTTTACAGATAGATTATTTCACTTATATTTCACTGTATCACAATTCCAGCGAGTCAGAAGTTTACATACACTAAGTTGACTGTGCCTACAAACAGCTTGGAAAATTCCAGAAGAAGATGTCATGACTTTAGAAGCTTCTGACAGGCTAATTGACATCATTTGAGTCAATTTGAGGTGTACCTGTGGATGTATTTCAAGGCCTACCTTCAAACTCACTGCATATCCCCATATGATCGTACTTTTTAGAGAAATGAAGATCGTAAGATCGTACTTTTTAGAAAAATGTCCTCTGGTCTGATGAAACAAAAATATAACTGTTTGACAATCGTTATGTTTGGAGGGAAAAGGGGGAGCTTGCAAGCCGAAAGAACACCATCCCAACCGTGAAGCACAGGGGTGGCAGCATCATGTTGTGGGGGTGCTTTGCTGCAGGACTGACTGGTGCACTTCACAAAATAGATGGCAACATGAGGAAGGACAATTATGTGGATATATTGAAGCAACATCTCAAGACATCAGCCAGGAATTTAAAGCTTGGTCGCAAATGTGTCTTCCAAATGGACAATGACCCCAAGCATACTTCCAAAGTTGTGGCAAAATGGCTTAAGGACAAGAAAGTCAAGGTATTGGAGTGGCCATCACAAAGCCCTGACCTCAATCCTATTGAAAATTTGTGGGCAGAACTGAAAAAGCGTGTGCGAGCATGGAGGCCTACAAACCTGACTCAGTTACACGAGCTCTGTCAGGAGGAATGGGACAAAATTCACCCAACTTATTTTGGGAAGCTTGTGGAAGGCTACCCAAAACGTTTGTCCCAAGTGAAACAATTTAAAGGTATTGCTACCAAATACTAATTGAGTGTATGTAAACTTCTGACTCACTGGGAATGTGATGAAAGAAATACAAGCTGAAATAACCATTCTCTCTACTATTATTCTGACATTTCACATTCTTAAAATAAAGAGGTGATCCTAACTGACCTAAGACAGGGAATTTTTACTTGGATTAAATGTCAGGAATTGTGAAAAACTGAGTTGAAATGTATTTGGCTAAGGTGTATGTAAACTTCCAACTGTACATCCTTCTCCCTGCTACTTCGATGGGAAAACAAAGTCTTTGTGAAAAGCATCCATTCAATCAAGATGCTGAAGCACCAGGGATAGATCGGTGACGTGGGTATGATGCACTACATGGGTAAAGGTAGAGCTGTGTCTCTTCATGAAGAAAATAAGCCACAGTGGAAAGACACTAAGTGTTCTCTTCATCCCACGCATTGACCCATTGTTGTGTGTGCCCAAGGCCATAGAGATGGTGTGCATTGGAATAGCTCAGTCCTGCACGCCACACTCATGTGGCTTTCTTTCTGTGGAGTCCCTGGCCTGTCTAACTGTTTTTAGACCTGTGCTTCAGTCGCTTTTCCCTTGGCCCTTGAGCGCCAAGGTCGTGGGTTCGATTCCTTCTGGGGCCAGCCATACCAAAAACGTATGCACGCAAGACTAAATTGCTTTGGAAAAAGTGTCAGGTTAAATGGCATATATTCAATTATTATTTGTATGCATTCAGAAACAGTCTCAGAGTAGAAGCGCTGATATAGGATCAGTTTGTCTTTTAGATAGTAATGAATAAGATTATTTGGACAGCGGGAACCTGATCCTAGATCAGCAACATATACACTGAGACACTTTATGAATAAGAGCCCATGCCTCAGCGACTTAACTGTACTCAGAACTGTGTTTAGCCTTCCTGCCCTCAGGGCCTGCCCAAGGCCCCTCTAATATGCCTGATCACAACTGAGACATTTAAAATCAGGCAGAGAGAGGACGGCCTAGGTGCCCAGCTGCAGGCAGGACCCTAAGGGGCCCATGGCACCAAACAGACTGACCGTCTAACAGACGGGAGGGCTACATTGTCCTCTCTCTCATTGGCACCATTCAGATTTGGAGTGGGGGAGTGCCCTTCAGACGGGGCCAGGGTGAGCCAGAAAGAGGACACAGGGCTATGGTCAGAAGCTAGGCAGGGTGTTCCAAACCAAACAGGGGACAGCTGTGCTGTGGGAGCAGAGAGGAGCAAGAGCCAGCTGGAAGTACTCCAAGCCCAGAGGAGAGACACTACCGGGGGAGCCTGGAGGGCAAATGGGACACAGGCAGATGCTGCTCCAAGGATAGAGAAAAGGGAGTGATGCAACAGGTCCTATTGTGTCCACTCACTACTCATCCATTATATCTTCCATTTCTTTCATCTGATGAGAGTGGTGCATTTCTCTGGAATGGTACACCACGAATGGTTTGTGAAGGTAGAACTTGAAAAAACGAATGTGACTAGTTTGTAGGGCTGGGTATTGCCAGGAACGTCACGTTACGATATTATCACGGTACGTAAGTGCCGATATAATATGTATTGTGATTCTCACGATTCTATATGTATTGCAATTCCGAATCAGTACTGCAGTTTTTTTGCTGCTAAAGTAACAAAAAACACATTAATATTATTATTACTCTTTTTATTTTAATTGTATTTTTTAGATACAAAAACAACATTGCGATATCTAACCGCATCAGTCCCCCCCCCCTCCCCCCCCCCCCATCACTACTAGTTTAATAAATGCTGTCTATTCTCAACCCTTTGTGAATAACAACCTATGGCACTTTGTTTCTGAATTTGTTTACAGTTCATGTGAGAGGATACTGTCTTTGAGGGAAACACAACAAGAACAACATGTATCCCTTAACCAGGGATTTCTACATTATTGATCTAGCTAGATGGAGAGGCAAACTACTTCACTTTGTAGCGTTCTGATGGAAATGTCCTTCTGTAAAAAACAGATCATCCTGGGGTGT
This sequence comes from Salvelinus fontinalis, assembly GCF_029448725.1. Taxonomy (NCBI): domain Eukaryota; kingdom Metazoa; phylum Chordata; class Actinopteri; order Salmoniformes; family Salmonidae; genus Salvelinus; species Salvelinus fontinalis. Next base: position 15,456,142 of record NC_074672.1, on the reverse strand, counting down.
CCTCTTTTAGGGGAAAGAGGTAATGAGTGTGAAGGGTCCTGGAGGGAATGAGTGTGATGGGTCCTGGAGGGAATGAGTGTGATGGGTCCTGGAGGGAATGAGTGTGAAGGGTCCTGGAGGGAATGAGTGTGAAGGGTCCTGGAGGGAATGAGTGTGAAGGGTCCTGGAGGGAATGAGTGTGAAGGGTCCTGGAGGGAATGAGTGTGAAGGGTCCTGGAGGGAATGAGTGTGATGGGTCCTGGAGGGAATGAGTGTGAAGGGTCCTGGAGGGAATGAGTGTGATGGGTCCTGGAGGGAATGAGTGTGAAGGGTCCTGGAGGGAATGAGTGTGAAGGGTCCTGGAGGGAATGAGTGTGAAGGGTCCTGGAGGGAATGAGTGTGATGGGTCCTGGAGGGAATGAGTGTGATGGGTCCTGGAGGGAATGAGTGTGATGGGTCCTGGAGGGAATGAGTGTGATGGGTCCTGGAGGGAATGAGTGTGAAGGGTCCTGGAGGGAATGAGTGTGAAGGGTCCTGGAGGGAATGAGTGTGAAGGGTCCTGGAGGGAATGAGTGTGAAGGGTCCTGGAGGGAATGAGTGTGATGGGTCCTGGAGGGAATGAGTGTGATGGGTCCTGGAGGGAATGAGTGTGATGGGTCCTGGAGGGAATGAGTGTGAAGGGTCCTGGAGGGAATGAGTGTGAAGGGTCCTGGAGGGAATGAGTGTGAAGGGTCCTGGAGGGAATGAGTGTGAAGGGTCCTGGAGGGAATGAGTGTGAAGGGTCCTGGAGGGAATGAGTGTGAAGGGTCCTGGAGGGAATGAGTGTGAAGGGTCCTGGAGGGAATGAGTGTGAAGGGTCCTGGAGGGAATGAGTGTGAAGGGTCCTGGAGGGAATGAGTGTGATGGGTCCTGGAGGGAATGAGTGTGAAGGGTCCTGGAGGGAATGAGTGTGAAGGGTCCTGGAGGGAATGAGTGTGAAGGGTCCTGGAGGGAATGAGTGTGAAGGGTCCTGGAGGGAATGAGTGTGAAGGGTCCTGGAGGGAATGAGTGTGAAGGGTCCTGGAGGGAATGAGTGTGATGGGTCCTGGAGGGAATGAGTGTGATGGGTCCTGGAGGGAATGAGTGTGAAGGGTCCTGGAGGGAATGAGTGTGAAGGGTCCTGGAGGGAATGAGTGTGAAGGGTCCTGGAGGGAATGAGTGTGAAGGGTCCTGGAGGGAATGAGTGTGAAGGGTCCTGGAGGGAATGAGTGTGAAGGGTCCTGGAGGGAATGAGTGTGAAGGGTCCTGGAGGGAATGAGTGTGAAGGGTCCTGGAGGGAATAAGTGTGATGGGTCCTGGAGGGAATGAGTGTGAAGGGTCCTGGAGGGAATGAGTGTGAAGGGTCCTGGAGGGAATGAGTGTGAAGGGTCCTGGAGGGAATGAGTGTGAAGGGGGGAGGGAATGAGTGTGAAGGGTCCTGGAGGGAATGAGTGTGAAGGGGGGAGGGAATGAGTGTGAAAGGGGGAGGGAATGAGTGTGAAGGGTGGAGGGAATGAGTGTGAAGGGTGGAGGGAATGAGTGTGAAGGGTGGAGGGAATGAGTGTGAAGGGTGGAGGGAATGAGTGTGAAGGGTGGAGGGAATGAGTGTGACGAGTAAGAAGCCCTCTCTCATCCCTCTTTCTCTCATTTTGGGCAGCGTGGTCAGCTATTGTTGAGCCAGAACAAATCGATCTCCGACAAAGTGAAAGAGACTGAATGTACAAGCAAACATGGCTCCCTGTGGTGTTGCCATCGGTTGAATTGTTATTAGTTATGTTTAATACAATATTAATGTTGTGGACTATCAGCTTGTGGCAGTTGACGCGAGAGGACGGGAACCTGTTGTCGCAGGACAGCGTGGCCATCTCACCTGTGAGTCCGTTGACCATTGGAGACCGCTCTCTCTCCTCCTCGTCCTCCTCCTCGGGGGCTGCGCTGTCCTTCCTGTCCATCTTGCTGACGGAGGTGGTGCGTTTCCTCTGGACCTCGGTGTCAAACTCCTCATCAAACAGCACCTGATCTACCAGGTCAGGCTGCACCGGGCTGGGCTCGGCTGGGGGCTTGGGCGTCCCGTAGTAGTTGCCTGTAGGAGAACACACACAGCAGCGTCAACAGAAACAGTCTGTGGTAGCTTCCTGGTAGACGAGGTTAGATGATACTTCACTGCGGGGAAAAACAATTGTTTTTATTGTATTGATTAGACAACGAGAAGACAATTCAACTAAAAATACGGCGGGTGCAACCACACACACAACACAGTTTATACTCGGTATGTCAACACTCAAGGGGGAAATGGATTCCCAACTGAACATTGTGCAGTGCCTGACAAGAGCGTAGGCTCGCTCCCTCTCTTTCTGTCCCATTCTCTCCTTCACTATCTCTCTCTCGTCATATTTACTGCAGTGCTGGGCTGGAGTGTGCTCCCCAGAGCCCCGTGGCAGTATCCTTTATCCAGGACAGACCCGAGCGAGGAGCTTCTTGGCGCTATTAGCTGTGTTTTATTGTCCTGTGTCGTGTGCTGTGGCGCCCGGAGCCAAAACAGCATGAATCCCTCTGTGGAGAGTAAAACTCTCCTGTGGGGGAATTGACCCAATTTCTTTACTTCTTCTAACTCTCTACTTCCAGCAAACCAGACAGAATAATATAAAGAAAGAGAGGAATGAGGGGAAAAAACAGCAAGTCAGGAAGCTATATAAATATTGATTCATTTTGCTGTTCCCTCAGCTCCCTGGGAAGCCAGTCCTCCAGTGGCGTTGACAGTAGAGTAGACAACACTAAATCCTGTAGTTTAAAAGCACTGGAGTTTCTCAGGCTATCTGGGAGTGGTGAATTACAGCTGAACGTACCATAGAGAGTTATTACATGTGGAGAAACATCTCTCAACGCTCCAGCGGTCTATCAGCTGAGCTGACAGACATTTTAGTCAGCTTGCAGCACTGAGGGTTCGGCTCATCTCATGGGAGTTAATGGGGAACATACCCAAATATCTAAGAGTAGGAGCACGCTCAATGTTTAATGACTATACTGTAGTGTTTGTTATGAAACATCCCTAGACCAGACCTCCACAGCCAAATTAAAGAGGTAATTATGCTAAATAATGGTCATTATTAAGTTATTAACAGACATTACTAACATTCATTGGGAACACGGCACCATTAGCATGGGGTTGGATGTCAAACCAAAACATCCACATTGTTTTTAGACAGAGACGCTTGGCTCGCTCTTTAATTTATTCATAATTGGGAAGCCTAATTTGAATTAATTACACCCTGTATTAGCTTATTTAAAGAATGGGAGAGAAAGACTAGAGGGGGGGGTTTGTGAATGAAAACTCATTAGTTACCCTCTCAACTCTACACAACCCTATAGTTTTGCTGTACATAATGCAGTAAGTTGAATATCTCAACTCATTTGTGTAGAGTAATGGCACAGCCGCTGCCGAGTAATACAATACACAACTTGACTATTTGTCGGTCTTAATCTGTCTGTCTGTGACAGGGAGTAGAGGCTCTGAGAGGGGAGGCAGGAGTCATCTTACCGTCTGTGTGACTCACACCTTCTCTCCCTGTATCCCTCTTCTCTGCACTGTTCCATGACCCTGGAGATACATCCAACAGCCCCTAGTCTGAGCCCCTGCTGGCTACAGGTTTATTAGCTATCGGATGACACACCAAACCCAGCGGCACGATGGTGAGAAACAAAGGGATCAACCCACCTTTTCCTTAAACAGACACCCAACCGATCCATCCTCCCTCTCTCCCCCATCTCCCCCATCTCCCTCTCTCCCACTGCCGACACCCAACCGATCCATCCTGATCCATCCTCCCTCTATCCCTCTCTCCCCCATCTCCCTCATCTCCCTCTCTCCCCCTGCCGACACCCAACCTGATCCATCCTCCCTCTATCCCTCTCTCCCCCATCTCCCTCATCTCCCTCTCTCCCACTGCCGACACCCAACCGATCCATCCTGATCCATCCTCCCTCTATACCTCTCTCCCCCATCTCCCTCATCTCCCTCTCTCCCACTGCCGACACCCAACCGATCCATCCTGATCCATTCTCCCTCTATCCCTCTCTCCCCCATCTCCCTCATCTCCCTCATCTCCCACTGCCGACATGCAGCCGATCAATTTGCATTTGTCAAAAGACAGCTTCATTATGCCTCAGCACGGTGAGCACGATGAAGATGAAAGATAGGAGGCTTTCTTTAATCCAGACCTGTCACCACACAGCCCAGTCATCTCCCTCTCTCTCCTCCTACTTCCCATGCGCGCTCGCCCGCTCTCTCGCTCTCTCCATCCCTCCCCACCACTCTCTCTCCCCATCTCCCTCTCCCCCTGCCTCCCTCCATCTCTCAGGCCCAGTGGTGCGTGATTAATAGCTCATAAACACCGCTCTCCTAGTCTCTGATTAATGTGCATTAGTGAACACAGATAGGAAGAGAGGAAGGGGGAACAGGAAGAGAAGATGGGGGGAACAGGGGGAGGGAATAGGAAGAGAGGAAGGAGGAATAGGGAGCGAGGAAGGGGGAATAGGGAGCGAGAAAGGGGGAATAGAGATTTGTAACAGTATCACCATTAATCTTAAGGGAATACGTGGGATGTGCCAGGAGACGGTTGTGTGTGTGTGGAGAAGAGAGACGTGTTAACTAAGGTAGGTACTAGGCAGAGGGTGGGGACGGATAAAAACCCACAGCCTCTAGCTGTGTGAACATGAGCTCATAGCAAGACGGGCCCATGAGCATAATGACGACAACAAGCGAACAGGGCAGGATACGGAGGGCCTTTCAGGCTGTTCTACGACTATTTTACATTTCAGCCATAGAACAGGGTTCTACGTGTACAACCAACCTCGTCGACACTACTCAACAGCCCCAGACCTGCAGAGACCACAATTCCAGTCAGTCAGGTCAGCTTTCACATACACTATGCAGCTGGTAAAGCACTACTCTGTACAACTGGTGGGAGACATGACCTTTTAACCTTCCCTTTCGTTCCTTATCCATGACCAGGCTGTGTGGGTCCAGTCCCAGGCGGATCCAGGGCTGAAATATGCAGCATGGCCCGGGCCATGGTACTCAGTGGTACTGTATTGTAGTGTGGAGAAGTCATGCCATCTGGATAGAATAGGCAGCAGCTGCCAGCGCATCACAACCCTTGAGAACCTCTGTAGGACAGGAGTACAGAGTATAGGCAGCAGCCTCCAAAACAGGGATAGGAGTGCCAGTAAGGTCTTAGCTCTCATGCCTGTCCTCTCAGTTTCACTGTTCCTCTCGTGGCCTTGTGCGCTAAAAAGCGTTCCCGTTCTCCATCGGTCTCTGTGGTGAAAGCATAGCGGTAGCACACTAGGAGACAGAGATTATGCGCAGGCCGCTTATGGCTTTGCGATGGGAAGCGTCGAGTGTGTTAGGGATGCGGGAACTGGGGAAACCCCTCGTGTGGAGGTTTGGAACGCTGCCTCGAGAGTCTTATCCCTTCTCTCTCTGCTCTACCACTCGCCCTTTCCCCACCCCCCCCACTCTATTTATCCCTCCCCTTTCTTTCTTTCTCTTTCACTGTTGCTTACTCTGCCATTCTCTCTTGCCTCTCCCTCTCCCTGCCTCTGCCTCTCCCTGCCTCTGCCTCTCCCTGCCTCTCCCTGCCTCTCCCTGCCTCTCCCTGCCTCTCCCTGCCTCTCCCTGCCTCTCCCTGCCTCTCCCTGCCTCTCTCTGCCTCTCTCTGCCTCTCTCTGCCTCTCTCTGCCTCTCTCTGCCTCTCTCTGCCTCTCTCTGCCTCTCCCTCTCTCTGCCTCTCCCTCTCTCTGCCTCTCCCTCTCTCTGCCTCTCCCTCTCTCTGCCTCTCCCTCTCTCTGCCTCTCCCTCTCTCTGCCTCTCCCTCTCTCTGCCTCTCCCTCTCTCTGCCTCTCCCTCTCTCTGCCTCTCAACTAGCCAGCCAAGGCCGTGCACACAGGCACTCTTTAATCATGGAGGATGAGCCGTCTCTCTTTCTCCTGGTTAGTGCCCACTGTGCAGCATGGCCTAGCAGCGTTCCCAACCTTCACAGTCTCGACGGCAGAGTGCCTGAGGCAGCCAGGCAGAGCCAGACAGAGCCAGCTGCAGGCAGAGCCCATCTTGTGCTCCAGAGTTAAGACAGGCTCCCTTCTGCTGTCTCCACAGCCACCCTTGTCACCTCCACATTCCTCTGCTGTGAGGGCGAGACAGTGTGAATGGATGTCTCTGCTAGACTACAGCTGCACCCTGTAGTCCAGTAGAAACGTCTAGTAGAGGCACTACAGGTGCATGTGCTGAAGGACCAGAGCTGCTGCCTCTGATCAGTTCTTCCCCAAGTCCCCGCTATAGCGAATGCACTGCCACCATCTAGAACAGAACATGGCTGCATGTATGGATGAAGGGGATTACTGTAAACTGCACTGAGTGAGTCTGTATTATTTTGGACAATGTGTTTGTCTTTTTAGAGCCACAATGAAACAACCGAAAGTCCACCAACTTGATTGTGTATTCCGCAACTCTGACATTCCTTAGCATTGGAGTGTTTCCTAATCCTCCTCCCTAGGACTCTCCTCTGCCTGTGTGTGTCTCGCCACTGCAGCACCTTGACCCTTTCCTTCCCTCCCTCCCTCCTAAGTCCTGGCCCATTGCCCTGGCTGGTCTTATCTTCAGTAACGGTGCTTTACGGGAGCGCTTAAAATACCCATCAGAGCTGCCGTGTGATCTGCTGCTCTGTGCTCTCTACAATGCACCATCATCGCTGGAAACAGCACCGCAATCCCTGGCACGACTCCTCGTTCAGAACCCCACTGAGTCAGACCCACAGCGTCAACAAACAAACCCGGACTTTCTTATCTCAGCATTTGTCGATCTTGGTTTTATTGCATCGTTGCTTTCTTTCTCTCCAATTATCTCTGTCTTTCTATAATCCATCGTTCATGTTGCCCTGGCTGGCCTGTGGCTGGCGTCCATATGGAGCGCTAGAGAGAGGAGGAAGCGAAGTTAAGAATCGTGGTGTATAGACTCACCTCCCCGATCTGGAGTCGAGGCACAACTCTCAAGTGCAAAGAGTACTACTCACGGCCTATCAGCCTCTCTGTGCCTCCCGAGAAATAATACAGGGCTAACCTTTATTGGCACTTTCCTCCCTGAGTTTGAGTCAGCTACCCTGCAGTTGAGCACCACCTGGACGAGAGGCAAAGAGAGAAACCGGTGTTGCCAGAGCAACAGGGAGAGCCCAGGCGGTAGGGAGAGAGGGTAGAGAGGCTCGGGTATTTCAAAGTGGAGCAGAGCAGAGTCCACCGGGGAACTGAACCAGGGGACTAAATAGAGAGAACATGAATGAGCAACAGGCTTGGGAGACAGCGGCGGCTGGAGGAGGCGAAGGCTGCCTGAAGACTGGGCCAGATGAGAGCACTGCTGGGCGGAGTAATGGCCCATCATATATATATATTATATAAAATATGCAGTGTCCATCCATCCATCCATCCAGACAGACAGACAGACAGACAGACAGACACAGAGAGAGAGAGAGAGACAGAGAGAGAGACAGACAGACAGACAGACAGACAGACAGACAGACACAGACAGACAGACAGACAGACAGACAGACAGACAGACAGACAGACAGACAGACAGACAGACAGAGAGAGAGACAGAGAGAGAGAGAGAGAGAGAGACTGGTTATCATACAGCTGGAACCCTGGACCTAGTCTTTCCCTGATCAGCTCTACAGCTACAGATCATCAGGCCCTGCCTGGCTGTCCAAAGATCACAGAGATTAGTCCCAGTGACAGCCTGGGTGATGGGAACAGCCAACTATCCACACATACAACACCGGTCAATAGAGAATGCCAGGAGTGTGCAAAGCTGTCATCAAGGTAGAAGGTGGATACTTTGAAGAATCTCAAAAATAAAATATATTTTGATTTGTTTAACACTTTTTTTGGTTACTACACGATTTCATATGTGTTATTTCATAGTTTTATGTCTTCACTATTATTCTACAATGTAGAAAATAGTCAAAATAAAGAAAAACCCTTGAATGAGTAGGTGTGTCCAGCCAAAGTAATGGCGCTGCCGGTAATAAACCAGGCTGTAAGTCACAGATTGACTCAAAGGGAGATCACTGACTAAAGTCACACATTTCCCCCTGTGAACAAAAACTCATTGTTATGAGCTGAGAGAGAAAGAGAGAGAGGAATGTACGTGTGTGTGTGTGTGTGTGTGTGTGTGTGCGTGCGTGCGTGCGTGCGTGCGTGCGTGCGTCTCAGTTGTCCAGAGGAGATTCCTCAGAGGTCAAAAGGCCCTACATTAATAACTAGCATCCTGAGCTGACGCAGCCATATGAAGATCAGCCTACTACATGGCCTCACTGTGTGGATGTATAAATGTATCCTGCGTACTGGTGCAGTCTGGATACAACTGGCTATGAGGGGACAAGCCCCCAGGGTTCTGTGTCACAATGCTGACCGCTGGCTTCTTAGAAATCATCAACCTACTTTGAATCACAAGTGGGACAACGCTATTCTGCTCTTGAAAAAGCTAGCTACTTCATTTCACATTTACAATGGTATGAATGCTATCTTTATACTGAGTTTATCTGATGACCTGGATGATGGTGACAGCTCAGCAGATACTATACAAACAATGCATAAGTCATGGGGATTCATTTTGTGATGTGGCTGCATCAGGAAATTGTTAATACTGTGTCGGGTCCACTCCCCTATCCATCTCCCCTCCACCCTCCACTAGACCAGTTGTTCCCAAACTGTGGGGTGAGGGGTCGACAGTGGTCCCCCCCCCCCACCCCCAACATTTTTTTTTTTTTAAAGGAACTCAGTCCGGCTTTCAACTTCCTCTACAAAGTTGTAATAGTAGAATCCACAAGGTGCATTTTTGAAATTGGGTTGTGTATCATCAGTTCCTCTTGTCATGTCAGTCATTGTATACATTAGAGAGCCATTTATAACTTGTCAGAAATGTCCAGATCAACTAGCCCATGACAGCTAACGTTTTGTAGCTAGGTTTTGTAGCCCATACAATTTATTGTAAAGATTGAGTCACACAAATATCACATGAATAAACATTAGACATGGCAAAATGAATAGAACTGCAAGAAAATTTGTTTCAAAACTACAAAAGTTTATCTGCACCCCATGACAAAATGTGTAGAAATGAATGTGCCCATAGAAATAGACGTGGGGCGCGGGATGTTCCCCAATGCTGGAAGGGGGGCCTGACTAAAACTCTTTGGGAACTATACTACCATAGACCACCTCCCCCCAAAAACATGCCTACCGTCATAGGTTCCACTCTCAAGCAGCAGGCCACTCTCCTCCAGCACGCGGAACTCCCCCACACTGATGAAGTTATAGTCAACCCCAGGAACCTCCCCCTCTCTGGGCTGTCGTGTGGTACCTGGAAAAAGACATCACAACAAACATAAAGTGAGTAAAACAGACCGTTTCCTGGGGCCGAGTCGTGATGCAGATCCAGCTATGTATGAACAGGAGAGGGGTGGACACCATTCTCATCATGCACACAGGGATGTGAATTGTGTCCTCATATCCTGCAGGACCCCATGTCAGTATCGAGCACAGCTTACACCAAGGCGGGTTACTGAGAAACCAAGCTAATGCCCCAATTAGCTTCCACACAATGAGCAAGTCACATTTATGGGTAAGGTAAGAGTAAACTAATAAAACTATGGGAAGAGCGTAGATAACCTCTCTCCTCTCATAGTCCAAATGGAAGATGAACAGTGTTACAGTTGAAGTCATCAGTTTACATACACTTAGGTTGGAGTCATTAAAACTCGTTTTTCAACGACTTCACAAATGTCTTGTTAACAAACAATAGCTTTGGCAAGTGGGTTAGGACATCTACTTTGTGCATTAACACAAGACATTTTTCCAACAATTGTTTACAGATAGATTATTTCACATATAATTCACTGTATCACAATTTCAGTGGGTCAGAAGTTTACTGTGCCTTTAAACAGCTTTGAAAATTCCAGAAAATGATGTCATGGCTCTAGAAGCTTCTGATAGGCTAATTGACATAATTTGAGTCAATTGGTGGTGTAACTGTGCATGTATTTCAAGGCCTACCTTCAAACTCAGTGCCTCTTTGCTTGACATCATGGGAAAATCAAAAGAAATCAGCCAAGACCTCAGAAAAAAAATTGTTGACCTTCACAAGTCTGGTTCATCCTTGGGAACAATTTCCAAACGCCTGAAGGTACCACGTTCATCTGTACAAACAATAGTACGCAAGTATCAACACCACGGGACCACACAGCCGTCATACTGCTCAGGAAGGAGACACGTTCTGTCTCCTAGAGATGAATGTACTTTGGTGCGGAAAGTGCAAATCTATCCCAGAACAACAGCAAAGGTCCTTGTGAAGACGCTGGAGGAAACGGGTACAAAAGTATCTATATCCACAGTAAAATGAGTCCTATATTGACATAACCTGAAAGGCCGCTCAGCAAGGAAGAAGCCACTGCTCCAAAACCGCCATAGAAAAGCCAGATTACGGTTTGCAACTGCACATGGGGACAAAGATCGTACTTTTGGGAGAAATGTCCTCTGGTCTGATGAAACAAAAATAGAACTGTTTGGCTATAATGACCATCGTTATGTTTGGAGGAAAAAGGGGGAGGCTTGCAAGCCGAAGAAAACCATCCCAACCGTGAAGCACGGGGGTGGCAGCATCATGTTGTGGGGGTGCTTTGCTGCAGGAGGGACTGGTGCACTTCACAAAATAGATGGCATCATGAGGAGGACAATTATGTGGATATATTGAAGCAACATCTCAAGACATCAGTCAGGAAGTTAAAGCTTGGTCGCAAATGGGTCTTCCAAATGGAGAATGACCCCAAGCATACTTCCAAAGTTGTGGCAAAATGGCTTAAGAACAACAAAGTCAAGGTATTGGAGTGGCCATCACAAAGCCCTGACCTCAATCCTATAGACAATTTTTGGGCAGAACTGAAAAAGTGTGTGCGAGCAAGGATGTCTACAAACCTGACTCAGTTATACCAGCTCTGTCAGGAGGAATGGACCAAAATTCACCCAATTTATTGTGGGAAGCTTGTGGAAGGCTACCCGAAATGTTTGACCCAAGATAAACAATTTAAAGGCAATGCTACCAAATACTAATTGAGTGTATGTAAACTTCTGACCCACTGAGAATGTGATGAAATAAATAAAAGCTGAAATAAATAATTCACTCTATTATTCTGACATTTCACATTCTTAAAATAAAGTGGTGATCCTAACTGACCTAAGACAGGGAATTTTTACTTGGATTAAATGTCAGGAATTGTGAAAAACTGAGTTGAAATGTATTTGGCTAAGGTGTATGTAAACTTTCCTAATTCAACTGTATGTAGAAAACCCTCAGACCGTGTGACAGAGAAACAGAGTAGGTGACTGACCTGAGAGCTTGTTTAAACTGGATGATGGTTGGTTAGCCAACTTACTGCCTGAGTTGGCTGAATAAACCCCCGAGGGCCTCTACACAGTTAGGCTTCAAAGCCACAGTGAGATATAGACGGATGGATAGATTCATGAATGGAATGTCCACTCCTGAGCCATGAGGTACGAATAATAACTTCACTGATAATTCATATAAGAATTACAGTTACCACAGCTTGTCTCTTATTCTGTGTAGTTCTTCCTATCCTATGCCTGCCAGCAATAAATGACCCTCGGGATGAAAAAAAGTTTTTTTGAAGGTGTTCTGAGGTCTGTTCATCTCCAGAGCTCAAAGGATGGTATTTCTCCTCAAGGTCCTTCTTTTCTGTTCCGCCAATAAGCGAAAAGCCACAGTTGAAAAATCTTACAGTTGAACATTGACCTTTCTCTTTTTGTTCCTTCTCTCTCTCCATCCTCCACTATTTTTCACCCTAAAATTCTTGTTTTTGATCTGGAACTGCGGCACTATACATGGCAGTGTATACTAAGCCTGCAGTCATTAAACAATCCTGGGAACGGTAACTGTCTGTGTAGTGCAACTAACTCCAACAAGCTGGTCTATTTAACATGTTTTCCCTTTATTGAAGACATGTAGAAATATGTTGGAAATATTTTCCGCATCAGGAAATCAGCTCAGATGTAATTGGGTGTTTACCTCACGTGAACAGCAATCTGCCCGGCGCACCGATGGACTCTTAATACTATCCCTCCTGCTCTCCCGCCACCCTGTGGTAATGTTCATCTGTTACTGCTGCTGTGAGAGCACTAACATCTGAAATGCTTTAAACCTGGTTATAAAGTAGACTATTGTATTCTGAGATTGAGGAGCAGACAGGGAACAAAGGCAGTAATATGAGAATCCTTGAACAGGGAAACATGGGAAAAACAGAATACTGTATTCTTGTTTGCACAGCCATTTGGACTTGCCTGTCTGCATGAGTGTCAAATAGGTCGTCCTTGTGATTTAAAGATCTGAAATGTGAGAGGGGACGCAACTAGAGTTGAATCAAGGAATCAATCAAGTCTTTTGAGGTAGAGGATAATCAACGACAGGTCTTTTGATGTAGAGAGCAGCGAAGACAGTTTGTGCTGGTTCAGAGTAAATACTGTAGCAGCTATCTTTTATCTGAGTCTGAGGAGTCGATGTGGGAGTCAGAGGGAGGTGATGGAGCGGGAGAAGGAGGTGAGGGAGAGGGAGGTGAGGGAGGAGAAGGAGAGGGAGGTGAGGAAGGTGGAGAGGGAGGTGAGGGAGGTGGAGAGGGAGGTGAAGGAGAGGGAGGTTATGGAGAGGCAGGCAAGGGCGGTGAAGGAAAGGGAGGTGAGGGAGAGAGGTGGTAAGCAAAAAGCTTTGGGAGAAGAAACAACACTTCAATTGACTTCCATTCTTTGTTCATGTTCTCAAAATTTCACCTTTGAAGAAATGAAACAATTGAACCAAAACAATACTGAACAGAGCAGCAACAAAACAAAACCATAATGAAAAGGTATTGGGTTGTTTGGGGTGGATGTAGTGAAAATGAATTGGCATTTTTCTCCATGAGGAAGTGTATTGTTGTGGAACAGGTGTGAGGTCCAGTCCAGACAGTGGAACACCATGGCAAAGGAGGTGGATAAATGAAGATGTACATTACCGGTCAAAACTTTTAGAACACCTACCCATTCAAGGGTTTTTCTTTATTTTTACTATTTTCTACATTGTAGAATAATAGTGAAGACATAACTACGAAATAACACATACGGAATCATGTAGTATGGGTGGCTACTTTGAAGAATCTCAAATATATTTTGATTTGTTTAACACTTTTTTGGTTACTATATGATTCCCTGTTTTATTTCATAATTTTGATGTCTTCACTATTATTCAACAATGTAGAAAATAGTTTTTAAAAAAAGAAGAAAAACCCTTGGTGTGTAGGTGTGTCCAGCCAAAGTAATGGTAATTACTTTGGTAAGTAATTAGTAAGTAATTCTAAAACCTTTGACCGGTAGTGTATATATAGTTCACTCAGGCCATTTATCATAGAAAACAAATGTGTCTGTTTAACTGGGTGGCTCTCCCCAAAAAATGTGTCAGTTCTTGTCTGTTTAACTGGGTGGCTCTCCCAATTGAATGACTTCAATTGAAACAGGAAAAAAACTGAGTTGGGGTCTCCTTTCCCTTCCATCTCTGATTGTGACACGTACGCACGAACACCCGCAGATGCCAATTGTGGCAGGGGAAAAAAACAATTAGTGTATCAGTTTACACAGCGAAGCATCACCACCGTGAAACTCTGCCAGCTGCTTAAGCTTCTTACAGGGAGACCAGGAGAAATGTTAACACCTACCGCTGCAAAGCTGTTATACATAGTCACACAGACCTGGCCCTGTTGCAAGAAGGGCATATTTTGTTCAATCTGACAATATAGTCATGTGAAAGGGGAAAACCAGTAGCGGTCTGAAGATGGGTCTTGGAGGATACACCAAGAGATGTTTATTGACTTTTCTTTAATCACACTATAGAGTAAGTAATACACAAAGTGATAAACATTGACATGCAATAAACATGTTAGGCCTACATAACTCAATGCTGTATAATGTCAATACTCCAGAATGGTACTGTGAGCCATAGGCCAGGCTCAGCTAACTTTAGGTCAGTGACACGTCATACAATCCTGCGCAGGCAGTATGGGGCATATCACCCTGGATATCAGAGCAGAAGGAACATACCGATATTCCCTTTTAAAGGCAGAGCCAGGATCTAATATGTAGTCTTTTGTTTCCCAGGTAGAAAAAAAAGTTTCACGTAAGACCCTTAAATCTTGTCAAGAGCAATTCTTTAAATTGAATACAGGGGGCACTTTTTTATTATATTTCTGTCATCCTTCTCTCTTTGTTATCTCCTAGTGAGCCTCTTAGAGCTTGCTGCGGTGCCCCTACGGATATTACTGCTTAGAGGAGAAGAGAGGGAGGCAGAGGGTTCAGCCGAGCTTCAAGGACCCCTGGCACTGACTCTCCTTCCTTCCTTTTCTTCCCTTCTTTCTTGGGAGCTTTAATGATGCCTCTGCCTGTGTGTTCAGGAGGGGACTGGAGAGAAGTCACGCTCCTCTCTCTGAGCTGCCATTTAGAGGGCTCTAATGAGGAGAGGCAGAGCGCAGCCAGGTGGCCATTCTGGCTCACAGGGAGAGACTTAAACCATTCCTAATCCCTGGCTCTGTGTAAGGCCATAGTCACAGTCACACAGCACAGGCTAAGCAGCGGCTCCTTGCACTGTGGAAGGCCATTTACAGTCACACAAACAGCAGTGGCTAAGTAGCGGCTCCCTGCACTGTGGAAGGCCAATCACAGTCCCATAAACAGCAGTGACCAAGTGGGACAAATGCAGTGGTGGAAAATGTACTCAACTGCCATATTTGAGTAAAAGTAAAGATACCTTTATAGAAAATGACTCAAGTGAAATACTACTTGACTGAAAATCTAAAAGAATCTGGTTGTATATATACTTAAGTACAGTGGTGGAAAAAGTACTAAATTGTCATTCTTGAGTAAAAGTAAAAAGTGAAAGTAAATGCTATGCATCAAATTCCTTATATTAAGCAAATCAGACGGCACAATGTTCTTGTTTTTGTAAATCTACGGAAAGACAGAGGCAAACTCCAACACTCAGACTACATTGACAAATGCAGGCAGAAATTTGTCCGGTATATGACATAGCACTGTGATAAAGTCACTCGCTACACTGGAAGTTAATTGGAATAAGACTTTTAAATCGCGAAAGAGTCTTTCATACATGTCAGATATCACTACTGAGCGATGTCATAACTCGGAGGATGTCTTCTCTCAAATGAGCCATTGATCATATTTTTGTGAAATTCCTACCTCGAAAAGCTTGTAATTTAACAGAGGGTCTAGCACATTTTTCCTATTTGTCTGCCTCTTTAGTCCAGGGTGCATTACATGGTGCCATTACCAGAGATATTATAGAAAGTGCCCAATAGACTCCCAATCAATCCTTTCAAGGAGCGCGCTCCTTGTCCCAGAATCGCCCAGAATACACCGCATGGCCCATTCACGTAGCATGGGCAACGGTTCCCATCTCCTCAAATGTATATCTGCCATTGTGAATGTCAGACTCCACTCTGAGGTACATAGATCTTCAGGTTGAACATGGTGAATATACTGGTGAAATTGATAGTGCTATTTGTTGAGGCAATTTACAGCTAACTAGCTACTTTAAATGCTGATGTTGTCTTACCTTGTGTAGCCACGTTTGCCAGCCAGTCCGCCCATAGAGAGAGCATTCCATTGTGGAATTTGTAGTCAACTCGAGCTGCAGATTTCCACAACGATTTTCCAAGCTGCTACCAACCTTATTATAAACGCCAAAATGAAACATTTGTTCATAAAAATATTTTGTTCTCAGTGTTATTTAAATACTGTAAATTAAAGGAATGAGTGGTTTTGGGTGGATTTTTCCTTTAAATACACCACTGGACATATGTTGACCTACTGCAGCTGAACCACAGTGGTGTTTAGGATGACCACACCATCATAACATAACCCCTATGACGGATGAGGAGCAGGCATAAACTAACAGCCATGCACTAGAGACTAGGCTTAGACTAGGGTCACTGCTTGAAATGCTACAGTGTATTACTGTACAGACATACTGTAAATGAATATCTAAACGAGCTGCCCTAGCCCTGTTGTACTTACATCGAGTTATGACCAATGTGCCTTCCAAAAAAAAGTGAGGCACTGAGCAAATTTCAGGTCTGCGGAGCGCAAACTTTAACCTTGTGAAACTTCTGTACATCTTCCAGTGTTTACTGTGAACACTGAGGCTGTACCCACTTCACAGTTTTAACAGTGGTCAAGTAGGCTACTGTGGCTTTTTGATCATAATGTAGGCCGACCAGAGTGGCCTACCATCAAAATCAATTGGGAAAAAGCATCCCATAACATTTTAACACGGAAATAGCTGTTCGTTCAGCCTACAGTAGCAGCCAATGTGTGGTGTTCAATGACCTAAATGTACATTCCATGAGACTTTTGAAAAAAACAGGGCTTGACATTAACCTGTTTATCCACTTGTCCTTCAGACAAGGAAGTGACTGAAAATGTTGCTTTGTTTGATGGAAGAAACCACTTTACAAAATAAAATATACTATTATTCCTATACCATTATTACAGAAAACCTGACAAATGATGCTACCCTCTGCCTGTCTAAAAATACATCATTGCCCCTTTAAGACAAAAAAATCTCTTTACCTGACTCGTTTTTCAAAGATGCACACGTTTGTAATCTCGTAGGAAGCAAGCACTCCCCCATTGCTGACTACAAATGATCTATAACTGGGCTAACAACTCACTAACTTGCAAAGGATATGAACAAAACGTCCACGAGTGGCGACATGCAGCTCTCGCTTTTATCTCAAAACAAGCACATCTACTCACGACCACAGCTGTGAACACAGTTCAGTTCAAAGTAAATGGCACAGCTCCAATATATGGAAATGGTCTATTTGCATATAGACCTACTGCAGCTCTGATTGGTTATGCTGCATCAGTCCGTGTAGAGTATGGGTCATTGGCAACAGAATCCTACCCCGATGCGTTTTGCCTACAACACAATCTACTGCATAGTTTGTTTTGATCCGGTGTGCTGCATTGAAAGTGGCTAATATTCCGTTGATTCGATCAATTCCAACAATTGCCACAGTAAAAGGGAAACATTAATAGGTTTAACTAAAAGGGGAAACTCTAGGAAGTTGAGTGACGTTCAATCTCGTGCTTCTGTGGTTGGCCTGATAAGTCTTCTGCGCTCTGTGCGCAGTCCCGGGGAGATGCCCGGCAGTCTCGGGTTACTTAGAGGGAACATTGGTTATTACTTTTTTTTAAATATGATTTTCATAAAACACTATTTAACATAAATGTCTGAAGTCGTCTATGTAACCATTCATTAATTACATATTGAGAACATTAACAATGCATTGACTCATGAAACTGACAGGCTAAACAGATATACTCTATTGTCTAGTGAAAAAGCAATTTATTTTGTTGCCTGTTATTCCCAATTATCAGCATTATACGACGCCATTCAGGAAACTATGCACGGCTCTCCCTCATAACAAAGTCACAAATTAGATTTTTTTTTTTTTATATACGCACATTAAAACCTTGACTCACAAAGATTATATAAATTAGTCCCATGACGATCATGAATGGCGAAATGGGGAGTAATTGCCATCTAATTCGTCAGAGTAGCGTAGAGAAATCTGCACTTTGCACTTTGAATCCGGCCAATTGGCCCTTTTGTCCTTTAAAAACCACTAGGGTATAAAAAGAAAAAGCTTTTACACACCACCTATTCATCCCTGTGATTTAAAGGAATCAGAGACACTGTTATGAGAGTTCAAGTGCAGTCATCCAAAGTGGGTGGATGAAGCATAGAGTTGGTAGCACTCTTACGCACCGTAGAAGAAGAAATGAATAGGAAATATAAATTAATTAAACATAAAATAAATGCATATAATATTCTGGACATTAACTTCCAAGGTCTACATTTTAGTATTTGAAAACGGAGAGCGATATCTCCTCACTCATCTATCAAATAGTGGGTTGTGTGTGTGTGATGTTGATGGCTTTTATAGTGAAGGTTTGACGGATGCTTTGTAGACCTCAGTGATGGCTGAGAATGCCCCCAGTTCCAGAGAGGAGAGGAATCCATGATTATACACACAGAACCATGATAAGTGAAAAGGAAAGGAGGCCAGAGAGATGGGACGGTGGAAGGGAAGGAATGTGATTGAGGAGTCAATCTACCTCTCATCACTCTCTTCCTTATTCCACCGGGGCAGATACCGTGGAGGGGTCTGATGAATGCCAAGCACTGTGTGCTCATGGGAGAAGGACCGTGGCCTTCAGCGAACAGCAAACTGCTTCGCTGTTTATTGGGCAGCTGCCATATGGGGCATTTATATGTGACGGCAGGGCCAAATATAATCACTTGATGGGATTGTGGGAGAGTATGTTCAGCTGTAAATAAAAACAGACCAAGAAACTAGCTGGCTAGTGAGGTGCTAGTGGCCACCAGTGACGTCACCTGTCTTGAGATCTAAAGGTGACCTAGTCACATGGAATAGCTGTAATGAGCAGGGACATGTGGAGTAGAGTGACCTCAGAGGAGAACAGAGACACATGGGGAGCCCGGGACATTACTACTCACAGGGAATGGTGCGCAGGTACAGGTTGTCCCTGATCACCTGCTGGAGCTTGTGGTCCAACGAACCTTTCTGGAACTGCAGGCTGAGGTAGTGACGCAGGTCTGTATTCAGCACCTTGCCTGTGAAGAGGAGGACAACACATCTGGGTCAGTACAGTACACACACAATGTTCATTTACACTCCCCTCGAACATTCCTAAACAGTCGGGACCTCGAAATGCATTACCACCAGTGTGTAGACGAGAACCACCTATGATCACTTTCAAAAACTCTTCTCAACTGAGAACATTTCATTTACATTATTTAGCAGACGCTCTTATCCAGAGCGACTTACAGCAGCAATTAGGCTCAAGTGCCATGCTCAAGGGCACGTCGACACTATTTTCACCTAGTCTGTTTGGGGATTTGAACTGGCGACCTTTCGGTTACTGACCCAACGCTCTTAACCGCTAGGCTACCTGCTATACCAGTGTGTTGACGAAAACCATCTATCATCTCTTTCAAAACCACTTGTCAACTCTCTGACAGGTGCCCGTAATAGAAAGCATGCCCCCAGCGAGAGTACGTGAAGGAGGACAGTTTTGAAACTTCAAAGATGTGGCTGTGTGACAGCATTGTTGTGCATGGGAGCGAGAGAGACAGAGCAAAGGCCTATAGGCTGCGTTGGTAGAGAAACTGTCATGTCAGACAGATTAAATATTAATTGCCTTGAATCACCAAGTATCCAGATGCATACATGAGTAAGAAAGGAACACAATGGCTGGCACTGTCGCTGCCTCGGAGTTTCTGACTGAGGACAACAGAAGTTCAGGCTGAGTTCGAGGAAGTGTGGGGGCTGTGCAGTCATCCTGAAGGAGGGAATTTCAAGCATTCCCCTCGGAGCAAGAGGAGGAGGGAGCGAGACAAAGAATAGATCGAGAGCCAACATTCCCCTGTTGTCTGAACAGGATCCCTCTCTGAGCAGTTCAGTCTCCAGCTGTTTCGAGGTTGGTTCGCGTGTCCCCTCAGGGTGGAGAGGATGTGTTTTGAGAGGACGCCAGTTAGTGTTGTTAGCGTTGATACCCATTGTTTCTCTCCCTCAGCACACAGGCAGCCGCCACTGACTGCAGGGTACGTGCTTTCGTTTGGTTCACCCCAGATGAACGAAAGCCCAGTAAATGTAACAGGCTGAATAAATCACTGTAGGTACTCCCCAGAAACTCGTATAGTGTAAATTAAAGGAGCACAGAGCAATGCATTTATTTAAAAGCAGGGAAAATATCTGCAAACTGAATCTGGTGAGAATAACATATTTGAAATGTTTAAGCAGCCCAGCCTACGCACGGTTTTAAATATTAATCTTTAATACCATCCATTTCTAGCATCACGCGGTGTGTATGCCTAGAGGAACAGGCCCGACTGACGTTGGCTGGCTGGCGCAGTAGTTTACAGGCAGCGTCGGTGTTATGGTGAGTTTTCCCCACCTTATTCACAAATAAATTGAATCAAAACAAGTCGCAGCTTTTCCTGCACTCTGATTCGTCCCCCATGGTGTTGAAAGGGACTGCCCACTGAGTTGGCAGATTAGCTGCGTTCCATTGGTTGGCTCAGATGAATACTAATACACTATTTTCCCAACTGTCCCCAAGAGGCCCATAGTATAGTATATATAGATTTGATTACTAAAAACATTTAGAGTGCATTTTCTGTGCTTCATTCAGCACCGCCATTCACTGTGAAATGTGAGGATCTACAGAAAGCTGGTAAGAGACTTGCATAATCTTTCATACAGGCCTAGTCAATATCATGTGACAAAAAGTCAATGCCTTAATTGCCTTGTAATGCACTAGGACATTTGTAATACACTGCAACAGGGGAGCGTGTGTCAAACGTAAACAGTTTGAGTATTGAGTATGAATGACACACTACATGACCAAAAGTATGTGGGCACCTGCTCGTCGGACAACTTATTCCAAAATCATGGTCATTAATATGGAGTTGGTCTCCCCTTTGCTGCTATAACAGCCTCCACTCTTCTGGGAAGGCTTTCCACTGGATGTTAGAACATTGCTGCGGGGACTTGCTTCCATTCAGCCACAATAGCATTAGTGAGGTCAGGCACTGATGTTGGGCGAGTAGGTCTGGCTCCCGCTCGGCGTTCCAATTCATTCCAAGATGTTCGTTGGGGTTGAGGTCAGAGCTCTGTGCAGGCCAGTCAAGTTCTTCCACACCGATCATGACAAACCATTTCTGTATGGACCTCGCTTTGTGCACGGGGGCATTGTCATGCTGAAAGAGGAAAGGGTATTTGGGACCACAGAATCGTCTAGAAAGTCTTTGTATGGTGTAGCGTTCCTTTCACTGCAACTAAGGGGCCTAGCCCGAAACATGAAAAACAGCCCCAGACCATTATTCCTGCTCCACCAAACTTTACAGTTGGCACTATGGGAGCGTTCTCCTGGCATCCGCCAAACCCAGATTTGTCCGTTGGACTGCCAGATGGTGAAGTGTGATTCATCACTCCATAGAACTCGTTTCCCCTGCTCTTGAGTCCAATTACGGCAATCTGTACACCACTCCAGCAGACGCTTGGCATTACGCATGGAGCTCCCAACTAACTGTTCTTATGCTGACGTTGCTTCCAGAGGCAGTTTGGAACTCTGTAATGAGTGTTGCAACCGAGGAGAGACGATTTTTACATGCTACGGGCTTCAGCACTCGATGGTCCCGTTCTGTGAGTTTGTGATGCCTACCACTTCGCGACTGAACCGTTGTTGCTCCTAAACGGTTCCACTTCACAATAACAGCACTTGTGGAAAGGTGGCATACTATGACTGTGCCATGTTGAAAGTCACGGAGCTCTTCAGTAAGGCCATTCTACTGCCAATGTTTGTCTATGGAGATTGCATGGTGGTGTGCTTGATTTTATACACCTGTCAGCAACGGCTGTGGCTGAAGTAGCCTAATTCACTAATTTGAAGGGTTGTCCACATACTTTTGTATATATAGTGTATTTTCTTAGTACGAATGGTATTTTACTCAAGTGTAAGCAGTCTAGCTACAATACTGTATGGCTGAGGCAACGAGGGCCAAAATAAACATCTCTTTACAAATTGTGTAAGTCTATAGACATTTTAATATCACAATTAATACGACGAATTTAGGTCGGGGAAACAAAAGCAACCTCCCGTCACGCACTGAACTGGTAAACCTCAGGTTCCAGGTTCCATGTTCCCAGAAATTGATTCTATATATTATGAGCTAGGGAACCCCATTACACACACACAAAACAGAGAGCCCTCCCCGAGGCCAGCACTGTTCCCATGTTAGGTTGTTAGGTGAGATGGGGGTCTCCCCCCCCCCCCACCATGGGAATGTGTCTTGGCTTCATTTCCACACAAACCCCATCCTCACAGGGTGGGTTAAGTTTAGACAATGGATGGCGCTAATTGTTATCACTGAGCACTAGAGCTGAAGAACGCACACTCTACCTTTTGTAGCCTGGCTGTCAGGTAGTGTCAGCCTGCTCAATCATATCTCTGGAGAACGCGCGCACACACATACTGTACAGCCTCGAGACAGCCAGCGCATCACTGGACAGCCAGGCTGCTACGGAACACAATGGGCTCCTTTGTGCGTCGTCGTCTGGGCATTAGAGTAGTGTGTGTACGTGTGGGGGGAGTTGGGGAATCATTAAAAACAGAGGGAGAGAGAGAGAAGAATGATGATGATGCAAATCGCACATGGGATGGGAACCCACCACTACCCTCCCATCCTCACTTCCATTCTCTCTCTCTTTATCTCTCCCTCTTCTCTCTCTTTCCCCCCTAGTCATGGAATCTCATCAGCCCAGCCAAGCCCATTCCACAGGACTCTTCACTCTCAAAACAATCTGTGAGATAACTTCCTGAAAAGCAATCAACCTCCCATCTCCTCTTTCACTTCCCTATCCCTCATTTGTCTTCTTTTCTCACTACACTGGTCCCTGCTTCCTAACATAATCCGTCTACCCGTCTCTCCTCCTCCCTCCTCTACCTCCCCATCTCCCTCTCCTCACCTCCTCCCCTCTCCGCCGCCTCCTCCTCGTCCTCCGCCACCGCCTCCTCCATTCCCTCCCTCCGTCTCGCCGCCTCTCTCCCTCCCTCCCTCCCTCCGTTCGTCTCACCGCCTTTCTCCCTCCCGTCTCGCCACCACCTCCCCGCCTCCTACTCGTCCTCCGCCACCTCCCGTCCTCCGCCACCTCCCCTCCCCCGCCGCATCCTCCCTTCCCTCACGCTCCGTCCGTCTCGCCGCCTCTCACGCTCCGTCCGTCTCGCCGCCTCTCACGCTCCGTCCGTCTCGCCGCCTCTCACGCTCCGTCCGTCTCGCCGCCTCTCACGCTCCGTCCGTCTCGCCGCCTCTCACGCTCCGTCCGTCTCGCCGCCTCTCACGCTCCGTCCGTCTCGCCGCCTCTCACGCTCCGTCCGTCTCGCCGCCTCTCATGCTCCGTCCGTCTCGCCGCCTCTCACGCTCCGTCCGTCTCGCCGCCTCTCACGCTCCGTCCGTCTCGCCGCCTCTCACGCTCCGTCCGTCTCGCCGCCTCTCACGCTCCGTCCGTCTCGCCGCCTCTGTCCCTCCCTCCCTCCCGCCGCCTCTCTCCCTCTCTCCCGCCGCCTCTCTCCCTCCCTCCCTATGTCCGTCTAGCCGCCTCTCTCCCGCCGCCTCTCTCCCTCTCTCCCTCTCTCCCGCCGCCTCTCTCCCTCCCTATGTCCGTCTCGCCGCCTCTCTCCCGCCGCCTCTCTCTCTCTCTCTCTCCCTCCCTCCCTCCCACCGCCTCCCTCCCTCTGTCCGTCCGTCCGTCCGTCGCCGCCTCGCTCCATCCTCTCTCTAAGGGCTTCATGGGCATGGGAAACATATGTTAACATTGCCAAAGCAAGCGAAGTAGATAATAAACAAAAGTGAAAAACAATTACACTCACAGAAGTTCCAAAAGAACAAAGACATTTCAAATGTGGTATTATGTCTATATACAGTTGTCAGAGGGAGAGGCAGTGCTGCCACGAAATAGTCTTTAATGAGGTCATTCCATGTTAGTGGCCCAGCCCAGCTGCTATCTAATTAGCACGTCATTAAGACCCATTGGCATTCCAGGGTCACGGAATGGATGCACACCCTCTCCTCTCTGTGTGACAGACAAGTAGCTTTAACAGGTCTCCTTCCTAAAACCCTATCAATGTCCCCACATCCCCCAGAACAAATGACGCCATACTTTTACTTTTGATACTTAAGTATAATTTAAAACCACACACTGACCTTCACTCAAGTAGTATTTTACTGGGTGACTTTCACTTTTACTTGAGTCATTTTCTATTAAGGTATCTTTACTTTTACTCAAGTATCAAAATTGGGTACTTTTTCCACCTTCGTTACAGGGTACAGTTAAAATCTTAAGCTCCGAGCTCCAACCATGCAGGTCAATGTGAAAGAAGAACAATACACGTAATAACAAAGAGTAGAAATACACTGAACAAAAATATAAACGCATCATGCAACAATTTCAAAGAGTAAGAGTTCATATAAGGAAATCAGTCAATTAAAATATATTCATTCGGTCCTAATCTATGGATTTCACATGACTGGGAATACAGATTTGCATCTGTTGGTCACAGAAGCCTTAAAAAAAAAGTGGATCAGAAAACCAGTCAGTATCTGGTGTGACCACCATTTACCTCATGCAGCACAACACATCTCCTTCACATAGAGTTGATCAGGCTGTTGATTGTGGAATGTTGTCCCACTCCTCTTCAATGGCTGTGTGATGTTGCTGGATATTGGCGGGAACTGGAACACGCTGTCGTACACGTCGATCCAGCGCATCCCAGACATGCTCAACGGGTGACATGTCAGGTGAGTATGCAGGCCATGGGAGAACTGGGACATTTTCAGCTTCCAGGAATTGTGTACAGATCATTGCGACATGGGGCTGCGGATTATCATGCTGAAACATGAGGTGATGGAGGCGGATGAATGGCACAACAGTGGGCCTCAGGATCTCATCACAGTATCTGTGCATTCAAAGTGCCATTGATAAAATGCAAGTGTGTTCATTCCCTGTAGCTTATGCCTGCCCACACCATAACCCCACCACCACGGGGTACTTTACAACGCTGACATCAGCAAACCCCTCGCCATACAAGAGGTCTGCTTTGACATATGTTAAAATCATTGTCATGTGCCAACTACGTAAAAATAACAAATTAAGATATTGCAGCCTGCAGGTAGAAAAATGTCCTGATATAAATAAATATCCTATAAATCATACTGGCTATGCATGGCCTGTCTACAACCAACTTGAAACATTGTATCAACTATTAAATTGGGCCTGGCCTGAAGCTCCTTGCAACATTGTATAAAATATTTTGGGCACTCAGA
Source organism: Salvelinus fontinalis (assembly GCF_029448725.1). Taxonomy (NCBI): domain Eukaryota; kingdom Metazoa; phylum Chordata; class Actinopteri; order Salmoniformes; family Salmonidae; genus Salvelinus; species Salvelinus fontinalis. The sequence goes on along the minus strand of NC_074672.1, from coordinate 15,431,082 downwards.
GTTTCCTACAACAGTGAGCTCGGGCAGACACAGCTGTAGGCTATTTGCACAAGGTATAAGACGTAATCAGGTAGGCCTATTTTATTTCCACTGGATCAGAGAATTAGTTATCGAAAGGGAGAGAGCTGGAAAGATGTTTAAAATACATTGAGGAACTACTGTCATTCTCAATGGATGTAAAAACAGACTTTTTTTTATTGCTGTTTGAGGTGAAGAAAACATTCCTTTGAGAAGCTCCACAGCTCATAAGTGGTGGAAATACTAAATCACATCCCAAAACGGACACATTTATAGGTCTACATTTGCGAGCAAGCGAGGTAGCCTATAGGCCTACTTCTATGCGTAATCAGGTGTGCGTTCTTACTCAACATAGAGAGGAGCGCTCCAAACAAAAGACAAGGACTACATTATTATTATTTTTTAATGGAATGAATTAAACCAAAACTTTTATTTTAACAAGTCAGTTAGGAACATGTTCTTATTTACAATGACGGCCTACCACAGCCAAACCTGGACGACGCTTGGCCAATTGTGTGCCGCCCTATTGGACTCCCAATCACGGCCTGTTGTGATACAGCCTGGAAACGAACCAGGGTCTGTAGTGACGCCCCTAGTACTGAGATGCAGTGCCTTAGACCACTCCGGCACTCGGGAGCCCCTACTTTTACAAGAGTAGCATAGGTTGTGCGGTCTGAAAACGTGTCCACCCTGACAATGAGAACGGTCAAAGACTGGAATAATATATTGAATGCATTAACAGACATTACCATAACCAAACAAACATTTTAGATTAGAAATTATATCAATTAGCTACTGGTGATGTACAGTGCCTTCGGAAAGTATTCAGACCCCTTTCCTTTTTCTAGTGGCAGTGACTGGGAGACTAGTCAGGATCAAGGGAAAGATGAGCAGAGCAAAGTACAGAGAGATCCATGATGAAAACCTGCTCCAGAACGCTCAGGACAAGAGGGGGACAGGGAGATCAGGAAAGCTGACTAGCGGTGGCTATTCAGAAGCCTGACGGTCTGGGGGGGTAGAAGCTCTTGGCCAGTCTTCCAGTTTTTGCCATGATGCGCCTGTACTGTAGTGATGGAAGCGGGGAGTCTGCGAACCCTGATGATCTTCTTGGCCTTCCTGCAACACCTGATGTTGTAGGTGTCCTGGAGGGCAGGCAGTGTGCACCCAGTGGTGCGTTCGACTGAGTGTACCACCGTCTGTAGAGCCTTGCTGTCCGCGGCGGTGGAGTGGGCGTACCGCTCTGTGACGCAGCTCAACAGTATGCTCTAAATGGCGCTCCTAGAATACGGAGGGCCCTCTGGGACAAGCCATATTTCTTCAGCATCCTGAGGTTGAAGAGTCGCTGTCGTGCCTTCTTCACCACAATGTCTGTGTGGTTTGACCACTTCAACATTCGATAGAGACATTACAGGATGGTCGTATACTGTACAACAGAGTCAAATATGAAATAGCACCCCCCCCAATCACCATCCTCTCCTCCCATTAGGTTAGCTGGGCTCCTTTAGAGTTCCAATTAAAGGCTTGCCCTCTCAACGAAAGGGTCACTGTGCCCAGGGCAGAGCGTAGATCGCTGTAGATTCATCTCATGGAGCAGAGCTGGCTCAAGCCAATGACCAAGGTCCTGTGGGAAACACAGATCGAGCATGAACTAGTCCATAGGGAGGGATATTCTACTGAGATGAGCATACTCTACAAAACTGGATCAGATATCCCTCTAGCTAGTTATTTCACAACACGGTCACTGATACAGACCGCCGAGCATACAGTGTGATGGTGCCAACTGGGGAAAATACCGTCATAGACTCATGGCCATGAGTCATACACAGCACAGAGAGAAATGGAGGAAATGGCCTGGCTTCAAGGCGTGCAGTGATGAACCTTGGTCTTTACTTACAGCCAGACTTTAGCTCAGCGTGAAAAAGGCCTCCTTTCTTACAGCACAGGCTTTCAGTGTGTCAGAAATTCTAAAGGGGGTTACTGGCCTCAGATGAACACTGCCGATACTCCTCTTATAGCCGTCTAGATATCAATTCTCTCATTTACTAAATGATCAGTGGACTAGGGAGGCGACCATTTACGTTAAATGTTTATTCATAATGTCTGGCGCTTTTATAATCATTATCACCCTCAGCAATTAAAACCGATGGGATCTCCTCAGTGCTTAGCAGTTAGCATCCACTAACACACTGATGGCTATGGATAACTAGTTTTGTAGCCTGTTACTGTTAGCATCCACTAAAATACTGACCGATTCGGATGACTAGCTAGCTTGTTACTGCGTTCCACCCTGTGTAATACTGAACACTCATGTACTGAAGGCGTCTGACTGGTGTAGAGCTGCTTTCATAGGCTCTCTGCGGTGGATGTGGAGAGCCCCTTGTTAGTCGGTTGCCGTGTAGACAATAAAACTTCTTCGGCGCAGCAAGGTGGATAGATGTGTGGAGGAGTCTTCTTCATGATTTATTACTGGCCCAGAGTCAGTGCTCATTTGGGGATGTGAGTATTGCTTGATGACTAGAGCTCTTTGTCCTCTAATCCACCTGCTTTCACTGGTAGCTTTTTACATTAAACAATGACTGGTCGTATGGAGGAGGAAATACAAACAAGATGATGTTGTTTGTGAGGAGAGTTAAGGTGGAGTTCATGAAAATCCTTTTGTCGGTTTAAATCCCATACGTGGCTTTGAGCGAGACGCCGAGACCCTTAACAAAAGGTTGAAAAAGGTTGTGTGTGATCTCAACATGTTGCTCTACTGTCTGTCTGTGTGGTCTTTTGTGTGTGTGTGTGTGTGTGTGTGTGTGTGTGTGTGTGTGTGTGTGTGTGTGTGTGTGTGTGTGTGTGTGTGTGTGTGTGTGTGTGTGAGACACGTCACAGTCTAATCTGGAGAATGAGGCGCCCCTAGTTCATCAACGAGGCGTGTGCTATCAGGGCTTGTCATATCACAAAAATATATAAATGAACTTACCACAACACATTTCAATAGAAAGTGTTCACAAGATCGTGAAACCATGGAGAGGTAAATACTTGTCTATTTATGAAACAAAATTACACTGATGAAGTCTTTAATCATATCACAACTCATTTCTGGTGCTGCCTACTCCAGACGACTCGTTTTTCAAATCATATGAGCAAAAAATATTTCACTTAATTTGGAACACTAAGCCAGACAAAATAAAATATGCCTGTAAATGAACATGAGTTTGGGTGGCTGAAATTATTAAATATTAACGCATTAATCCGCTCACTAAAAGCTTCACTCATACAAAATTTCTACTTAAACCAGAACTCCAGTAGATAATCTACTGAACTCCAGTAGATAACTAAGAAAGGCTCATCCTTTGTTTCAAAAATTGCCTTTTTGCGTTTATACAGATCACAACTTGTAATTTTCGGGTTAATTGAAAATGAAACCTTGTTTAAAGTATCGCCCTTTCTTAAACAAGCCGTACAACCCTGTGACAACTTCAATTTCATCCTCCTGAAAAGACAGAACAAATATTTCAACAAATATTATGGTTAAAGGGATACTTCGGGATTTTGGAAATGACATATCTAGCTCCTCAGAGTCAAGTGTACTCCTGGATACCATTTTTATGTCTCCGTGTCCAGTATGAAGGAAGTTAGAGGCAGTTTTGTGAGCCAATGCTAACTAGTGTTAGAACAATGACTGGAAGTCTAAGGGTATCTGCTAGTATTCATCTGACTCTGGGGAAGTAGATGAAGGGTCTCATTGCCAAAATCCTGAAGTATCCCTTTAAACTCAAATACACTTGATTGATACACATGTATTGATGAAAAAATATATACATATACAGTTTAAATCGGAAGTTTACATACACTTAGGTTGGAGTCATTAAAACTCGTTTTTCGACCACTCCACAAATTTCTTGTGAACACGCTATAGTTTTGGCAAGTCAGTTAGGACGTCTACTTTGTGCATGACAAGTAATTTTTCCAACAATTGTTTACTGACAAATTATTTCACATATAATTCACTGTGTCACAATTCCAGTGGGTCAGAAGTTTACATACACTAAGTTGACTGTGCCTTTAAACAGCTTGGAAAATTCCAGAAAATGACATCATGGCTTTAGAAGCTTCTGATAGGCTAATTCACATAATTTGAGTCAATTGGAGGTGTACCTGTGGATGTATTTCAAGGCCTACCTTCAAACTCAGTGCCTCTTTGCTTGACATCATGGGAAAATCAAAATAAAATCAGCCAAGACCTCAGAAAACAAATTGTAGACATGTCTGGTTCATCCTTGGGAACAATTTCCAAACGCCTGTAGGTACCACGTTCATCTGTACAAACAATAGTACGCAAGTATTAACACCATGGGACCACGCAGCCATCATACCGCTCAGGAAGAAGACAGTTTCTGTATCCTAGAAATGAACGTACTTTGGTGCGAAAAGTGCAAATCAATCACAGAACAACAGCAAAGGACCTTGTGAAGATGCTGGAGGAAACCGGTACAAAAGTATCTATATCCACAGTAAAACGAGTCTTATATCGACATAACCTGAAAGGCCGCTCAGCAAGGAAGAAGCCACTGCTCCAAAACCACCATAAAAAAGCCAGACTACGGTTTGCAACTGCACATGGGGACAAAGATCGTACTTTTGGGAGAAATGTCCTCTGGTCTGATGAAACAAAAATATAACTATTTGACCATAATGACCATCGTTATGTTTGGAGGAAAACGGGGGAGGCTTGCAAGTCAATGAACACCATCCCAACCGTGAAGCACAGGGGTGGCAGCATCATGTTGTGGAGGTGCTTTGCTGCAGGAGGGACTGGTGCACTTCACAAAATAGATGGCATCATGACGAAGGACAATTATGTGGATATATTAAAGCAACATCTCCAGACATCAGTCAGGAAGTTAAAGCTTGGTCACAAATGTGTCTTCCAAATGGACAATGACCCCAAGCATACTTCCAAAGTTGTGGCAAAATGGCTTCAGGACAACAAAGTCAAGGTATTGGAGTGGCCGTCACAAAGCCCTGACCTCAAACCTGCTCGGCCAAGGAAACCTATTTCATGAAGCTCCTGACGAACAGTTCTTGTGCTGACGTTGCTTCCAGAGGCAGTTTGGAACTCGGTAGTCAGTGTTGCAACCAAGGACAGACAACATTTAATGTTTGCTTAATTCAAAGTTACAACCAATTGCTTGCAGCACTAGCGCAGAAATGGAGGAGGCAAGTGAAAGGGGGAGAAGGTGGCAGTGTTCCCCCTATATTCATGGAGGGGAGAGAAAGAGTGTGGCTCAGAGATGAAGGGGTGGAAAAGACAAGTTCTTCATCTGGATACATGGGCTAAGGTTTCTTTCATTTGCTTCAACAACGGACCTATGACTTAACATGAAAACATCTAAGATAACTAAAGGACACCATATCCCATTTCTCACTATCTCAGGTCCCATTGAACCGGGCGATGGAATCTGAACTCTGCAGGGACAGAACACATGAAGGCCTTGGAAATGCCAAACCAGTCCCCTCTCTTCCACACAGGATTCTCAGGTGTTAGTCTCCCAGCTCGATGTAGGCCTTTTCTGATCTAGCAGGGAAGAGAAGTGCACTGTGCTCTTAGCCTCAACTTCAGCTGTCACTGACAATATGATCACCGATGCAACAGGAGAGGAGAAACATGGAGACTCAAGAACACAGAGAGGTGTACGTGCCACTGTCTCACACAAGGCAGAGGGGACATCCTATTGTCATGATATACATATAAAAACCCAATACAATGCTATAGTATTTCAAATGTAAACGATCTCATCATATGAGACATGTTGTACCTACAGATGAGCACAGTGTGTAAAGAGATACAGGAGCCTTGTTCCACTTACTGCCTCCAGCCCCGAGTAAGAGGCGCGCGTGTGGATACGGTGTGACAGTGTGGAGAACGGGAGCCACAGGAGCTGCCTCGATGTGGGTCTCTTGTTGTGTTGACATCGTACTGCCTGGATGCATGACTCATGCGACTCCCTTAAATGCCAACGCACTACCTGAGCACACGCACATCTTTATTGTTGTGTGAGCACAGAGTCTCCTGTAGTTAGGGTAAGGGCCTGTGCACTTATGTGTTGTGGGAGAGATACAGTGTGTACAGGTTTGGGTGCATGACTGTGCATCTGTGTTTATATGGGGTCATAAAATCGAATTGTATTTGGCACATGCTACGTAGACAACAGGTATAGACTAACAGTGAAACACTTACTGACGGGTTATTTTCCAACAACATAGAGTTCAAGATAAGAGAAAATACAAAGAATGAGTAAAAATAACAGTAGACAATAACATGGCTATATACAAGGAGTACCAGTACCAAGTCGATGTGCAGGGGTACCAGGTCATTGAAGTAGCTATTATTATTATAATATAGTTTTATTTATTTAACTCGGCAAGTCAGTTAAGAACTAATTCTTATTTACAATGACGGCCAAGGAACAGTGGGTTAACTGCCTTGTTCAGGGGCAGAATTACATATTTTTACCTCGTCAGCTCTGGGATTCGATCTAGCAACCTTTCGGTTACTGGCCCAACGCTCTAACCACTAACCAATGGACCTGCCGTCCAATAGCCCCTAAAGCTATGTACTGTACATGCACAATACAGTAGGTAGGGGTAGTGACTAGGCAACAAGATAGATAATAAACAGTAGCAGCAGCATACGTGTGTGGCGTCAGTATGCATGCTTGTGCATGTGTGTGTGTTGGGGTGTCAGTGTAAGAATGTGCGAGTGTGTGGGCAAGAGAGTTAGTGCCAAGAAGGGTCAATGCAGGTAGTCCAGGTAGCCATTTGATTAGCTACCTAGCAGTCTTGTTTAGAAGTCTTATGGCTTGGGGGTAGAAGCTGTTCAGGGTTCTGATGCTTCCACCACTTGCCGTGCAGTAGGATACAGAACAGACTGTGGCTTGGGTGGCTGAAGTCTGATAATTGTTTTGGGCCTTCCTCTCACACCGCCTGGTATAATAAACAGCTGAGTAAGCTGAGAGAAGCTGAGAGAGAGATGAAGAGTGAGGGGAACAAACAAGTGATGTCTGTGTGTGTGTTTGTGTGTGTGATGCATCCGTGAGTGTGTGCACGCAGGTGTCTCTGCGCACGTGTATGTGCACCCATGCTTTTCAATGTCCATAATAACCTCTCCTTCTGCTCCTCTCGGTGATGAGCAGCATTATGTTGGCTGGTCCATCCATCCACACATCACCACATCCACCATCAGGAGATCAGCTCAGGAGCACAGACTGTACGGCCCAAATAGCACCCTATCCCCTATATAGTGCACTACTGGGCCCTGGTCAAAAGCATTGCACTATTATAGGGAATAGAGCGCCATTTGGAAGTCAGACTGACTCGGCATCTACAGGAACCTGAACTGCTCTCTTACATCACAGTCATCCATCATGCCTGGAGCCCCAGCCCAGGGCAGAGAGGGCACACTCCTATCAGAGACATCAGCTAGCTGGGCTTGCAGGGACTGAGAGATGGAGATGGAGTCCTGCATGTCCACCCTGAGTCAGGGTTATGGAGAGAGGGCAGAGGGCTAGGGTCTTGTTGCTTTCCAAGGCCCCTGCTTTAAGAGGAGTGATGGTGGAGGGTGGGGGGGTAGTGGGGCATCGGAGCGCCCGCGGACACTGACATTTAGCTCATGGTTTATCAGTTTCCCTTTGAAGGCACGTACAGTAGGGCTGGGACGATACCAGTATCACAATCGTTGTTGGTATCGTTGCAAGGAAAAACAAAACACAAAGTGGATTTAAATTCTTTATCAAAACAGCTAATGTTGGAAACAAACATTACGTTGTCATCCAGTCATGTTTATTTTCCGAGCTATAGTACACATAACTTTACATACACCAGGACCAACGAGTTTAGTCAGATTTATTGAAAAAATGTTGCCATGGGGAAAAAATTACGCAATACTGGTATCAATACTTCACTCATGCTGCCAAACATACCCTTGTAAAACTGACCATCCTACCAATCCTCGACTTAGGTGATGTCATTTACAAAATAGCCTCCAAAACCCTACTCAATAAATTGGATGCAGTCTATCACAGTGCCATCCGTTTTGTCACCAAAGCCCCATATACTACCCACCACTGCGACCTGTACGCTCTCGTTGGCTGGCCCTCGCTTCACACTCGTCGCCAAACCCACTGGCTCCAGGTCATCTACAAGACCCTGCTAGGTAAAGTCCCCCCTTATCTCAGCTCGCTGGTCACCATAGCAGCACCTACCTGTAGCACGCGCTCCAGCAGGTATATCTCTCTGGTCACCCCCAAAACCAATTCTTCCTTTGGCCGCCTCTCCTTCCAGTTCTCTGCTGCCAATGACTGGAACGAACTACAAAAATCTCTGAAACTGGAAACACTTATCTCCCTCACTAGCTTTAAGCACCAGCTTTCAGAGCAGCTCATAGATTACTGCACCTGTACATAGCCCATCTATAATTTAGCCCAAACAACTACCTCTTTACCTACTGAATTTATTTATTTTGCTCCTTTGCACCCCATTATTTCTATCTCTACTTTGCACCTTCTTCCACTGCAAACCAACCATTCCAGTGTTTTTTTTTTTACTTGCTATATTGTATTTTGTTCGCCTCCATGGCCTATTTATTGCCTTTACATCCCTTATCTCACCTCACTTGCTCATATTGTATATAGACTTATTTTTCACTGTATTATTGACTGTATGTTTGTTTTACTCCATGTGTAACTATGTGTTGTTGTATGTGTCGAACTGCTTTGCTTTATCTTGGCCAGGTCGCAATTGTAAATGAGAACGTGTTCTCAATTTGCCTACCTGGTTAAATAAAGGTGAAATAAAAAATAAAATAAAAAAATCGTACCCAGTCCTAACGTACAGGGTGGCTCAATAAGCGCAGCAGAACGGACAAGACCAGGAGAGGTCAGAGGTCAGGCAGATCAGGTATTCTGAGGAGACAAGTTCACAAAAACACATACGACAAGTTCAGAACTACTTTGCTGTCTGTGTCGGTGCAGTTTGAGCCAGTCTGAAGCGCATCGCTTGGTATTCACAGCAGAACAGATGTTTGATTTTAATCAATTTCACATGACTAGTGACGGACGGACGAGGCAGAAGGAGTAAATCCAAGCAGTGGGGAACGTCGGCGTGTTTGTGATCCTCTTGTGTTTTGTACGATCAGCGCATTCACTCACCCGAGACAGTCGGCTAACACCCAATCTCCAGACACACAGCCTAGTCTGGATTACAATCGCATGATGCTTAGAGGTGACGGACTACAGGCCATCTGTTAGGCCAGGATGAGATGAGGACCAGACAACAGCACCACAAAAACATCCTTCAGACATCCACATACAAGTTGAAAAATCCCTGTCAGGGGTGTCATATCATTTAACAAAAGAAGGGGTCATCTCTCTCGTCACCTGCCCTCGTGGGAAAGCCTACATAGGATAAATGACTAGACAATTAAAACAAGGCATAGCCGAACACCGCAGCTCAATCAGGTGTAAGAACACTGACTATCCAGTAGCAGCCCACTCTGTTGAAGCTAACCATCCTATCTCTTCCCTCAAATACAGAATGGTATCGAGCATGTTACCCTACCAAGGAGAGGCGGTAACATTGAGACCCTACTACTACAGAGGGAGGCCTACTGGATAGCCTATCAAAAAACACTGACCCCTAGTGGGCTGAATATTGACTGATCTCAGGCGCTTTCTATGAACACTTCAACCCAATGAAAATGTTTTGCCTACAGTTTGTAAGAGTACACTGCATATCACGTTTCTCATATTAATGCTCATTATGTATTATTGTCGAACCACAAGGAGATATGTAATGAAATAGTGAAACATAGATGAAAGTCCATTAAATGTAACAATAATGATTGTTGGTTAACATGATGTAATCCGCTATGTTGAATCATGTTGACATCAGATGAGAATAATTGCCTCATGTATTCAACATCTTGACATGCTGTAAATATTAGTTTCATAGTTCCACTTTGTCATCCCTCATTAACTTAATTACTATGACACACCCCTCACTGTGTTCATTGGCTGCACTAATTGCACTATTTGTCTACATAACCTGGTTCAAGCATTTACCATGTCACCCTGAAGAAGGCACTGTGTGCCGAAATGTTGGTTGCGATACCAATTAAATATCTGGGAGCGTAATTCAAGTGCGCAACTTTTTCTCTGTTAGTCAGCACCTCTACGAAACACTTTTGGGTGTGCGTCAACTTATGCCTTTACTGAGCCAGTCTGAAGAGCATCGCTTGGTATCCACAAGAGAACAGGTTTGTGAATCAATCATTTCATGACTAGTGACGGACGGACGAGGCAGAAGGAGTAAATCCAAGCAGTGGGGAACGTCGGCGTGTTTGTGATCCTCTTGTGTTTTGTACGATCAGCGCATTCACTCACCCGAGACAGTCGGCTAACACCCAATCTCTAGACACACAGCCTAGTCTGGATTACAATCGCATGATGCTTAGAGGTGACGGACTACAGGCCATCTGTTAGGCCAGGATGAGATGAGGACCAGGCCAGCACCATACTAAATCACAACTACAGTATATCATCAGTAAACCAGTCTATTTGGAGAAAGGTAGGTTTCCACCTACAGTGCCTGTGCAGTACTGTATGTGATTGGGTGGATGGAACTAAAGCCCATGTTGACTAAGGTCTATGACTCAGTGTGAACGGTCAGGGGACAGAGTCCATCCGGATCAGTATAAACCTTCAACGACACAGTCCGGCGTAGCCCACTCCCCTTGGCTTGGCCGGAGACATTGTTATGAGTATGATGTCATAGCTTGGTGGAGTCGTGGACGCGTCCAGGGTCACGGTCAAGGGACTGATTAGCTCCATGTGTGATCTGATGGCCATGGATTTGAGGAGCTCCGAGTCATCCCCATTCACATGCCAACTCCCACACACATTACGGACTACATAGATTATAGTGTTATGGATATTCCACCCTACCACCCCTCCCAGCTATTGTCGGTCATAGAAACAGTTTGTGTAGGCTACAATCTTTCCCAGAAGGCTTAAATTAGTGCCTGCCTGCTTTACATCTGCCTGCTGACACACACGCATCATTACAAGGGATAGAGGGAGTTCTGTGAACCAGCATTACACTGTGAAACACGAAGCCTGTGTGTGCGTAAGTACAGCCTTGTGTGTGTGTGGGAAAGATTCTGAGAAAGAGCACAGAGAAAGAGTGTGTGCGTGCCTGTCTGCCATGTGTGTATGTGTGGTCCGAGAGATTGGAGAGTCGGTGAGGACGGTAGAGGGAGAAGTGCAGTCCTTTGTGTTCTCCTCAGCTCCTCACCCTGTCCTGAAAGGTTCCTGTGACAGCTGAAAGCAGCAGAAAGATCGGTCATGACAGAACTGGGAGCAGCAGCCTGTGCAGCCTCAAAGCTGCCTCCGCTTCTTCTCGTAACTATTCTTTAATATTAACAGCCCAGGCTAACAGGACAAAAATTAGAGGAGTCAGTGGTCTGGGCTCTGGAGAGAGAGGCTATGCATGAAGAATTACTAGGTGCTCTATAGCAGTTAAAATGCATCTCAGTTGTCCCACAGTATGATTTTTGAATTTTACACATTTGGTTCAATGATCTAATGCAAAAAACAAATGGTGTAATCATTCCTTCTCAAGTCTCTCCTGGCAGGTGAGGAGAATTTATCATGTTTAATTCCAGTAACTTGAATCATTGACTGGAGCACAGAAAACCAGGGTGAAGAATAGGAACCATTTGGATGACAATTATGTATTCAATTAGGTGTGAGGGAACTGTGGGGAAATTCATCCAGCCTCTACAACATAATCCTCTTCTCCTGAAAATATCACCCAAACGGATTAGCACTGGGAGAAAGCTGCAGGAATGCCTGGGCTCAGACCGTCAGAGAGAGGAGAGGAGGTAATGAGAGAGGGAGGAGGGGTATAGAAGGGATCGAGAGGGGGAAAGAGATGGAGGTAGATAGAGACCAATGCTTTTTTTCTCAGGAAGGCTGCGGAAGAGGATAACACACCACCTGTGGAGGCCATTTGTTAAACTAGGAGCCTCTTCACACTTACTAACCACTTCCGTAAAAACACCTTCGGCGACACATATTTCTCAAACGTAAACTTGCGTACTTGCTACACCTCGACAGCTACCTCCAGAGGTAGAGCACAACAATTGCCCGACAGTTGCCCCCCCCTTGAAGCAGGGCAGTGTAAACAGAATTGTCTCGTTGAGCCAACACTCCTACAGTATAAATGGTAATAGCAGCGCAATGTTTTTGAAACAGCTCAAATGTAGACATTTTCCAAATATTTGAGACTTGTTTTACTGTGTTTTTATCTGAAATTGCAGTAACAGACGGTTAACATTTTGAAATTGTCGAAGCAGCTGCACTGAGCCACGTAAAACTATGGAAGCCAACCCCCCCCCCACCACCAAAAACCTACAAATAGGATGTGTTTCTTCATTTGTAACATTGTGTGGTGATTTAGGAGGTAGCACCACAGGTATCAGAGTGGTGGGAGGGGAATTGTTTTCCTGGGGCCCAGAGTGTTTCCTGATCTGGTAGTATGCTAACCTAACCAACCCCGGACCCTAGTTGTAGCGTATGACATAGTAATAAAATCAGCTGTTATAAGGGCTACCATGTGGTTTATTTAAAAAACAATCCTGGAAAAACTCCTGGCCTTAGGAAGGATGAAATCATTAAAACCCTTTACACAGACAGAGACATCACCTGCAAATTGGACAAAAACTAACAAAAAAACTAAACAGGGCTGAGTTCGCTGTATGCAGGGCTGCATCGTGGAGGCCTTTGTATCTAAATGAAAAACACTCATACATTATGTCATCACTATTGTGTTGATTGAGGAATTCCACGCCTTTGGATTAACAATTTGCTTTTACCATATTTACCATATTGATAAAAATGTGGCCTGGTTTGTTGTAATGTTGTTAGGTAGGCTTACTGTACTTTTATATTTGTGTGAGAGGGTTAATCGTTCATTTTTGATAGGATAACGTTACTTGAAGACACACTGTTATAGCAACTCTGTGCTTTTGTTGCATTATTCAAGAGTGTAATGTGTTTGAGAAGAAATGTTTGTGCTTACTGTAGTCTTGCAATTAATAGTCAACTTGAGCTGCGGACCGAGAATGTCGCGTTGCCAGCCACAACGAAAAGTAGCAAGGATGTAATGTGAATTGAAAAGTAGAATTCTCTTTCGCCACTCTGCTCCTCAGACTCTACTTCTAAACTATATAGACAAAAGTATGTGGACACCCCTTCAAATTAGTGGAATTGGCTACTATTTGAGCCACACCCGTTGCTGACAGTTGTATAAAATCGAGCACACAGCCATGCAATCTCCATAGACAAACATTGGCAGTAAAATTGCCATATCGAAGAGCTCAGTGACCTTGACATGGCACCGTCATAGGATGCCACATTTCCAACAAATCAGTTTGTCAGATTTCTGCCGTCCTATAGCTTCCCCGGCCAACTGTAAGTGCTGTTATTGTGAAGTGGAAACGTCTAGGAGCAACAAAGGCTCAGCCGCAAAGTGGTAGGCCACACAAGATCACAGAATGGGAACGCAGAGTGCTGATGCGTGTAGCATGTAAAAATAGTTTCGTCCTTGGTTGCAACACTCACTACCAAGTTCCAAGCTGCCTTTGGACGCAATGTCAGAACGAGAATTGTTTATCAGGAAATTCATGAAATGGGTTTCCATGGCCAAGCAGACACACTCAAGCCTAAGATCACCATGCGAAACGCCAAGCGTCGGCTGGAGTGGTGTAAAGCTCGCCGCCATTGGACTCCGCAGAAGTAGAAACACATTCTCTGGCTTGATGAATCACGCTTCACCATCTGGCAGTCCGAAGGACGAATCTGGGTTTGGCGGATGCCAGGAGAACACTACCTGCCCTAATGCATAGTGCCAACTGTAAAGTTTGGTGGAGGAGGAATAATTGTCTGGGGCGGTTTCTCATGGTTCAGGCCCCTTTGTTCCAGTGAAATCTTAATGCTGCAGCATACAATGACATTCTAATTCTGTGCTTCCAACTTTGTGGCAACAGTTTTGGGGAAGGCCCTTCCCTGTTTCAGCATGACAATGCCCCCGTGCACAAAACTAGATCCATACAGAAATGGTTTGTTGAAATCGGTGTGGAAGAACTTGACTGGCCTGCACAGAGCCCCAACCTCAACCCCATCTAACACCTTCGGGATGAGTTGGAACGCTGTCTATGAGCCAGACGAAATCGCCCGACATCAGTGCCCGACCTCACTAATGCCCTTGTGGCTGAATGGAAGCAAGTCCCTGCAGCAATGTTATAACATCTAGCGGAAAGCCTTCCTAGAAGAGTGGAGGCTGTCACAGCAGCAAAGAGGGGACTAACTCTATAATGCCCATGATTTTGGAATGAGATGCTCGACGAGCAGGTGTCCACATAGTAGGAGTAGGACCTAGAAGTGGAGAGGGAGCAGGAGGGAAAGAGCCTCCCTGTATTACTATTCAGAGTTCAGTAACACATTAAACATAGTCCCATTGAGAATTGTGAAACCTTGATAGAAATGAATAACAAATCATTCAGAGACTGTCAAACGGGGCTAAACATCAGGGAAACCACCTGGGGCCAGCAGTATCATCATCTCCCATGGTAACTAACTGCAATGCAGTGCATGCCCTCTGTCGGGAGGCCAGGTAGGCAGGTGTTTTAGAGTCATTACAGCGGCTGAGACAATCAGTGTGTTCGCGCTTCGCAACCCCCCATTTTAAATTACAATACCAGATGAATACTAATCAACATGCAGGTGGTCGCTCTGATGAGCTGTGCTAGAACAGCCAGCATGTATAATGGCATATGTTTCTGCATCGTTCTACAATATGTTTGCTTGTGGGATGGTGGAGGGCAGCGTGGGTGGAATAGACAAAGTCCCAGAAATCATCTGGAAAGAGAGCTAAGGGTCTATTTACGTTGACAATAATTTTTTTGAGATTCGAGAGAGATATTGATTCGAGAGACATTACTGTAATGTAAACGTGCGTATTTCTCACTAAACACTAACCGCAGAGCAATGTCTTTGAAACTGCTGAAATGTCGGCCGTTTTCATTATATATAAGACTTGTTTTATTGAGTTTTCACCTGAAATTGCAGTAACAGCCGGTTACATTCTGAAACCCTATCTTTAAGGGTGTTTCTTCCCCATTGGCTGCTCTGAGCCACCCTCCAGGCAAGAAGCATGCAACGTGAAGATGATAAACTCACCAGGGGAATTAATGTTTTCAAATGCAATTTTGCATTTAATTCATATAATGACTTCCTGATCAAATTAAGCCTGGTTTGTTCTAAGGTAACTTTAATATGCTGTAACTGTACTTTTAAATTCGTATGAGACGGGTAAGCATTCATGTTTGATATGCTAATGTTACCAGCATAGCTTGCTAGCTGTGTTATTGTCATGCAAGCTACATTTAGTTGATGCGTGTACGAACGAGAAAAACACTAATTGTACCATTATTCAAGAGTGCAATATGGTTTGGTTGCATTATTCAAGAGTGTTACTAATTGTCTTTGAGGAAAAGATGATTCCATTGTTGAATAGTTTCACGCAACAGCAAATCCGCCACTGACCAACAACATGAGGACACCTCAGGGGTGTGTGCTTACTCCCCTCCTGTACTCCCTGTTCACCCATGACTGCGTGCCCGGGCACGACTCAAACACCCATCATCAAGTTTGCTGACGACACGACAATGGTAGGACTGATCACAGACGACGGTGAGGCAGCCAATAAGGAGGAGGTCAGAGACCTGGCAGTGTGGTGCCAGGACAACAACCTCTCCCTTAACTTAAGCAAGACAAATAAGCTGATCATGGACTACAGGAAAGGGAGGGTCGAGCACACCCCCATCTACATCGATGGGGCTGTAGTGGTGCAGGTTCACATTACTATGAAATGAACATGGTCCACACACACACCAACACAGTTGTAGAGAGGGCATGACAGTACCTCTTCCCCCTCAGGAGGCTGAAAATATATGGCATGGGCCCTCAGATCCTCAAAAAGTTCTACAGCTGCACCATCGAGAGCATCTTGACTGGCTGCATCATCGCTTGGTATGGCAACTTCAAGGCACCCGACCGCAATATGCTACAGAAGGTGAGTGAGTACGGCCTAATAAATCACTGGGGCTGAGCTCCCTACTATCCAGGACCAATATACTTGGAAGGCCCCAACAAAATGGCACTGACTCCAGCCACCCAGACCATTCTCTCTGCTACCACAAACAAAATGGCACTGACTCCAGCCACCCAGACCATTCTCTCTGCTACCACAAGGCATGCGGTACCATTGTACCAAGTTTGGAACCAACAGAACCTTGAACAGCTTCTACCCCCAAGCATAACACTGCTAAATTAGACTGCTAAATAGCTAATCAAATGGCTAAACGGGACTACCATTATAGACCCTCTTGCACTGACTATGGCACACACTGGACTCTGCACACACACACACACACACACACACACACACACACACACACACACACACACACACACACACAGAGAGACAAGGTGCCTTCAGAAAGAATTCACACCCGAGACATTCCACATTTTGTTGAGTTACAGCCTGAATTGCTCGCCCACACGACGCTACAAACACTGTCTGCCATCTCTTTGCGATACAGTTGAAACCGGGATTCATCTGTGAAGAGCCCACTTCTCCAGCATGCCAGCGGGCATGGAAGGTGAGCATTTTCCCACGGAAGTCGGTTACGACGCTGAACTGCAGTCCGGTCAAGACCCGGTTTCTGACAGTATGTTCAGAAATTCTTTGGTTGTGCAAACCCTCAGTTTCATCAGCTGTCTGGGAGGCTGGTCACAGGCGATCCCGCAGGTGAAGAAGCCGGATGTGGAGGTCCTGTCCTGGCGTGGTTACATGTGGTCTGCGGTTGACAGGCCGGTTGGATGTGCTGCCAAATTCTCGAAAATGACTTGAGGCGGTTTATGGTAGAACATTTTTTTCTTTTCTTTCTGGCAACAGCTAAGGTGGACATTCCTACAGTCAGCATGCCAATTGTATGCTTCCTCAAAACTTGAGACATCTGTGGCATTGTGTTGTGTTGGCCTTTGATTGTCCCCAGCACAAGGTGCACCTGTGTAATGATCATGCTGTTTAATCAGCTTCTTGATATGCCACACCTGTCAGGTGAATAGATTATCTTGGCAAAGGAGAAATGCTCACTAACAGGGATGTAAACAAATTTGTGCACAACGTTTTAGAGAAATAAGCTTTTTGTGCGTATGGAAAATGTCTGGGATCTTTTATTTCAGCTCATGAAACATGGGACCAACACTTCACATGTTGCATTTATATTTTTGTTCAGCGTAAGGTTTCCAATGCCACAAAGGGCACCTATTATTTTTTTTTTTTAAAGCTGACATTGAATAACCCATTGAGCATAATGAAGTTATTAACTACAATTTGATACAGACGTCCTTCCTAATTCAGTTGCTGGAGAGGAAGGAAACCGCTCAATGATTTCACCATGAGGCCAATGGTGACTTTAAAACAGTTACAGAGTTGAATGGCTGTGATAGGAGAAAACTGAGGATGGATCAACAACATTGTAGTTACTCAACAATACTAAAACCTAATTGCCAGAGTGAAAAGGAGGAAGCCTGTACAGAATACGTGCATCCTGTTAGCAACAAGGCACTAAAGTAATACTGCAGAAAATGTGACAAAGCAATTCACTTTTTGCCCTGAACACAGAGTGTTGTTTGGTGCAAATCCAATACAACACATTACTGAGTACCACTCTCCATATTTTCAAGCATAGTGTCACATGATACAGATATTTACGGTAATTTTGGAGATGAAGAGCAAGAATGTCACAGTCAGCCACAAGAAAATGTAAGGCGAGGATGTAATGTAGATTGAAATGTTTATGTACATATTATGTCAATTGAAATCTCATCTCTAGGAAGGATGGAGAGAGAGAGGACGCCCATAAGCAGTGTCTGCATTAAGCGCTCTACTCTTCTGAGCACTGCGTACCGTCTGTTGAATAAGAGTTTGGGTACTACTGACGTTTGCCCTCTTGTTGCTTCATTCCTTACTCGCTCTCAACAGCTAAATTAAATAGGTTTCGTTGTCCTTTTCTTCCTTCTTGTAATGACATGGCTTGAATAGTATAGGACTAGAATGAGATTCACCGGCTTTCACTTCTCTTCACAAGGATTGAAAGGTTCTGGGTCTGAATAAATAACTGCTATATGCATTCAGAACATCGCGCTCCCTTTCTCTTTCAAAATCCCTGCGAGTTCTTTTGGCTGCTGTATTTAACTTTCAGCAAACAAGAGAAAGCTTGCATCCCTCTTCTAATAGTCTATTAGTTAAATACATAAAGTTTAACAAGAACAAATAGGTCCAACTAGCTATTCTAGTCTAGCTTTGTTTGGTACACCACCAGAGCTAAGGAGAGGCCAGCTGAGAGCAGGTGTGTAATTGCGCAAGAGAACAAGACAGAGGCTAAACGTTTAGAAGCTTATGCATACTAAACCATCATTCATTAGCTAAATATAAAGCTAATACTGCATTGAATATACTACCTGCGCTATGCAAAACAGAGGCTGAAACATTACCTTTCAGGCTAATTCCCCTAATGGCTTATGCGTTTCCGTCACCCGTGATCACTCGCTCGCATCAGATACTCGCTCACATGGAGCCTTTTCTTAATATTGTAATGACATTCTTGAATAATATATATATAGGCCTATTTGGGACTAGAATAAGGCGCAGACACTTCTCTTCACGAGGATTGAATGGGTCGAAATAAATAACTTCTATAGGCCATGCATTCTGGATGGCTGCTGCCAACAAGGCTACTTTGTTGTTGGTCATAAATGTGACAAATAATTCGACATATCTAAGAACAACAGGCATTTTCTAGAAAATAAAACAGATAAAATAGTTATAAATAAATGAGGTGCAACATGAATATGCCACAAATATAACACAGATATACAGTGCCTTCGGAAAGTATTTAGACCTCTTGACTTTTTCCACATTTTGTTACGTTACAGCCTTATTCTAAAATGGATTAAATAGGTTCCCCTCATCAATCTACACACAATACACTATAATGAAAAAGCAAAAACACGTTTTTTTTGCAAATTTATAAAGAATGCATATGTGGCCGATGTGAAATGGCTAGCTAGTTAGCGGTGGTGCGCGCTAATAGTGTTTCAATCGGTGACGTCACTCGCCATGAGACCTAAAAGTAGTTGTTCCCCTTGCCGATGTGTAACGATGCTTCATGAGTGACTGTGGTTGATGTGTGCAGAGGGTCTCTGGTTCGAGCCCAGGTTGGGGCGAGGAGAGGGACGGAAGCTATACTGTTACACATAACTGAAATATCACATTTACATATATTTTCAGACCCTTTACTCAGTACTTTGTTGACGCACCTTTGCAGCGATTAAAGCATTGAGTCTTTTGGGTAGGACGCTACAAGCTTGGCACACATGTAATTGGGGAGATTCTACCATTCTTCTCTGCAGATCCTCTCAAGATCTATTATTCAGCCTACAGTGGCAGCCAATGTGTGATGTTCAATGTAGGCCTACATTCCATGAGACATTAACCTGTTTATACACTTGTCCATCAGACAAGGTGGTGACTGAAAATGTTGTGTTGTTTGAATTAAGAAATCACTTAAATAAAATGCATCATTATTCCCATACCATTATTACAGAGAATCAGACAAATTATGCTACCCTCTGCCTATTGGCTACGTAGCTTATTCAAGCCTGTCTCAAAATACAACACTGCCCCTTTAAGACAAAAGCTCTTTACCTGACTCGCTTTTCAAAGATGTCTAGAAATGTACACGTTTTGTGCTCTTGTGGGAAGTAATCCCTACCCGTTTGCTGACTACAAATGATCTATAACTGGACAAATAACTCACTAACTAGCAAAGGATATGCAGATTTTCTTTTTTACAAATGTGCACACGTCGCAACATTTAGCTCTCGCTTTGATCTCAAAACAAGCACATCTACCCACGACTGCTGATGCTATAAATACAGTCCAGTTCAAAGTGAATATTCTTGCATATAGGCCTACTGCAACTCTGATTGGTTATGGTGCACCGGTCTGTGTAGAGTATGTGCCTGTCAATGCAATAGAGTCCTACTTCGATACGTTCTCCCTACAACAAAATCTCTTGCATAGTTCATTTTGTTTCGGTATGTTACATTGAAAGTGGCTAATATTGTGTTGTTTCGAACATAATTCCCACAGTAAAAGGGAAACGTTGATAGTGTTAACAGGAAAACTCTAGAAAGCTGAGTGAAGTTCAATCTCGTGCGGCAGGCGGGCAGCTTAGAGGGAACATTGCTGAGGAGTATTTGTGTTTGTAATAAAGCTCTTCTGTGGGGAAAAACTCATTCTGATTGGGTGGGCCTATGCCCTCCAAGGCCCACCCATGGCTGCACCCCTGCCCAGTCATGTGAAATCCATAGATTATGGCCTAATGAATTTATTTCAATTAAACGGATTACCTTATGAACTATAAATCAAATCACTATAAATCAAAATCGTTGTTGCATGTTGCGTTTATATTTTTGTTCAGTATATTTTCCTTGTAGAGCTGTTTAATTCATGGGGTGCAAGACAGGTGAAGCTGAATGTAGCTGAACGCTCACAGCCAATCTACTTAATAGGCAACGTGGGAATGCTTAGAAATGAGGCTACTTCCGAGGAATAAACATCTTCGATAACCAATTATACAGTAGCCGCTAGTTGGTGAAGGCCATTAAGAAACAGGCAAATATCTACTGCCGTGATTCCCATTGCTTAGTGTATGCCTACTGTGCTATGTGCTAAAACCAATTATATTATACTACTCTACTGGGTCTGTTGTGATTGAGGTTGTCATCTAGAGTTCTGAATGGAGTCTCATCTCAACTCTTCCTTTCTTCATGGGGGAGTTAACGCACGATCTTTAATGTTTTGGGTTTTATTCACCAGTGTACTGTAAAGCATGAAACACACAGAGAATCTCACTGCCGATAGACTGCCAATAGGTACTTATCACAGTGGGAAGTTGTCCCTTCCCTTGCTAGAACAAAAGCGCTACCTGCTGCGTGCCGACCCAGTAGCGGGGAACATGCCACTGGACTATAATTTCACAGATTGATGAAATTATAGTCCAAACTTGACAGTGCACTGACTCATCCAAACTGTTTTTCCCGCAATTGTATTTTGAAATACGGTGCCTTCAGAAAGTATTCATATCCTTGACTTGTTCCACATTTTGTTGTGTTACAGCCTGAATTCAAAATGGATTCCATAGATTTTCTTCTCACCCATCTACACACAATGGGCCTACCCCATAATGACAAGTAAAAAAATATTCCAGAAATGTTTGCAAATGTATTCAATTAAATAGAGAAATATCTAATTTACACACACTACCGTTCAAAAGTTTGGGGTCACTTAAAAATGTCCTTGTTTTTTTAAAATAAAATCTATTTTTTTGTCCATTAAAATAATATCAAATTGATCAGAAATACAGTGTAGACATTGTTAATGTTGTAAATGACTATTGTTGCTGGAAACGGCAGATTTTTTATGAAATATCCATAGGCGTACAGAGGCCCGTTATCAGCAACCATCACTCCTGTGTTCTAATGGCACGTTGTTTTAGCTAATCCAAGTTTAGCATTTTAAAAGACTAATTGATCATTAGAGAACCCTTTTGCAATTATGTTAGCACAGCTGAAAACTGTTGTCCTGATTTAAAGAATGAAGGCCATTAAAATTGGCCTTCCTTAATCAACTAGTCTATCAGGAGCATCAGTATTTGTGGGTTCGATTACAAGCTCAAAATGGCAAGAAACAAAGAACTTTCAAAGGGGTTTTCTAATGATCAATTAGCATTTTAAAATGATCAACTTGGATTAGCTAACACAACGTTGGAACATTGGAACACAGGAGTGATGGTTGCTGATAATGGGCCTCTGTACGCCTATGTAGATATTCCATTTTTTTATTTTAAATGAAAAAAAGCCGTTTCCAGCTACAATAGTCATTTACAACATTAACAATGTCTACACTGTATTTCTGATCAATTTTATGTTATTTTAATGGACATGAAAAACAAGGAAATGTCTAAGTGACCTCAAACTTTTGAACGGTAGTGTAAGTATTCACACCCCTGATTCAATACATGTTGAATCCCCTTTGGCAGCAATTACAGCTGTGAGTCTTTCTGGGTAAGTCTAAGAGCTTTGCAGATCTGGATTGTACAATATTTGCTTATTAGCCATTTAAAAATTCTTTAAGCTCTGTCAAGTTAGTTGTTGATCATTGCAAGACAGCCATTTCAAGTCTTGCTATTGATTTTCAAACCGATTTAAGTCAAAACTGTAACTAGGCCACTCATGAACATTCAATGTTTTCTTGGTAAGCAACTACCGTGTATATATGGACTTGTGTTTTAGGTTATTGTCCTGCCTTCCTCTACGATTTTGCCTATACTTAGCTTTATTCCGTTTATTTCTATCCAAAAAACTCCTTAGTCCGTGCCAATGAAAAGCATACCCATAACATTTGACCCAAACATAACACTTTGTATTCAGGACATAAAGTACATTTCTTTGCAAAAATAAATAAAATAAAAAGTTTTTTATTATGTATTCTCACTGTCATTTAGGTTAGTATTGTAGAGTTAGTATCGCTGCTCTGGCACCCCAATGGTGGAACAAACTCCCTCACGACGCCAGGTCAGCGGAGTCAATCACCACCTTCCGGAGACACCTGAAACCCCACCCCTTTAAGGAATACCTAGGATAGGATAAAGTAATCCTTCTAACCCCCCCCTTAAAAGAGTTAGATGCACTATTGTAAAGTGGTTGTTCCACTGGATATCATAAGGTGAATGCACCAATTTGTAAGTCGCTCTGGATAAGAGCGTCTGCTAAATGACTTAAATGTAATGTAAAATGTAGAGTAACTACAATTTCTTTGATCCATCCTCAGTTTTCTCATATCACAGCCATTCAACGCTAACGGTCACCATTGGCCTCATGATGAAATCCCTGATTAGTTTCCTTCCTCTCTGGCAACTGAGTTAGGAAGGACACCTGTATCCTTGTAGTGACGGTGTACTTATATACCATCCAAAGTGTAATTAATAACTCCCCCATGCTCAAAGGGATATTCAATGTCTGCTTTTTTCATTTTTACCCATCTACAGTACCAATAGGTGCCCTTGCTTGCGAGGCATTGAAAAACCTCCCTGGACTTTGTGGTTGAATCTGTGTTTGAAATTCACTGCTCGACTGAGGAACCTTTCAAATAATTGCATGCATCAAAAAACATGTTAAACACTAGAATTTAACACAGAGTGAGTCCATGCAACTTATTATCTGAGTTGTTAAGCACATTTTTTAAAGAAGCTATTGATCCTCAGCACCAACAGCACCAATTGGCTCTGTTTTCCTTCATGCACTGTGCTCTCCCCAACGCCAAATAGTCAACACTTTGAATTATGAATTCAATGGATTGTGGTCAGCAATTCCATAGGAGGTGATTGCATATATAGGCCTACTGCTACAATAATATTTAAAATACTTTTCTTTTTTTCTTTTTTTATCAGCAAGTAGCCTACAATTACAGGTGAATAATTTCAGTAAGTCAATGAACAAGTGTTCCTCTCTAAGTGTGTGTGTGTGTGTGTGTGTGTGTGTGTGTGTGTGTGTGTGTGTGTGTGTGTATAGAGAAGATGTGCATTGCTTTCAATTGTCGTTTTGTCACAGTCCCTTCTAACATTTCCTATGCAGCTGGTGAGCATTGGAGAGGAAAACAGGCAAAAAGCTGGCCTATACATGTTCCAGAGAGGGAATGGGGTCATGGCTACTATGCGAGTGAAGACCAAAACAATCCACTAGGCTATAACATGCTAGCAAAATGTTCTGATCAGTCCTGCTAACAGATGAGCCTACTGTAATCATCAGGCACACTCTCCTCAATTTAGCCAACACGTTTCAGTGAAAACAAAAATCAGACATTGGTTGATTTATCGAGACGAGTCCCCACGCTTGTCTCAAGGCAACGTGAAGGCACTGTACCAATAAAAACGGTGCTGAAATGATCATCTAGTTAACCACACGGCAAATGCTTTACATGTATTATAATGGTTGGATGACTTTGGGAGTTTCACATAACCACGGCCCTATGAACTAAGCCACTAAGGGCTGACCCAATATCAATCAGGGATAGAGCCCCGGAAGCCGGGTCCTGGTGACGTCCCTGTTCTCTTTCTCCCCTCTACCTCGTCTCCCCTCTACCTCGTCTCCCCTCTACCTCGTCTCCCCTCTACCTCGTCTCCCCTCTACCTCGTCTCCCCTCTACCTCGTCTCCCCTCTACCTCGTCTCCCCTCTACCTCGTCTCCCCTCTACCTCGTCTCCCCTCTTTCTCCCCTCTACCTCGTCTCCCCTCTTTCTCCCCTCTACCTCTTTCTCCCCTCTTTCTCCCCTCTACCTCTTTCTCCCCTCTACCTCTTTCTCCCCTCTACCTCTGTCTCCCCTCTACCTCTGTCTCCCCTCTACCTCTGTCTCCCCTCTACCTCTGTCTCCCCTCTACCTCTGTCTCCCCTCTACCTCTGTCTCCCCTCTACCTCGTCTCCCCTCTACCTCGTCTCTCCTCTACCTCGTCTCCCCTCTACCTCGTCTCCCCTCTACCTCGTCTCCCCTCTACCTCGTCTCCCCTCTACCTCGTCTCCCCTCTACCTCTGTCTCCCCTCTACCTCTTTCTCCCCTCTACCTCTTTCTCCCCTCTACCTCTTTCTCCCCTCTACCTCTTTCTCCCCTCTACCTCTTTCTCCCCTCTACCTCGTCTCCCCTCTTTCTCGTCTCCCCTCTTTCTCCCCTCTACCTCGTCTCCCCTCTTTCTCCCCTCTACCTCGTCTCCCCTCTTTCTCGTCTCCCCTCTTTCTCCCCTCTTTCTCCCCTCTACCTCGTCTCCCCTCTACCTCGTCTCCCCTCTGTCTCCCCTCTACCTCCCCTCTACCTCCCCTCTACCTCCCCTCTACCTCGTCTCCCCTCTTTCTCCCCTCTACCTCGTCTCCCCTCTTTCTCCCCTCTACCTCGTCTCCCCTCTTTCTCCCCTCTACCTCTTTCTCCCCTCTTTCTCCCCTCTACCTCGTCCCCTCTACCTCGTCTCCCCTCTACCTCGTCTCCCCTCTGTCTCCCCTCTTTCTCCCCTCTACCTCGTCTCCCCTCTTTCTCCCCTCTACCTCGTCTCCCCTCTTTCTCCCCTCTACCTCGTCTCCCCTCTTTCTCCCCTCTACCTCTTTCTCCCCTCTACCTCGTCTCCCCTCTACCTCGTCTCCCCTCTACCTCGTCTCCCCTCTACCTCGTCTCCCCTCTACCTCGTCTCCCCTCTTTCTCCCCTCTACCTCGTCTCCCCTCTTTCTCCCCTCTACCTCGTCTCCCCTCTACCTCGTCTCCCCTCTACCTCGTCTCCCCTCTGTCTCCCCTCTACCTCGTCTCCCCTCTACCTCGTCTCCCCTCTGTCTCCCCTCTGTCTCCCCTCTACCTCGTCTCCCCTCTGTCTCCCCTCTACCTCGTCTCCCCTCTGTCTCCCCTCTACCTCGTCTCCCCTCTTTCTCCCCTCTACCTCGTCTCCCCTCTTTCTCCCCTCTACCTCGTCTCCCCTCTTTCTCCCCTCTACCTCTGTCTCCCCTCTACCTCGTCTCCCCTCTACCTCGTCTCCCCTCTACCTCGTCTCCCCTCTACCTCGTCTCCCCTCTACCTCGTCTCCCCTCTACCTCGTCTCCCCTCTACCTCGTCTCCCCTCTACCTCGTCTCCCCTCTACCTCGTCTCCCCTCTACCTCGTCTCCCCTCTTTCTCCCCTCTTTCTCCCCTCTTTCTCCCCTCTTTCTCCCCTCTACCTCGTCTCCCCTCTTTCTCCCCTCTACCTCGTCTCCCCTCTTTCTCCCCTCTACCTCGTCTCCCCTCTTTCTCCCCTCTACCTCGTCTCCCCTCTTTCTCCCCTCTACCTCGTCTCCCCTCTTTCTCCCCTCTACCTCGTCTCCCCTCTACCTCGTCTCCCCTCTACCTCGTCTCCCCTCTACCTCGTCTCCCCTCTGTCTCGTCTCCCCTCTACCTCGTCTCCCCTCTGTCTCGTCTCCCCTCTTTCTCCCCTCTTTCTCCCCTCTTTCTCCCCTCTTTCTCCCCTCTTTCTCCCCTCTTTCTCCCCTCTTTCTCCCCTCTACCTCGTCTCCCCTCTTTCTCCCCTCTACCTCGTCTCCCCTCTTTCTCCCCTCTACCTCGTCTCCCCTCTTTCTCCCCTCTACCTCGTCTCCCCTCTACCTCGTCTCCCCTCTACCTCGTCTCCCCTCTACCTCGTCTCCCCTCTTTCTCCCCTCTTTCTCCCCTCTTTCTCCCCTCTTTCTCCCCTCTACCTCGTCTCCCCTCTTTCTCCCCTCTACCTCGTCTCCCCTCTTTCTCCCCTCTACCTCGTCTCCCCTCTTTCTCCCCTCTACCTCGTCTCCCCTCTTTCTCCCCTCTGTCTCGTCTCCCCTCTACCTCGTCTCCCCTCTGTCTCGTCTCCCCTCTGTCTCGTCTCCCCTCTGTCTCGTCTCCCCTCTGTCTCGTCTCCCCTCTGTCTCGTCTCCCCTCTGTCTCGTCTCCCCTCTGTCTCCCCTCTGTCTCCCCTCTGTCTCCCCTCTGTCTCCCCTCTGTCTCCCCTCTGTCTCCCCTCTGTCTCCCCTCTGTCTCCCCTCTGTCTCCCCTCTGTCTCCCCTCTGTCTCCCCTCTGTCTCCCCTCTGTCTCCCCTCTGTCTCCCCTCTGTCTCCCCTCTGTCTCCCCTCTACCTCGTCTCCCCTCTGTCTCCCCTCTTTCTCCCCTCTTTCTCCCCTCTTTCTCCCCTCTTTCTCCCCTCTTTCTCCCCTCTACCTCGTCTCCCCTCTTTCTCCCCTCTACCTCGTCTCCCCTCTACCTCTTTCTCCCCTCTACCTCTGTCTCCCCTCTACCTCTGTCTCCCCTCTACCTCGTCTCCCCTCTACCTCGTCTCCCCTCTACCTCGTCTCCCCTCTACCTCGTCTCCCCTCTACCTCGTCTCCCCTCTACCTCGTCTCCCCTCTACCTCGTCTCCCCTCTACCTCGTCTCCCCTCTACCTCGTCTCCCCTCTACCTCGTCTCCCCTCTACCTCGTCTCCCCTCTGTCTCCCCTCTACCTCGTCTCCCCTCTTTCTCCCCTCTTTCTCCCCTCTACCTCGTCTCCCCTCTTTCTCCTCTACTGGCACCCCGATGCACGTGTGGGATATTATGGGCTATAATAAAAGGGCAGTGCTCTCATTAATAACCACCCACCCCCAAACCATACCTCCCTCTGCTACCTACTGTACCCCACTGCTATTAATAAACGGCGAGGAGGTAGGTGGGGCTAGAGGGATGATGAGTGAATGCTGGCGCCTCATACTGCTCAGAGAGAAACATCCTCACTCACATAGAAGAGGATGACTGGAGAGGCCTGACAGCACTCAAACGCCAATATGCAGTACACTCTCATACACACATGGCAAATACACACACACAGACATACCACCAACACACACAAACAGCCAAAACACACACACTCACGGAGATGCTCACAAGCCCAGATGCCTGGCTCAAACCTCGTCACAACCAAACTCACACCTTCTGTCACAGAGAAACAAGGATACAGTACAAGATGCCTCATTTACCATCCTACCTAGACAGTTAGCAACACTGCTGTTAGAGTTTACAGGTAGGACTATAGGACAGCACATACTAGAGGGGCAGCAGATACTATTGAAGCTTGATTTTCCTGTCATACATTTTGTAATAGTCCATCAATCCTGAACTTTAGCTCATCTTTATTGGCTGTGTCATACAATCTATATTAAGCCACACCTGTCTCGTAATAGAGCGGACAATTGGGACAGAGGCTAGTTTCATTTTATGGCGATCAGATAAAGCCGAGCAGACAGGACCGTCTGCTCTCTCCTTCCACTGATAAAGGGGAGAGGAGAAGGAAGAGAAAATGGCTGCTTTAAGAGACCGAAAGGAGCAATGTCCATCTGATCCTACAGTCACAAACACCGGGGCTGTGGGCAAACAGACATAGCAATCAGACTATGATGGATGCCAGTCATATCGGTCCTCCTTCACTGCCCATGGCAAAATCATCCCGAGTAGACTAGAGAGTGTGAGGTAGGATTTATGATTCAGGGAAATTGTTTACGAGGAATGATAAAAATGTATTCAAGGTTCCAGAGCAGGAGGAAGGAGGAACAAACAAGAAACCCACAATAATTGAATTCCCGAGTTTAAATGTTGGAGGAGCAATGGCACATATTGGATGCTACTAGCTGTAGGGTCCCTTTGAATGAGAACGATAACAAGGATGAAAAAAAGAAATGACAGACAGACAGACATAGGGGAGACCAGGAGGAGAGGAAGGCTTCAAAAGATTTACATCATAGCGTCTTCAGTGTGCCATGATATCACAGTGTGTCAATCAGATCGAGCCACAGAACACTGCATATTCAAATCACCATCCAGCTGCCTGCCTGCCTGCCTGCACTAGATGCGTTTGGCTAGGCTCTCTCGGCATCCCATCCGCCTACGTACACGGTATAAATATTAGATGCGGCACACAGTGTCAAGAAGTTCACTCACGCTGCAAACTGAGACTTGCGATGGCACAGAGAAAGAGAGCGAAAAAGACTGTGAGAAAGAGAGAAAGCACAAAGAGAGAGAGAGAGAGAGAGCGAGAGGGAGCACAGAGAGGAGAAAAGAGAGAGCGGGAGAGAAAGTGAGAGTGGAACAGTAGGATCGGCGTAAGAAGCTCACGTGGTTCAAGTTAAATAAGACGACTATCTAGTAGCGTAACTGACATACGATCCACTACTTCCAACCTCTGCCTGAAGAGAATTTAACCCCACCAGGAGAATGAGTCAAGTGAACATTATATTTTCATCCTAATGCGCTCTCAGTATTGTTTTTTTGTTTTGAGCAGGCTCCGCTGGGGCTTCTCTCAGCTGTGGGAGGGGAAGATAAGACGATGACGTAGCAGGAGTGATGGAGACAGAAAGAAAAAATAATAATTTGAGAGTGTGAGTCAGGGGTAGAGGTAGAGAGAGACAGGTAATCACAGCAGTGCAGGGCATCAAGCTTCCTGTAGCCCTCTGGGCAGGAAGTGTGTCTGTGTGGTGAATCTACAGGTTGCTTAACCAGGGAGTGGTGTTCGTACAAATGTCATCAAGCACTCTTCATATTTTTGAGACGTGCTGATTAGGCGGTATACCGTATACACTGTATACCGGGGTATTGGTAAAAATCCAATACCGTCAAAACTATTTGAAGATATTCAATACATTTGAATATTTGTAGTTACTTTTTAATTTAATACCTGCAGTCAACTTGTGCAATACATTAGGAAATGAAGCAGATTGCGTTCTTCATTACACCCGTCACATTTTACATTATGAAGCTTACCGTAGTTTCCCAGAACAGTTGAGCCAGTCACGTGTTTGTTTGTAAATAGCACAACAGGAGACGGCGGGAGCTGGTGAGTCCATAGAGTTCTATATCTATTGGCGAGTCTCTGTTGTGCAGAGCACATGAGGTGATAGTTACACGTATGCAACTCACTACTAAATGTTTGCCATCAAATACATTACATGACCAAAAGTATTTGGACACCTGCTTGTCAAACATCTAATTCCAAAACCATTGGCATTAATATAGAGTTGGTCCCCCTTTTCTGCTATAACAGCCTCCACTCTTCAGGGAAGGCTTTCCACTGGATGTTAGAACATTGCTGCGGGGCCTTGCTTCCATTCAGCCACAAGAGCATTAGTGAGGTCGGGCACTGATGTTGGGCGATAAGGCCTGGCTCGCAGTCAGCGTTCCAATTCATCCCAAAGGTGTTCGATCGGGTTGAGGTCAGGGCTCTGTGGAGGCCAGTCAAGTTCTTCCACACCGATCTCGAAACAACCATTTCTGCATGGACCTTGCTTCGTGCAAAGGGGCATTGTCATGCTGAAACAGGAAAGGGTCTTCCCAAACTGTTGCTACAAAGTTGGAAGCACAGAATCATCTAGAATGTCATTGTATGCTGTATCATTAAGATCTCCCTTCACTGGAACTAAGGGGTCTAGCCCAAACCATGAAAAACAGCCCCAGACCATTATTCATCCTACACTAAACTTTACAGTTGGCACTATAATTTCGGGCAGGTAGTGTTACCATGGCATGCGCCAAACCCTGATTTGTCCGTCGGACTGCCAGATGGTCAAACCAACGGGACATTTAAAACTGTAATATCTTATGCTTCACGGAGACGTGGCAGAACGACGACACTATCAACATACAGCTGTCTGGTTATATGCTGTACCGGCAGGATAGAACAGCGGCGTCTGGTATGACAAGGGGCAGCGGACTATGTATTTTTGTAAATAACAGCTGGTGCACGATATCTAAGGAAGTCTCGAGCTATTGCTCACCTGAGGTAGAGTATCTCATGATAAGCTGTAGACCCCACCATCTACCGAGAGAGTTTACCTGTATGGATTCCCTTTTCCAAGCTATACTGAGGGTGCTCTGGCAAACAAACAGCAGAGACCTGAGGACACCATCCAAACTGAATTTGAGTGAGTAATGTTTGGTCTGATGCTATTTTGAAAGCCAAGAAGAAAAATAAAAGTACATTACAATGATATATTTTACTTTATGGGGACTGAACGCTAAGTTAAGGCTGCCAAGCTTGCTAGGACAGACCAGATACAACATCAATTAGCACGGAGGTGTGAAGAGAGAGGTGTCGAAGCCTTTGAGCCCAACAAATGGCAGAGTCTCTCACAGCCTACCCCACCCAAATCCAGAGGACTTTGAAGCCCCCTCCCCCTGTTCAGAGACGATCCACTTGCATTTTCTACAAGAAATCTGCATCCAGAAATAAAAGCTTCTCCCAAGTGGGTGGGACACCTACTCCCATTGCCTGCTGTACTGCTGCTTCGATTCCACCTGGCGTTCTGTTCACCGTCTGCCCTGGCCTGCCTCCCCCTGTCTGGTACAGGTACCCCCGCCACACTCCCCCTTCTCTCCCGAGCTTTCGCTCGCCTCCAACACACACGCACTGTTGGGGCGAGTGACTCTGATCTTACAATGGCTAGCCCCAAGTCATTATCAATACATTTCCTTTCTTCTGCATTTTGCCTCATGACTCCTGCATCCTTTGTTGACTATGAACTTGCTTGTTTACCCAACCGTGGGACAGACTGTTTGTTCCCACACTCGGAACTCTAACTCTCTATTGGCTACACAGACTTTTGGCCTCCCATCCTATTCTAACCGCCTATAGCCGGCTTTGTATTCATGTTACCTGATGAAGTTGCTGTACAATATGATCTTGTTGCCATCTAATGCACATTCAGATGTCATAAATCAGCACTGCAGAGCTCTCCCTGTCCTCTGCCGTGCCTTGATTGTATTACTGTTGATGATATCTGGAAATGTGCATGTACAACCTGGCCCATCTACTGTTGCTAGCCCCAATTCTGACTCATCCTCTGATATCTGCTTCACTGATTTCTGCTGTTGTAAAAGCCTGGGTTTTCTGCCCGTTAACACTAGAAACGTATTACCTAAAATGGATTGACTGAAAGTGTGGTTTCACCACTCCAATCCAGATGTGTTGGTCATTACTGAGACGTGGTTAAGGAAGAGTGTTTTGAATACTGATGTTAACCTTTCTGGTTATAACCTTTTTCGGCAAGACAGATCTTCCAAAGGTGGGGGAATGGCAATCTTTACCAAGGATCACCTTCAGTGCTCGGTTGTCTCCACCAAGTCTGTCCCCAAACAATTTGATTTGCTGGTTTTAAGCATTAAACTTTCAAATAGCTCTTTGTTGACTGTTGCTGGGTGTTATCGTCCTCCATCAGCACCGGCCTGTACCCTACCTGCCCTAAGCTCTCTCCTGGCCCCTTACACCAAGTCTGAAATTGTCCTGTTAGGTGACCTAAACTGGGACATGCTTAAACCACCTGACCAAGTCCTAAAGCAATGGGACTCCCTAAATCTTTCTCAGATAATTACCAATCCAAAAAGGTATGACTCCAAACACCCAGAAAAGACTACTCTCCTCGATGTTATCCTCACAAATAATCCTGATAGGTATCAGTCTGGTGTTTTCTGTAATGACCTTAGTGATCACTGTTTTACAGCCTGTGTTCGTAACGGCTGCTCAGTGAAACGACCTGTTCTGATTTGTCATAGACGCTTGCTAAAAAAACACGCCCCATGAAGAAAATGAGAATTAAAAACAGGTTCAGCTCCTGGTTCGGCCGAGATCTTGCAGAGTTACACTACCGCAAGAATTACATTTGGCGAAAGGCTCGGCACACGCATAATCAGGCTGACTGGCTCTCGTAAACTTAGTTACTTTAAGGAGCAGTTCTCTCTCTGTGGGTCTAACCCCAAGAAGTTCTGGAAAACGGTTAAAAGACCTGGTGAATAAACCCTTCTCTTCATAGCTGCCCATGTCCCTTAATGTGGATGATGTGGTTGTTACTGACAAGAAGCACATGGCTGAGTTCTTTAAATCACCACTTCATTAAGTCAGGATTCCCATTTGACTCAGCCATGCCTCCTTGCCCATCCAACATTTCCTCATCTCCCATCCCTTCCAATGCGACTAGCCCCAATGCTCCTCCCTCTTTTTCCCCTGTCCCACTACAAAGTTTCTCCCTGCAGGCAATCACTGAGTCCGAGGTGTTAATGGAGCTCCTTAAACTTGACCCCCCAAAAAACATCTGGGTCAGATGGTTTAGACCCTTTCTTCTTTAAGGTCGCTGCCCCTATCATCGCCTATCTCTGACATTTTTATGCTCGCTCTCCTCTCCGGGGAGGTTCCCATTGCTTGCAAGGCAGCCACGGTTCTTCCTTTATTTAAAGGGGGAGATCATGCTGATCTAAACGTTTATAGGCCTATTTCTATTTTGCCCTGTTTATCAAGTGTTGGAAAAACTTGTTAATAATCGACTGACTGGCTTTCTTGATGTCTATAGTATTCTCTCGGGTAGCCAATCTGGTTTCTGCTCAGGTTATGGATGTGTCACTGCAACCTTAAAGGTCCCCAATGATGTCACCATTGCCCTTGATTCTAAGCAATGTTGTTTTGCTTTATTGTTTTACTTGGCCAAAGCTTTTGATACGGTAGACCATTCCATTCTTGTAGGCCGGCTAAGGAGCATTGGTGTCTCTGAGGGGTCTTTGGCCTGGTTTGATAACTACCACTTTCAAAGAGTGCAGTGTATAAAGTCAGAACATCTGCTGTCTCAGACACTGACTGTCACCAAGGGAGAACCCAGAGGCTCGATCCTAGGCCCCACGCTCTTCTCAATTTACATCTACAACATAGCTCAGACAGTAGGAAGCTCTCTCATCCATCTATATGCAAATGATAGTCATACTCAGCTGGCCCCTCCCCAGATTGTGTTAAACGCTCTACAACAAAGTGTCCAGCAAGCTTTCTCTGCCCTTAACCTTGGTTCAGAACACCTCCAAAACAAAGGTCATGTGGTTTGGTAAGAAGAATGCCCCTCTCCCCACAGGTGTTATTACTACCTCTGAGGGTTTAGAGCTTGAGGTAGTCACCTCATACAAGTATTTGGGAGTATGGCTAGACGGTACACTGTCCTTCTCTCAGCACATATCAAAGCTGCAGGCTATAGTTAAATCTCAACTTGGTATCTTCTATCATCATCGCTCCTCTTTCACCCCAGCTGCCAAACTAACCCTGATTCAGATGACCATCCTACCCATGCTAGATTACAGAGATGCAATTTATAGATCGGCAGGTAAGGGTGCTCTTGAGCGGCTAGATGTTCTTTACCATTCGGCCATCAGATTTGCCACCAATGCTCCTTATAGGACACATCACTGCACTCTATACTCCTCTGTAAACTGGTCATCTCTGTATACCCGTCGCAAGACCCACTGGTTGATGTTTATTTATAAAACCCTCTTAGGCCTCACTCCCCCCTATCTGAGATATCAACTGCAGTCCTCATCCTCCACATACAACACCCATTTTGCCAGTCACATTCTGTTAAAGGTCCCCAAAGCACACACATCCCTGGGTTGCTCCTCTTTTCAGTTTGCTGCAGCTAGCGACTGGAACGAGCTGCAACAAACACTCAACCTGGACAGTTTTATCTCAATCTCTTCATTCAAAGACTCAATCATGGCCACTCTTACTGACAGTTGTGGCTGCTTTGTGTGATGTATTCTTGTCTCTACCTTCTTGCCCTTTGTGCTGTTGTCTGTGCCCAATAATGTTTGTATCATGTTTTGTGCTGCTACCATGTTGTGTTGCTACCATGTTGTTGTCATGTGTTGCTACCATGCTACTGTACCATGCTGTGTTGTTGTCTTATGTCTCTCTTTATGTAGTGTAGTCTCTCGTTGAGATATGTGTTTTGTCCTACATTTTTATTTTTAATCCCAACCCCTGTCCCCGCAGGAGGTCTTTTGCCTTTTGGGAGGCTGTCATTGTAAATCAGAATTTGTTCTTAATTGACTTGCCTAGTTAAATAAAGGTTAAACTTCTTCTTTTTGAAAATAATAAACGTGGCAGGTTACAATAATTAGTTTATCAGGAAAAGGGTTAGGGTTAGCTAACACACAAAAACATACATCTGACAGAAGCTGGATTCCATCTAGACATGAACCCGTTCCTCTCTGTGTAAACATGCTGCTCTTCCTTCAGAAAAGAATGCATCACAATTTTGTTCATTAGCACAATTTCTCTCGTTCCCTTTCATTTCTAAATGTTCACACTCACCGAAAATGACATTCGGTAGCTACACTTGTATAACTTTATTAGCTGGATTTGCCCGTCTTTGCAATTAGTTTGTTACTTTTCGCTCATTAGCATTTAGCAACATGTGACTTCACTATTTGTTTGTGCAAATTTTGTTAGCATTCTGATTTTTAGGGCCCACTGCTATGCCGGTACTACCGTAAATCCCGGGATAAGAGAAGGATGGTATGACAATATGAAAATCTGGGTAGCGCCCAACCCTAGTGCTGATCGTCAGTCATGTACAGTATGGTTTTACTATTTTTGACAGCATGATTGATTCTGGTGCCTAAACCACCACCGGGAGGACTGTAGCCTACAGTTCTTTAAGCCAGCCAGGACAGGGAGAAGAGAAGACGAGAGATGTTCTGCATCATGTCCTTGAAACCTGACAGCACCACAGTGCTCCTCAGCGGTCCGATTTAGAGTGCAACAGGTATGTGATGAGGCCTCTGTAGGGTAGCCCCAGATGCTGGCTGGCATGCTGCTGGCACAGACAACCCTCTGCTACCTCCGCTTCTATCCCTCCACTCGCTCTCCTCTCTGCCCTCCCTCCCTCTCCAGGCTAGAGGCTCACGTCAGGTCTCTGGGACCTGCCCGCCTTATCAGGCAAGCAGCAGAGTGACAGCCAGTAGCAGGGCAGTGGTCTGACAGGGCCTGGACAGGTCACAACAGAACAGACCCACTCTCAGACAGAAGAGATATCACATTCTCCCACCACTTACAGGAAGGAACTGCTGCTTCAGTGGGGTGTGTGTGAGTGTGTGTTTTGTTTAACTATCATTCTGGGTACCAGAAGTCCTCACAAGGCTAGTAAAACAATTACAATTTTTGCTGGTCCCCACGAGGAAAGAAGCTATTTTAGGTTTAGGGGTTAGGTGTATGGTTACAATTAGAGTTAGGGGTTACGGTTAGGAGTTAGGATTGGGTATAGTTTTAGGGTTAGGAATAGGGGAGTTAAGGTTAGGCTTAAGGTTAGATTCAGGGTTAGGGGAAAATAGGATGTTGGATGGGTATCAATTATTTGGTCCCCACAAGGATAGCAAAACAGAACTCTGTGTGTGTGTGTGTGTGTGTGTGTGTGTGTGTGTGTGTGTGTGTGTGTGTGTATGATAGCAGCAGCAACACAAAGGAAAGGAAATCATGCTGGGTTACTCCTAAATAGAGCTTTTTATGTTTTTTTAAGGAGCGGGCTGAGTAATGCAATGTAACTATCAGAACGGAGAGAGACTCAATGAGTGCCATTGACAAGGCTGGCAGGCAGCCATACAGAGAAGGAAGAGGAGGGCTGTAAGTGCAGTGAGGGCTGTGTTACGGAGACCCTCCATTAGACCCACTGAACTGGTAGAGAGCTGTTCAACTGTACCAAACGAGGTCACATTAGAAGTAGACGTTGGTCATTCCCTGATAACACTGTCACAGAGCTGAAATCTCTTCCAAAACACTTTTAGTCAAGAAGACTGCTTTAGCAAAAAAAAGTAAACCACATGATAGCTGAATATGACAAGGAGGCATTATTTTCTTACCTGGTGAAGGATCAGAGTTGAGGGTGATGATAGGAGAGGACAGCACATGAAAAAAGAAACAAAACACGATTAAATATCAGCTCTTTTTTTGAATATCATTTCAAATATCAGCTATGAATAGACATTTGACTTTTTTATGTCTGTCAGCTGGATCAATACTTTCTCATTCAACAGCCACTTGATCTCCTAGATGGTATTCGTGCAGGGAGCATTTTACATTTCTAGTCCAAGTGCCACAGTCATACATCTTATGAATGTTATATTATGATAGACAGTCTCCAAAACATGGCTACAGAAGGAGATAATGAGGCTCTGAATTCACTCAGACAGGAGAAGGCAAGTTTATTATTCACACTGGAGGCCTATAGAATGATTTAAAGCGCTTATGTATTGATGCTTGAGACAGTCTCAAGTGGCAGAATATTTTACTCGACACAACAATGTCAATGTGTGTTAGAATCCAGAAAGCTACCGCTAAACCAGTTAACACTTGGAATATCACACCCACCTGCTAGTTGTTTTAACGTACAGTATCTAATGACCAGCATTGCTATGGACAACACTGTCTCTTGTTGGTTCCATTGACTACTGAGTGAAAAGGCTCAAATAGGCCATGAGCCCTTCCTTACGCATCATCAACATGAGCCACATTAATTTAGGGTTAGGTTTAAAATCTAATTAGAAAAAGATATATGTAAAAATGGTTTATGACTTTGTGACTGTGGTAACAAGTGACGACCGGCAATGACTGGAACACTGGGTTGTGTTGCATGTCTGTGTGAAAGCCATGTCACAGCACAGTCCAGTCCAGCACTGTCCGGGGGGACATGTCAGTCTAGCCTACTGCACTGTAACACTGGAACTGTTGACGTGCCCTTGAGCCAAGCCGCCGGGAACCTAACTTTATCTTACCCTGCTTTGCCTGCATGGGGCTAGGTGTTCTATAAAATGGACGACATGAGAAAATAGTCATTACTAAGAAAAGTTCCAATGGTGGTTGTCTACAATGTATCATGTGATGTTGTGTGTGGGCTTTTATTTGCCTTCACAACAGTTTTCACTTCCAGGTATTCTATGGCATAGGTGACCTCATGTGATGAGTTAAGTGAAAGTTTTTTTTCAAGTTTTATGTTATTACATATAGCAGTCAATACAAACTGAAATACATGAGCATACAAAATATGGATGGATAAGACAAAATGACAAATACAATACAAATGATTCAATTCTAAGTCAAAAGAGGTCCTCTGATCTTAAAGTGGCTTGTTAATTAATGAGCAGAGGTATGGGATAGGTGACCTTTTGTATTTTTCAGTTCCCGATTTTGTGATTATCAGTCAATTTGGGCTGCGGCTGTTCCTGCCTGGTGCTGTGTTTCGGTCAGGGCGTTGCCAGTTTCTGAATGGAGAATTGAGGCTGACAGCAAAGTCTGTACAGTGCGGTGTCCTTCTTTCATGGAGCCGGGACAGGGACAGTCATGCCTCAGTATAACTGGAGTGTCCTCCTAGGATGATGCGGCGCACTCTCTTCTGAACACGCTCCAGGTCATCAGACTGGGCCTGGGTCAATGAGCTTTGTCAAGCAGGAGTGGCATTCTCCAGGGTGGCGCGTATGCAGCCGGTGTAAATGCTCAACAGGTCTTCGCGTGGCACATGTCATCTTTTTAAGGTGGCAGAGAGGGAAAATAACTAAATACACTTTTTTTTCTTTTCGCTTCTCTTAGTTGCCATAGAAGCAACCTGCTCGCTCCATTGTGGGTCCTTTTGTACAATTACCCCTAAAATCTTCACATTATCTAACACTTGGAGCTCCTGCCCCACAATCGGGAGAGGACATGGGACAGGTGGATTTCTTGCCAGGGTCAGTGACATTCTGCTTGGCTGTACCCACATGTTGTCCATTGCCAGCTGTGGTGCACTGATGTTTCCAGCTGTCCATGTGTAGACCAGATTGAGATTGTGCACATATTTCCACCTACTGTCGACATCCCAGGCTGTGCCGTCAATGACCGCAGGGAAGATGAGAGGGCCCCAGAAGAGTTCCCTGAGGCACACCTCCTGTCAGTCTGAGAGGCTGTCTTGGTAGCGTACCAGGTCTGACACCCAGTTGGATTAGACATTCAATGGCGCGGTCGATTTTGTCAAAGGCCTTGGAGAAGTCAGCTGTGATTAGGGTGGTTATGGTGGAGTGGGATGTCTGATTGCTTGATTGCTTGTATAAAACAGTCTAGGACTCTAACAAGTGTCTGAGTAGATCTTTCTGGCCTGCTTCCAAAGTGTCTGGGGGTCTATGTCGGGCGGTATGTTTTCCTTCATCCAGGTGGCAGCGAAGCTCTCTGCAACGTTTGACAGCTGTGGAGTCTTGCTGAGGAAAATCCGTAAGGGGAATCCTTCATTCAGAGGCAGAACATATAACAGTCAGAATAATGATCTTGTCTACCGTTTATACCGCCATTCCAGTTGCTTCCTGATGGAGGGCAGTAGAAGGAATTTAGAAGCGGCCTGAAAATGAAACCACTAAATTCCACACCACACTATGATGCGTGTAGAACAACTCACTGCCAACGGACTTTGACTGGAGGAGGACTTCACAGATTCAGAGGAAGAATCAAAACAGGGAGACTCATACAGACAAGCATGAAACAGCTTGAATATCAATCGCATTTGCTCCGGAAAACATAAGCAATTTATATTCATTAACTGTAATTGGCATCTGTCATAACCTGGACAAGTTACATGTATTGAAATGTACAATTAAATCTAAATGTGTCTTTATATTACTCTCTAGAAAAACTATTGTCATTCTTCTCAAGGATATGCTTGTGCTCAAGCTGTGGACTGAAACCTTCTCAGTCGATAAATACAGACAGCCTAACTGCTTTCAAATATTGACAACCAGCATGTAGAGAAGTGTGTGTGTGTATATATATATATATACATACACACACACACACACCACACACACAGTGCAGTAATTTATATATATATATATATATGTATGTGTGTGTGTGTGGCTGAGAGTTAATTTAGAGCTGTATGCGGCTGAGTTTGGACAGGGTGCTAATTATTCCAGTGGGAGATGGACGGCCGTCTGTTC
This sequence comes from Salvelinus fontinalis, assembly GCF_029448725.1. NCBI lineage: Eukaryota > Metazoa > Chordata > Actinopteri > Salmoniformes > Salmonidae > Salvelinus > Salvelinus fontinalis. The sequence goes on along the minus strand of NC_074672.1, from coordinate 15,391,510 downwards.
AGTGTGCTGTAGAGCGCAGTAGTCACACAGGAAAGACTGATAACATGACCTCCATGTGTTTCTCCACAGACTTCAACAACTCATTACAGCTATTCAACACAAATCCATTTTACAGTGCTGCTTTAAATCTCAACAATTCCTATTCTAATCTTCTCTGTGTCTGTCTGTGTGTCCTTCTGTGTGTGCGTCCCTCTGTCCGTCCACGCCCGTCCTGTGCCTTTACCAAGGGCATTACACTCTCTAGCTTGGCTGAAAAGTGCAACACATGTTTATCGACTCAAGACTAAAGCTCCTGGCAGGTTGAGATGTTGATTCTCCCTGCAGTGGCAGCCAGCTCTGTGACTCTTTGGTTCAGTGTTCTGGTGTTGTTGACTCCTGTGAGGGGGCTTCTTTAGGCTGTAGACAGGCTCTGGCCTGAATGGAGGACCCAGGAACCAAGCCAGGAGGGTTAGAAAGAAGGACAGGGGCTCTTCTGCCTGGAGTAAGAGAGAGGTACTGGGGGCTCTGTTAGAGAGGGGGACCAGAGTACGGGGGCCGAGCCCAGAGGCTTTGAGAGAGCCTCTCTTTGGGTTGTGGACAGCCCAAAAGCAATCACTCAACCTGAGGACACGCTCACCAACGCATTACTTCAGTGTGACTGAAGGGAGTGGGCTTTAAAAGCAGGCATTCTCGCTCTCTTTGCAGACACCACAGCACACAAACTCCTCCGAGGGTCTTACTCTCATCCATCTGCTAGCCGTCCCTCCCAATCATTAATTCTGCTCCTCCCCAGGTGGCTCTCCTCTGTCTGTGGTGCGATGTGTGATTAAGCTAAAACGAACCGTGAGGATTAAATAGAATCTAAGTTCTCCAAGAGGAGATGGAGGACGAGAGGAAGAGAGAGAGAGAGGACTGATCTTTCCATTCGGATGGTGTTGAGGCTGTGTGTATTCCCATGTACACTGCCAGTTCTAATCTGTTATACCTAGACGGTTTGTTGTATGGGGCAGATGGGATCTGCTTAATCTGTACCTGCTGGCAGACAGCGACATTACAACAGTACACATCTTTCACCCTCCATTAGGATCTTTATTTTTGATGTTTGTTACCAACATTAGGACCGTAACTAAAGAAGTTAAATACTGAATACTAAGGTCTTATTTTGTTTCCTGCCACTATACTAACAAGTATAGCGATACTGGTATGACTAGTAAATGTGATGATGGCTAGTAAAATCACAATCAACAAGATCACAATATACTGGCTGAGATACAGTGCATTGGTTTGACTATTCACGCAACACAATCATACTACCAAGAAAATACTGTCTTTACTCGAGCAGCAACAATATCTATATTGTACAGAGATATGCCTAATGAAGCAACTTCACTGACCCACTGTGGGCGTCGTCACGGGGCGTAATGAAACCGGGAGAAAGCAGACAAGGAATATCTGTGTCTTTAATAAGCTCTCTGGATCCTGCAGTGTCCCCGTTCTAACTGAGACTCATCCTCATCAGTGTCCTCTAAATGCACCTCCCCACCCTCCTCCTAAGGGTCTTCTCCTCCTCATCCTCCAAAGGAGGCTTTCATCTTCTCCTCAACCTTTGTTTAAGTCGCTCCAGGTTCTCGACAGCTAATCATAACCATCAGGGGCTGGTACAACTCTTAAGTGTGGGGCGTGCAGTGCAGCCACAGCCTAGCCAGTGTGGGATAGGGGAAGGGGTTGGCAGTCAAAGCTGGAGTCACAGGACAACAAAAAAACTCAGAGGGTTATACAGTGCATTCTGAAAGTATTTTGACTTTTTCCACTTTGTTACATTATAGCCTTATTCCAAAATTGATAACATTTCCCCCTCAACCTACACACAAAACCCCATAATGAAAAAGCAAAAACAGGTGTCGACATTTTTGCAAATGTATCACAATTATGTCACAAATGCCACATTTACATAAGTATTCAGACCCTTTTACTCAGTACTTTGTTGAAGCACCTTTGGCAGCGATTACAGCCTAGAGTCTTCTTGGGTATGACGCTACAAGATTGGCACAACTGTATTTGGGGAGTTTCTCCCATTATTCTCTGCAGATCCTCTCAAGCTCTGTCAGGTTGGATGGGGAGCAATGCTAAACAGCTATTTTCAGCTCGCTCCAGAGATGTTAGATCTGGTTCAAGTCCAGGTTCTGGCTAGGCCACTCAAGGACATTCAGTGACATGTCCCGAAGCCACTCCTGCATTGTCTTGGCTGTGTGCTTAGGGTCGTTGTTCTGTTGGAAGGTGAACCTTCGCACCAGTCTGAGGTCCTGAGCTCTCTGGAGCAGGTCTTCATCAAGGATCTCTCTGTACTTTGCTCCGTTCATCTTTCCCTCAATCCTGACTAGTCTCACAGTCCCTGCTGCTGAAAAACTTCCCCACAGCATGATGCTGCCACCCCCATGTGGATGGTGCCAGGTTTCCTCCAGAAGTAACGTTTGGCATTAAGGCCAATGAGTTTAATCTTGGTTTCATCAGACCAGAGAATCTTGTTTCCTTTAGGCAAACTCCAAGCGGGTTGTCATGTGCCTTTTACTGAGGAGTGCCTTCCGTCTGGCCTCTCTACCATAAAGGCCTGATTGGTGGAGTGCTGCAGAGATCGTTGTCCTTCTGGAAGGTTCTTCCATCTGCACAGAGGAACTCTGGAGCTCTGTCGAAGTGACCTTCGGGTTCTTGGTCACCTCCCTGACCAAGGCCCTTCTGCTCAGTTTGGCCGGGCAGCCATCTCTAGCAAGAGTCTTGGTAGTTCCAAACGTGGAAGCCACTGTGTTCTTGGGGACCTTCAATGCTACGGAAATGTTTTTGTACCCTTCCCCAGATCTGTGCCTGTACACAATCCTGTCTCGGAGCTCTACGGACAATTCCTTCGACCTCATAGATTGGTTTTTGCCCTGACATGCACTGTCAACTGTGGGACCTTTTATAGACAGGTGTGTGCGACCCTTTCAAAATCATGTCCAAACAATTGAATTTAACACAGGTGGACTCCAATCAAGTTGTAGAAAGCATCAAGGATGATCAATGGAAACAGGATGCACCTGAGCTCTATTTCGAGTCTCATAGCAAAGGGTCTGAATACTTATGTAAATAAGGTATGTTTTTTATTTTGTATAAAAACCTGTGTTTGCTTCATCATGATGGGGTAGTGTGTGTAGATTGATGATAAAAAAAAAACATATTTTAGAATAAGGCTGTAACGTAACAAAATGTGGTAAAAGTCAAGGGGTCTGAATACTTTTCCATGGTATATGAAAAATAGTCACCTTAATTTAAGAAGCAGGAGCATTTAGGAGTCAAGGCTAACTGTCCCCCAGAGGCACACGTAGAGAGATACACCTAGGAGCAACGTCTCAGAAGTTTCAGTGTATTAAGGAGATTGAGAGAATAGTATGTTCGTTTACACGTATACAGCACAGCTAGAGAAAGTGAAGTGACACAGTCTTAATATACTGTGGGATGCATTAAGTGGTCATAACCGATCTCCTCAGATCAGACCTAATCCTGACATGTGTTTTAGGTATTTGTGTTGACTGATGACAGAAGCCATTAGTACAGTAGATTCCCCAGTTGCTTGGGTTGCGGACCTCTTTCAGCTGGTGAGATTTCATTATTACCCAGGGACTCATGGGTTAATGACTCCTGATCCCATCTATCCGCCGTGTCTCATAAACACAACCCTGAGTGTGTAAGGTATGCAGTGGAACCCTGAGGGAGCAAGGTATGCGGTCCTCTCCTCTACTCACTCCGTTCTAACACAGCATGTGGTGAAACACAATACCTTGTATTGCAGGGCATTGCAGGCAACAGCAGGAAGGAGCTGATTATCAACATCCTGGAATTTGGAATTCTCATCAACATTTTAAATATTTGGGCTGGTCAAAACATTATCCAGTATGAAGCGGAGGCTCAAATTGCTTTGAGTAGAAGAATGTTGTGTTGTTCCAAATCTTCACACACACTTCCATTAGAAATGTTGTACAGGACGGTAAGATTGGCATTGAGCGGATCTAGGGCTTTGATAGTAAGTTATTTAGGTAATTACCAGAGAAATTCTGATCCAAGAACGTCTCTGACTAGAGCTGTTCAAATTCCAGGAACATGACCTTTGATGAATAGGGTAGCATGCACACCTAGCAACCTAACATTGTTGTACAGCGGTTGAGCCAGGAGCATACCTGGCAACATAACTTACCATGTTACTGCATACTATACCGAGGCAAAGCTAGAAGAGGGATTCCTCATGAAACCAAGACAAAAAAGACCATGATGGAGGAAAAATTGTTGACATATGACGTTTGTATCTAAAAGCATAATTGAGATATAATTGATCAAAGTTGGCATAGTCCACATGTTGGCCTTACCCAGGCCTCCTTTAAGACTCCATAATGTTTGATGCTACAACAAAAAAAAAAGGTGTCACGAAGCTGTATTTGATCTGTAATGAGTCATATTTTGCGAATTTTTTTACCATTAAATTATGAAAGTAAGTAAATCACACACAATAGTGCTCACACTACGTTTATGCCCCCACATAAATACTTACATTTCTGCATTAGTCAATGTTCTCTATATTCTTGGCTGTTTGTAAAGATGCCCATAATCCAGAACATGGCTAGAGGACAATAATTCCATCAGTTGATTGGGCCAGGTCTCCACAATCTGCAGTCCTGTGGCTATCTCTGACCCTGGATCTGTCCAGTTCTTTTACCTAACCAAGCTAACTCTATCATGACGGACAGCAGCCATTAGCTCACAGCGTTCATGACAACCTGCAGTGGAAATTGGACAGACCGTTACTCTGGGTCAATACCTCATGTAATGGACAGTACATCCCTGAGTCAATAGGCTATGGCATCAGCATACTATTGATACTGTAAGGCAGTGGACAGCACACAAAGTACCTCTGGCTGCGAGACAATAGCATCAGCACACTGTAAGACTGAAGAGGGGATTTACCTCCATGGAATTACCTGCTGGTAAGAGCTACGGTGCATCCGGAAAGTTTTTCAACCCCTTGACTTTTTCCACATTTTGTTACGTTACAGCCTTATTCTAAAATTGATTTAATATATGTTTTTTCTCATTCATTTACACACAATACCCCATAATAACAACACAAAAACAGGTTTCGAAATGTTTGCAAATTTATCACAAGTATTCATAACGTTTACACAGTACTTTGTTGAAGCACCTTTGGCAGTAATTACAGCCTTGAGTCTTCTTGGGTATGATGCTACAAGCTTGGCACATCTGTATTTGGGGAGTTTCTCCCATTATCTTCTGCAGATGCTCTCAAACTGAATTTACCACAGGTGGACTCCAATCAAGTAGTAGAAACATCAAGCATGATCAATGGAAACAGGATGCACCTGAGCACAATTTCGAGTCTCATAGCAAAGGGTCTGTTTGAAATGTTCTTATACATTTACAAACATTTCTAAAAACCTGTTTTCACTTTGTCATTATGGAGGTATTGTGTCTAGATTGACGAAAACAAATATTTAATCCATTTTAGAAGAAGGCTTTAACTTAAAACGTGGAAAAAGTCAAGGTGTCTGAATACTTCCGAATGTACAAGTCATAGACTTTACAGTGCAGATTCAGAGCTAGGCTATTGATTGGACAGGTTCAGGTATGGATCGACAGCAACTGCCAAAAATGAGCTGTGCAGACAAAACATTGCCCTTGGTGAACAACATAGGCAAACAAAGCACATTCATTCATGGCGCTGCTGCGGGGGAGAAATTCAGTTGAACATTCCAAAGCGGTTTATATCGCCACCCGTCTCTGACTCGCTCTCTCTCCCGCTGTCCGTCTCTGGGCCTTTTAATCAAAAAGGATGCATGAGCACCAACATGTGAAATTCAAAAGAGCATATCAAATTGGGTGTCAAATGAAAGCCAAGAGTCTATATTTTTGGGAAATGAAAGCAGATGCATTAAAAAAATATATATATAATAATAATCTTCCAAATTTGGCATAAGTAAAGGCTTTGATTTCTGGATAAAAAAACATCTTAGAAAACATCTACCAGAAAAAGTCTTAACAGGTATCAGAAATACATCAAAACACGATCATATTGAACGTAAAGACCCCCGCTAACTAACATCAACACTGATATTTTGTTTTGGAGAAATTGTTTACCTTCTGGAAGTTCAAGAAATATTGCCTCGTGCTTTGGAATTCCGTCATCAAAAACTCACATATCTTTCAGATATTTTCACATTTCTCTCCTGAGGATAATGAACGTTCACAGAAGTAAAGTAAATTACTTAGTGATTTTACTGATATACATTTCATTTATGAATTATTAAGTGATTAAAACTCGTTATTGCGTTCACAAATTGGTTAGGGAATTACCAAATAATCAGTAGCAGAATTACTGCAATTTATATTTATATATATATATTGCAAGACCCACTGGTTGATGTTGCAAGACCCACTGGTTGATGTTTATTTATAAAACCCTCTTAGGCCTCCCTCTCCCTATCTGAGATATCAACTGCAGTCCCCATCCTCCACATACAACACCCGTTCTGTCAGTCACATTCTGTTAAATGTCCCCAAAGCACACACATCCCTGGGTCGCTCCTCTTTTCAGTTTGCTGCAGCTAGCGACTGGAACAAGCTGCAACAAACAGTCAAACTGGACACTTTTATCTCAACCTCTTCAATCAAAGACTCAATCCTGGACACTCTTACTGACAGTTGTGGCTGCTTCGTGTGATGTATTGCTGTCTCTACCTTCTTGACCTTTGAGCTGTTGTCTGTGCCCAATAATGTTTGTACCATGTTTTGTACTGCTACCATGTTGTGCTGCTGCCAGGTTGTGCTGCTACCATGTTGTTGTCATGTGTTGCTGCCATGTTGTTGTCATGTGTTGCTGCCATGCTATGTGGTCGTCTTCGGTTTCTCTTTATGTAGTGTTGTAGTGTCTCTCGTCGTGATGTATGTTTTGTCCTATTTTTTTAATTATTTTTATTTATCCCAGCCCCGTCCCTGCAGGAGGCCTTTTGCCTTTTGGTAGACAGTCTTTGTAAATAAGAAATTGTTCGTAACCAACTTGCCACGTTAAATAAAGGTTAAATAATAAAATAAAAAGGGACCGAACTGGACCATATCTGAACCTATCCTAGATGCATGTTTCCCTTTTCAAAGCCCAGTACAGTAACTACTTTGCGTAGAGCATACAGAAGTACAGTAAAGTAGATTATAGTACTGTAGAATAGAGTACAGTATATTGTAATGAACTATACTTTGCTGCACTGAATTATACTTTACCCTACTGTGATGTCCAAACTTGTGAAACATAATTACGCATTTCTGTATAGTACAGATCAGGGACCCATGATGTCATTCTGTTGCCATAATTACGTTACCGGGTGTAAATCCACTTCACTTACTGTAGTTCAATGACCCAAATAGATTTTTAACTCAAGGTGTCCTGTCAATACTTTTTCTGGTAGATGTTTTATAAGATGTGTTTATACAGAAATCAAAGCCTTTGCCACATTTTGAAAATGGAAAATGCAACACATTTTTTATCTATGCCTTCATTTCCCAAAAATAGACTCTTAGCTTTCATTTGACACCCAAAGTCATATGCGCTTTAGAATTTCTGCAGACATTTTTGAATTGTCATTTAGAGCAAATATTAAAATTTGGGGGGGGGGGGAAATGTCGTCAAACTGACTGAGATTTTATCCTAATTCCTTTACCAAAGTTAGCATCTGCACAGTTATTCTACTAAATTAGTTTTTCAATTTTCAGTGGAAATTGTTAAAAGTAGTCCTTTTCCTTAGTTGTATGGTTTGTCAAAGCGTATTTCCGCTACCCTGGAATTACCTCCCTCCTGTGGGCTGCAGGCAGGCAGCAGCACAAGTAGAGCTGACATTCAGTATTATTCAGCAGGGTAGTGGTGGTGGTGCATGCTGGCTGGCTGGGTAAAGCAATAATATGGAGGGTGTGCATGTGTGTCTCCTGGATAATGCAGATATATTTCACAGACCCTGTAGAGCAGGCGTGAGCAGCCTAGGGGCCCCCTGCCATCTTGGGCACCACACAGAAGAGCAGAGTAGGGAATTGGACAGAGGGAATTGAATTGGCCTAATTACACTAAGAAAAATATCTTAATTTAATGCAAGAAATTTCAATCTGCCTAAAATCTGTAATTGTGAATCAGCCAAGTCCGTTTGCGATATTACAACAAGAAGCTACAGCAAAAAAACAAACGCTTACATAATTGTTTTACCTCTGACCATATAAGAGCACAATATGTACTGCAATTTCTTTACCATGCTGTGCGACGCTCCGCAACAAAAGCATTAACAACGATGGAGGGGGGCGGCCAGTGGCGCCGTTTCCCCCTACTGCGGAGTCCATCTTTAAATAATCAGAACTGAGGCCTATTTGCAGTCAGATTGACAAATCACTCATTTTCAATTTAAGTTAGGACTGTTTTTCTTCTATAGCCTGTGAGGTGAGTTTGGCAATAGCCACATCAACTCAGTCAGTGTAGCCTTTTAAATGGCGCTGTGGTTGATCTGGAAGGGGAACTCCGGTGTTCTCTGATGCACATGGTGGTTTAAAGGTCAAACATGACTGGAGGCTGTAGGTAGGTATTTACAGTGAAGTGGACTGAATCCCTCAGACGGCCGGGGGGGTGGGGGGGGGGGGGGGCAAGAGAGAGAGAGGGAGAGAGAATGAATTGAATTGAGTGGGGGGAGGTTGTAAGATTGAAAATGAGCCCCTTTGAATGTATTTGAGAGAGAGCTAGAAGGGGGAGCAAAGAGCAAGACATGTTTGTGAGCAGCAGTGGGGCGATGCCCTTGACCTCAGCCTCATCCACTCTGCTATAGGACACGTGATAGGTCAGCTTGTCATTGTTCACTCATCTGTCATGGAGACTTTTATTTACAGCGATATGGCAACAAAACCCTGGGGGTTAAACAAACCCTTGGGGTAACTCAACTGGTTTTCTTTCTCAGAGTGAGTCATAGAAAGAGATGGAAGATATGGGTCAATATAGGTGGTAGATGACGAAAGTCAAAACTACCAAGTTGCACAAAATAGATTTGACCCAAGATGACAGACCGCCATTTCTCTAAGTTGGTCCTGTGGTTGAGGGCACTAGTTGGGCTGGGAGAGTTGAGGTCCAGTTAACTACAGCACCACAGGGGACTCAGCCATTGGCTTCTTACTTATTTATCCTAATAAAATAGCCGCCATTCCAGGGGATTTGGGGCGGCTGCATTATCAACAGTTGGAACTAATTAGTGTCAAGACGCTATTTAATTACAGAAACCAATGTTTGGAATTATACACACCATTACACTGTCTTTTTTTTTTTTCCTTCTCCCTGTCACAGTCTGTCGCAGTGTTGTGGGTGTGAGAAGCAGGCTGGCTCAGAGTGGAGTGAGACGATGATGCCGGAAGGGTGTGTGTCTTCTGATGTGTGTATGTGCATGTGATATATATATACACTGCTCAAAAAAATAAAGGGAACACTTAAACAACACAATGTAACTCCAAGTCAATCACACTTCTGTGAAATCAAACTGTCCACTTAGGAAGCAACACTGATTGATAATACATTACACATGCTGTTGTGCAAATGGAATAGACAACAGGTGGAAATTATAGGCAATTAGCAAGACACCCCCAATAAAGGAGTGATTCTGCAGGTGGTGACCACAGAACACTTCTCAGTTCCTATGCTTCCTGGCTGATGTTTTGGTCACTTTTGAATGCTGGCGGTGCTCTCACTCTAGTGGTAGCATGAGACGGAGTCTACAACCCACACAAGTGGCTCAGGTAGTGCAGTTCATCCAGGATGGCACATCAATGCAAGCTGTGGCAAGAAGGTTTGCTGTGTCTGTCAGCTTAGTGTCCAGAGCATGGAGGCACTACCAGGAGACAGGCCAGTACATCAGGAGACGTGGAGGAGGCCGTAGGAGGGCCACAACCCAGCAGCAGGACCGCTAGCTCCGCCTTTATGCAAGGAGTAGCACTGCCAGAGCCCTGCAAAATGACCTCCAGCAGACTTGGAGTTACATTGTGTTGTTTAAGTGTTCCCTTTATTTTTTTGAGCAGTGTATATATAAATAAAGATACATATGCAGTTGAAGTCGGAAGATTACATACACTTAGCTTGGAGTCGTTAAAACAAATTTTTCAACCACTCCACAAATTTCTTGTTAACAAACTATAGTTTTGGCAAGTCGGTTAGGACATCTACTTTGTGTGTGACACAAGTAATTTTTCCAACAATTGTTTACAGACAGATTAATTTACTTATAATTCACTGTATCACAATTCCAATGGGTCAGAAGTTTACATACACTGAGTTGACTGTACCTTACCTCTTGACGCTAGGGGTCATATTTAAAAAAAACATTTTTAAGAACGTTCCCAAGGTAAACTGACTATTTCTCAGGTCCAGATCGTAGAATATGCATATAATTTACAGATTAGGATAGAAAACACTCCAAAGTTTCCAAAACTGTCAAAATATTGTCTATGAGTATAACAAAACTGATTCTGCAGGCGAAAACCTGAGAAAATATAACCCGGAAGTGACATATATTTTTTTTATTCTGTGTTTCCTGGCCAGTCTTTCTTCCATTTAAAGGGGCATCAACCAGATTCATTTTCCAATGGCTTCCTCAGGCTGTGACCAGGCTTTAGACATAGTTTCAGGCTTTTATTTTGAAAAATGAACGAGATTTTTCAAAAGTAGTCAGGTGTCCTCTGAATAGTGCCTGCGCGCCAGAGGGGAGCTCTCCATTTTGCTTTTATCTTTTATTGAATAGGTTATGGTCCGGTTGAAATATTATTGATTATGTTTGTTAAAAACAACCTGAGGATTGAATATAAAAAACATTTGACATGTTTCTACGACCATTACGGATACTTTTTGGAATTTGTCGAACGAAACAAGGCTTTGGTTTTCTGAACATAACGCGCAACCCAAATGGCGTTTTTTTGTGATAAAAGTAATATTTATCAAACAAAAAGAACATTTGTTGTGTAACTGGGAGTCTCGTGAGTGCAAACATCCAAAGATTATCTAAGGTAAGCGATTCATTTTATTGCTTTTCTGACTTTCGTGACCATGCTAATTTGGGGCTAGCTGTTGTAGCATTGATTGCTACACTCACAAAAGCTTGGATTTCTTTCACTGTAAAGTATATTTTCAAAATCTGACAAAATAGGTGGATTAACAACAAGCTACGCTGTGTTTTGGAATATTTTACTTGTGATTGCATGATTATAAATATTTTTTGTAATATTGTTGCATTTGGCGCCCTGCAATTCTAGCGGTTGTTTAGGAAAATTATCCCGTAAAAGGGATCCGTAGCGCAGAGAAGTTAAACAGCTTGGAAAATTCCAGAAAATGATGTCATGGCGTTAGAAGCTTCTGACAGGCTAATTGACATCATTTGAGTCAATTGGAGGTGTACCTGTGCATGCATTTCAAAGCCGACCTTCAAACTCAGTGGCTCTTTGCTTGACATCAGGTGAAAATCAAAATAAATCAGCCAAGCCCTCAGAAAACAAATTGTAGACCTCCACAAGTCTGGTTCATCCTTGGGAGCAATTTCCAAATGCCTGAAGGTACCACGTTCATCTGTACAAACAATAGTATGCCAGTATAAACACCATGGGACCACACAGCCGTCTGACCGCTCAGGAAGGAGACATGTTCTGTCTCCCAGAGACAAACGTACTTTGGTGCGAAAAGTGCAAATAAATCCCAGAACAGCAGCAAAGGACCTTGTGAAGATGCTGGAGGAAACAGGTACAAAAGTATTTATATCCACAGTAAAACCAATCCTATATCGACATAACCTGAAAGGCCGCTCAGCAAGGAAGAAGCCACTGCTCCAAAACTGCTATAAAAAAAGCCAGACTACGGTTTGCAACTGCACATGGGGACAAAGATCGTACTTTTTGGAGAAATATCCTCTGGTCTGAAGAAACAAAAATAGAACTGTATGGCCATACTGACCATCGTTATGTTTAGAGGAAAAAGGGGACGGCTTGCAAGCCGAAGAACACCATCCCAACCGTGAAGCACGGGGGTGGAAGCATCATGTTGTGGGGGTGCTTTGCTGCAGGAGGGACTGGTGCACTTCACAAAATAGATGGCATCATGAGGTAGGAAAATATATTGAAGCAACATCTCAAGATATCAGTCAGGAAGTTAAAGCTTGGTCGCAAACGGGTCTTCCAAATGGACAATTACCCCAAGCATACTTCCAAAGTTGTGGCAAAATGGCTTAAGCACATCAAAGTCAAGGTATTGGAGTGGCCGTCACAAAGCCCTGACCTCAATCCTATAGAACATTTGTGGGCAGAACTGAAAAAGCGTGTGCGAGCAAGGAGGCCTACAAACCTGACTCAATTACACCAGCACTATCAGGAGGAATGGACCAAAATTCACCCAACTTATTGTGGAAGGCTACCCAAAACGTTTGACCCAAGTTAAACAATTTAAAGGCAATAATACCAAATACTAATTGAGTGTATGTAAACTTCTGACCCACTGGGAATGTGATGAAATAAATAAAGCTGAAATAAATAATAATCTCTACTATTATTCTGACATTTCACATTATTAAAATAAAGTGGTGATCCTAACTGACCTAAGACAGGGAATTTTTACTCTGATTAAATGTCAGGAATTGTGAAAAACTGAGTTTAAATGTATTTTGGCTAAGGTGTATGTAAACTTCTGACTTCCCCACACACACACACACACACACAAAAACTGGGAGGGTGTGGGTGGGTGTGTGTGTGTGAGAGCGTGCAAGAGACTCCTCAGCACAGGCTTGACAGATGGAGGGTCCCCTGCGTGCCACACCCTCCCCGTTGCAACCCTTCTCTAGCTCTTGTATTGGCTCTGAGCCAACCCAACATGGCGGGTTGTCATGAGGAGCCAGTGCAGTGGCAGTGGCACATTAGAGTGTATCTCTTCATGCAGCCACCTAGCCAGTCATACTGCCCCATCTCCAGGAGACGTAGCAGAGTTTAGCAGTGCCACTTTGCCTCAGCTGCTATCTGATATGCTGTCACTCACCTGGCACTGCGGCAGGCGGCAGCACCCCGGGCCATCAACGACATCTTACTCCATCCCTCTATCTCTGCCTTTTCTAACACACCCTCTTTTCTTCTCCCTCCTTATTCTCTCACTAAGGTTAACATGTCGTACCTTGGCTTCTGGAAACCCAATTTGCCGTGGTTAAAGATAGATTTTCACACATCTGCAGGATTAAAACATTTTTTTATGTAGCTACTGCCCAAACTGGTTTCTAGGTTATGGACCTTAAAAGGTCCTCAATGTCACCATTGATTTTAAGCAATGTTGCGCTGCTATTTTTATTGACTTGGCCAAAGCTTTTGATACGGTAGACCATTCCATTCTTGTGGGCAGGCAAAGGAGTATTGGTGTCTCTGAGGGGTCTTTGGCCCGGTTTGCTAACTACCTCTCTCAAAGAGTGCAGTGTATAACGTCAGAACATCTGCTGTCTCAGCCACTGCCTGTCACCAAGGGAGACCCCAAGGCTCGATCCTAGGCCCCACTCTCTTCTCAATTTACATCATCAACATAGCTCAGGCAGTAGGAAGCTCTCTCATCCATCTATATGCAGATGATAGTCTTATACTCAGCTGGTCCCTCCCCAGATTTTGTGTTAAACGCTCTACAACAAAGCTTTCTTAGTGTCCAACAAGCTTTCTCTGCCCTTAACCTTGGTTCAGAACACCTCCAAAACAAAGGTCATGTGGTTTGGTAAGAAGAATGCCCCTCTCCCCACAGGTGTGATTACTACTCCTGAGGGTTTAGAGCTTGAGGTAGTCACCTCATACAAGTATCTGGGAGTATGGCTGGACGGTACACTGTCCTTCTCTCAGCACATATCAAAACTACAGGCTAACGTTAAATCTAGACTTGGTTTCCTCTTTCATCATCGCTCCTCTTTCACCCCAGCTGCCAAACTAACCCTGATTCAGATGACCATCCTACCCATGCTAGATTACAGAGATGTAATTTATAGATCGGCAGGTAAGGGTGCTCGAGTGGTTAGATGTTCTTTACCATTCGGCAATGAGATTTGCCACCAATGCATCTTATAGGACACATCACTGCACTCTATACTCCTCTGTAAACTGGTCATCTCTGTATACCCGTCACAAGACCCACTGGTTGATGCTCATTTATAAAACCCTCTTAGGCCTCACTCCCCCCTATCTGAGATATCTACTGCAGCCCTCATCCTCCACATACAACACCCGTTCTGCCAGTCACATTCTGATAAAGGTCACCAAAGCACACACACCCTTGGGTCGCTCGTCTTTTCAGTTCCCTGCAGCTAGCGACTGGAACGAGCTGGGGAAAAACTCACTCTGATCCAGCTCTACGCAGACGACACCATTCTGTATACCTCTGGCCCTTCTTTGGACAGTGTGAGAATCACCAGCAGCAAGAGCAACATCATTGATGTATACAGAGAAGAGAGTCGGCTCGAGAATTGAACCTTGTGGCTTCCCCATAGAGACTGCCAGAGGTCCAGACAACAGGCCCTCCGATTTGACACACTGAACTCTATGGCGATGTACAGTGGTTCCTCCTTTTTTTTGCACAGTGTGTTAACTAACCTCCAGACGAGCTTCAATGTCATACAACTCCCCTTCCGTTGCATCAAACTGCTCTTAAATGCAAGTAAAACTAAATGCATGCTCTTCAACCGATAGCTTCCCGCACCTGTCTGCCCGTCCAGCATCACTACTCTGGACAGTTCTGACTTAGAATATGTGGACAACTACAAATACCTAGGTGTCTGTTTAGACTGTAAACTCTCCTTCCAGACTCACATTAAGCATCTCCAATCCAAAATTAAATCTAGAATCAGCTTCCTATTTTGCAACAAAGCATCCTTCACTCATGCTGCCTAACATACCCTCGGAAAACTGACCATCCTACTGATCCTCGACTTCGGCGATGTCATTCACAAAATAGCATCCAACACTCTACTCAGACTGCATCCAGTTTGCTATCACAGTGCCATCCGTTTTGTCACCAAAGCCCCATATACTACCCGCCATTGCGACCTGTACGCTCTCGTTGGCTGGCCCTCGCTTCATACTCGTCGCCAAACCCACTGGCTCCAGGTTATCTACAAGCCTCTGCTAGGTAAAGCCCTGCCTTATCTCAGCTCACTGGTCACCATAGCAGCACCCACCCGTAGCATGCGCTCCAGCAGGTATATATCTCACTAGTCACCCCCCCCCCCAAAGCCAATTCCTCCTTTGGCCGCCTTTCCTTACAGTTCTCTGCTGCTAGTGACTGGAAAAAAAACTGCAAAAATCACTGAAGCTGGAGACTCATATCTCCCTCACTAGCTTTAAGCACCAGCTGTCAGAGCAGTTCACTGCACCTGCACATAGCCCATCCAACTACCTCATCCCTATATTGTACTTATTTATTTATCTTGCTCCTTTTCACCCCAGTATCTCTACTTGCACATTCATCTTCTGCACATCAATCATTCCAGTTAACTGGTATATTGTAATTACTTCGCCCCCGTGGCCTATTCATTGCCTTACCTCCCTTATCTTACTTCATTTGCGCACACTGTATACAGACTTTTCCTACTGTATTATTGACTGTATGTTTGTTTATTCCATGTGTAACTCTGTGCTGTTGTATGTGTCGAACTGCTTTGCTTTATTCTTGGCCAGGTCGCAGTTGTAAATGAGAACTTGTTCTCAACTAGCCTACCTGGTTAAATAAAGGTGAAATTAAAAATGTAAAAATAGTTCAGAAGAGGATGAGTAGAGAGAGAAAGGTGAATGGAGGTTGACTGTAATCAGCAGCTACGTATAATTATTTCTTAAATAACAGAATGTGATCCAGATCCGTAGATTTGAGAAGTACATTTCCAGAGGGGCGAGGTGGGGGTGGGCCGGAAACTCTATTCGGCCCACCCCCACTTTTGGAGCAGTGGCTTCTTCCCCCAGGCCTTTGTATGAACTACTCTACTGTATCTAGGTGCTAGGGATGAGTGATCAAGGACAGTTTATTTTCTGACCATAGCAGTACTGTGCTGTTGCAATGGGGCTCGGGAGGCCAGAGCAATACTCTACTTTCGCCAGTCACAGCCTGACCCACTATGTGAGAGTGACAAAGCCTTGTTCACAGAGTTTCTCTCTCTGAACCTGCTGAGACGCATCTCATTTAAAACAGCTCACACCTGTTGGGAAGAGTCATGAAATAAGGAAGGCACCGGTTACCATAGAGATAAGAGATCCGTTTTCACATGAATCAAAGCCACTGTTAAAAGGTGCTAATGTAACGAGGACATCGCTGAGCAGTGGGACATATTGTCCTTACTCGGAACTAACTTAAAGATGCCACGAGTTCATCTAGACAGTCATTATACAGGGTATAAATTGATAGCTCGATTAGCCATCATTAGCCATGAATGACCCCTCATTTTACTATAACCCACAGCACACATAGTCTGGGAGATACTTGTCTAGTTTGTCATCTGTTCTAATAGCTGAGGAAGCCTGATGGATTTCATCCTGGAAATTTGAATGGTTCGTGTCTAAGACTAAAAATAAATGCACAGAGGGATACTTCCAAGATACCATCCACTGCCTACTTCTCTCCTCTCCCCTGTGCTGCTGTGCATTCTGGGAAGTCCTGCGGTGTCCTCACCCAGTTAAAGGAGTCTGTGTCCTTGAGACGCAGAGTGGCATATTGGCGGCTGGGCTGGCAGCTCTCAGGCTGAGTGAAGTGGAGTGGACAGTTGATTTAAAAAAATAAAATAAAAAAAAACGCTAGGGGAGAGGAAAACAGAGATTGGGACAAACATCTTTTCTACGCTAGATTATCCGTTTAACACTCTGAGCCAGAGATGGCATAGGCCGACCCCAAGCCTGTACCACAGTGTTCGTGTATTTAACAAAAATAAACACACATGGCTATAATGCTTTTATCCATCCCCTAGTTGGTTTTCTGGATCTGAAGATGTTTTATGAAATAGTCACTTACTCAAAGCTTAGTCGCTAGTTTCCTGGGAAGGAATTTGGGATATTTTAGACACCGAGCTGTTGAGACTTACATAAACCATATCTATGCCAAGTTGAGAAGAACAGCCACACCAAAATGGCTCACAAAAACATAATTCATAATCCCCTAGGGCGGGGACACACACACACACACACACACACACACCAGGCATTAAACCCAACATGGGGTTGACCTTTCTCAAGGACCACATTTCCCACCAAAACCACTTCCGCATCATCAACATCTAAATAACACACCACAGCTCTGATTCAGACAGTGATTAGTGTATGAAGGTAAAAACCAGAGCATTATGAATGAATGCCTCTTTCACCCACCACGCATTCCTGGAGGTACGGTACTGTCGGGAAGTGAGGGGACTGAGGTGACTAATGGCACCAACTATTCACACACAACCAGGGTCGTCATGTTCAATAGGAGGGGGGGTACTTCCTGAAAGTGTCCAATAAGAACACATATTTTTGTATTCAGTTGCACAGCGTTTTGCTACGGTGTGCCCTTCTGAACACAACCCTGGATCATTGACCCTGTTGAGGTTCCTTATTAGGTGAAAGTAAAATATCCCTGTAGAGAGCTTATGTTCACGGTCTGAAAGTAATACTACTTCTTCAAAGTGAACTGCTAGTCATCTGGATGTCAGACAGAGGACTGCCATGATCATTACCGCCTGAATCAGATGTCCAGGCTTGCTCTCGAAGGTAAAACGGCAGAGTCAAAATTGTAATACAAAAACACACTTATGGAGAACTCTGCCACCGCTTTCTTCACTGAAAGGCCTCAAACGTTTGAATGAACATTCAGTTCCAAGGTACAACTTCAAAGAGCACTCCTCCTCTCTCCAGAACGAAGGTGACTAAGAAAGCAGCCGAGCCTTTTCAGTGAAAAGCATAATGTTCCGTATCACCAACGCTTTCAACAATCACGCGTTTTTTTGGTTAAGCAGTGATATTCCATCCACGTGCATAAAACTATTGTTGACAAGCTTTATATTGTGATTGAGATGTTATCTGAAATAGACTGGTGTAAGATCATGAGAATGTGATCCTATTTCCTGCCACCTATGCAGTGGTTTGTCTCGGCTTGGCTGTAATGTGGTGCCGCAATGCACGAGCAGCAGGCAGATTGTGCATACATCAGGCCTGGGAGAGGAGGGGAAGGAGAGCGCCGTACTGGCGCCCAACCAACGGGCTGCCAGAGAACCGCTACACTTAATTAACTTCTATCTGCTGAGACGGGTACTCTCTGGAACCATCGTTAGATATCTCACAATAAGGATAAAGAGACAGTGGAAGATAGAACGGCTCGAGAGTACGAGTAAGCAGAACGTTGCTGTTTATGTGGTCAGAGGTGGACTAACAACCCCTGTAATCCCACAGGTCAGTTAACTAAGGCCTGACCAGGGGGGGGGGTACCCTGCGATGTGCAAAGGGTTCTCGCTCACTCTCCAAATAATGAGAAGGCTATTCCGTTGATAGTAAATATTGGTAATCAGGCTACAAACATCCAACAAATGTGGCAGGAGAGCTGGTATGAAAAGTTGAACAATGTGGTCCTGTTCCAATGTTAGTCGCGTCTGCCAAAGGCCACCTTGTCGTTCTTCCCTCAATGTTCCCCGTTTTTTCATGACTTTGATCATTTCCTGTAATCATGACTCTGGCTCTGAGTAATAGAAGGGTGTCATGGCCTCGCAGGCTGAGCCCGACTCCCTTTCTGCTGACAAACTCATTTGCAAATGTTCAACCTTTTCCCTGGTGCGGGAGAAGCCACAGTAAGACCCTCTTGGCCATGTTCCTAACACATTACACTTTCAGTTCTGTTTACTCAACCGCCTGTGTCAGCAGCAACGCAGCCATTTCAAGTGCAGAGACTTGCTACAGCCCCTCTGAAATTACACATATTAGCACAATAATGTCAACATCCCAGCTGCTGTTCCTCTTACTATCGTACTTATTCTATGATAGCTAAGACGACTAGCTAAGATGCAATATTAGTACACAATAAGTCCTAGTTTTTAAGCGTTTCTGCATACACTTCAAGCCTGGTCCCAGATCAGTTTGTGATGTCTTGCCAAGTCCTATAATCATCAGGTGACAAGAAAGCACAAACAGATCTGGGACCAGGCTACTGCATTCCACCCACCGCTTCTGAGTTTATTACTAGCCAACGTTCAGTCCTTGGAAAATAAAATAGATGAGCTCAGGGCGAGGTGCTCCTTCCAGAGAGACATAAAGGGACTGTAATAGGGCTGCACGATTTGGACAAAGTAACAAATTGCAATTTTTTGGGGGCCAGATATTGCAATTGGGATTATGAATATGGATTTTCAAACATTTGGTAATTCCATCAGACATGGTTAAAACAACTGTCAAGCTACAGAAAATCACCTCTAAAAATGAGATCATGAGAGAATACATACTGTGCTAACTGAACACAAAACCAAATGAAACCAATGATCACAGATAGGATTATTATACCTAAATATTAACAAACATTAACATGATTATCAAAATAGTGTGCTATAAGCGCAGCACTTATTAATTAATGAACAACATTGTTCCCATTTCCTACTTTACCACTAAATAAAATAAGTTAATTATTTATTCAGGTAGCCATTGGCTGCAGATGGAAAAGGAAGCTGATGATAATGTAATTATGTTTAAGTAGGCTCAATCATTATTAGAATTTAAATAATAAGTCAAAGTGCCTTAATTAAAAACATGTAACACGTAGCCCACCAATTGCAAGGTGCAGCCTGTGTCCAAAACATTGGAGTCAGGTCCAGTCATTTAACACAACATTCAATTTTTCAACTTCTCCCTTAATTTTGTAATACAGTGTTTAGGGATGGCGTTTGGGAGAAATACGTATGAGATGGAATCTTGTATCTCCTGTCCAGCTTGTTTATCATCTTCTTGAAGCAGTCTTTGTTGACTGTGTAAATAGGAACCGTGACTTAGGCTACGTGATAAGTGAAAGGTGATGCGGGATGTTTAGCAATGAATCAATGCCTGTTTAACGTAGGTGGCTGGTTGTGGCTGACAGGCTTTGCTATGATTTTCTTTTTTCACCTTGCAATCATCATAAAGTTATGGATGGATATTCTTCAAATGATTGAATAAATGTGTTGTTGCTTGTTGTTTCCACAACCCTGAGGCACTTTTTGCAAAACCATCGAGAAGGCGGACACAGTACAGGTGCTTCAAAGCTGGGACCGAGAGACTGATACAGTCTGATGGCAATAGAATCTGGTTAAAACAGTCACTACATGCCGGCCTCCACCCAGTACCCTGTCGTGAACCTCAGACACTGTCACGGTCACTAGCTGTCTACCACCCGGTACTCTACCCTGCATCTTAGAGACCGCTGCCCTATGTTCATAGAGTCATTGAATAATGGCCATGAAAAAAAAATAAAACATTAGGTTTTACCCACTTTATACAGTGCATTCGGAAAGTGCATTTTTCCACTTTTTGTTACGTTACATCCTTATTCGAAAAATTGCTTAAATAATAAAAATGTTCTTCAAACTACACACAAAACCCCATAATGACAAAGCGAAAACAGGTGTAGAAATGTTGGTAAATGTATTAAAAATAAAAACTGAAAAACCTTATTTACATAAGTATTCAGACCCTTTGCTATGAGTCTCGGAATTGAGCTCAGGTGCAACCTGTTTCCACTGATCATCATTGAGATGTTTCTACAACTTGGAGTCCACCTGTGCTAAATTAAATTGATTGGACATGATTTAAATGGAAAAAGTTTGGAACCACCAAGACTCTTTCTAGAGCTGACCATCTCTGCAGCACTCCACCAATCAGGCCTTTACGTTAGACTGGCCAGATGGAAGCCACTCCTCAGTAAAAGGCACAAGACAGTCTGCTTCGAGTTTGCCAAAAGGCACCTGAAGGCCTCTCAGACCATTAGAAACAAGTATCTCCGGTCTGATGAAATCAAGATTGAACTTTTTGGCCTGAATGCCAAGCGTGGCGTCTGGAGGAAACCTGGCACCATCCCTAAAGTGAAGAATGGTGGTGGCATCATCATACTGTGGGGATGTTTTTCAGCGGCAGGGACTGGGAGACTAGTCAAGGTTGAGGGAAAGATGAACAGAGCAAAATACAGAGAGATTCTTGATGAAAACTTGCTCCAAAGCCCTCAAGACCACAGACTGGAAGGTGAATCTTCACCCCAACAGGACAATGACCCTAAGCACACAGCCAAGACAACGCAGGAGTGAGTTCAGGACAAGTCTCTGAATGTCCTTGAGTGGTCTAGCCAGAGCCCGGACATCTCTGGAGATCTGAAAATAGCTGTGCAGCAACGCTCCCCATTCAATCTGATTGAGAGGATCTGCAGAGAAGAATGGGAGAAACTCCCCAAATACCAATGTGCCAAGCTTGTAGCGTCATACCCAAGACTCAAGACTGTTATCACTGCCAAAAGGTGCTTCAACAAAGTACTGAGTAAAAGGTCACACTACTTATGTAAATGTAATATATATATATATTTCTTAAACTAAATGGTTTTTGCTTTGTCATTATGGGGTATGCATTCGGAAAGTATTCAGACCCATTCCCTTTTTCAACATTTTGTTACGTTACAGCCTTATTCTAAAATAGATTAAATAGTTTTTTTCCCCCTCATCAATCTACACACAATACCCCATAAGAATGGACAGAGAGGTATCGCTCAAGTTTAAATTAAATGGAATATAACGTTGCGGACAAAGTTCGGAAAGATGGTCGCCGATAGGATCGCTAATAGGATTGAGGTCAGGGCTTTGTGACGGCCACTCTAATACCTTGACTTTGTTGTCCTTAGGCCATTTTGACACAACTTTGGAAGTATGCTTGAGGTCATTGTCCATTTGGAAGACCCAACTTCCTGACTGATGTCTTGAGATGTTGCTTTAATATATCCATATAATTTTCCATCCTCATGATGCCATCTATTTTGTGAAGTGCACCAGTCCCCCCTGCTGCAAAGCACCGCCACAACATGATGCCGTGCTTCATGGTTGGGATGGTGCTCGTCGGCTTGCAAGCCTCCCCCTTTTTCCTCCAAACATAACGATGGTCATTATGGCCAAACAGTTCTATTTTTGTTTAAACAGACCAAGGACATTTCTCCAAAAAGTATGATCTTTGTCCCCATGTGCAGTTGCGAACCGTAGGCTGGCTACGGTGGTTTTGGTTTTATGGTGATTTTGGAGCAGTGGCTTCTTCCTTGCCGAGCGGCCTTTCAGGTTATGTCAATATATGACTCGTTTTACTGTGGATATAGATACTTTTGTATCTGTTTCCTCCAGCATCTTCACAAGGTCATTTGCTGTTGTTTTGGGAATGATTTGTACTTTTCACAGCAAAGTACGTTCATCTCTAGGAGACAGAATGTGTCTCCTTCCTGAGCGGTATGACGGCTGCGTGGTGCCATGGTGTTTATACTTGCGTACTATTGTTTGTACAGATGAACGTGGTACCTTCAGGCGTTTGGAAATTGTTCCCAAGGATGAACCAGACTTGTGGAGGTCTACCATTTTTCTTCTGAGGTCTTGGCTGATGTCTTTTGATTTTCCCATGATGTCAAGCAAAGAGGCACTGAGTTTGAAGGTAGGCCTTGAAATACATCCACAGGTACACCTCCAATTGACTCAAATTATGTCAATTAGCCTATCAGAAGCTTCTAAAGCCATGACATCATTTTCTGGAATTTTTCAAGCTGTATCAAAGTCACAGTCAACTTAGTGTATGTAAACTTCCGACTTCAACTGTAAATAGCGAATGGAGAACGCTTTCCTGTGGTTCATTTTCATGCCAGCCAGGAAGGCTATACTCCTGTTTTTAATCTTTGCTAAATATTTGGAAAGTTGAGAAATAAATATAGTAAGCCTAGCCTATAGAAAGCTAATGGGGTCCTCTTCTTAATAGAGGCCATGACTGCATGTTGTGCAGCATGAGCTCATGGGCTCTCAAAGTGTTTGATTAGATTTTCGATGACATTTGCATTGATGTCAGAGTGATTAGAGGGACAATAGAGTGCTGAGTACCAGGCAGTTAGCAAGTTTGGTAGGCTACTAATGACCATCAGCAGCATCAGAACTTAAAGAAGCCTAATTAGCGTAACTAAACGGTGTGGTGGTAATACGGTCACTGGAACAGCCCTAGGCCCTGGATCCCAACACAGCGAGTGATGGGAAAGTGCAGGGTAGGCTAATTGTTGAGGTGGAACAATGGCTCTAGTCACCCAGTATGGCTTATTATCCAACTAGTGCCTGTAGGATATTTGTTTTACCCATTCAAAGAGCTGAGATTCACCCCAGATGGTTTATATTCAAATCAAACAAGCCTCAACAAAAAAGGACCATACAAACCCCATCCCAGTGAGAACTTCAATTTTTCCTTGCTGTTGCCACCAATGGCTTGAGCCACCCTATCTCTCGCCGCCTCTGCGGCCTCATTTCTCCTGATCTGATTACTTATGAATGTTGTTCAGCAACTCACATTCTATTATCTGCAAGATTGCTTCGTGCGAGACTCGCACTACTTTTACACTGATCACGCCATCCAGGGAAACAGCCTGTATTCACCACATCTCTTCACGCCGTCGCTCTCTGCTACTGCTCTTACGGAGGAAAAATAAAATGACACCCAAAATGCCATGGAGACGTGGGGGTGGAAAACAGTCCAGACAAAAACATTCATCCTGGAGAAAGATTAATGATGTGTTCAAGGTAAAAAAAAATGTTTTTTAAAGTGTCAATTAAATGGACAAATTCCTTTTGCGACATAGCACATTCATTGCCCAACCTCATCCTGCTCCAGAGATACAAAGTCTGAGTAAAACCACAAGGTGAAACATTACACATTTAAATTAGTAGGTGATGTAGGCTATTCTTTATCTCAATGTATAAATGCTGTACATTATTGCTGATTATACTACGGGTGGGTCTATTCCTGGATGCTGATTGGTTAAAACCTCATTCCAGCCTGTGTCTATTCCACAAGTTAACTCCGGCTAAATCTATGACGTTGAAATGCGCATTTACTCTGTTCCATCTTACTGCGGAACCCACTGTCTCATCACCCACTGTCTCATCATCATCGTCATCTCATCATCATTTCTATACTAGAAAGCATTATAAAAAGCATCTAGACATTATCTCCACTATAAAAACCATCTAGACATTATCTCCCATATCTTTTAGACTAGCATTTGGTTTCAACAGCAGAGATTTGTATAAATCTTGCTGTCTGTCCTGCTGGAATTTGCAACATTGTTGCAATATTGAAATTGGATCTCCAGCTGTCCTATGGTAATTAACCTGTTGGGGATGGGGGCGCTGTTTAGACTATTTATGCTAATGTGGCTAATTTTTTAAACGGCTTCCCACAAAATCCTTGATCGTACAATATGCATATTATTATTATTATTGGATAGAAAACAGTCTATAGTTTCTATAGGAGTTGAAATTTTGTCTCTAAGTGGAACAGAGCCCATTCTACAGCAATTTCCCTGACATGGAGTCAGATTTGAGAAACGTTGGCCACTTTTCTGAAGTCATTTAAAAGGGCTCTGTCGTTGCTATGACTATACGGACACTTCTTACGTCTTCCCCTGGATGCCTTTACGTGATGACGATTCCAACGGGCTCGATTGCTCGTTCACAGGCCCTACAAATGAAAAAAACCTTTAGCTAGCAAGTCTTTTCTTGCTGCGTAACGCGCGTGGAAGACACCGACCCTCTCCTGTTCCAAGCGTTAGTTTAGCCTGTTATATTTCTCCGGTCATCTTTTCACTCGTTATAGGAGTTACAAACATCACAAAGTAGTTAATTTAAAGCGTTTTATAGCAATTTATATCCGTTTAGTGCGATTTTGGGACATTTATTTTTGCAACGATGTGAAAAGTTGGGCACGCTTTTCAGTTCATCCCGAACGTAGTTGACATTTCCACATGGCAAGAGGACAGCTTTCCACCAAAAGACGATTTCTCCCAAGAAAGGATCCTTTGCCCAAGATACTGATGGAAGAACAGCTCAAGGTAGGACATTTTTATTATGATAAATCGTGTTTCTGTCGAAACATTTTAGTGGCTTAGGACGCCATGTTTTTTGACGTAGCTTCGCTTGGCGCAAACTGTATTGAAAAGTAAGGATAAATTAAAAAATGTAATAACGCAATTGTATTAAGAATTAAATTGTCTATCAATCCCTGTCCACCCTATATTTTTTAGTCACGTTTATGAGTATTTATGTATAAGAGTAGATCACTGTCTAAGTGGCGCAAGGACGTTTTCTTTACCAGCTTGTCTACATTTCACATTGTCTAACCATGATTTTGGTGGCTAAATATAAACATTTTCGATCAAACTGTATATGCATGTTGTAATGTGATGTTACAGGAGTGTCATCGGAAGAATTCTGAGAAGGTTAGTGAAAAAATTAATATCTTTTGGCGATGTTGACTTTTATCGCTCACTTTGGCTAGAATCAATGCTGGGCTGCTAATTGCTATGTGCTAAGCTAATATAACGATTTATTGTGTTTTCGCTGTAAGACACTTAGAAAATCTGAAATATTGTCTGTATTCACAGGATCTGTGTCTTTCGATTCGTGTATGCTGTGTATTTTTACGAAATGTTTGATGATTAGTAGTTAGGTAAACACGTTGCTCATTGTAATTATTCTAGTCCATTTGTGATGGTGGGTGCAATTGTAAACTATGCCATATACCTGAAATATGCACTTTTTTCTAACAAAACCTATCCCATACCATAAATATGTTATCAGACTGTCATCTAATGAGTTTTTTTGTTGGTTAGGGGCTATAAATATCTTAGTTTAGCCGAATTGGTGATGGCTACTGGTGTTGGTGGACAAATAAAAGATGGTGGATTATGCTAATGTGTTTTTAGGTAATAGATGTACATCTTTACATATTGTGTCTTCCCTGTAAAACATTTTAAAAATCGGAAATGTTGACTGGATTCATAAGATCTGTGTCTTTCATTAGCTGTATTGGACTTTAATGTGTGAAAGTTAAATATTTTAAAAAAATATTTTTTTTGAATTTCGCGGCACTGGTTTTTCAGTGGGGGGGGGGGGGGGGGGGCCGCTAGCGCCACGCTGATCCTAGACAGGTTAACATGTCGGGAGTCGGGACAACAGAGACAGGCTTTTGTCAGCCAGTCGAAATCATGAATCAGCATCATTTTTATGGATATATACAAAGAAATGTAAATCAAAAAACCACAAAATGCAGCTAGTTTACAGTCATTCCAGCTTCTGTTTAAAGTGATAGTGTTAGCTGTGCAATTTGCTATCTCTTCTGAACAGTGGCCTGGCAAAAGAGCAAATGTTCTATGCCAGGCGGCGCACAATTGGCCCAGCGTCGTCCGGGTTAGGGTTTGGACGGGGTAGGCTGTCATTGTAAATAAGAATTTGTTCTTAACTGACTTGCCTGGTTAAATAAAAATTGTTATAGATGTATACCCCCCCCACCCTCCCCCCCCAAAAAAAATCACTAGAAAACATCTTAAACAAACGCAAATGCAGCTACTTTGCTGTTATTCTGGCTGCACTGATTGACGTTGCCAGCCATCATGGTAATAGAACGAATGACTGGGTCGGGTCCATAGATACAGAAGAAAAAGACTGAACCACTGGGTTGAACGACTGCATCTCTGGCAGCCAAACCGATAGAATGGACGACCAGACGGCTTGGGTAGCAACCCTAGATGTGTGTCGGGACAATAGCTCGTGGAAGGATTAAATGGTATGAATAAATTCATCAAAATAAAAAAAATTAAGAAAATATGTCAATCATTATTGGAATAGGTTGGTATCCCGTTGTGTAAAAGAGATAATGCCCTCGAAGCCGGTGTTAGGAGGATATATTGGCACGGTTTACCAATATATCCTCCTAACTCCAGCTTCACATGCATTATCACTTAAATAGGCTACACCTCGCTCTGTGTCACAGTCTTTCTGAATGAATAAGCCCAGACTACCTTTCTCTTCTCTGCTCCGGCTGAAAAGGGGATTGGCGGCTAGAACATCACTACCTCCAGTCATTGGGGTTACAACAAAACTACAGAGCAACAAAACTACAGAGCAACAAAACTACAGAGCAACAAAACTACAGAGCAACAAAACTACAGAGCAACAAAAGAGGTGGCCTTGCAGCCCTGCTACACAATGTTCTCATTGTTCCAGCACTGTCTCAGAACTAGGTGGATTTGACTCACAACCTCTATTGGCTTTGCTGCTGAAAACAAACACTAGAGTCCAGGGAAGAAAAGAGGTGACCTAAAGCTGCCTGATAAAAATCAACTCAGCCATTGGGGGCATTACCTTTTCACATGAAAGGATTGAGTATTTTGGGGTTAGACAAGGGAGGTTTAGAGGCGTCTAAAGCCTGACAATGTACTGCTGCATTACTGGTGTGAAGAGATGGATTTTGTCACGTTCAGTGGGAACCATGACAAGCTGCATGTCCCCGAGATCTGGTAAGAATGATCAGAGCGCTCTCTCTTCCATGGATGCATGCAGTGTTTCAAACAGCAGATACTGGGACAGGAAGCCAAGGGGGGAGCTCTGAGCATCTGATGCTGACTGCAGAGGGGGAAAAAGAAAAGAGGCACCAGAAGATTGCAGCGCCTGTTGTTAGGGCCATTACTCAGTGTTACACGCCCAAGGTCTCCGCATCGCGCTCTCGCATATCTGCCTCCACTTTATAACAGACGCCATTCCACCGGGAAGGGAGGCATCTCACTCTGACGCTTGCTCTCATTCTCTCTATATGACGCACACAATGTAAATGTACACAGTTCACACACACCTTCATCTGACCATACCTACGGTTAACTAATAACCAAACCTTTTTCACAAATAACTATTGGTATGCATAGGGAGAGGTGGTGAAGTGTGTTAAGGGAAACGGAGAGATAAGGGTGGAGAGACATGATCCCCTGCATGTGGACTCCCTGCTTCACACGAACACAAGATGTGGATGGGCACTGGCAGCAGGGGTGTCGTCAAGGTCACCGGTATGGAGCAGAAGCAGCACAGGGTGGATAAAGACATTGTGAATACCGCATACTCTCAAGTGTGACCACACAGTAACACACAGCATGGACGGGCCAGGCAGGCACCGGGTAATTGGGACAGGACAACTTTCATCTAGCCTGAGGGTTGGAGGAGGAGGGACTATAGGATAATCTATAGCTAGGTTTCTAAAGCAGTGGTGAGCAAATGACCTTCCCCGAAAGACCCCTAGAACCACATACCGCCTGGTGCTGGAGAGAGATAAGTGACAACAATGGCCCTTTGCCTGTTAATTAAAGAGGGGTGTGTGCGTGTGTGTGTGTGTGTGTGTGTGTGTGTGTGTGTGTGTGTGTGTGTGTGTGTGTGTGTGTGTGTGTGTGTGTGTGTGTGTTCTAATGGGAACCATTATGTTAATCTATTCAGTGATGTAAAGTCCAGGAGAATGGAGACATGGTTGAGGTCATTTTCTGGAAATATTCTTCCATAATAGAGCTGCTGATAAGATTGTTTTAACTCCCGGTCGGTAATGATCCAACTGGGGGAGTGTTTCAGACACATATCCTAATAGTGCAGCGTAGATTGTGCTCTGTGTGAAATATGCAAGCTGGGTGAGAATAAAACACGATCACTGGGCTTTTGTTGAGGCCAACAATAGCTCTAGGCTGCCTCACTTTGGGGACTGCAACTTCTGATTAGTAAAAAGACACTACGTAGCCAACTGTGTGAGATCTAAACAGTATTAGGGATGATGGCAAAACAAATCGAGCTAGTATGAACAGAGGAAATGAGGGCCTATTGTGTGAGAGTCAGAGGTGGAGGGAAGGCGGCTCCTTTTGGCCTCTCTTCCTCTCTCTTCTATTAGTCTACTTCCTTTCTAACCCTGAAGAAACATCCAGGAGGACCATCATCATCTTGACACAATTAGATCTCTACACAAAAGATCTCTTAGAAAACTGGGAAGGTGAAAAAAAAGATCATTTAGCCAATCTCCAGTGAGTAATGCCAAAGATTGTTTATTATATTGACAGGATAGTCGAGGGACCGCTCTAACAATGGAAATACAGGTCCTCAAAGATGGAAGGCAGGCAGGAGGCGGCGAGATCAGGTGGGACCATTCTAGCCAATGACACGCGTGTGAACAAAGTCATTTTTCTCAAAGTTGCTGGAATGCCACACGAATCCACCTATATCAGTACATTTGTAACAGCCTAAAACATTACGAAACTTTCTATTTGATCAAATAAGCCTCACGTAATTCGACACTCTCTCATAGACCATACCAAAAAATCCCCACTTGGTCTGCTTATCTCACGCGAACAGATTTGGGCGGAGTAAATCCTTTTGCTTCGCCTCTTCCTCTCTGGTAATGCTCACTATGGAGAGCAGTGGGTGGTACATAACATAGCTCTGTGCATAGAAATACCTTGGGTTGCCATCCTCTGAGCCATCCTACTTCCTTACAGTCCACAGATTCTAAGGCCATTTCAATGTTCCACGATGACACTAATGTATGTGTAGACATGTATGAAATGTTGTGAATGGTTCTCCAAGATCCTCTCCTAACACCTCACAATGGCATAGAATGTCAAGGTGCCCATGAAGTCATCCCAAACCACCAATCACAAGGTGAGGAATCCTGGCATTTCCTCTCTGGGGCCAATGAATGGGCTTCCTCAGAGAAAGAGCCCACAATTCAGCCAAACAGCTCCTTACAAAAAGCAGGAAGAAAAAGGACCAGTAATGTAGCAGTACCTCACTGTAGCTAGCTCCAGTCTATAGAATACCAAAATAACACTCACATAACAATGCTTCCATAGCAGTAACAAGATTACGTCAAGTTACTTGGAAAATCTGCTTTGAGGCAAGGAGACAAATTGCTCTCAAACAATCAGTGGCCTAGTGTGAGAACACAGAATTACCCTGTCCAATAGAGGTGTCTATCATCTGGGCAATGATTGATCCTCCTAACTAGCTTTGAGACACAGGGAACAAAATATCCTGTTTGACTGCCAAACAATATACTGGATGGTGTTCAGAGATAGATGGGAGGGGTTGAGTGGAGCTGAAGGATGGGACTAAAAACAAACAAATAACTGTTGTATAACCATTGTAAAATATACTGTGTCCGTAAAATGTATATCGTATGTACAGTATCAGCTGGAAGTAGAAGTCTCAGTGTTGTTGTCCATTAGTTTACTCCAATTAGGGGAGAGGTGGTAGGGTAAGGGGAAAATATATATTTAAATTATATTTGAAATTGGAAATGATGGATTACATTGATGGATTACAATTACATTGATGAAAGCCACAATCTGCAATATGAAAGCTGATCTACCCCCTAAAAAGAGCTGTGCTGTTAAAAGATGGCAGCTCTGCTTCTAGCCCCTAAGCAACTTTGCAGTATTTCATTTTTTCGTGTGTTATTTCTTACATTATTAGCCCAGAATATTTGTTGTGTTATTACATACAGGGGTATTCGGAGTGCACTTCTAGTCCGATTCAGGAGGCGGGCAAACCATCCACCGCTTCCGAGTATATTACTCGCTAATGTTCAGTCTCTGGACAATAAAGGAGACAAGCTCATGGTGAGGATCTCCTTCCAGTACTCCCTGTTCACTCATGTCAGGAAAACAACCTCTCCCTCAATGTCAACAAAACAGAGGAAGCATACCCCTATCCACATTGACGTGACCACAGTGGAGAAGGTGGAAAAGCTTCAAGTTCCTCGGCATACACATCACTGATGATCTGAAATGGTCCACCCACACAGACAGTACAGTAAAGAAGTCGCAACAGCGCCTCTTCAACCTCAGGAGGCTGAAGAAATTTGGCTTGGCCCCTAAGACCCTCAAACTTTTATAGATGCATGATTTGGGAATTTGGGATCTATCGTCCCACAACTGTCCCAGAGTCTGTTTGGAACAGGCCATTTCTTTCACGACAAACTAACCAACAGAATAGGTACACTTTTGTACTATGGTGGATAGTAGATTGACATAAGCTAGTGATGTTACTCATCTTGTTGGTTGAGGAAAAGTACATGTGGACAGTAATTAACACATCTGCCACGCTGATCCTCATCACCGGTTCCCCTCAAGGGTGTGTGTGTTTAGTCCCCTCCTGTACTCCCTGTTCATCCACGACTGCGTGGCCAAGCGCAACACCACCCACCATCATTAATTAAGTTTGCTGATGACAAGTGGTAGTCCTGATCACCGACAACGATGAGACAAGCTATAGGGAGGAGGTTAAATACCTGTCAGTGTGGTGCCAGGCCAACAACCTATACCTCAATGTGAGCAAGACAAAGGAGATGATTGTGGCTACTGGAAAAGAAGGACGGAACAAGCGGGTCAAGAGTTTCAAGTTTCTTGTTCCACGTCACCAACAAAGTATCATGGTCCAAACACACAAAGACACTCATGAAGAGGGCACGACAACACCTTTTCCCCCTCAGGAGACAAACGATATGGCATGGATCCCCAGATCCTCAAAAAGTTTTACAGCTGCACCATCAAGAGCATCTTGACCGGTTGCATCACCGCCTGGTATTGCAACTGCTCGGTATCTGACCGTAAGGCGCTACAGAGGGTAGTGTGTTGAACCCAATACATCACAGGGGCCAAGCTTCCTGCTATCCAGGACATATATACCAGGCGGTGTCAGAGGAAGGCCCCAAAATTTGTCAGAGACTCCAGTCACCCAAGTCATAGACTGTTCTCTCTGCTACCTTACGGCAAGCAGTATCGGAGCGCCAAGTCTAGTTCCAAAAGGCTCCTTAACAGCTTCTACTGCTGAACAACTAATCAAATGGCCACCCAGACTATTTACATTGACCCCCACCCCCTTTGTTTTTACACTGCTGCTACTCACTGTTCATTTATGCATTGTCACTTTACCCCTACCCACAAATTACCTCAACTAACCTGTACCCCCGCATATTTACTCAGTACCGGTGCCCCCTGTATATAGCCTCGTTATTGTTATTCTATTGTGTTATTATTTTGTATTTATTAAATATTTTCTTAACTCTATTTCTCTAACTGCACTGTTGGTTAAGGGCTTGTAAGTAAACATTTCACTGTAAGGTCTACACCAGTTGTATTCAACGCATGTGACAAATCAAATTAGATTTTAATCCATCTTCAAAGTGCACATCAGAATTCGTCACGAAGGACCGTACATCATTGCATCCTCGACTTGCACGCTCCGGTAAATTTCGCAAATGTCCGCTAAATTAAAATGCTGCCGCTCAAATGTCCGGTGCCACATTTTCCGAATGGAAACTGACACAGACACACACATTCAGTCCACACACACGCACACATACATGAACGTTCACACGTTCTCCGTCAACACACACACACACACACACACACCAAAATCAGTCAATACCAACCCATCAGCTCTTAAATTAGAGGCATCCAGAGACAATGTCGGTAATGAGACAATTAACTCCAGCTTTGACATTTCGCTTTCTCCAAGACAGAAAACCCAACAACCTTTTGGGGGGGGGGGGGGGGCACTCCTTCACCTTTGAACAAGGAGAGGGGAGGGAGGGGAAGCACTGAAACAGGTAAACAACAATGTAATTTGGAGAATGTCAGGGGGCGACAGCTGAATAAGAAGGGGAGCGAATGGAGGGAGACAGCAACGAGTCAAAGGCTGTGGTAGAGAAAAGGGAGAGAGCGAGGAGAGAAGGGAGCATAAGAGAGAGAGAGAGAAAGGATGGAGAGAGGGGAGCTGAGGGCGAGAGGATACAAAGCAACAACACCGAGCAAATACTTGCAATGCGTTTCCCCTCTCCAGCCACAGGGGATAGAGAGGGGAGAGAGGACAGAGGCGAGAGGGGCTTGAATGTGTCAGAGTGAGTGGGGTTGTCAGCCGATGAGAGCCACCCTCTCTGACCTCATCATTTCAACAGGCGGGTCTCTGTGTGAGGTCCAGGCCAATAACATAGCACACAGAGGCTAGACACAGAGGGAGTGTTCACTTGCCCATTACAGCAGCCACTGACAGCCACCGACAGCAGAGCAGCAAGAGGCTAAGTGGTGCCTAGGAGATACATTCACGCTTCCTGCTTTAAAGGGACATTACACTCCACAATCAACATGTCAGAGGTTCCTTCAAGGACTGAAAAGAGTATGGCGTGCCTATTATTGGGATGAGGATCCTTTGTTGTTTGTGGTTGTCGTTCTGTTTTATATGGGAATGTGATCGTCTTTGAGTGAAAGCTAACAGCCTTCATGGAAAAGCACCCAGTGGTCAAACACAAAGCTTAAAGAAAAGTGTAATTTCAGCTGTCTTTCAGCATCCAACATAAGAGATCAATTCAAAACCAGAGGAACCGGGAAAGCATATTCAAATGGAGCATAATAGACATACCTATTCAGCATGTAATCATGTTTGAATAAGTAACACTTTCCAGCAATCACAATTCTCCCATGTTTCCTAAGTGGTGCAGCACAAATCGATGCTCACATTTTCAGACAGACTCGGTCAGTCTCTCTGTGTCCAGAATGGAGATAGATGAAGATGGGATGTATACAGAGTGGACATGCAGGTTGATGGAGCACAATGGGTGTCTGTCGGAGCCTGTCGGAGACAGTTTTGAACGCAAGAGCAGGGGAACAGAAGGGAGTTGTGTCTTGTTATTGATTAGGGCGCTAACTGAGATCCTGGAGGTTTATAGCGAGGGAAGGAGCAATCCATTAAGTCCTGGCTCACTGACAGAAGGTCGGACAGACCGGACAGAGGAGACAGACGTACGGAGTAGAACCCATGGCTCTATGACGGAGGGGTTAGAGATATGAAAACTGACAGATTACAGGTTGTATCTTTGAGACAAGGCAGTGCAGCGAACCAGAAAACTGGCTTGAATACGACAGCTGCTGTCAGTAATTATAAAACAGTAGTGGTTGGACCAGTGCCCTCTAATGCATTAATTCATCCCTTAGGCCAGTCTATGGACCAGCGGTCGCTGGTCACTAAATCCTGCTGATGCGGGCTCCTAGGACCCGACTGAGCAGGTTTAGATAAGAGGGGGGCTAAATCAAGAGGTAAAATGCCGAAGACAGTCAGACACGGTTCAGTGGTTCTCATGGTGTATTAACAAAGGGTCTATGAGCAGGAGTGCTGATCTGGGATCAGGTCTCCCTCTTATTTCATTATTATTTAAAAAGGCCAAACTTATCCTAGATCAGCACTCCTAGATGCTTTGTGAATACGGGCCCTGATCTAGTTATAAACCTGATAGTTTGACACAGACAACCAGAGCCTTGTAATTGATGTTTGTGTAACTCAAAATGAGGCTTGATAGTCGACTATCACCGTGAGTGTCTTTTTACTTTAGAAGCAAAACACAAAAACGCAGACATGGTGTGATGGTGATGTTTGCCAGATTGGGGCTCTTTCGCTCTGCAGCTTTTCCAGCTAGGGTTTAAAAATGTTTCCTTTAGGATTACTGAAATCCTATAGGAAATTGGCTCCAATCCCAAACAAATCCAATGGGATAATTTCATGTAATTCATTGGATGATGATATGCCTTTGAACCGGAGAATGGCAGACCTTTGTTCTCACGCGTCATTGGGTTCCAACCCTGTAAAGACGACGTGTGGCCAACCGTCTTAGTTACCAACCACGGCTCATCCCCTGATTAGACACAAGGCTACATAATCAACGTTCGGGAGGCATCACAGCAACAGGCTTGTGTCACCGCGGCAGCAACCTGGTTTATTATGTGTACATCTGTGCTCGCTCATTCCTCCCGCCCTCCAGCTCCTCCCCCCAGCGCTCTCCTGCAGCACAGTGCTGTTGCTCCCTCCACCACACTCATGATCAGCCCTCCTGAGCTGGCCTGCTGGTTTAGGCTGTGCGTGCTGCTCAACATGCCCAAATCCTCTACAGATAGGGCTACGTCGTGGGCTCCTCCTAGCCTTGCCTTCTAAACTAGGCTGGACGTGTTGCTGGTCATCAGACCCAAATCCTTCACAGAAAGATACACCATCATGGGCTACTCCAGCAGGCCTGCCCCCCGTAGACTGGCTTATGATCCAACCAAGCCCTCAGCCCTGCACTCAGTCCCAAAACCCTTACATAAACAGATCAGGAGCTGGGCATATGAGCCCTTGTCTCGTGATGCTAACACCACCCCCACACACAGCCCCATCCCACAACATTGAAAGAGGGAGGGAAGGCAGGAAAGAGAGCGAGAGAGAGGGGAGAGAGAGAGAGGGAAACAGCTCGAGAGGAGAGATCGCGAGAGAGGGAAAGAGAGGGAAAGAGAGAGAGAGAGAAAAAGAGGCAGATTTTGTCCAGACTTTGGGCTGAACTGTGAGCTGGAGAGGCAGCCAGAGGCCATTGATCACAGTCAGCCAGTCACAGAGACCATTAACCCCACCAGCTCTAGGTCCCCCTCCTCTGAGCCCTACCCTTGTTCTTATGACTCAACCATTATTACCAGCCAACTGGCATTCCTCTTAAATTAATTCCATCAGAAGAGAAAATGCCAAACAGAGGATTTCCATTCTGAAATGAACACAAGCTGCAGTATGTTCAGTTTTACTCAGATATCTACAGGAAAGGGAAACCCTTAAAAGAAAAGGACTTGGCTATTGTGAAAGCCTTGCTGGAAAGGTAAAAGAGAACAGTCTACGTATCCATGGTACAGTACAATATAGCACAGTACAAAAGTGCTATAGGCTTATTGTACCTGTAGTAGCATGCATCGTAGGAGATCAATAGATCCAATGAGAAGAAACGCCAGGTTGGGTATTTTCAGTAGCAGCGGGGCCTATCAATTGGCCAGCCATCCTGGGACATGCAACAGTATGCCTCATCTCCCACAGTACAGTACTCTCTGAGCTGAACAGAGTAGAGGAGAGCCATTCAGGGGATGGCGCTGTGAACACTGAACAGTCCCTTAGGGATAGAGTCATGGGGAGAGCTTTCTGGGGAGTGCTGCCTCAAAGGAGACCCTTAACCTGTTAGTGAATAGGGGGCGCTATTTTCACTTTGGGAAAAATCGTGCCCAAATTAAACAGCCTCGTACTCTGTTCTAGATCATACAATATGCATATTATTATTACTATTGGATAGAACACACTCTGAAGTTTCTAAAACTGTTTGAATTATATCTGTGAGTAAAACAGAACTCATTTGGCAGCAAACTTCCAAACAGGAAGTGAAAATTCTGAAAATGGGGCTCTGTGTCAGGGCCTGCCTATTCAAGTGGCTTATATTTATGGATCTGTATGCACTTCATACGTCTTCCACTAGATGTCAACAGGCAGTAGAAGGTTGAATGGGGTGTCTAGCTTGATGTGAGGCCGAATGAGAGTTTTTGGAGTGACAGGTCCGCTCTTTTGTCAGTTATCAACGGCGCACAGGGGAACTCCACATTGTCTTCTGAAATGCGTTACGTTTACACGACGAAATGCTCCGGCTCTGATTTTATTGGATACATATGAGAAAAACATCATAAAGAAGGATTTTCAATCAAGTTTGACCAGTTTATTCGACGTTTATTGGGAATTTTGGAATTTTTCGTTCCAGGCGCAACGATTTCTTGGACACGTGAGCTCCACATGGCTAGCCAAAGTTGCTAATTCGACAGAAGAAATGGACATTCTAAAACGAAACAACGATTTATTCTGGAACTAGGACTCCTTGCACAACATTCTGATGGAAGATCATCAAAAGTAAGAGACTATTTATGATGTTATTTCGTATTTTTGTGTTTTATGTTGGAGAATTGTAGGGAGCTGTCTCACAATATTGCATGCTGTATGTTGTACTAAAGTTATTTTAAAAAAATCTAACACAGCGGTTGCATTAAGAACCAGTGTATCTTCCATTTGCTGTACAACAAGTATTTTTTAGTAAAGTTTATGATGAGTTCTTTGGTTAGATTAGGTGACTGTACAAAATATCTTTGGACATTTTGGTGCATTGTGGCTACGTATTCACAATGTAAAACCACGTTTTGCAGCTCTAAATATGCACATTCTCAAACAAAACAAATGTATTGTATAACATGATGTTATAAGACTGTCATCTGATGAAGTTGTCCAAAGGTTAGTGATTAATTTTATCTCTATTTCTGGATTTTGTGAAAGCTATTTTGGCAATGAATAAATGGCGTTGTGTGTTTGGCTATTGTGGTGAGCTAATATAAATATATATTGTGTTTTCGCTGTAAAACATTTTAAAAATCGGAAATGATGGCTGGCTTCACAAGATGTTTATCTTTCATTTGCTGTATTGGACTTGTTAATGTGTGAAAGTTTAATATTTCAAAAAAATATTTTTTGAATTTCGCGCACCGCGAAGGCAGCGGAATGTTGTGGGTGTTCCGCTAGTGTAACCCCGGGGCTAGAAAGGTTGAAAACTATTTATGCTTGGTCCAGGGGCTCTGGGTGTGACGCAATTGCGGTGGCTCTGGAAGCTTGCGAAGGCCAAATCGAGCCCCCTACCGCATCGTCGTGCAACAATGCGGAGGGTTCCATATAGCCCCGCATTGACATGATTGGTTGACGGTAGATGGAGGCGGTACCTCCTGTATTAACACAAACTCACTTCATTGACAACAAACATGGAGAACTTTAATGAAAGGCTATCAGAACAAGTTCACAAATAAATGTTAAACTCTGCGATACCTCGTGCAGGGATTTCCAAGACAAGAAAATGAGCGAGAACTCCTGGAAAGAGATCAGGGAGGTCATGGGGATGGATGGGGTAAAGAGGTCTTCTACTGCGGATAGCCAAAATATCCTAATGATTATGATCACACTCAAAATATTATGGCGACACTATACCAAAGATGTTTTGGTAATGGTTTAGAGACTTGGTAACTAACTCGAGTTATCAGTGTAGCCTGTTATCGCCTGGACTTTTTGAAATATCTTCAGGCCTAGAAAAGTTTTTTTTTTTAAACGAATCCTGTCCGAATCGTCCTCCGGAATAACAGACATTCAGGGGTAATAGTTACATTACCAACGTTCTCTAGTAATACTAGTCCCATGCGAATAGGGCTATAGTGTGAAATACACAAACAATAGCCTAAATGTAGGCTAATTTTGCTGGAGATATTCAGGATGGAGATGCAGGTGGGAAAACGGTGCAGTTTTTAGACTTCATTCCATCTTGGCTGAGCTCCTTCATGTCAAGCACCGGTATGTCAAGCACCGGGATCAGTTCTTGTCTTTTTGTTTAGCCAGTTGTTTGTAATTAGCTGGATGGCTATAGAGATTAGCCCTGAATCCCTACGAGGGGTGCGGTGCAGACCAATTCATTGGATGTGTGTGAACTGCAGATGTCGGATTGACCATGCAGAGCCCATCCCGACAGTCGCCTCATGCAAACACAGTCATGAGAGACAACGTTATGCACATCGAGTTCCTCCTTACCTGATCCCCTTTTATCTGATTCCCCTGTGTACAGAACATACCTAGCCTGGTCCCAATTATGTTTGTGCTTTATAGAAAACTCGTAAAAAGGTTTTGCCACTAAACAGTTTGTGGGATCAGGTAGGGTTGGGCGATATGGCCTAAAAATAATCTCTTTTTTTTATTTTACTTGTGGGCAATTCACGATATCTAGTGGCTTCAGAAAATAAAATCACACCCCTTGACTTTTTCCACATTTTGTTGCAGCCGGAATTAAAAATGTATTAAATTAAGATATTTTGTCAGGCACTGATCTAAACACAATACCCCATAAGGTCAAAGTAGAATTTTGTTTGTAGACATGTTTTGAAATGAATAAAAAATTAAAAGCTGAAATGTCTTGAGTCAATCGGTATTCAACTCCTTTGTTATGGAAAGCCTAAATAAGTAGATTTGCGTAACAAAGCGCATAATAAATGCATGGACTCATTCCGCGTTCAATAATAGCGGTTAACGTGATTTTTTAATGACTAGCTCTACCCCACACAAATTATCTACAAGGTCCCTGAATCGAGTAGTGAATTTCAAGCACAGATTCAACCACAAAGACCAGGGAGGTTTTTCAATGCCTCACAAAGAAGGACACCGATTGGTAGATATGTAAAAAAATGCTGAATATCCCTTTGAGCATGGTGAAGTTATAAGTTAGGCTTTGGATGGTGTACTGTATCAATACACCCAGTCACCACAAAGATACAAGCGTCCTTCCTAACTCTGTAGCCGGAGAGGAAGAAACCGCTCAGAGATTTCACCATGAGGCCAATGGTGACTTTAAAACTGTTACAGAGTTTAATGGCTGTGATATGAGAAAACTGAGGCTGGATCAAGATCAATATAGTATTTACTCCACAATGCTAACCTAAATGAGTGAAAAGGAAACCTATACAGGATAAAAACTATTCCAAAACATGCATCCCGTTTGCAACAAGGCACTTAAGTATTACTGAAAAAATTGTGGCAAAGAAATTTACTTTTTGTCCTGAATACAAAGTGTTATATTTGGGGCAAATCCAACACAATACATTGAGTACTACTTCCTATTTTCAAGCATGGTGGTCACTGCGTCATGTTATGGGTATGCTTGTCATTGGCAAGTACTATGGAGTTCTTTAGGCTAAAAATAAACAGAATACAGCTATGAGCACAGGCAAAATCCTAGAGGATAACCTGATTCAGTCTGCCTTCCAACCGACACTGGCAGACAAATTCAGGACAATAAACTAAAACACAAGGCCAAATCTACACTGGAGTTGCTTACCAAGATGACATTGAATGATGCCGAGTAGCCTAATTACAGTTTTGACTGAAAGACACATGAAAATCTATGGCAATAATTAAAAATGTCTTAGCAATGATCAACAATCAACTTGAGAGAGCTTGAAGAATTTAAAATGAATAATGTGTAAATATTGTACAATCCAGGTGTGAAAAGCTCTTAAAGACCCAAAAAGACGTACAGCTGTAATCGCTGCCAAAGGTCCTTCTACTAAGTATTGACTCAGGGGTGTGACTACTTATGTAAATGAGATCTTTCTGTTTTTCATTTTCAATACATTTGCAAACATTTCTAAAAACATGTTTTGTCATTATGGGGTAGTGTGTAGATGGTTAAGAAATAATTTAATCCATTTTGAATTCAGGCTGAAACAACAAATTGTGGAACAAGTCAAGGGGTATGAATACTTCCTGAAGTATGTCGATGCTTTTAATGTTCTCTAACTAAGCTTTGTTGTACAACTAGGTCAAATACACTGCATTTAATCATTTTATGAATTCAGTGCTTGTAAAATGATACCTAGGCTAAATATAAGCCTTCCACAACAATAAAACCTAGAAATAACTTAAATCAAAACAGTTTAACCTGCTTCTTTGCCATAATCACTAATCTGTCTTTCAAGTTTGTCTATGAATTTGCCCTTTTTGTACAAAATGTAACCAGAAACATGCATAATACACATTCACTAATAATGACTAACTTCTTGTAGCAGGCATTATAGAAAATGAACACAGGTCTCAAACAATCTCTCAAGGCCAGTGAATCTTTATATGTTGAGTCAACTTGGATCTATTTGCTAGCCAACAAGGAAGAACAGTTGAATTGTTATGAGCACAAACTTCTGTCCATCTCCAACTGTTTGAACAGCATGCTAGCCTGTCCACTTTGTTCACATGTTGAAATCAAGCGAGAACGAGTGAGAACGAGTTGCCAGTTGTGTTTTATGCTTATTGCACATTTATAAAAACAGACTAGACAGCTAGTATAACAGTCTTTGGCTAAAATGATGCTCGTGGTACATGGTACCGCAATGCCACGTGACAAACTGAGCATTTCCCACAATCAATGTTCATTGATACTCCCGTTTTAGTGGCGTCTGCTCTGCGCGCAATTTGAGCAGTTGAGACGTAAAAAGGGCATCGTTAGAAAAGTTCTCACAGTAAAATAATGTCTCAAAGTGTTTCGGTTCCCATGTGACCCAATCTGTTGGACCAAACCTCAAAATGCAAGTAGCGAGTTGAAACCGCTAGTCAGAAGATCTCTCATCTTTGTTGTGAGTGGCAGGGGGAGGGACTTGATATGTGTATGTGTGTGTGTGTGTGTGTGTGTGTGTGTGTGTATGTGTGTGTGTATAAAGAGCGGAAGAAGCGAAAGGTTTCACTCTCACCAAAATCTATCCAAAATAAGCCCAATGCATTTCTATGGCCTTATTTTGGACATAAATGTGTTGCCTGCCTTCGGGAAACATGAATGACTGATGAGACCAGACCCAATCTCTCCCTCTCCACAGAAGAACTGGGCCCTTATCCCCATCTACCCAAACAGAGCCCTTACGCTCTCCCTCCCTCCCATGCACTCTGGTCCCCCAGCGCCCCCCACTTCAAAACCTCCACACACAGCCTGCCTCTACTCTCCAGCCAACCCCTTATCTGAGCAGCAAACAGCTACGATAATGAAGGATGCCTCAGAGCCAAATTGCCTGGTGGGAGAGTGCAGAGCAGAGCTGGAAATGTTGATTGCACCAGAGATTGCAGAGTGTTACCTGCCAACCCCAGGTTGGGACTCTGGAGAGGGGAGGAGGACATAGCTTCTGTTCCACTGGAACATGGGGGGGGTTGGTCTATTTCCTGGAACTCAAGATATCGGCCCCAAGTCTTCGGAGACCTAGGTGACACTACCATTGATGGATGTGTTACGGATGTGTTCCCCATGGAGGCGGTTGTTCTGACCCCAATCACCCCCATCAGACACTACTCCAGCTATTGATTCATTCCCTCCGTGCCTGCGTCTGTCCCTCGTGGTCAGCCAGGTCCAACAAGCATGCGCCGTGAGAATAACGGGATAGTTCAAGAAGTGATTTAACGTTATACTACACCCATTATCTCCACGTAACACATTTGTCCGCAGCATTCTAAAGAAACTCAACCTGGAAGGGTGAACTCTAAATCACCACCGTGTCACCAAAATAGAACTGTACAAACCTAAAATAAGATCTAAAGGGACTTGCATTGGGATGATTCATTGGGTGGTGAAAGGTAGAGACCAGGTCTGAGGCCCGAAAGTGATGTATACAACTAGTCCTGGAGTGGATGTATTTTGGTCTATGCTGCGGGCGGATGGACGGTCGCTCATCCGGATATCAGGTGACAGATCTGGGATGTTCCATCCGTGAGGTCACTGCTGTGCGAGGTCATTAGCATTCCTACGACCGTCTCACGTGGGTCCTCCTCTCCCCATCACCGTCAGACCCCTGGGAACTATGGCAAATCGGGCTCAGAGGAGGACAGGCGATGAGGAGGGAGAAGGGGGCAGCTGTGGCAGCTCGGCGAGAGACAAACGCCATTACCGACGTCATCCTCAACGTCGTCCTCATCGTCAACAACAGAGAACAGGATGGGGATGGTAGGAGAGTGGGGTCACTAAGGGATAATGAGCTACTGAGTCACAACCTTAGCTAAGGATGCGTAGCGTAGCGTAGCGTAGCAGTGCATGTCAGCAGCCCTGACTAAGACACGTGGGCAAAAAGCAGGCGAACGTGCCTCAACTCAGAGAGAGATCTCTTCTGGTGTTTACTTAGAGTGAGAGAGAGTCAAACGCAGAGAGCAACCTACACTACACTAGGCTACCCTGAAGAGGAAGGAGGAAGGCTTTAAAATTGGTCTTTCCTTTTGTAGTTCACACAAGCCTTTTCTAGCGAATCAATACAGAGCCTTCTCTTTGTGCATGCTGTTTGTAAGCATTTTTTCCTTCGTCGCAGTACAAAATGATGACCATTAAATGAGCCTAGATCAGCGGTTAATAAGCGCCCTGGGACCATCTCATTGATCTCGGGCTGATCTCTATATCTGGGGAACAATTCATTACTGCCTAGTCGTGACTGTAGACATGCCTACAGTAGATTTAGCTGACCAAAATAGTCTAGGTCTGATTTCATCCATCAAGAAAATTGCTGTTTGTATTTTTTCTGAAGTTCAATCAAACTAGAGTGGTACAGGGAATACATTTTGGAATTCAATGACGTACGAACGGCTTATGGAGATCTTTTTAAATCAGATGCACGCTACTCTAAAAAAAAAAAAAAAGAATTAAATGGGATTTGAGGTTTGCAGCCCCAAAATAGAACAGGTCAAATAGGGATGATACATTCATCCAAGACCCGTCAACTAAACCTGTATATGGGTAAGGATGAGCCAAAATGACATTGCTTACTGGCCCTCCCTAACCCTGCCTAGCCCCGAGCCTGTGCAGGCACAAAACAGATCTGACAGGTGCTGCAGAGGGCTGTACTGTAGCTCCATGGTTTTCCAGGTCTGGACTGGCCAAAGTGCTGAAGCTCCCCCTGCTCCGGTTTGTGACATTTACAGATAAATACAACACGAGGCAGCAGAACAGGAGCGATGGGCAGTAGCAGCGGGGAAGATCTTACAAGTAATACCCCATCCAGTTAATATCAGTTGATTACAGGCACCACCACATCAAGCTAGGTTGTGACAAGATAAAATTGAACAATATAAGCAAGGGGAAAAAAGGGACGTGCGACACAGATCTATCAAGGCCACAAGGCCCCTTGTTAATACAACCAGCATTTTTTGGCAGGCCCCGTTCCTGTTTACATAGCAGTGAGCACGGCCCAGCTTATACATACACTAAGGTCTATTGTTCAGAGGCCCTGCTGGGAACACTCTGCTCTCTACAGCCTCTCCTCCTCTCACAAATTGTTTCTGCCGTGGCGTTGCCGCTGCACAAAAGGAGAACCCACCATAACAGCATTATCTACACTGTGAAACCACAAATAAGTTTGGAGTGGAGAGGAGGCTTCACAAGGCAAATTCATCACGCTGGCTGGCTGGCTGGCTGGCTGGCTGGCTGGCTGGCGCTTCCAAGCAGAGGAGAGTGGAGTGGACGGATTTAGAATTCCTGGAGCTCTGAGGTTTGCTCTTCTTAACTGCAAAGACAAATGAACACGTCAAAGTGGGAGAGGAGGACTGAGGTCTAAGAAGCTTGGAACGGACGACGGGAACTCTTTACGGTCTTAATTACACAAAGATTTTACTGAGTGCCTCAAGCTGCCTCTGGACCAGCTCTTAGCGGGAGGGTGGAGGATGAAGATGAAGTGAGGCAGGTCCAAGAATGGAGAACACATCCTTGGCCCTGCTGGTTGATGTGATGGGCTGATGGCAGGTTGTGCAGAGGGAGGCTGAGGTCAGCAGAGGGCTGGAGGCTTCTCGCTCTCTCTGCGACTGTCCGGCCGTCCTCTGTGAGCGACGGGGTCCTGACAGTCAGTAATTAGCATCGCGGCCTGTCCTTCAGTCCATAGCTGTGCCCAAATGGCACCCTATTCCAGATATAGTGCACTACTTTTGACCAGAGTCCTATGGGCTCATACATAGGGAATAGGGTGCCATTTAATACACATCCCTTCAGTCTCTCAGCAGAAGTGCACCGCTAGGGATTCTGTCGGGCCTCAGCTTTAATGCAGTATTGACCAAGGGGTCAACCACCTCAAGGCTGTTCAATGCATATATAGGAATGGAGCCTTAGATCAATACTGTTCTCGAGGTGGAGAACAGTGGGTGGTGGTGCATACCCTTTCTTGCCACGTGCATATTACAAAACACACGCCACAACACAATACAGTACACACACGCCA
Source organism: Salvelinus fontinalis (assembly GCF_029448725.1). NCBI lineage: Eukaryota > Metazoa > Chordata > Actinopteri > Salmoniformes > Salmonidae > Salvelinus > Salvelinus fontinalis. The sequence continues at coordinate 15,346,764 of NC_074672.1, read as the reverse complement.
GTTGCTGCAAATCCCAATGGATCAGGATGGATCATTAAATTCGATCTGTCCTCCTTTTGTGTGTGCGGAGCGACGGACCCTGCTCAAGGCGTTTCAGTCAGGGAGAAAAGATTTGAGCATGTCCTTTTTTACACAATCATCACACAGATATCCCCAATCCCACTGAAACTGCTCCAAATCACATCACCCCTGGCTTGGCTCCAGAGGAGCGAGGGAGGGAGGGAAACAGAGAGGAGAGGAGCGAGGGAAACAAAGAGGAGAGGAGCGAGGGAGGGAGGGAAACAGAGAGAAGAGGAGCGAGGGAGGGAGGGAAACAGAGAGAAGAGGAGCGAGGGAAACAGAGAGGAGAGGAGCGAGGGAGGGAGGGAAACAGAGAGGAGAGGAGCGAGGGAAACAGAGAGGAGAGGAGCGAGGGAAACAGAGAGGAGAGGAGCGAGGGAAACAGAGAGGAGAGGAGCGAGGGAAACAGAGAGGAGAGGAGCGAGGGAAACAGAGGAGAGGAGCGAGGGAAACAGAGAGGAGAGGAGCGAGGGAAACAGAGAGAAGAGGAGCGAGGGAAACAGAGAGAAGAGGAGCGAGGGAGGGAGGGAAACAGAGAGAAGAGGAGCGAGGGAGGGAGGGAAACCGAGAGAAGAGGAGCGAGGGAGGGAGGGAGCAGAGAGGAGAGGAGCGAGGGAAACAGAGAGGAGAGGAGCGAGGGAGGGAGGGAAACAGAGAGGAGAGGAGCGAGGGAAACAGAGAGAAGAGGAGCGAGGGAAACAGAGAGAAGAGGAGCGAGGGAAACAGAGAGAAGAGGAGCGAGGGAAACAGAGAGAAGAGGAGCGAGGGAAACAGAGAGGAGAGAAGAGGAGCGAGGGAGGGAAACAGAGAGGAGAGGAGCGAGGGAGGGAGGGAAACAGAGAGGAGAGGAGCGAGGGAGGGAGGGAGCAGAGAGGAGAGGAGCGAGGGAAACAGAAGAGAGGAGCGAGGGAAACAGAGAGAAGAGGAGCGAGGGAAACAGAGAGAAGAGGAGCGAGGGAAACAGAGAGGAGAGGAGCGAGGGAGGGAGGGAGCAGAGAGGAGAGGAGCGAGGGAGGGAGGGAGCAGAGAGGAGAGGAGCGAGGGAGGGAGGGAGCAGAGAGGAGAGGAGCGAGGGAGGGAGGGAGCAGAGAGGAGAGGAGCGAGGGAGGGAGGGAGCAGAGAGGAGAGGAGCGAGGGAGGGAGGGAGCAGAGAGGAGAGGAGGGAGGGAGGGAGGGAGCAGAGAGGAGAGGAGCGAGGGAGGGAGCAGAGAGGAGAGGAGCGAGGGAGGGAGCAGAGAGGAGAGGAGGGAGGGAGGGAGCAGAGCAGCAGCTGCAAGGCAGGTGAGGCATGCGTGGAGAAAGGCCTTGAAATTAGCAGGCAGTGGAATGGACTATGAGAAATGTCAGGAAACACAGGCTGAGTATCGACAAGGAATTTAAAGAGGTCTTTGTTTGCTGCTGGCTGGGCTGAACACACACACACACACACACACACACACAATGCCTCGGAATGTATTACTGTGCCTACTTTACAACAGTTGCATCGGTCACAGGGAGAAAAGGAGCTCTTTCAATTTACAACAATGTTCTACACTGGTACGGCTTTCACACACAGTCTGGGCTTCACTAAACTAGTTATAAAGAGAGGGAGAAGGGGAGGAGACAGCCTGGGCTTCAATAAACTAGTTATAAAGAGAGGGAGAAGGGGAGGAGACAAAAACAGGGACAACTAGGCCTCTTAAGTACACATTGCTGCACTAAAAGCTTCGACTTGAAGCCCATGGATGAATGCTCAAACTTCTCCAGGCAGACGGATAGACAAACTGCAGACTCATGTCTCCACCCTTTCCCACACTCACGCACTTCTTGACAGTTCAGCGAGCACAGTGCCAAGTCATTGTGTAGTGATGTATGAGTGAATGGTGTGTGTGTGTGTGTGTGTTAGAGTGGGGGAGGAGGGGTCCTTTAACTAACGGCACAGCTGGGGTTCCAGCGAGCCGCATCTGCTGCTAACACACTGCTGTTGTTCTTCCCCTGACACAAGCGCCAGCCAGGCACGCAATGCACACCACCTCACACACACACACTCTCTAGAGTACAGTCTGCTTCCTCCTTCCTTAATGCCTCTACCAGGACATGGGAGACAGCAGGATTGAGAACAATAACCTTCAACAAACCACTCCTGGTTCCTTACCAATCTCACAAGAAACATTTCCTGAAGTTTTGGGAGTGAATGTACCCAGTCTGATATAAGACATATTGCCTGAAGGCACTGATAGAGTGTTTAGCTGGCACAAGGTTTGACCCACTTTACTTGGCCGCTGGCACACTGAACTAACTTGAAGGGCTGAATGAAAACTCTGAGTGTGTGTGAGAAAGAGACGGTGCCCTTTAAACTCCTGTACACGCATTCCACGCCTGACAGCTGAACAAGCTAGAGGCTGACTTGGGGCTAGGTCTAATAAAACGCTTGCATTCTTCACCAGGCTATATGGCTAAAATAGCACCTCCACTGCAGCCTCTGAAGCGCACACCCCATTTCTCCAGTTCTCCCTATACTAGCAGGTCCATTTCAGAATGGTGAGTCGGAGACAAACACACTTAGTGGAGATTGTTATCCAATACAGACAATTGTCACTCTCGCATCGCTGCCTACTGGTGCCAAGCTGAGCCTGGAGACGAGTGGGGATGTCGTTCACCATACTGAATGAACACAACAGTGTATAGTGAGGCTGGTCCACAATAGGAGTCAAAGCAGAAGAGAGTGAGGAGAATGAGAGAAGAGAGAGGAAATACACCTGCTCAACATCATCTGCTCTTATAAATCATTTCAAAGCTACAATGACTTCAAAAGGGCTCTTTTCACCAATGAGAGTTTTGGCCTCTGAGCACATCATGAAAAGTTAACCTTCCCTTGAAATGAGCTGTGCAGTGATGCGGCCCAACCAAAATGTGGTCTTGTTTGGTGGCGTAGCTCATTAGAATAACAGCCATTGTGTAGAATAATACCCTAAACATTCAAAAGGAGGATATTACATGTTTCTACCGTCGTGTAGCTATAGAGGACATAACACCATGAAGAGAATGACATTCACAATTATGCATTTCTGTATAGTACAGATCAGGGACCATGATGTCATTCTGTTACCATCATCCTGTTACCGGGTGTTAATCCGTGTCACTTACTGTAGTTCAATGACCAAAATAGACATTTTCAAACTCAAGCCCGTCATAGCCCACACCCCCATTCTTTCTGCAGACATCTTGGAATCTTCATTCGGAGTAGATCATTTTTGGAAAACGTGGTCACAAACAGAGGGAGTTTTTAAAGTGAAAAACCAAGTCTCAGCGTCATTCTGCTACTGTGGAATTTGCGCTACCACAGTAGGGGGAGTTGCCTTACCAGCACAATCCCGTTCATTTTTAAAGGGGTAGATCAGTTTAATTATAGAATATTGTAGCTTCTATCTATCATTGTAATTGTCTGCATCATTTCCAATCCCCCCATATATTTTTTCTTTTAAATATACACTACCGTTCAAAAGTTTGGAGTCACTTAGAAATGTCCTTGTTTCCTATGTAAAATGAATAGGAAATAGTCAAGACGTTGACAAGGTTATAAATAATGATTTTTAAATTGAAATAATCGTGTCCTTCAAACTTTGCTTTCGTCAAAGAATTCCTCCATTTGCAAATGTTCTTCTTTGTGATCCGAACACCTCAAACTTAGATTTGTCTGTCCATAACACTTTTTTCCAATCATCGTCTGTCCTGTGTCTGTGTTCTTTTACCCATCTTAATCCTTTCTTTTTATTGGCCAGTCTGAGATATGGCTTTTTCTTTGCAACTCTGCCTAGAAGGCCAGCATCCTGGAGTCGCATCTTCACTGTTGACGTTGAGACTAGTGTTTTGCGGGTACAATTTAATGAAGCTGCCAGTTAAGGACTTGTGAGGCATCTGTTTCTCAAACTAGAGACTCTAATGTACTTGTCTTCTTGCTCAGCTGTGCACTGAGACCTTCCACTCCTCTTTCTATTCTGGTTAGAGCCAGTTTGCGCTGTTCTGTGAAGGGAGTAGCACACAACGTTGTCCGAGATCTTCAGTTTCTTGGCAATTTCTTGCATGGAATAGCCTTCATTTCTCAGAACAAGAATAGACTGATGAGTTTCTGAAGAAAGGCCTTTGTTTCTGACCATTTTGAGGTTGTAATCGAAACCAATGTTGATGCTCCAGATACTCAACTAGTCTAAAGAACGACAGCTTACATAATTGGAAAGGGTTTTGCAATGATCAATTAGCCTTTAAAAATGATAAACTTGGATTAGCAAACACAATGTGCCATTGGAACACAGGAGTGATGGTTGCTGATAATGGGCCTCTGTACGCCTATTTAGATATTCCATTAAAAAAAAAAATATGCCGTTTGCAGCTACAATAGTCATTTACAACATTAACAATGTCTACACTGTATTTCTGATCAATTTGATGTTATTTTAATGGAACGGTAGTGTATGTATGTATGTATATATTGCTTCTTTATTATTTTCACCTAACCGTACCACCCCTCCAATAATTGGAGTAAACTAAATGGACAACAATACTAATACACTTCCAGGTTTTTGCGAGGATTTTGGCATCACAACACTGAAGTGTAAGGGGTCTCCAGTTTTTTTTAGGTGGACTGGATATTTAGATTTACCATATGGGTCCCGTTTCAGCAATATTGAAATGAGACCTTCTTGCAGAGTATCTGAGTCTACCATTTTTATAGGAGGGGTTAAAACGAACCTGAGTACATGGGAAAATATTTGGACTTCCTCCCCATGTGTTACTGCAGCCAGTGGAGCCAGCACTGCTACTACCTGGGTGGGGTACTCCACCGGAATTCCTACCAGCTTGGTACGAGGTCGTCAAGGTTCTCATTAGCAGCTTTGAGAAAATCATTGTATATTATGCTCGCCCATCCGGGGGTTTTGGCTTTTGGACCAACCCTGCCAGGCAGGATCAGACTCGAGGGGGTGGCGCTGCTTTAGAGGGCCTCTGACCACGTTCACCTCTCTGTCATGGCGGCGTACGCTACTTGCAGTAGGCCTATAAAAATGGATAAGGACTTCTCCTTAATTAAAACGATATATTTAAAATGTATATCCCATATCTGCGCAAGAGTGAAACTCTCGGTCGGTCACAACTCCTGCTCGCAGACACACATGGGCTCTGGCATTTGCACCCATTTATCTTACTCACGTATTAACTCATCACACTTTTCCAATCACACAGGCCAAATCTTCCTACAAACCCGCACTCCCCTCACATATAAACTCGTACATAACCACCTCCTGTAACCTTTATGTCCTCTGTATTAATTTTTATTTTTTAAACTTGATTTAACTAGGCAAGTCAGTTAAGAACAAGTTCTTAATTACAAAGACGGCCTACCCTGGCCAAACCCTAACAGCGCTGGGACAATTCTGCGCCGCCCAATGGGACTCCCAATCACGGTCGGTTGTGATCCAGCCTGGAATCGAACCAAGGTCTGTAGTGACACCTCTAGCACTGAGATGCAGTGCCTTAGACCGCTGCGCCACTTGGGAGCCCAAGTACCTTGTTGATTCCAGCCAGATTTCGGGCTTTGGGTTCTTTTGTACTTACTGTGCTTATTTTGTGCTCAACTTTGCAGAAAGATTGCCGGGACGGACTTGGATTACTCAGGAATATCAACTTCTCTATTTGATGTTCAAAATACTAATGTTGGCTAAGGTGGAGTGGTGTGGTCGTGTGTGGACCCTGGACACTGTAATGTAGGTAAACACAAGTGCTTGGTTTCGGTTTACACATCCACAGGAATGTTGACACAGTCCATGTTTACTGGCTGTAAAGAGACCAAAAAGGACAAATGTGAGTATTTGAGAGTGTGTGGGGTCAGAGGTAGCTTATTATCACACTTCCAAAGAGACGTCAACAAGGACAACAAAACTGATTGCATTCGCTAGAATTTGACATGTGTTAAAACCAGTCTGACAATCCACAAATTGGCTCAAGCGTGAACTGAATTAGTCAGAATCAAACGAGACTAAACTCATCACAGTTGTTTGGATTTCGAGCAGCACTGGACTTTGGTCAGTGGAAAGAATCGAGAGAAAGGCTTTGGCGCACACACACCGTCACTACACCCAATACTACCGTGTCTCTGTTAGGCCCATTGACTGAACAGCAGTACACTCATAAACCTCATGAGGCCAAGCCGGAGAAAAATATCAGAGCACAAATCTGAGTCATTAAAACAGCAGCTGTTCAAAGTGCACTCACGACGCAGTACGCACACTCCTCAGTCAGTCACACCAGCCAACTTTACAACAATATGGTACTTTGAGGCATAGAGACACGGCTGAGTGACTAGATCTACCCTAATGACATTTCCTTGTGGTTGTATACAATTGAAGTAATTTGGGCTTATGTTTACACCTACTGCTGTTTCCTGACGACTCTAGCTCTCCCCTAGCCGGTGTAGAGTCTGGCTAATTTTTCTCCAGCAGGAGGGAGGGGAGGGTTGTCTGTGTGAGCCATCCCCATCTTTTGCTCCTACTTTGGCGACTGGCTGGCTGGCAGTAGCCACACTGCTGTGAACATCATTGATTCATTCAACTCAGCATCACACACACCCCACGCCTCTCCAACGATACAGAATCTGGCATGTGCCACCACAGCTAGTGACATTCAATCAAGCACATTCCTATAAAACGGGTGCTCGAGAGGTAAGTGCACTGACTGCGTGACGTGTGTTGAAGCATAGGGTTAGAACAGAAGGCACCTGCAGTGCTGTGGTAATCAGACAGCCCTTTCCTCTCTTCTCCAGGGTGACAGACAGCAGGGTTCATGGTAGCTGGATAATTTGCCTCGGTGTGTGTCTTTGTTCACATGTCCCTGAACAGTGTCCACACACACAATGACCCTACTATACGCAATACTTAGGGTCATAGTTTTTTTTGCCTGATTACGTTTTTAATAGAAAAACAACTAAATTTGAGGTTCTAAGGCCACAGCAATGCTTAAACAACATTAGGAGACCACTTTTGAGGTCTGGGATTTATTTTTATTTCAATTTTTGGGTGTAGTTACTTTCAGAATTTCAGTGAGCACCTAGCAAGAGGCTGTTGTTTAGCTGTGTTTTGTAGCGTACATGTGACGGTAGAGTTTGCAAAACAAATACCCACTGGATGTATGTGAATAATCATGATATTGTAATGAAACAGCAGGGAGCAGGTCTCGAACCCTCGACCTTCTAGTCCGAGGTCCGGCGCGCTATCGACAGTGCCGCAAAAGCATGCTCGAGCGGCAGAGTCGATTTCCGCGCTTATAAACCCAGGGTCGTTACAATATTATAGTGCAAGGTAAGCATAGCCTACTTTGTAGTTAACATTTAATTGAGAAGGTTTTGGGAAAGCCTTTCCATCTACCAGAAGAGTGTATTAGCATCATCGCTAACGGCTACAGAAAGTGAAAGATGCGCACACCGCTAAAATACAGACAGGGGAATTCTCATTGCCTCTTCAGAAAGTGGCAGGAACTACGAATCACAGATGCACTCCGTTAATGTCTTATGATAAACTTGGGCAAATTAATGAATTACATTTTTTTTAATTATATTGTAGAATTCCGTTTTAATGTCTGGATACCGTCCGCGTTCTCCACAATGCGGATTTTAAGGGGACATTCATACTGAAGCACGGGCTGCATTGCATACAGAGTGCCGAGGTCCAGACAAATGCCCTGCTGTTGCCCTCCAGACCTGGGCTGGTACTTACAAAGAGTGCTGATGTAGGATCAGTTTTGCCTTTCAAATTATAATAACGAGGGGAAGGGTGGGGGGCTAGTCTTAGATTAGCACATTTACCTAAATGTATTGTGAATACAGACCCAGATCCCCCACCAGTACACACTGCTAACACTACAGGACACATTAGTTACACCATGATTGAGACGTTAGGCTGCCGTTATATGACAACTTGCAACTGAGTTGTTTGATTTCTTCGTGAACCCCCCCCCCCCCACCCCCGCCCCCCGCAACTAATAAGCAGCTCAATAAACAACTTGACTTCATCCCGTTGAAACTTGTCAACTTTGTGCAACTTATTGCAAGCAACGGTCAAATCTGACCCAGTTGTCATGTCAACACAGCGGTCAGTGCTGTGCAGCACAAAACTGATCAGAGATGACAGAACAGAGACTAACACAACAGGAGATGTATACACATTTTACATGGTTTAGCAATCAGTAAATGTAGTTTCATCTGAATTTGTCCACCATGAACTGCGCTAGCTAGCCTAGTTCAAAGCTAGCTTGGTTAGCTCGTTGCTAGCTGTGTTTGTGTTTGCAATACCATTTTGGCTAGCAGGCAGTGTTGGTGGTTGTAATGTCCTTTTGACTAGCTAGCTAAGATGCATTTCTACTATATCCTTGCTGTTACAATAACCAAACGGTTGTATAAAACACAATTTGTGGTGAGTTTAGCAGCATCAATTTGATTGGCTGTTGCAAACAATTTTAATTGCGTTTGAGTTGCTTCATGTAACAGAAAAGTTGCTTGAGATTTCACTTACAACCTGCAGCTAAACTTGCATGAGAGGACTTTCTATTTTTGCTGAGTACATACACACGTTATATAAATATATAAAAAATTGCCACAAATTGTTTTCTTGGTGGTGGCTTTGTGTGGTGTCAGTGGAGATAAGAGAAAACAATGCATGGCCGCTGAGTGTCACAACAGTCTTTCAGAGCCGCAGGTCCTGGCAATTATCACAGCCTTCTGCAAGAATGGCAATACTAGTACTGTGTGTGTCTATGGCGACATCAGATCTGGAAAAACAGGATAGAGAGGAAACATAATGCTCAAAGAAACTCCCCGAAACCCACAAACAAGTGCGGCTAGTTTTGTGTCGTGGCTAATAGCACTGTTACACACCTGCCTCAAGAGAGAGCGACAGAGAAGTGTAACCACGGTGTTTTACATGAGACTGAATAGGTCAAATGACGCCAGAGTCCATTCCGTTCAGTGTTTCCATGCCCCTCCCGCTCTAGTTCTCCCTCCTCCTTATCCACTGAGGCAGTCTAGTTTTTCAAGCAAGGAGAAACGAGTGGATTGATCTTCGGTTCCATGTCCTACAAAATTGCAATCATTTAGCAGACGCTCTTACCCAGAGCGACTTACAATTAGTGCATTCATCTTAAGATAGCTAGGTGACACAACCACATATCACAGTACATTCTTCCTCAATAAAGAAGTTATCAGCAAAGTCAGTGCTAGTTGGAAACTCATTGAATTATGGGTCTTATTTAATATACTCTTTGAAGGAGGTAGGGTTTCATATCAATAAGATAAATATATTTAATCATCGTAATGTTGGGCTTATACTGACAGATGGCTCTTGGTCAGTTTGTTAAGATGAACCCTGAGGGGCTAGCCTGGATAAACCACCAACGCAGCATTCAGTCTGGGTTCACCAGGCTACTGAGGGGCATTTCTGCCATGTCCCAACCTGTCAACAACCCCCCATCTCCAACCCCCCCATCAATCTGTCCAGTCAATGGAGTGGAACGGACCCCCAAATTCATCTCTGCATCCAGTCGGTGGCTCTCTCATAACTGAGATACACACAAATAAGGACAGAGGGAGGGAGAGAGAACATTGTACAGAGCATTGTAGAGGACAGAGAGTGGGCCCTACCACCCCGCATCACCAAGCAGGGGGATGATGGATGAATAGGAGGCACATCCCAATAATAGATACAACCAGGACAGGGAGTGGGGGCAGATTGTTAGCTGAGGAGGACAAGGGTTAGGAGGGCAGAGGGAGAGGGTTGTGTGTGTGTGTGTGTGTGTGTGTGTGTGTGTGTGTGTGTGTGTGTGTGTGTGTGTGTGTGTGTGTGTGTGTGTGTGTGTGTGTGTGTGTGTGTGTGTGTGTGTGTGTGTGTGTGTGTGTGTGTGTGTGTGTGTGTGTGTGTGTGTGTGTGTGTGTGTGTGTGTGTGTGTGTGTGTGTGTGTGTGTGTGTGTGTGTGTGTGTGTGTGTGTGTGTGTGTCAGCCAGAGGCTGGTTCACTCTGACCTCATTTGTGAACTCTCCCAAGCCAGGAGAACAGAAGGGAGCAAGAGCCAAGTGTGCAGCTGTCTCGGTGTATGACAACACCAAGGGCCTGAGGAACCATGAACAAACAGAAAAACAGCACATTTCTGCTCTGTCAACTGAACAACAGTGAAACATAAGCCCTGAACTCCCTGAGTTGAGCTGTGACACACAGTGGAATGTCAGCTACAGAAGACACACACACACGCACAGGAATGTCAGCTACACACACACACACAGGAATGTCCGCTAGCCTATAGCAGTGGAATGAGGTGAGGAAGCAGTGACTGAGGGCCTTGATGATCATCATGCATACAAACTTTCAGGCTAATGCTGTTATTTGCTTGAGACAATAAAGCTGGTCACATATTTGCATATCGTGGCACATGCTGGAGTGCCGCGATAAACCCCCACCATAAATCAGAGTAAACAAACAAACAGGCTGATGGAACAAACGAGAGAGAGTGAGAACGAGAGAGAGAGAGAGAGAGTGAGAACGAGAGAGAGACACACAGGTACTGCATAGTGCAGACCTGAAACTCACTCAGCCAGTAGTCTGCCCAAATCTTATCTCCGTACACCATTCAATTATGTGTGTACCTACTAGCAATGGAGGTTACCTATTCTGTGGGGGCCGAGGCGGGCATAAATTGGGCTTTGACAGGCAGCCGGGCCCTCCTGGGTCTTGGCAGGGTGGGGGAACAGCCAGATCAGACAGGTGTAGAGGCCTTCCCTACCTGGGAGAACCATGCTGGGACCAGTCTGTCGCGGAACGCCTAGTCAGCTGGAGGCCTCAGTGCGAGTAGTGAGGACAACAGGTGGAGGTAGGTCGGTCAGGCTGAATATCAGTACAGTGATCGGATCATGGAATGTACATTATGATAGGAGTCTATTTGTGCAAAGATAGTCAACTTTATCACCGTTGAGAGCAAATTCTCACAAAGACCAAATCAAATTGTATTAGTCAGATGTGCCGAATACAACAGGTGTAGATCTTACAGTGAAATGCTTGTACTTACGAGCCCCTAACCAACAATGCAGTTTAAAAAAAATAGGGATAAGAAATAATAGTAACAAGTAATTAAAAGGTTTTCCAATGCCTCACAAAGAAGAGCACCTAATGGTAGGTGACATTGAATATCCATTTGAGCTTGGTGAAATTATGAATGACTATTTGGATGGTGTATCAATACACCCAGTCACTACAAAGGGGAAGGACACAGTTTAATGGCTGTAATAGGATAAAACTGAGTACTGATCAACATCGTAGTTACTCCACAATACTAATCTAAATGACAGAGTGAAAATAAGGAAAGCCTGTACAGAATACAAATATTGCAAAATATGCATTCTGTTTGCAATAAGACACTGAAGTAAAACTTAAGTTTTTAATTAACTTTTTGTTCTGAATACAAAGCGTTATGTTTAGGGCAAATCCAACAACACATCACATCAATGAGTACCAGTCTTCATATTTTCAAGCATGGTGGTGGCTGCATCAAGTTATGGGTATGCTTGTCATAGCCAAGGTCTATTGAGTTGATGATCAAAAGAAACAAAATATAGAGATATGCACTGGCAAAATCCTAGCGCAAAACCTGGTTCAGTCTGCTTTCCAAGATGTCTCCAAGAGTTGCTTACCAAGATGACATTGAATGTTCCCAAGTGGCCTTAAAAATCAGTTTGACGGGCTTCCGGTGACGCAACGGTGGCTGCCTAGTTTTTTGAACTGCACATCGGTTGGGTATTTCCCCCCCTAAATTCAAGTATTTACTCTATAATAACTTACGCAAAATGGAAGAGGGGAAAATAGGAAAAGGTCGCGGAGCTACAACAACAGCCCGTAACAAGACAGCAGAAGATATAATCGTAGATGAACCCGAGATGGCTATAGCTAGCGCAAATAAGATAGCAGCAGCAAAATAACCCTTATTTCGTGAGGTGATGGAGGAATTGCGCGAGGCGTTCACAGGCTTACGAGAGGAACTTCCAGAAGATGCAAGAAAAGAACTAAATGAGTTCAAGAAGAACATTAACCAGAAACTGGAAGAAAACAAATTAGAACTTCACAGCATATCTACAAGAATGGGGGTCGCAGAACAGTGCATTGGGGAAACGGACACATGGAACTTCGCAGTCAAGGAAACGTTACTTGAACAGTCACTGAAAAGCCAACACACACTACAGGCAAAAATGACAGAACTCGAAGGTTTCTCACGTCGAAACAACATTAGACTTTATAACGTAGTAGAGGACGCAGAAAAAGACTCTATGCCCAACTTCGTGGAGGGTCTATTCAAGGACATACATTACGACGACACTGACCGGGGAATCGAGAGAGCACACCGAGCTCTGGCCTCAAAACCCCCCAGCGGCGCCCCACCAAGATCCATAGTAATACGGTTCCTAAAACTCTCAGTCAAAGAGAAAGTTTTACATGCTACCTGGAAAAAAAATGTTAACTTCCAAGGCCAACAAGTGTTCTTTGATCATGACTACGCAGGAGAGGTACTGAAAAGAAGGAAAGAATACACCCCCATTAAGAAAGCACTTAAAGAGAAGGGTATTCGCTTCCAAACACCATACCCAGCAAAAATGCGGGTATTTCTGAAAAATGGCCCGGTTACATACGAGCATGCAGACGAGGCGGCTGAGGACCTGAAGTCAAGAGGCTTCCCGGTGGAGTATACCGCCAGGAGAAAGGCGACATTACCAGCGGAACGACTCGAGCAGGCTCTCCCATGGATCGTTGTCGACAAGCAGGGTCATGGAGAAAGAGGGAAACCAATCCCCTTTCCCACTTTGGTTTACTTTATTATCGTTCTTGATTTTTCGTTCATTTTTAGGTTCATGATAAGCAGGCAGATGTGGTGCACAGGTTTTTTTATTTATATCGATGCATCATCAGGAATTTAAGGTCATAAGTCTCAATGTAAACGGACTGGGGAGTGCCATCAAGAGAAGTAAGGTAATAGCAAAGATGAAACGGGAGAGAGTTGACATACTATTCTGGCAGGAAACTCACTTATCCACACCTGAACATGAGAAACTCAAGAAAATGGGATATAGGAACACTTTTTTTTCTTCTTACGAAATGGGTAGAAGGAGAGTTGCAATCCTGATCCCAAATTCAGTTAAATTCTGAGTTTGTCAGAAATAAAAGACAAGGAGGGTAGATTTATACTTGTTAAATGTAAACTGGATAAAAAGGAAGGTACATTATTTAATGTATACGCACCCCCAGGGAGTGACATGGTCTTCTACGGGAAGGTGTTTGATTTAATTGCCACAGAAACCTCTGGCACTATTATCTGTGGAGGGGATTTTAACACAATTCTAAACTCAAATTTGGACAGCACAAATCAAAATAAGAAAATGAGCCTAGTTGCCAAAAATATCAATAGGATACTGCAGGATCTAGGACTGCTCGATGTATGACGTGACACCCACAACCCGATAAGGAATATACTTTTTACTCAGCCCGCCACACTGAATACTCCAGGTTAGACTACTTTTTTATGTACATTGCAGATAGACACAGGCTTAAGGATTGTAGGATCGGGCAGAGCGACTCATCAGATCCTGATGGAGTTTACCTTACTCTACACCTTGATAGCAAACCAATAAATACTATATGGAGACTTCATACAAGCATGCTGAATGATCCAGCATTCAAGGAATCAATAAAGACAGAATTGAACATCTATCTGGAGAATAATGATAATGGGGAAGTATCTCCTGCTATATTGTGGGATGCAGCTAAGGCGGTTATTAGAGGAAAGATCATAGCCACATCATCTCTCAAGAAAAAGATTAAAGCACAGAAACTGCTGAAATTACAGGAAACCCTAAGAAACTTAGAACGATCTCATAGTCAATACAAAGACCCTCTTATCTTACGAGAGATTCAAAAGGTAAAACAGGAAATTGACCAGATTTATAGAGGAGAAAAAGCTTAGGTTCCTGAAACAACGATATTATGAAGCAGGCTCAAAGGCAACCAAATTACTAGCATGGAGACTCAGGAAACAACAAGCACAGAATAGCATTTTTTAAATAAAAGACCCCAAAACAAAAAAGATCACATGCAAATTAGATGAAATACAGAATGCATTTGAATCATATTACACATCTGTACAAGCAACCAGAGAAGGCAGATGCACAGACAATAGAGCACTTTTTGAACTCACTTGATCTCCCCTCAATTGGGACAGAGCAAAATGATAGACTAACTTTAGAAATATCCACCGAAGAAATTAATAAAGCAATATCTCAACAAAAAGTCAACAAGTCTCCAGGCACTGATGGCTTCCCTTCAGAATGGTTCAAGACCTTCAGAGAACAATTAGCTCCTCTACTTATGGCCTGTTTTAACTGGACTCTGCGGGAGGGGGGTCTCCCACCGTCATGGAGAGAGGCCATCATATCTGTAATCCCAAAAGAGGGTAAAGATAAGAAAGAATGCAGTTCATATAGACCTATCGCAATTCTTAACACAGATTATAAACTATATGCATCAATAATAGCCAAAAGAATGGAGAACATAATCCCAGAATTGATTGACGGAGATCAAACTGGTTTCATACAAAATAGGCAGACACAGGACAATATAAGGAGAACACTACATGTCATGGACCACATTACTCAGAATAAGACAAGTGCCATATTAATCAGTCTAGATGCAGAAAAAGCATTTGATTCAGTGGGATGGGATTACCTATTCCAAGTTATGGAAAGATTTGGTTTCAACAAAGAAGTGATACAGTGCATCAAAACACTGTATTCATGTCCGACCGCTAGAATAAAGATAAATGGACATTTGACACGAACGATAAAATTAGAGCGAGGGGCAAGACAAGGCTGTAATCTTTCACCCACTCTCTTCTCCTTGTACCTCGAACCATTAGCACAGGCTATAAAACAGGACCCAACCTTAGAGGGAATAACAATAAGACAGGACACAACCTTAGAGGGAATAACAATAAGAGGCAGTGAACATAAGATATGCATGTATGCTGATGACGTTTTGTTATTCCTTAAAGACCCAGGCTCAAGCGAACCTAGATTGATGGATGTTCTACAAACATTTGGAACATATTCAGGGTATGTGCTTAACGTACACAAGACCCAAGCCAGGAAGAGCTGAGGAGTAGGTATAACTTCACCTGAACCTCTTCATCCATTAAATATCTTGGAGTATACCTACCAGAAGATACACCCAAACTCTATTGCATGAATTACGATCACATCAACAACAAAATAAATGATGACCTAGACAGGTGGAACTCACTTCCCTTAGATCTTAGTAGTAGAATTGAAAAAAATCTAAATGAACATCCTGTTACTGTATTTGTTCCAATCACTGCCCATAGAAATCCACCTAAACAGTTTAAGGAATGGGATAAACGGATATCAAGGTTTATCTGGAACAGTAAGAGACCAAGAACTAGATATACAACATTACAATTACCAAAAAACTGTGGGGGTATGGCCTTACCAAACCTAAAAGATTATTATGTGCCAGCCCAATTGAGACCTCTGGTTTGTTGGTGCAATTCAGAATACGAATCCAAATGGAAAGATATCGAGACTACTTTGACAGAGATCCCCATACAGTCAGTTTTGGGAAATAAGGACATGGTTAAAGAAATATACAATAGACAAAATCAGTGGATTAATTTCTCTCTGAAGACATGGTTTAGGGTAGTTAAGCAAAATCATTTAGACAGAGAGATCAAACTGCTGAGTTGGCCCGCATACGACCCCAGCTTCATCCCTGCAACTCAGGACAGCAGATTTAAACAATGGACGCAGAAAGGCATCACATCATTCAGTACAATTATAAGGAATGGGGACATAGACCTAAGTAAAAAAACATGGCAAAAATAATGGGATTTGACATAGAACAAACATTCATTTCTTTGTACTTGGGTGAAATACCTGATAACTTACACACTAGAGAAAAATACCTCTTGAAGGTCCTACTGGCAGCCAGTAAAAAGGCTATCACTAGGAAATGGCTACAAAAAGACACTCCCACAGTGACACAATGGATAGACATTGTAGAAGAAATACACCACATGGAGCGTATGACCTTTGCTTTAAGAACTCAACAGGGGAGAGGTCAAGAATACTGGGGAAAATGGGTGTCGTACTTGGAAAAGGTCTAATTCAAAGATGTCAATGTAACTAATTTGATGATGGAGATATGAAATGCACTGTAACTGATATGATGATGAAGGTATCATCACTGTAACTGCCAGATCTTTTTTGTTGTTCTTTTATTTTACTTTATTTGTACTTTCTTTGTGTTCCTACAATAAAAACAAAGTATAAAAATAAAAAAATCAGTTTGACATAAATCGTCTTGAAAATCTGGCAAGACTTGAAAGTGGCTGTCTAACAATGATCAACTTGATAGAGCTTGAATAATTGTTTAAATAATAAATACTGTACAATCCAGGTGTGCAAAGCTCTTATGGCAAGGGTGTCAAACTCCTTCCACGGAGTGCCTAGTGGGTCTCCTGATTTTTGGAATTTATTTTAAATTAAGACCAAGAGAACCAGGTGAGGGCAGTTATATAGTAATCAGTAACCTTCATTTCTCCATCAAGTACAAGGGAGGAGTGAAAACCTGCAGACACTCGGCCCCCCGTAGAATGAGTTTGACACGTCTTACAGACTTACCCAGAAAGACTCACAGCTGTAATCACTGCCAAAGGTGATTGTAACATGAACCGACTCAAGGGTGTACGATATGAAAATCGGTGAACATATCAGAATCAAACGATATTTGCTAAAAATGCCAACATCGGTATCGGCCCAATGTCTAGTTTAACGCCGATGTGCAAAACCGATGTCAAAGCTGACGTGCATACCTATATAACTTAGGTACATGACGTAATGACGTCACGTAAAATGTTGCGCTACACGTGCAACACAGCATTCCTAACCTAGCCCACAATGTCTGCTGTGTGGATTGAGCTGTCAACAAGTCGAGCAGTCATTTGAAAGAGTAAGAACATTTCAGCGAGACAACTCAAAAGGCGAAATCCATTAACACCAAGATTATTTTGCGACTGGTCGAGCACCGGTACACACTACCAAGTGCACTGTTTTTCAGATGTTGGCCAACCGGAGTTACACAGTGCAGCGCCACTGCTATTTGCTTCACGACATACTATAGAACGCCAATTGGGTCTTTGTGTGTCAAAAAAGATACACGTCAAATATCAATATTTGACATGTTAAATAAGCTTTAAATTTGACACGTCAAATAACACAGTTCTATTATAGAATGTTGTGTGTTCTGAATTTGCACGTGCAAGCCAAGTGCTACCACTACTAACAGTCGCACTGTCAAGGCTGTACAAAAAAAGTCTGCAAACAAGCAAACACCAGCCACGAACGCTGTGTTTACAATACCACCTCGGTAATAATGCATAATTTGTTCGACTGCAACTTCTGGGGTAGCTAGCTAGCTTTAGCTTGGTACCTAGCACCAATACAACCAGCCTGAAAACAAATGACCAGTATAAACTGCAGTCATTTTCATTTATTCTTAGCAATGATTTAGAAATCCTTGTGAGTAAGTATTAGCTAGATAGCCACTTGTTGTTCGCCTATTGAAATTGAACTTCAGTTCATGAAAATCAATAGCTAGCCAGCCACTTAGCTTTGGGCATCAGGGTTAACGATATAAGCAGCCAGCTAGCTTCATCATGCTAGTGAGGCTCGACCGCACCGGGTTATGTGTTGTGAAGCTAGCCACAATAAGGATTAGGCACTAGTGGAATTTGCGGTTTGCCTTCAAAATAAAAGTACCTATTTGAAAGGGATGCAGAAGGTTACAATTGGTGGAACCATGCCATATTTAGACTAGATAATGTTAAGCAAGGTTGGAATGTGAAGCAATGAAAATGGGGTATCAGTCTACTCTGTGACACCCACAGAACACAACTGTGAAGAGTTTACGCAAATATTAGCGCTGTAGCTCTTATAGCGGGACTGTGACTGTGTGAAATCACCTCCCAAGTCAGCCTATTGTGTGTACTGACATTCATATTGCACTGTACCGCTTTACCTAAGGCTTGTGGATCAATGAAATGGGGTAGAAGTCTACTCAATACCCATTATATTTTTCCCAATGTCCTCCTCAATGTTATCAGACTCCAAAACATCCACGCAGTATTGGTTTTCCTCTGGAGTAGTGTTCACATAGGTTGACAATAAATGTGGATCAGTCAGAATAAAAGTAGAGAGAATGGTTATTTCAGCTTTTATTTCTTTCATCACATTCCCAGTGAGTTAGAAGTTAACATGCAGTCAATTAGTATTTGGTAGCAATGCCTTTAAATTGTTTCACTTGGGACAAACGTTTTGGGTAGCCTTCCACAAGCTTCCCAAAATAAGTTGGGTGAATTTTGTCCCATTCCTGCTGACAGAGCTGGTGTAACTGAGTCAGGTTTGTAGGCCTCCTTGCTCGCACACACATTTTCAGTTCTGCCCACACATATTTAATAGGATTGAGGTCAGGGTTTTGTGATGGCCACTACAATACCTTGACTTTGTTGTCCTTAAGCCATTTTGCCACAACTTTGGAAGTATGCTTGGGGTCATTGTCCATTTGGAAGACCCATTTGCGACCAAGCTTTAACTTCCTGACTGATGTCTTGAGATGTTGCTTCAATATATCCACATCATTTTCCTGCCTCATGATGCCATCTA
This sequence comes from Salvelinus fontinalis, assembly GCF_029448725.1. Lineage (NCBI taxonomy): Eukaryota > Metazoa > Chordata > Actinopteri > Salmoniformes > Salmonidae > Salvelinus > Salvelinus fontinalis. The sequence continues at coordinate 15,327,920 of NC_074672.1, read as the reverse complement.
TTTTGTGAAATGCACCAGTCCCTCCTGCAGCAAAGCACCCCCACAACATGATACTGCCACCCCCGTGCTTCACGGTCGAGATGGTGTTCTTCGTCTTGCAAGCCTCCCCCTTTTTCCTCCAAATATAACGATGGTCATTATGGCCAAACAGTTCAATTTTTGTTTCATCAGACCAGAGGAAATTTCTCCAAAAAGTACGATCTTTCTCCCCATGTGCAGTTGCAAACCGTGGTCTGGTTTTTTTATGGCGGTTTTGGAGCAGTGGCTTCTTCCTTGCTGAGCGGCCTTTCAGGTTATGTCGATATAGGACTGGTTTTACTGTGGATATAGATACTTTTGTACCCGTTTCCTCCAGCATCTTCACAAGGACCTTTGCTGTTGTTCTGCGATTGATTTACACTTTTCGCACCAAAGTACATTCATCTCTAGGAGACAGAACGCGTCTCCTTCCTGAGCAGTATGACGGTAGGATGAGCCAAGGATGAACCAGACTTATGGAGGTCTACAATTTGTATTCTGAGGCCTTGGCTGATTTATTTTGATTCTCCCATCATGTCAATCAAAGAGGCACTGAGTTTGAAGGTAAGCCTTGAAATACATCCACAGGTACACATCCAATTGACTCAAATGATGTCAATTAGCCTATTAGAAGCTTCTAAAGCCAAGACATAATTTTCTGGAATTTTCCAAGCTGTTTAAAGCGACAGTCAATTTTGTGTATGTAAACTTCTGACCCACTGGAATTGTGATACAGTGAATTATAAGTGAAATAATCTGTCTGTAAACAATTGTTGGAAAAATTACTTAGGACATTTACTTTGCATGACATAAACTATAGTTTTGGCAAGTCAGTTAACAAGAAATTTGTGGAGTGTTGAAAAAAAGAGTTTTAATGACTCCAACCTAAGTGTTTGTAAACTTCTGACTTCAACTGTACGTAAATGCCAACAAAATAACTTTTTGGTCAGTGTGGTGTGTAACCTTTATTTAACTAGGCAAGTCAATTAAGAACAAATGTTTATTTACAGTGATGCCTCTAGCACTGAGATGCAGTGCCTTAGACCTCTGCGTCCATGTGTGTGTGTTAACTATGGAACTGTACTATAATGCTTGAAAGGCCGCATTTTTTTTACTAATTAAAAAATAACATTTTTATAAAATCGGTATCGTTTTTTTGGGCAAGAAAAATATTGGATATCGGTATCGGCCAAAAATGTCAAATTACTAGTGAATACTAAATGTGGAATAAGGGGTGTGAATACTTTCTGAAGGCACTGTATGTCCAGAGCCACTTCTCCAGGACGGAGCTCGGGAGCGGTTGGCTGTCTAGAAGGATCTCAACTTTATCCATCACTGCCCCTATGTCCCCTCTGCTCTGCCAAGCCGTAGAGGCTGCCAGCCTCGGTCTGTCAGCAGAAGTGTTGAATCAGTGAAAGAGCTGGGCTGATCTCCCAGACCCTCAGGAGCCCCACAGAACAGAAACACACAGAGCTCATTTGCAGTCTTGGCAGAGGACGTCACCCTAATAGTCCTCTCCTCAAAAATCAGCCTTGGACCGACGGGCTGCTTCCCTGTTGCTTTACAGCTACAGTCATTGCTGTTTCCCGGCCACACTGTTGCCGCTCTCGTTTCCTCCTGAGTGCTTCAATCAGGTCACAGAGAGACAGAGAGACAAAGAGAGAAACAGAAAACGAGAGACAGACCGAGACCGACAGAGAGGGGGACGGGGGGCAGGTAGGAGACATACCCAGCCTTGACCAGGTTTGTTTCTGAGGGATTGGAATGCAGTTCAGGCCCAGTTCTACAGTTTCTGTGGCCCAGTTCTACAGTTTCTGTGGCCCAGTTATTCAGCTTCTGTGGCTCTAGAGGTGTCAGACCTCTTCATACCATTCTGTTTACATACCTAAGTGTTATGTAAACAGACCGATACCCAGCCTTGACCAGGTTTGTTTTCTGAGGGATTGGAATGCAGTTCAGGCCCAGTTCTACAGCTTCTGTGGCTCAGTTCTACAGCTTCTGTGGCTCAGTTCTACAGCTTCTGTGGCTCAGTTCTACAGCTTCTGTGGCTCAGTTCTACAGCTTCTGTGGCTCAGTTCTACAGCTTCTGTGGCTCAGTTCTACAGCTTCTGTGGCTCAGTTCTACAGCTTCTGTGGCTCAGTTCTACAGCTTCTGTGGCTCAGTTCTACAGCTTCTGTGGCTCAGTTCTACAGCTTCTGTGGCTCAGTTCTACAGCTTCTGTGGCTCAGTTCTACAGCTTCTGTGGCTCAGTTCTACAGCTTCTGTGGCTCAGTTCTACAGCTTCTGTGGCTCAGTTCTACAGCTTCTGTGGCTCAGTTCTACAGCTTCTGTGGCTCAGTTCTACAGCTTCTGTGGCTCAGTTCTACAGCTTCTGTGGCTCAGTTCTACAGCTTCTGTGGCTCAGTTCTACAGCTTTTGTGGTTCCAGAGGCATCAGACCTCTTCAGACCATTCTGTTTACACACCTAAGTGGATCCTTGTTTAACCAGTTTCCAATGAGGAAAATTCACATTTGAAAAACACCAGATGACCGAAAAGAAAAAAAAGTTTCCACATTTGCATTGGCTGGCTATTTTAGTTTGACCACATTCCCTTAATGTGTTGTGGCCACATCAGTGAAATGGAATTAATGGTAAATCATGTAGTGTCATTTTAGATTCACTTTTATTGTAAATAAGAACACTTCTACATTAATGTGGATGCTACCATGATTACGGATATTCCTGAATGACGCACAAATATTATACCCCCCAAAAATCATGCTAACCTCCCCTGTTATAATAATATTTGTACGACTCCAAAATGACACAATACATTCTATTGGGCACAAAATAATCTGAAACAACCAAAACAAAATGTCACAAGCTCCATATCACTCATTGCATGCTAGGAATATGGGACCAAATACTAAACTTTTGACTACTTTAATACACATAAGTGAATTTGTGAGTTAAAAATGGGGGGGACTATGTACAAAAAGTGCTGTAATTTCTTTGAGCTCACTGTACATGTCAATACTTAGCCTAATAATCTAGCTATTATATAATTCCGTTTTTTTATGCATCCTTGCTTCACTTGTTTATAACATAAAAAACTTTTTAGGCTATTTATATTGAACTGTTACGTTGTCGGCGGTCACAGAGAAACATCTTCATTCTACAGGGTTCATACACACTGAGATGGAATTTCATGACCTTTCCATGACTTCATGAGTTATAACCAAATTTCCATGACCAACAATGGGCGGCGTCTCTATATACGCATACAAAGTCTGCGTAATATTGTATCGACTCTGGGAGGCCCTTCACCCCCCCAACGTAGAATACCCGTTCGGCAATGTATAAAACACGTGGTCAACCCTCAGTCTGGAGAGCTACTGGGTGTACAGGCTTCTGATCAAGCCCTGCTCAAACACACCAGAGCCAGTTTATCAAGCCCTGCTCAAACACACCAGAGCCAGTTTATCAAGCCCTGCTCAAACACATCAGAGCCAGTTTATCAAGCCCTGCTCAAACACATCAGAGCCAGTTTATCAAGCCCTGCTCAAACACATCAGAGCCAGTTTATCAAGCCCTGCTCAAACACATCAGAGCCAGTTTATCAAGCCCTGCTCAAACACATCAGAGCCAGTTTATCAAGCCCTGCTCAAACACATCAGAGCCAGTTTATCAAGCCCTGCTCAAACACATCAGAGCCAGTTTATCAAGGTCCGGTTGACCAGCTCATTTCCAAAATGCGGTTTGTCAGAGGGGGACTGGAATAAAAACCTGCACAAAGGTATTAGCTCTCCTGGAGGATGGTTGACCATCCTTTATGTAAAACACTGCAACATTACCACCACATACTTTATATGCCTTTTTAAATAATTAGGTCATTCATTATGTATCAAATGGCTATGTTAGGCTACAAAATGTTTTATTGAGTTGAAGCAAGCCACACATTTTTCATGAAAATGTACCTTTTCTAGTTTGGTCACATTTATCTTAGCTACCTTACAAGCGTTTACTTTGAAGGCTGACTAGCATCAATTCAGCTGCAATGTCTCATTTGATGCCCAAATCAACTGGAAGTATCTACAAAACAAGCCACATAATCCAAAAGAAAATGCTACATCGAAATCTTTTTTCTTAAAATGAATGTTCACGATTCCCTCATTATTATTTTTATTCACTTGATTCCATTCAACCGAATACCAACTAATACAATGGAGATATGAATCATTTGTTTTGTCGAAAGTAATATTTTAATTCTACTATTTAATTTAAATCATATGAATAGTTTAATAATGTACACTGAACAAAAATAAAATGCAACATAGAACAATTTCAAAGATTATACTGAGTTACAGTTCATATGAGGAAATCAGTCAATTGAAATAAATTCATTAGGTCCTAATCTATGGATTTCACATGACTGGGAATACAGTGATGCATCTGTTGGTCACAGATGCCTTAAAAAAAAGTTAGGGCCGTGGATCAGAAAACCAGTGAGCATCTGGTGGGACCACCATTTGCCTCCTGCAGCGCGACACATCTTCGCATAAAATTGTGACAAGTCTAGTGAGTACAGATCCTTGTGACATGGGGCCGTGCATTATGCTGCTGAAACATGAGGTGATGGCACGACAAAGGGCACGACAAAGGGCCTCAGGATCTCGTGCATTCAAATTGCCATAGAAAAAAAGCAATTGTGTTCATTGTCCGTAGCTTATGCCTGCCCATACCATAACCCCACCACCACCATGGGGCACTCTGTTGACATGACAACGTTGACGTCAGCAAACTGCTCACCCACACAATGCCATACACGCTGTCTGCCCGGTACAGTTAAAACCGGGATTCATCCATTAAGAGCACACTTCTCCAGTGTGCCAGTGGCCATCAAAGTTGAGCATTTGCCCACTGAAGTTGGTTACCACCAAGTCCAGCCCCTGGTGAGGACGACAAGCACGCAGATCAGCTTCCCTGAGACGGTTTCTGACAGTTGGTGCAGAATTTATTCGGTTGTGCAAACCCACTGTTTCCTCAGCTGCCCGGGTGGCTGGTCTCAGACCATCTCTGCAGGTGATCCTGGCTGATATCCTTTTTAATTTGGTACAAGTTTATTAAAAAGGAAACTGTGCCTAAATAAATAAGATTAACAGAAATTAAATTAAATTTCCACGTCTTTTGCCAAACTTTGGGGATAATATTATTTTCCAAAAACTTTTCCAGACCTGGAAAACACAATTTCAAAATGTCAATCATTTTCATGACCGTACGAACCCTGATTCTATATTTAGCTGAGACTGTGTAAAGTGACGTGGGACGGCAAACTGTGACCTAACGACACACCCACCTGTTCTACGAGTGGTCTAAGCCAGGCGTTAGATTACGAACGATTTTAAAATGCAACAAATAAAAAAAGACTGAGGGAAATTTAAAGCCGCTCTTACGAAGGTTCTGACGAACTTAGCCTTAAGATGCTTTTGGGAAACCGGGCCCAGGTCTGTATGATGAGGGTAAAGTATTAACTACTAACACCGCCTTACCTAGTGGGTACTACAAAATAAATCACACACACAATTAAAACCAAAATGAGGAAGGCTTAGCAGGAAATATATTTTTTTGTGGCATAGTGGAGCGGAGTTGTACCCAAGAGATATTCTCTGCGGGCTAGAGTCAATTCAATGTTGTTAATCACATAACTTCAGATCTGTATACCTGGGTCACATACTGTACGGCAGATTATCACTATGATATTCAACAAAGAAAAGACGCTGCTCCCACACACTCTATGGAGCTTATTATGAGAAAATACAGTAAAAGTACAGAGGAAAACACTTTTCTTTTCCTGAGAATTAAAGACACCAACCACTAAGGAAACTAAGTAGACCTTGTTTCAGTGAAATAAAGGACGTTATGTGCTCTTCACAGCTCCAACGGCCAAATGGAAACAATGTGAACTGGGTGCCAGAACAAACACCTGTTGGTAACAATACACTTTTCTTGTGTTGAGAACAGCTTCCCAGAAGCACATTCTGTTCTCACCACCATCAAACTATCTGCATTCCTTACATGACTCAATTCCCCACAAATATTAGTCTCGTCTTTTGACTCATGATATGCGAGGGAGCTATATTTTTACAAATATGGGGACTTATGTTACAGCACTCTGAAACATGTTTAGACAAGGCATGTCATTGTTATGTCTATGCAATGTTTAAAATCACTTCACACATAATAATAATAAACTATCTGATACTACAGTAATGCTTCTTGTTCTTCAAGTAATGTGACATTTTCCAGCTTGTCCTTAAAAACGCAATGTGTTAAAACTGCTTGGCATGTACACAATTATATCTGAAGGGCTTCTTTGAAAAGCACCTTGGGAGAACTCACTTGACGCCATCAGATCTATTTCTTGTGACACATTGTTGCTAATAAAAAGTCAAATTGAAGCCAAATGTACATATGCTGCTTGCAAAACTAGAATCCCCTCTCAGGAAAACGAGGAGAGCAGAGAGACTCAATGATCAAGATGAGGGAACGTGAGGGGGAACATGGCTCTCCTGGAACAACCATTGGGTCATCTAACCGTGACAGGTTGTCTTAGACAGTGCGTGTAAGTTCCCGACTAGTCAACACATCTGAAGGATCCACACTGGCATAGGAGAGAGAAGGTGCGTGCCGTCTGAAGAAGGGTGCATGAAAGACAAAATGGTTTTCATTCTGTGCCATCATATGCCGAGGCAATCAGTGATCCGGATCCCCAGTCTCTCCAGCATTAGAAGTGCTGAATGAGAACTGTTAATGGGCACTCCAACAGTCACATAATCACAGGGACAATACAGAGAGCCACCTCTCATCTTCTCCCTTTGACCAATACAGTTGTAAGGGCCAATCTCAAAAGGACTATTGAGTTTAAAAGGCCCTTAGAGGCCCCCGTACTGAGGGGTGCTAGTGAAGAGGGGCCCTGTGAAGTTGAACTGAGCTCGAGCTACAGAGAGGGCCATCCAGCCTTGTGCTTTCATCTGATTATATAAGGCCCCCTCTTTTCAGAAGCAAAAAAACAATCTGCAATTCATCAGGAGGGCCGTGTAGAATAGGAAATGACAATTGTGGACTGAATAAGGAGGTTGTGTGTGCTGTCACAACATGTTGTCTTCCAGTCTGCCGAGTCACAATGGTAGACAACAACATACCAATGAAAAGTGAAAAATACACTTTAAAACTACCAGGAAATATACGTTGAATATACAAAACATTAAGAATACCTGGTCTGCCTATGATCCCTTCTTGATGTCACTTGTTAAATCCACTTTTAATTAGTGTAGATAAAAAAGGGAGGAAACAGGTTAAAGAAGGATTTTGAAGCCCTGAGACAATAGAGACATGGATCGTCTATGTGCCAAGACAAAATATTTAAGTGTCTTTGAATGGAGTATGGTAATCGTTCCCAGCCGCACCCGTTTCACGCTCAACAGTTTCCCGCGTGTATTGAGTTAGTTCCACTATCAATTTGGGTGGTGGACCTAACTGTGGGAAGCATTGGAGCCATGCCCAACAAATTGAGGCTGTTCTGAGTGAAGGGGGGGGGGGGGGGGGGGGGGGGGGTGCACCTCAATATTAGGAAGGTGTTCCTAATGTTTGGTATAGTCAGTGTATACTTGCTGAGAAAACACACAATTAACCTTGTTGCTATAAGGAATTGTTTGCAGCTCCACTATTGTTTTTGGTGTGTGTGTGTGTGTGTGTGTGTGTGTCCCTCTACATGGAGAGCAGGGGTCCTGCCGCTATGCTATGGATGATGGCTTAACAGGCTGAGATTGGACCAATCAATAAGCTGTTAGAAAACCTCAAATGCAAGGCCAACCAAATGGCCTGAGCAGGATTTCTGGCATCCATGAATTCTGATGAGGACACTTATCTAACTGGAGCATTGGGACTCTGCAGTATTTTTGTCTCCCCCTGCAATACGCCAATCCAATGACATGACAGGTTTAAAAATTAATCTCACATCTTGCACCGACTCCAGGTAAACCCCATAGAGATTGGTAATAATAAATCTGAGTGGAGCTTTCCTTTCTCACAACCATTCAGACCTTCGATTTTCTGCGGTCCGACAGCAGTAACCATTTTCCCACCGTACGTACTTGTGTCCTGTGGTGCAAATTGTGCCCTAATTCCTTCATCTGTCCAGTGGGAGACTTTATGAGGATGCAATGGGCAGGATAGCCAGCATGCTACAATATAACCAGACATCACCCTTAAAAGTTGTCATGGTTTGCACTGGGCACAAATCAGAGCTGACAACAGCTGTAGCCACAAAACAATCTGCAATTCATCAGGAGGGTCGTGCCTATTAGTGAAGAATAGGAAATGACAATCGTGGACTGAATAAAGAGGTTGTGTGTGCTGTCTCAACATGTTGTCTTCCAGTCTGCCAGCTCACAATGGTAGACAACAACATACCAATGAAATGTGAAAGAGACTTTAAAACTTCCAGGAAAGGGCTCCTGAGTGGTGGAGTGGTCTAAGGCACTGCAGTGCTAGCTGTGCCACTAGAGATCCTGGTTTCGAGTCCAGGCTCTGTCGCAGCCGGCCACGACCAGGAGACCCATGGGGCGGAGCACAATTGGCCCAGCGTCGTCCGGGTTAGGGGAGGGTTTGGCCGGCAGGGACGTCCTTGTTCCATCGCGCACTAGCGACTGCTTGTGACTTCAGTTACCAGCTGTACTGAGTTTCCTCCGACACATTGGTGAGGCTGACTTCCGGGTTAAGTGGGCATTGTGTTATAAAAAAAAAAAGTAATACAAAAAAATATAAAAATACCAGGAAATACACAAAACATTAAGAACACCTAATCTTGCCATAAAACATCTTTCACCTTCACTTCAGTCTATGATCTCTTATTGATGTCACTTGTTAAAACCACTTCAAAATCAGTGGGGATGAGGTGTTAAAGAAGGATTTAAGCCTTGACACAATTGAGATACAGATTGTGTATTTCTCTCATTCAGAGGGTGACAAAAGATTCACTGCATTCAGAAAGTATTCAGACCACTTGACTTTTTCCACATTTTGTTACGTTAAAGCTTTATTCTAAAATGTATTCAATAGTTTTTTTCCCCCTCAATCTACACACAATACCACAAAGCAAAAACTGTTATAACACATTTACATAAGTATTCAGATCCTTTAGTAAATACTTTGTTGAAGCACCTTTGGCAGCGATTACGGCATTGAGTCGTCTTGGGTATGACTCTACAAGCTTGGCACACCTGTATTTTGGGAGTTTCTCCCATTCTTCTCTGCAGATCCTCTCAAGCTCTGTCGGGTTGGATGGGGAGCGTCGCTGCACAGCTATTTTCAGGTCTCTCCAGAGATGTTCCATTGGTTTCAAGTCGGGGCTCTGGCTGGGCCACAAGGACATTCAGACTTTTCCCAAAGCCACACCTGCGCTGTGTGCTTAGGGTCATTGTCCTGCTGGAAGGTGAACCTTCGCGCCAGTCCGAGGTCCTGATTGGGTGATGGTTAATTTGAAGGTAGGCTTTCTTATGTTTGATTCTGGTCCTGGAGGCAACCATGGGTACCGCCACCAGACTGACCCAAATCGATTCTTCAAGGTGAAGTGGCAGAGACAAAGAGCTGAGTGGGTTGAGCTGGCAGCCTGGCACAGACCACAGAGACACTCGAAAGGCCTAGAAGGGCAGGGCAGTGGTCCAACATGGCCCTGCCAGGCCTGAGATCGAGAACCATCTCTCTGTAGTTCAGTGGTTTATTACCACAGTCAGGAGGAGCACAAAGCAAGCAGGAAGCCGCGGGGCCAGACAAAGACAGCTTTGGGCCCATCTCTCCCTAACAACACCAACCAACCCCGGAGAAAGAGAACAGAGCGGGAGAATGAATCAAAGAAAACAAAAAGAGCTCTAAAAATACAACCAGAAGGGCTGAACACCTGCAACATCACAGAGCAGGACAGGGTGGGTGGTAACTAAGGAACATCTGTGGACATCAGAATGATTACTGAGGAAAGGAGAATCAATGACAACATCAAACCCCAGCCTGCAGGAATAAAACCAGCCTGCAGGAATAAAAAGCGCCACAAATCCCATCGTTCTAATTGCATTTCCCCTCAAAAGGCCACTAGAACTGAAGAAACAATCCCCATCTCTGCCTTAATTTCTCATTCTTATGCACGTGCGCTCACTGGCGGCTCACAAGGAGGGCTGAGAGAGTTATTTGCAGATATTACGATTCCAAAGATTCAACTGTGCCTGTTCTCTAGTGGTGGGGTGTCGAGCGGAGCGTTAGTCAGGCTGGGGAGGAATAAAAACAGATTTTATTATAGACGTGTGTGTGTACAGAGAAGCAACCCCACCCTCCCAGTCACATCCTCTCCCTCGCTCTGTATATTTGCATTTCTGATCCCTCTATAATCTCTGCATCTACTTCCATGGGAAATGTTCTGGTCAGGAGATTATGTGGGCAGAGATGCCAGCTGCCTCTGCTCCCAATGACCCTTTGCAGTGTAGAAGGGCATCTCGTACTCAGGAGTCAGACCAAATTGGCCAATAGGGGCATTTCATACTAGCGATGTGCACGGTTACTAGAATATCCGAACACTTGTACAAGTATTACATAAATAGGCTCATTTTAACACTGAAAAAAGCCTTTTTCTTAATGCAATTAAAATATCCATGTGACATTGTTACACACAACAAAAATATTTTAAAAAACGCAACTTGCAACAATTTCAAAGATTTTACCGAGTTACAGTTCATAAGGAAATCAGTCAATTGAAATTAATTCATTAGGCCCTAATCATGACTAGGAATACAGATATGCATCTGTTGATCACAGATTCCTTCAAAAAAGGTAGTGGCGTGGATCAGAAAACCAGTCAGTATCTGGTGTGACCACCATTTACCTCATGCAGCGCGACACATCTCCTTCACATAGAGATGATGAGGCTGTTGATTGTGGCCTGTGGAATGTTGTCCCACTCCTCTTCAATGGCTGTGTGAAGATGCTGGATATTGGCGGGAACTGGAACACGCTGTCGTACACGTCGATCCAAAGCATCCCAAACATGATCAACGGGTGACATGTCTGGTGAGTATACAGGCAATGGAATAACTGGGACATTTTCAGCTTCCAGGAATCGTGTACAATTCCTTGCGACATAGGGCCGTGGCATTATGATGCTTTAACATGAGGTGATGGCAGCGAATGAATGGCACAACAATGGGCCTCAGGATCTCGTGCATTCAAAAAGCAATTGTGTTCATTGTCCGTAGCGTATGCCTGCCCAATATCATAAACCCACCGCCACCATGGGGCACTCTGTTCACCACGTTGTCATCAGCAAACCGCTCGCTCACATGACGCCATACACGCCATCTGCCCTGTACAGTTGAAACCGGGATTCATCTGTGAAGAGCACACTTTTCCAGCATGCCAGCGGCCATCGAAGGTGAGCATTTTCCTGCAGTCAGGTCAAGACCCTGGTGAGGACAACGAGTACGCAGATCAGCTTCCCTGAGATGGTTTCCAACGGTGTCTGTAGAAATTCTTCAGTTGTGCAAACCAAACGTTTCATCAGCTGTCCGGGTGGCTGGTCTCAGACGATCCCACAGGTGGAGGTCCTGGGCTGGCGTGGTTACACGTGGTCTATGGTTCCGAGCCCGGTTAGTCCCCAGGACAAGGTGCACCTGTGTAATGATCATGCCGTTTAAAATCAGCTTCTTGATATGCCACACCGGTTTGGTGGATGGCTTGTCTTGGCACAGGAGAAATGTCCACTAACAGGGATGTAAACAAATGAGCGGACAAAATTTCAGAGAAATATACCTTTTGTGCGTATGAAACACTTCTGAGATCTTTTATTTCAGCTCATGAAACATGTGACCAACACTTTACATGTAGTCTTAATATTTTTGTTCAGTATAGATAAGGACCTTGTCATTTCAAATTATGAATTGAATAAAACTTGAATGTATTTATGACGTGAATGGTGCGCCCCATAAAAAGAAAGGTAGCATTCACATGTAGCTTTTTGTTCATGTTGGCCAATCAAACCGGCAAAGATGCTCAACGCGTAGCAAGTGGAGTGACAGCTCACTAATGCAATGCAATATGGAATAAAATTACAGAATTAAAAGTTAGTGAGCAGCATGTGGCATCAATTAGTATAGCTAGCTGAAGCTGACTAGCTTAGCTAGCTTCTCTACACTACTCCAGTCAAGCTGCTGGCTTCAGGACCACGTTGACGCCTCAGAGCGGGCGGGAAGCCTGTTTGCCTGGCTGCAGTGAACAGCGCAAGTTTCCTCTCAAAACAGTGCAGAGTTGGAAGATGGCTAGGTAACTGCTGTTTGACTTGACATCAAACTAAATTTGAGTTTTTAATCCCGGTGCTGAGCTAGTCCGTAGAATGTATGTCCTTAATTAACTGAGGGGAATGAAGCTACAGCAGCCAAGGTGATAATGGCTGGAGTAAATTTTGCTTGTTTTTGGTGTTCTCCGAATACCATTTTAGAGTTTTCAAATTGTTTATAAAAGCAGTAAACCCCCCCCCCCCCCCCCATTCAGCTCAACCTCTATACGTCCAGATCTAGGGCGGCAGGTAGCCTAACAGTAACCCCCCCCCCCCCCCCGTTCAGCTCAACCTCTATACGTCCAGATCTAGGGCGGCAGGTAGCCTAACAGTAACCCCCCCCCCCCCCGTTCAGCTCAACCTCTATACGTCCAGATCTAGGGCGGCAGGTAGCCTAACAGTACCCCCCCCCCATTCAGCTCAACCTCTATACGTCCAGATCTAGGGCGGCAGGTAGCCTAACAGTAACCCCCCCCCACCGTTCACGTCAACCTCTATACGTCCAGATCTAGGGCGGCAGGTAGCCTAACAGTAACCCCCCCCGTTCAGCTCAACCTCTATACGTCCAGATCTAGGGCGGCAGGTAGCCTAACAGTAACCCCCCACCGTTCACGTCAACCTCCATACGTCCAGATCTAGGGCGGCAGGTAGCCTAACAGTAACCCCCCCCCCCCGTTCAGCTCAACCTCTATACGTCCAGATCTAGGGCGGCAGGTAGCCTAACAGTAACCCCCCCCCCCCCCCCCGTTCAGCTCAACCTCTATACGTCCAGATCTAAGGCGGCAGGTAGCCTAACAGTAAGAGAGGCAAATAAACAAGAGGTTTGCCAGTTCAAATCCCAGGTCCAACTGGGAAAACATTTAAAATAAATTGGGCGGAAGTGAGCTGGCAACGTATCAAATCCTTAACGCATTTGTGCCCTTGAGCAAGGCACTTAACCCCACCACACCAACAGCTCCCCAGGCACCTAGTGTAGCAGCTCCCCGCACATTTCCAAAAAACCTTAATGTGTATGTACTGTACGTGCGTCTTTTGGGGGGGGGGGGGGGGGGGGGTTGGGTTAAAAGCAGAAGTCAAATTTTGATTGGAATTGACCAATAAAGTGATCATCTTACTTGAGATCCGCCCCTCTGTGCAGTACACACGCCATCCAATCTTCCCTGCTCTCCCTCCTTTATTTCCCTTCCACTCTCCACTTCCTTACCTCCCTTTAAAGCAAGCTGGCTGTGAATAAGCACTGTCTGTCACCAACTTGAGAGAGGAAAACAGAAATTCATCATTGTGTGCTTCTATCCGGGGTCAACGTCACTGCTCAAAAGGCACATCTTCACACAGCTGCTAGCGCTGTGATAGCACCCCCAGCCTCCCACTGTGTACCTGTCTCTCCAAGCATCAAGCCATTAGCATGAAAGCTGCTTATCAGGGTGTCCATGACAGGGCTCATTCTGCTGCACAGGGGAATGACAGACCGCGTTTGTTTGTCCACGGATGAAGGGAGCTAAAGAAAAAGGGAAACATTTCCCTAGGTGACTAGATATCTGTCCCAGGATGCATTGCCTTAACAGAACAGCTGCATTATATTCCCAGGCCATTGACTCTTACGCTTTACCATTAAGCTTGGGGATAATGTTCCCTGTGACAGAATGTGGTATTTATACTGACCATTTACAAGGCTGACCATCTTATCTCCAGGGGAATAAACAGCAGCCATGACGCTTCACTGCATGGTGGTTGGGTCAATTAACAGACAAGAGACTGTGTGTGTGCGTGCGTGCGTGTGTGTGTGTTGTACTGCACTTCCACAGGCATCTACATACCTAGAGACATGGCTGCTACCCCTGACACCACACCGTGGCATGACCACTCCACTCACTCGGTCAGAGAAATGAGGGGGCAATAGTGAAAACAGCAGACATCTCCTCTGTCTGTAAACACACAGCCCAAGTCATGCCCCCCCCCTTCCCTTAGACAATGTGGCAGTTAGAAGAAACCACAGATCATATTAAAACGTCATCATTGCTGCAGGCCCTATTCATTACCATGCTGACGGTCTCAAAGTGACAGACAGGACAATAAAACAGGGATAAATAACAAGTGCCCGGGACGCCAGTGTCACTCTGCATCTTTGTTAGGTTTCCAACACAGGCTCCCACGCGCGCTGTCCGGTTCGCCACTAGTTATTAAAAGTCTGTTCGCTGCCAGGCAAACAAACAACAGTGGAATATATTTTAAACGCTACGCAGCTTTGATGGGAATGACAAGTGTTGGGCCAATAGACTGGCACCACAGAGCCTCTCAAGACTTCCCTGGTTCCCTTTCCTCCTCTTCTCTTCCTGTGAGACGGCTCAGTGGGTCTCTCATGCTCTGTAACGTGGGAACGGAGGAGTGGAAGTACTGGCCACATTCCAGGCCGTCTCTATTGCACACTGTGCAGATGATCCGATCTCTGGAGAATGCCTAAAAGTGTTTCTAGAACTTTTCAGGAACCAAATGAAAAACACAGTAATCTTCTGAGATGGGCGTGAAGTTAAACACTTTTTCAGACCTGATCGTCTGCGTAGCTCGACTGCAATACAAATGACCTGGAACGCAACCGGAGAATGCGACAACAATAAAGAAGACCTGGAACACAGCCTATATAAATCACCTTAGTACTGAGCGAGAGCTGCTGCAGGAGTCTGCAGTGTCAGGGGCGGAGAGGGAGGGATGGAAAAAAGGAGGGGGGTGCTTTAGTATTCACAGCAGCTGCTGCTGTCTGGGGCCTCCGCGCACCCATCCGCTCGCTCTCACTCTCTCCCTCCTTCCCCACTGACAGCCTAGCTGTCGGACAGACGGGCGGGTTGGATGGAGGGATGGGGGGGGGGGGGGGGGGGGGGGGAAGGAAAGTGACAGCGTTGGGGAATGAGCCCAGAGACAGCAGGAGGGGATGATGGGTGGATGAAACACGTCAGGCCTGTAATACCACACACACACTGTTACATTCCCCAGTTTCTGTATTGTTTTGGGTTTGTATGTTGCAGCTGATTGGTCGGCCCCATTGCAGATTGGGCTCTGACCCCGCCCTCTCGTCAGGAGATACAGCTGTCTGCAATTACCGACTCCTTCTGCAGCTTGAAAAGCCAGTGTTCCTTTGTTAGGAGAGAGCTTCTTTGATGTCCTGTGTTGGTTGTTGCCCAGTATATGTTGTTGTAAAGTATTTTGTAGCCGGTCCTGCAGAGGTATGTGTATGCCATAGGACTTAGTGTTTTTGGTTTATTCAAATTGTTCACTGAGTTTGGTGACTTATTGTTTCATTTGTTCCCAGGGGGAAGGGGAAGGCACCTTGGGAGTGTTTAGGCAACAGGCCTGCGGGCATACATGTACCCGTAGTATGTCTATGCACACACACTAGGTAAGACCTGGGCGGCCCACCCCCTGTATTTTGGTTAGCGCGCCAGGTGGTGCTAAGACTAGGTAAGTAGTTGGTAGGTAGGAGAGGGGACTAACTTTTACTTTGGTTCTGTCCAGCCCCTTTTCCCCACAATTACCGTGTTAAGGAAATACATTTCCTGTTAACGGTAATATTATCTGCCTCTGTCATCCTTACACGCACCCACAATCACATACCTCTTTCACTCCACGGGAGTAGAGTGTATTAGGGTGCTGTGTTCCCTCCTCCAAAAGGCGTACGTAACACACACATGGCTGGTGGCACCATAATTAGGGAGGACGGGCTCATAGTAATGGCAGGAACAGAATAAATGGAGCCGTTTCAGACAAGTGGTTTCCATGTGCTTGATCCCATTCACTCCAATCCAGGAATTACTCTGAACCCGTCCTTCCCTCACCAGCCTCCTGTGACGCACACACGAAGACGAGATCAAGTGGAGTTCCATCTGCATCTGGAATGCAGTGGGCCAACAACGAAGGGGAGAAGGTTCTAACCGATCTAAGCAGGCCAGGGAGACTAATAATGCTTCGACCTCAAACACTGGAGCATGACTGATAAGGGCTGATAAGAACCATTACAATGACTAACAATTCCATAGTCCATGATCATGGTGAGCTATAGATCATCAAAACGTTGTTACAAGCCAATAAAGTTTAGAGGTATCCCTCCCCTCGGTGACAGGCATGTTGTCAGTGAGCCTCTCTGCTCCATGACAGAAGTAAGACTTTGTGACCTTCTCCGTCTTGTTTCTGTCCTAGGTAAGGCACTGTGAAAGGCACCACCACTCAAGCAAAGCTATTGTGGCATGCGAGGAACACATTTGATCATCGCTTAACCATTATTTTTTTCCTTTTGGAGAATGTGTGTATTGTTATTGTATTGCTACATTGGAGCTAGAAACATAAGCATTTTGCTGCACCTGTGATATCAGCAAAACTGTGTACGTGGCTAATAAACTATGATTTGATCTAATAAAAAACAGGGAAGACTGGGAGGAGTGTGACAGTGCTATGCTGTTACTGTCACAGTGGTTAACAACCCACTGAGCGACAGACATTTACAAGGCAACCAACACTAGTTATTTACTTAGCTGGAGCCTTCTGTAATAGTATAATTGTCTGGTAGTGTTGTCTCCTGACATTGTGTGAGCTGGGAAGAAGGGGTACCGTTCTACCCAAATAAGGAAATGGTGTTTGATGATAAACAAAGTTGTAGGAAGAAGACATTCCTGCCAGTGTATGGAGACAGTCGTGGAGACAGTCGAATGGATACAAAACGTTGTCCATCGAAGCGGAAATGTGTTTATAAGAGTTTCGGACAGAAGTTGCAGATGTTGCTGGCTGGGTAAAGCTACCCTCGACTGGTTAAAACGGAGCAGCCATCTCATAAAACTAGCACTGTGAGACAAACCACATTAAACACCACACTGCAGCGGTACTCTGCTGGGTTGGAGATTGTAAAACCAGTGTGAAATGGATCTCTGATGAATGGTTTTAGCATAACGAGACACTGCTGGGCTATTTAACATGCAGGGCCTAAAGAAAGTATTCACACCTCTAGACTTTTTCCACATTTGGTTGGTTACAGTTTTCATTTCAAATGGATTCAATAGAAGAAACACAACTTTATTTTATTTTTTACAATTGAATTAAAAATCAAAAGAAATGTCTTGAGTGAATAAATATTCAACCCCTTTGTTATGACAAGCCCTAATAAAGTTCAGTAGTCAAAATTTGCGTAACAAGTCACATAAGTTGCATGGACTCATGTCCATGCAACTGTGTGCAACACAGTGTGCAACAATGGTGTTTAACATGATTTTTTAATGTTTACCTCATCTCTGTATTCCACACATACAATTATCTGTACAGTCCCTCAGTCGAGCAGTGAACTTCAAGCACAGAATCAACCACAAAGACCAGGGAGGTTTCAATGCCTCACAAAGAAGAGCAACAAATAAATACTGACATTGAATATCCCTTTGAGCATGGTGAAGTAATTAATTACACATGGATGGTGTAAAGGTGCAACCAGTCACTACAAGGATACAGGCATCCTTCCTAACTCGGTTGCCAAAGGAAGAAAACCACTCAGGGATTTCACCATGAGGCCAATGACATTAAAACAGTTACAGAGTTGAATGGCTGTGATATGAGAAAACAGAGGATGGATCAACAACATTGTAGTTACTCCACAATACTAACCTAAATGACAGAGTGAAAAGAAGAAAGCCTGTACGAAATAAAAAATAATCCAAAACATGCATTCTGTTTGTAACAAAGCACTAAAGTAATACTGCAAAAATGTGGCAAAGCAATTAACTTTTTGTCCTGAATACAAAGTCTTACGTTTGGGGCAAATCCAATACATTACTGAGTACCAGGCTCCATAATTTCAAGCATAGTGGTGGCTGCAACAAGTTAAGGGTATGCTTGTTATCATTAAGGACTGGGGAGTTTTTCAGGATAAAAATGTTTAAACAGAATTGAGCTAAGCACAGGCAAAATCCTAGAGGAAAACCTGCTTCAGTCTGCTTACCACCAGACACTGGGAGATTAATTCACCTTTCAATGGGACAATAACCTAAAACACAAGGCCAAAACTACACTGGTGTTGCATACCAAGAAGACAGTGAATGTTCCTGAGTGGCCGGGTTAGAATTTTACTTAAAGCTGCTTGACAATCTATGGCAAGACTTGAAAATGGTTGTCTAGCAATGATCAATTCCCAACGACAGAGATTGAAGAATCCAGGTGTGCAAAGCTCTTAGAGACTTACTCAAAGGCTCACTGCTGTAATCACTACCAAAAGTGATTCTAACATGTATTGACTCAGGGGTGTGTGTAGGTATGTAAATTAGATATTTATGTATTACATTTCCAATAAATTTGCTAACATTTCTAAAAACATGTTTTCACTTTGTCATTATGGGGTATTGTGTGTAGATGGGTGAGACTTTGTCATTATGGAGTATTGTGTGTAGATGGGTGAGACTTTGTCATTATGGAGTATTGTGTGTAGATGGGTGAGACTTTGTCATTATGGGGTATTGTGTGTAGATGGGTGAGACTTTGCCATTATGGGGTATTGTGTGTAGATGGGTGAGACTTTGCCATTATGGGGTATTGTGTGTAGATGGGTGAGAGAGAAATTGATTGAATCCATTTTTAATTCAGGCTGTAACAACAAAATGTGGAACATGTAAAGGGGTACAAATATATTAATACATGTCTAATTGTAGAATAGTCAGATAAAAACCATACCTAACGATCTTGTCCTCTTGAATCTGAGCTAAGAGCTGGATTCCATAACTCACTTCCTTTAAATGGACCAGAAACAAGCAGTGATTGCACATTTATAAACAATATATTTATTGGCATTTTCAAATTTTTCACAAGCATCCCCCAAAAAACATGACAATTAAGATAATGCCCCCAGTGAATGCAACTTACTTTTATTGGCAGTTTGTCTCAAAATTACAAATTTGCAGACAGTCCTATCGTTTCTAGGTCAGGGAAATGCCTGAGTGCCATGTTGCTGCTTTACCTTAACAGGGGGGAGCTGAGGGTGACTGGACTGCTATCCATTAACTATAGCCTAATTATGACATAGCAAAACAAGCAGAGAACAGATCACCAAAAACCACATCAATAATCAATGGCACGCCCACTCCAAGTCTAAACACACTTTCTACAATCTCTGCTTCCCAAATAGCACATTATTCCCTTTATAGTGGACTACTTTTGCCCAAGGACCAGTTGGGACACACTCAAACCCTCCAAGCAGATCACACAATCAGGTTTGATTCCAGGATAACACTGGATGCATTACTTATTTTAATTTTTCCCTTTTTATTTTTTTACCCTCTTTCTCCCCAAATTTCGTGATATCCAAATTGGTAGTTAGTCTTGTTTCAACGCTGCAACTCCCGTACGGACTGAGGAGAGTCGAAACACGAGAGCCACGCGTCCTCCGAAACATGACCCTGCCAAGCCGCACTGCTTCTTGACACACTGCTCGCTTAACCCGGAAGTCAGCCGCACCAACGTGTCGGAGGAAACAACGTACAGCTGGCAACTGAAGTCAGCATGCATGCGCCCGGCCACCACAAGGAGTCGCTAGAGCACAATGGGACACGGACCTCACAGCCGGCCAAACCCTCCCCTAACCCGTACTACGCTGGGCCAATTGTGCACCACTTCAAGGGTCTCCCGGTCGCAGCCCTGGTCTGTAGTGACGACTCTAGCACTGCGATGCAGTGCCTTAGACTGCTGCACCAGTCAGGATGGCCCGCAGTGCACTACTTTTGACCAGAGACAACTGGCACCCTATTCCATTTATAGTGCACTACTTTTCTAAATGGGCCTTGGTCAAAAGCAGTGCACTATAAAGGGAATAGGGTACAATTTGGGACACACACTCTGGCTAGTTAAAGAGAGGACGTGTGCAACGTTTCCAATCCTGACCTGGAGCCACTCAGCAAGATAGAGAGAGCAGCATCACATTGGCTCTTCTCCTGTTTGGCTCAGAGCCACAGATGTAATGCTCATGGCTAGGCGAAGCAGTTAAGAAGATGGGATGGGATATGCTCTTCTGGGATTTAGGGTGTATTAATCAACCACCCCATACTCATTAACACACAAACACAGCATCTGGACTGCACACGATCCTGAAGATGTACTGTTCGATTGACTTACAATAATGTAATAAGCTATCAGAGTATTATAGATAGACCGGTGGTGCTGTGGAGACTGGGGAAGGGAGAGCGAAGAGTCAATGAGGGAATAGAATGAAGGGGAGAGAAATCACAAGACAATAGAAAACCAATGAGAAGCAATGTTCATAGGAGGGTAGATGGGGGAGAAGCAGCGCAGAGAGAAGAGAAAACAAGGTGGAGAGCATTGAGCAAGCTAAGAGGGGGAAGAAGTGTTAAGATAAGGCAATACTGCAATAATTCTCAAAGATATGCAATCATGTGTTACTGTAGATAAGGCTACTTGAGCATTGGACTTCTATGCATACAGGTGTGTATGTATTGTAGTAGAACTTTATCCATCCCTCAAGGGAAATTGATTCATCACCATCGGCGACGACAAGACAAAGTACAAAGACAGTCGTCGATAGCAATAAAGTATAGCTTTAACAAGTAAGCAAAGCAACAGATTACAGATTCCAACCCAGCTTCAGCTTTTGAACTCAGGACAGCCCCACCATCACAGTGTAGTTCAGGTGTCTGTCGTCATAAAATCACTGGCTGCCAACAGATGGGCAGTGGTGCTATGGTTACCACTAACCAGGCCACAGTGTGACAGCCCCTACTTGCCTACAGCCCTATAACCCAGGCCCTGCCTCTCAGGACTGGAGTTCACAACACCACCGGCCTGGTGACATCTGATCCTCAGACAGCCTCTAGCCAGCTCATCTAGTCATGGAGGCCTCATCAATGATAGATGATGGGTGAATTAACCATGAGGCTGAGAGACAGACGGGTAAACACTACACAGAGACTGGCTGGGATAACAACACAGTGTAGAGGCCGGCTGGGGTAGCAAGCGCAACAGTTTGCCAAACCCCACATTTGAAAGGAAGGTGGATAACAGGCACACCGTTAAAAGGTCCCACAGTTTTCTTGTGCTACAGGGCTTGGTCAGACTTTCAAATATCCAGGCACACACATAACGTACAGCACAAGAAGAGTCTGCAGGAGCAAGGTCATATTGTCCCAGCCTGGTATGCACTGAATAGACAAGTTCAGTTGTATGATAATGCCAAGTGCCAACTAGTTTTATTCAAACGCAAAGATATCCAACAGACCTGAAAATATATGTGACAGGACAGGAGGCTCAATACTGTAACAAAGAAATGCCTTAGCTCTAAGGTATCAACTCCTGTCCTGACTCCTGATCTTAGCCGGAGCGGAGTCACAAACCAGGCCAGCACAGCAGACTGGGGACTTAAGGCTGTGATTGAATCCATTAGACTTGGACGTACCTCAAGGCTGCAGGCCTGGCTCTGCTCTGGCACCATTAAACTTCAGCTAAGTGTTACTTAGGGCTGGGAAATGCCAGGGACATCACAATAATTAGGTGACGATACTAGTATTGCAACTCTCACAAATCTATATGTAACGTGATTTGATACTAAACAAGAATATGGAGAACAAGCTATGAAGGAAAAATACTGACGTTTTGGTGCAGGCACAGCCAACTAGTGCTAAACTAATATTGCGATAGTCAAAACAATAGACTGTCAAAAAGAATATCCCGATATGTAACTATCGAATTTATATGAATTTATATCAAATGAAGTGCCTTTTAATATAGACCACATGGCAAAGTCAATGAATCCATTTTTCTTTTTTTATATGAATGAAGATTTGCTAAAGTGCCAAAATTCAGCATTTTGACATGTCCCTCTATCAACCCTGTGTCACCCACTTAATTCCAAAATCTCTTCAAGTTTCACCATCTTTGTAAATCCCTGGTTATTGTGTTGCTTTGCTTTGACAAAAGTAATTTCTGAAGATTATTATTGATTTCATATGAGTAGTGATTATTTTAAGTCTGTCCTTCATTTGAAGGTCAACCTTGTTACATGTACTGAACTCTCATTTTAATATGGTGAAACTATTCCTTTTTAAATATGTTTTTCAAAAGAAACATTGAACATCCAATAGTGAAAGCAGTGTCAAAGCAGGTGAGCCGTTTCTAGTCTTTTTTGGCAATTTTCTGGTGTTTTGTGGTGGAAAACGGAGCAGGTCGAGCACAATGCGTCCACCCTGTTACAAAGACAGGCTAGAAATGTACACACTTTTCTCATGTGCAGCTTGCATTCAATTGCCCCTCCCTGTTACACACAGCAAGATTCTATTCCCCATGTCACCTGGGGAGTTCTGGCTCAGTTACAGTCCACACTGTTACTGTATTTGGCACAGTCTTTTTTCTTGTACCTCTTCAGATGAGAAAATGTGTTTTTTTGATGATGTTTAACATGTGATCTTTATGACAGAATGTTTTAAAAAATGTAACCAAGTTACACTTCTCAAAAGGCATTGAAAGGGTGGAATGACCCAGTTTATACTGCTTGATGTACTGGCATAAGCAGTCTAGGAGACAAATACAGGCCACACACACCTGATCCTCCCACTATCCTGGAGGCCAGAGACGCAGCCCATTTACAAGCTTGACTATTTATTCCATTCCAACCCGAGACCGTGTGCAGTCCGAGACCGTGTGCAGTCCCAGTTAACCCCACAGCTATGACCCAGGCCATTAACTGCCCTGGGCAAATAGGATTACACCTAAAGAACAACACATAGTGTGTGTGTGTACGGGACAACAATTCAAGTCTTCTGAACGTGATTATCTGAGTGGACTTTGGGGCAGGGGAGAGTTAACTAGAAGAATGCACGTTGTCACAGCTCATGTGTATGACCTATGGAGTCAATTAGATTTTTCACAGACCAGACCAAGGTTACCATAGTATGACAAGTACGCCATATTACGCATACAACACATCATGGTAAAATGCATAACTTTGGAGTAGGCCTAGGCTGCAAAACCTCTGAACGGTAATTACAGCACTAAACATACCTGGTTTGACGGTCTTGATACGGATGGGCTCCCGAAAGTGGCGGATGACAGCGAGGGTGTCTCGGTTGGTCAGGCCGCTGACAGGGGTGCCGTTCACTTCCAGAAGCACGTCCCCGATGTTCGGTAACCTCCCGACGTGACAGACCATTGCCTCCGTAATCACCTGTCCCAGGTATGGGAATTCTCCCAGCTCTGCTCCCCCTTGTACGTCCACAACTGAGCTGAACTCCTCGGCATTCCCCCATGATACCGCGCACTCCTGGACTTTACCGGACCAGTGCTTCTTCTTCTTCAGCGTTTTGGACATGTTTAATCCCTCTTGTAAATCTTTAGAGTCCCAGACTGTGTGGTTGT
Source organism: Salvelinus fontinalis (assembly GCF_029448725.1). NCBI lineage: Eukaryota > Metazoa > Chordata > Actinopteri > Salmoniformes > Salmonidae > Salvelinus > Salvelinus fontinalis. Next base: position 15,304,169 of record NC_074672.1, on the reverse strand, counting down.
TTGAGAGACGAGACAAGCAGTTCTTTTTAAGACGCAGATGTGACTATTGCACGGAGATGCAGAGATGAGGCAATCTGCTCACTAGTGTTTTTGTATTCCATTCCATTCATTGAGCAAATTTCATTTCAAAGCATTATCCGTATGAACATCCCGAATTATTGGAACATCACCTGTCTGCGATACAATAGTAGACTGTAGTGCAAGACTATCTGCGTCAGTGTTGTCGCAGGAGGCTAGATCGATCGCGGGGATGCTGATGTTGTCCCTAGCGCTAAATTCTTACGTAGCTGGGCAATGAAGCTCTACTTCTGAATGAGTAGCCTACTGTTTACTTACAGTGAATCGGTCTCATAAACAGTTTTAGAATAGCCTATTACGCACAATAACCAATAACTAAATTTTGGATCGATCCGTCGTTGAGCCTATAGCCTTGACTACTCACAGATTCTCCACTTGACTCAGTCGATGTATCAATTTGATTGATTAAATATCCCGGAACAACTAGCTATGTCGTTGAATTATTGAGCATAAACAACTGTTGCCCAAATGTTGCCTACACCCTCTGACAATTCTTCTTCCAAAATTCGCCAGGGGCCAACTTAGTTCCGCGCACTTGTTTTACCTCCTCCACCGGTGACTTCAGCGACGCAGTCCTTGGAAACGGAACAACATACCTGGCATCAGCAGCGAATGTATTCGCAGAACTCGGGTAGTGTAGCCTACTCTGCTGGCAACTTGCTCACTATTCTTCAACCCTCGTAAGCCCAGCTCAGAGAGCGCCGTCTCGTCAGTTGACGCCCCATGTGGTCTCGTGTCAGATTCAGCCCGGTGGCTCACAGAACAGGGGAGATTTATGCGCAGGAGTCTATGGAACTAACCATAAAACGAGAAATGACGAATAACTTTTTTGCTTGTTTTCACCGTGTTGATTTCTTGAAGGAAAGCCCATCCAGGCACCGATGACTGCTTGGGTTTGCCTCCAATCAGATGGTGGGAACAGAGTAAAACAATGCAAATCAACCAATGGAAATGGTTGGGCGGGGCTTCTGCGTAAACTCTGTTTCAATGGACCCGTTTAGCTTGATTTAGCTCGTCAAGCATTCTGGGTGGACTTAGTTCCCAGTCACACGCGTTGGATACGTTTTGGGACACAGCGCACAGGCTGAGTAAATCGAGCGTGCACACTAGTAGATGAAATATTGCAACAATATTATATTCTTGTAGATTACAGACGCTGTCAATTAAATTGCCATCATAGTGCTATGTAACTACAAAGTAGTCCTAACAATTGTAATTAGTACGTTGTTAACTGGAACCAAGACAGTGCAATTACAAATCAATTTGTATAATTTCATAGAATACTGTAGGGCCAAGTATTTTCGCGAGTCATTTATTGAGAGGAGGATGTCCGGTGCGTCAACTCTTACGTGACTGTGCCATCTTGTGGTTAAATTAACTTGTAGGTCCTGATAATGTGTAGACACAGAGCAGTAGAGGCTCCTCAGAGGAGGAAGGGGATCCTCAGTGAATTTCATAAAAATATAAATGGTAAAACATTTAAAAAGTTATCCTTTTTAGATAAAACTATACTCCCGTCACCAAAAATCTATTAAAATACATTATTTTGCACAGAAGGTCTACAGTAGCCTCAACAGCACTCTGTAGGGTAGCACCATGGTGTAGCCGGAGGACAGCTAACTTCCGTCCTCCTCTGGGTACATTGACTTCAATACAAAACCTAGGAAGCTCTAGGTTTTCACCCCCTTCCATAGACTTACACAGTAATTATGACAACTTCCGGAGGATGTCCTCCAGCCTACGAGAGCTCTTGCAGCATGACCTGGCATGTTGTCCACCCACAATAAAAGGATCATAGAATGAATCTAGTACTGAAAGCATAAACTACAGCTAGCTAGCACTGCAGTGATAATGTGATTTAACCAAAGATGACCGGTATCCATTACTGGGAGTTACAGGTTTGCCAAAACAAAACGTCAGATTCTTCAACTAACCTGGTATTGGCGATACCATCTTCATTCTCGATTCGGCCAAACGTATATCTTCTAAAATAGAAGTGTCCAGTTGCAGATGGTGCATTTTAATTTAGAAAATGCACCATTATTAAAATAAAAAATGTTTTTTCTCCATGAAGTAATCCAAAAATGTGTACAACACCATCTTGTCTATTTATTGATTGGTGGTGCTTTCAAGACAATTGGGAACTCTGAAAAAAACAAGGTCAAATCATGATGTCAATGATCTTCAGGTCAGAAAGTCGGAGCTCTTGAAAAATGCCAGAGTTTACTACTGTTCAAAATGATTTTTTCCAATCGGAGCTCGTTTTTTCTCCCCGATTTCCCAGTTGTCTTGAACGCACTGAAGTTGGATGTCGGAGATTTCCAAGTTCCCAGCATGAGATAGCCGTGTCATCATGACGTGGCACTTTGGGGTGGATGGCAGCGTACACAATGGCAGCGTACACATTGATGGATTTACTTCATGGAGCAACATTTTTTATTTTAACAGAGCATTTTCTAAATTCAAACGCATCACCTGCAACTGGACACAGACATTTTAGAAGACATGTTTGGCCGAATCTAGAACATATATATTCCCTATAGTCTACCAGGTTAGTTAAAATCTCTGGTGACATTTTGAAAAGTCAAACCTGTAACTCCCAGTATGGATACCAAAAATCTTTGGTTAATCACATTATTTGGTGTAACAATCGTATCTAGACAGTCTGAAAATCCCTCGATAGAGCTATAGTTCCAGACAGGGGTGCAACTTTCACTGGGGACATGACCCCCCCCCCCACCCCACACACACACACACAGTTTTATAATTGCACTGTGATACAAAAAGCGGCATAGTTGTGCTTGAGTACCATGCACCTCAGAGTGGTTGGGTAGGCTGTTTGATTTTTCTCTGAGTTGGTAAAAGCAAGCAGAGCAGAAACTGGCTACTCTTTATTTGACTGATGTTGCTGTCAAGGTAACTGTTTGACTTAACAGAAGAAAAAAATATTTATTCCCAGTGCTGAGCTAGTAGTGTAACTGACATGTAACATTAGCTAATGTTTCATCCCCTCTCGACTGAAGTTCTTTCTTTCTGACGAGAATGAACTAGCTAGCTAGTAGCTACCACAGCCAGTCCAGCTCTAGCCAATAGCTATCTGTCAGGTAGCAGCATCTAGCAGCTGTTGTGTGTATGGAAATGTTTTGTCGCCTTTTTGTCCCGTTTCAACAGAAGTAAAATAACTTGGATAGTTTGCCAGTTGATGTACCATTAGAGCTAGCCAAAAGTTGGCTAATGTTAGCTGGGTCATTCCAGAATTGGAGTACAATTTTGGCATCAACACTTTTGATCATTTTCTGATATGTATTTAAGAAAAAATGCAATAAACTGTCAAATCATTTGATTCGTCCAGCTCAGGCATCAAAGGTACACTTTTTATGAGATATTTTATTTGTTGTGTGCTATGCTTGGCGCAACCCTGTTATGAATACTCAGGCAAGATAGGTTTCAAAAGTTGCTTAAATTAATATAAGTCAAGTCTTATCTGAAATTAAATTAGTATTCAATGTGAATGTGACTTTCTTTACTTAATGGTAAAGGATTTATTAATGTTTAATAAATCCTTTACCATTAAGTAAAGAATGTCACATTCACATTGAATACTCATTTAATTTCAGGTAAGACTTGACTTGACTTATATTAATTTAAGCAACTTTTGAAATCTATCTTGTCCAACTTTTCAATAGTCATACATTTTGTTTTAACAACAACAACAAAAAAGTACTAATTTCAGTATTTATTTTCAAAGATTTGCTCAAATACTTTATGCATATAAACATTCAAACTATTAAAAGGACAATAGGTTAAACCCTCGTGGGCTGAGAAAATCATTTAAGATTATTTTAATATAAATGATATGGTAACAGGGTTGAAATTAGAGTAACAGTGTTGCGCAAAGTAAACAGGGTTGAATGGATTACATTACTTTTGATTGTAGATCATGACATAAATGTGACAAATAAATACCCAGGACCACAGGAATGTTGTTTAATAATATTGTACATATCTTTTCAAAGAAGGATCAACAGGATGAGTAGGAATGATCAAAAATAAACATGTCAACACGACCACAAACTGGATCTGATCAAATATTCAATGGACAAACGTAAAAATTAGTCATATTACAGTAGGTCGACACCCTGGCATTAAAATGAATGAGCATATCAAAAATAGTAATGAACTGATCAATATTTTAGAAAGCTGATGTTATAATGTTCAGATTTAATTGGCGCCCTCGAATGTCAGGGGGTGTCACGCCTGCTCCCCCTCTTCCTCCCCCTGACATTCGAGGGCGCCAGGATCCCCAGCATTACGCACTCAAGCCACCATCAGTACGCACTCCTGCCTTCCCCCCGTCACGCACATCAGCGATCATTGGACTCACGTGGACTCAATTACTTGTGTCATTACCTTCCATATATCTGTCTGTTCCCAAGCTCTGTTCCCTGGTTCGGGATTAATTGTCTCATGTCCCTGTTACCCGTGTTCCTGCCTTGTTTCCTTGTCTGTTCCCGAATAAACGTCTGACTCCCCATACCTGCTTCTCCTGTCCGGCGTCGGCCCTTACAGAATTCCGAACCCATCACACGAATTATCGGGGAGTACTGGCGTTCCGGTTGGTGGTGACGTCGGTCCTGGGTCGCCGCCGATGGAACCGGGGGTGCATAGCCAGCTCGTCGGGCTTCCATGCCCTAGCTGGCTCGTGAGGTTTCCTTGCCCCGGTTGGCTCGGAGGGCGCCCATCCCACGTCGGGCCTCAGCTGGATCGTCAGGTCTTGTTCGCCCAGCCAGCTCGTCAGACTGTTCCATCTCTGCCGGATCATCGGGCTTCCCCACCGCAGCGGGATCGACAGGCGTTCATGCCTCAGCCGGATCGTCAGGCTCCTATGCCTCAGCCGGCTCGCCAGACTCCCACGATCCTGCCGGTTCGTGGGGAGTTTACCTCCAGCCGGCTTTCCCAGCACCCATGTCTTGGCCGGCTCGCCCTTTGCGATGCCGGGTGGCGTCCCTAGAGGGGGGTACTGTCACGCCTGCTCCATCTCTTCCTCCCCCTGGCATTCGAGGGCGCCAGGATCCCCAGCATTATGCACTCAAGCCACCATCAGTACGTACACCTTCCTTCCCCCCGTCACGAGCATCAGTGATCATTGGACTCACGTGGACTCAATTACTTGTATCATTACCTTCCATATATCTGTCTGTTCCCAATCTCTGTTCCCTGGTTCGGGATTAATTGTCTCATGTCCATGTTACCCGTGTTCCGACGCTGTTCCTGTCTTGTTTCCTTGTCTGTTGGGGGTATGCCAAGTTTGGAAATATCCATTTTAGAGAATTTGACAGTACATTCAACTGGCCTCACGTGGTTACACGCAGACCATGTGTAACCACGCCAGCCCAGAACCTCCACATCCGGCTTCTTCCCTTTCGGGATCACCTGAGACCTGCCACCCGAATAGTTGATGAAACTGAGAAGTATTTCTGTCTGTAATAAAGCCTTTTGTGGGGAAAAACTAATTCTGCTTTGCTGGACCTGGCTCCCCAGTGGCCCACCCATGGCTGTGCCCCTGCCCAGTCATGTGAAATCTATAGATTAAGGCCTAATTAATGTATTTCAATTGACTGATTCCCTTATATAACTGTAACGCTGTGAAAATCGTTGAAATTGTTGCATGTTGCATTTATATTTTTGTTCAGTATAAATTAAATTAAACTGTTCCACGAAAATCATAACTGGCACGCAGATTGGTAGAAATTGTAAGATAAATTGGCACTCCAAATGGGAAAGGTTGCTGACTGCTGGTGTAGCCTATTACCGGTAACTTCTGGAGAGTAATTGCGAAGCCCAGCAGCAGCAGGAGAAGGAGGGTCGGGAACAGATCTCTGGCTCCTTCGAGTCATTTGTGTCTTAATTATTTAATCATACAGTGTGCTTACAAGCGTCAGACAAGTTCAGTACATAGTTGATTTTATTAAAACACATAAGGTGTGTCTATATATTGAAAATACATCTTTAAAAATTTAGACCAATCAATTGGTCGAAAGAAAAGACTACTCTTTTTCAACCAAGGTTTTTTTTGTCTGGTACAGCCTTAGTAGAAATGGAGGAAATTAGCTTTAGATGTAACCAAAAATCTGAGGGAGGACCCCCGCTAGGTTATGTCCCCCCCACTTATAAAACCAAAGTTGCACCCTTGGTTCCAGATGCAGCCCAAACCATGTGACGATGATTGCCGTCAGCAATTTGATGTGCTCATTCTCATCCATTAATTCCCATTCATGGACTTTGAGTATGACCTGTGTTCTTGATATCGTGAAGGGGAGAATAACAATGCTATTTACTCCTCCTATGCATAGACAATCCGTGGTCCGTTTGTTTTAGCGTTTATCTGCATTTTTCTTTTACACATTCTCCAACTTCTTAGGAAACGCAGACACATCGAAGTTACTTAAGCGTTTATTTGAAAATCAGGTTGCAATTAAAAGTAGCCAGTGCCATTATTTAGCGCAGTCTCACAAACATTTCAAACTCACAGTTACTTCTTGGTTGGATCAGCTGTTTTCCTGCGCGATAGGGCATCCTCGACCAGAGGTTGCGAATGGTTATGGATTGGTTTGACATTTAGTGGTGATTATTAATGTTGTCATGTAGCTACAGAGTAGGCCTATAGATGGCCTATATGCAGTGGTGACCTGTCATTCAGGGCTGTGCCGGGTGGAGATTATAACAGAACATGGCCAAGATCTTCAAACGTTCATTGATGACCAGCAGGATCAGATAATAATAATCACAGTGGTTGTAGAGGGTGCAACAAGTCAGCACCTCAGGAGTAAATGTCAGTTGGCTTTCATAGCCGATCATTCAGAGTTAGAGACAGCAGGTGCGGTAGAGAGAGAGTCCAAAACATCAGGTCCGGGACAAGGTAGCACGTCCAGTGAACAGGTCAGGGTTCCATAGCCACAGGCAGAACAGTTTAATCTGGAGAAGCAGCTTGACCAGGTGGACTGGGGAAAGCAAGGAGTCATCGGGCCAGGTCGTCCTGAGGCATGGTCCTAGGGCTCAGGTCCTCTGAGAGAAAGAGAGAGAGAGAAGGAGAGAGAAAGAGATAAAAAGAGAGAGAATTAGAGTGAGCATACTTATATCCTGCCTGTTTGGCCCTGTCCGGGGGTATCGTCGGACTGGGCTGCAGTGTCTCCCAACCCCTCCTGTCTCAGCCTCCAGTATTTATGCTGCAATAGTTTATTTGTCGGGGGGCTAGGGTCAGTCTATTATATCTGGAGTATTTCTCCTGTCTTATCCGGTGTCCTGTGTGAATTTAACCCCACCCACTTTGCCAAAGCACAGCCCGCACACCACTAGAGGGATATCTTCAAACACCAACCTACTACCCTGAGACAAGGCCGAGTATAGCCCACGAAGATCTCCCCCGCGGCACGAACCCGGGGGGGCCAACCCGGACAGAAAGATCACGTCAGTAACTCAACCCACTCAAGTGAGGCACCCCTCCTAGGGACAGCATGGAAGAGTACCAGTAAGCCAGTGACTCAGCCCCCGTAATAGGGTTAGAGGCAGAGAATCCCAGTGGAGAGAGGGGAACCGGCCAGGCAGAGACAGCAAGGGCGGTTCATCGCTCCAGTGCCTTTCCGTTCACCTTCACACCCTTGGGCCAGACTACACTCTATCATAGGACCTACTGAAGAGATGAGTCTTCAATGAAGACTTAAAGGTTGAGTCCGAGTCTGCGTCTCTCACATGGGTAGGCAGACCATTCCTTAAAAATGGAGCTCTATCCTGTCTAGGACTGGGGTGCCGCTAGCGGCACATCCCCCCCACATTCCACTGAAAAGACAGAGCGCGAAATTCAAAAAATATATATTTTTTAAATATTTAACTTTCACACATTAAAGTCCAATACAGCTAATGAAAGACACAGATCGTGTGAATCCAGCCAACATGTCCGATTTTTAAAATGTTTTACAGGGAAGACACAATATGTAAAGATATAAATCTATTAGCTAAACTCATTAGCATAAGACACCATCTTTTATTTGTCCACCAACACCAGTAGCTATCACCAATTCGGCTAAACTAAGATATTGATAGCCACTAACCAAGAAAAAACCTCATCAGATGACAGTCTGATAACATATTTATGGTATAGGATAGGTTTTGTTAGAAAAATGTGCATATTTCAGGTAGATGTCATAGTTTACAATTGCACCCACCGTCACAAATGGACTAGAATAAATATATAGAGCAACGTGTTTACCTAATTACTAATCATCAAACATTTTGTAAAAATACACAGCATACACTAATCGAAAGACACAGATCCTGTGAATACAGACAATATTTCAGATTTTCTAAGTGTCTTACAGCGAAAACACAATAAATCGTTATATTAGCATACCACATATGCAAACGTTACCAGAGCATTGATTCTAGCCAAAGAGAGCGATAACGTAAACATCGCCAAAATATATAAATTTTTTCACTAACCTTCTCAGAATTCTTCAGATGACACTCCTGTAACATCACATTACAACATACATATACAGTTTGTTCGAAAATGTGCATATTTAGCCACCAAAATCATGGTTAGACAATGACAAAAGTTGCCCAGCTGGTCAGACAATGTCGTGCGCCATATTAGACAGTGATCTAGTCGTATACATAAATACTCATAAATGTGACTAAAAAATATAGGGTGGACAGCGATTGATAGACAATTTAATTCTTAATACAATCGCTGATTTACATTTTTTAAATTATCCTTACTTTTCAATACAGTTTGCGCCAAGCGAAGCTACGTCTAGCAAGATGGCGTCATAAGCGATTAACATTTCTCGACAGAAACACGATTTATCATAATAAATTGTTCCTACTTTGAGCTGTTCTTCCATCAGAATCTTGGGCAAAGAATCCTTTCTTGGGTTTAATCGTCTTTTGGTCGAAAGCTGTCCTCTTGCCATGTAGAAATGCCCATTGCGTTCGGCATGAATTGGAACCGTGCCCAGAGATTCACAGTGTCTCAGAAATAAATGTCCCAAAATCGCACTAAACGGATATAAATTGCTATAAAACGGTTTAAATTAACTACCTTATGATGTTTTTAACTCCTATAATGAGTAGAAACATGACCGGAGAAATATAACTGGCTACACTAATGCTTGGAAAAAGAGTAGGTCGGTGTCCACCGCGCGCCTGACGCATCTGGAAAAGAGTTCCTACCTACACGTGTTTTTGTTTTATAGGGGCTGTGATTGCGCAATCGATACCATTCAAATCGTCATCACGTAAAGGCATCCAGGGGAAGACGTAAGCAGTGTCTGTATACTCATAGCAATAACAGTGGCCTTTTAACTGACTCCAGATCAGGGGCCAAAATGTGTGAAATCTGACTCCATGTCAGGAAAATTGCTGTAGAATGAGTTCTGTTCCACTCAGAGACAAAATTTCAACGGCTATAGAAACTAGAGACTGTTTTCTATCCAATAATAATAATAATATGCATATTGTACGATCAAGAATTTAGTAGGAAGCCGTTTCAAAAATTACACGATTTCCATAAATAGTGACAACAGCACCCCCTAGCCTCAACAGGCTATAGGACAAAGCCCTGCCTCCAGCTGCTTGCTTAGAAATTCTAGGGACAGTAAGGAGGCCTCATGTCAACATCATACTTTCAAAATCTTAGCTAGCAGTCATCATGAATCAAATCGACAATCTACTGGCAAATTCTTTTCAATCCTTGTCATATGAAGAGAAATAATGAAAAGAAATTATAGATAAAACATATCGGTGCTCATCAGCCATTGGACATAAACATTACAGAAGTTGGAAATAGCAAATTCAACAATGAGTGGTTTGGAAGGAATTAGTGACAGTGGCTGAGTGGTCCTAAATTTGGGATTAAGGGGCTCTTTTCCAAGTTTAAAATGATAAACATTCAACATTGGCCATGCTGTCAATGAGCATGATTTGTGCCGCGCTCAAAACAACTGTTAACTCGGAACTGCGACAAAACAACAGTGAGTTCAAGACAACTGGGAAGTCGAGGATAAACGAGCTATGACTGGGAAAATAAGTTTTGAACGGTCATCCAACTCGGAATTGTAAATCTGGCCTCTTTCTAGAGCTACGACCTGAAGAACAATGACGCCATCATGATTCGACCTTGTTGTTTTCAGAGTTCCCAGTTTATGAAAGCACCATAAATCCAGAGAATGCTAGACTTTAAATACAAAATTTGCTCACGAAGGACCGCGGTGCCACCTTCCTGTTCAAGTGAGCATAGCACAACAAGGTGAGTCCAAAAATGTATTGTATGTTGCTGCATAAATGATGTAACATGCCAGGGAGATATGTATACTATAGCTAAGAAAGTAATAGTAAGTGTATGTTGTGTAGTTAGCTGTTAGTAGCCCATGTGCCTCACCCTAATAATTTGGTCTATTTACCCCTCTTAATTTTGCCTACTGTTCTGACTTGGTGGTGCACATGTAGCCTATAACCTGCTTTAGAGAAATATAATCATTGAATATTGTAAGAGCTTATATGCCCCCTTTATTTATCCTACGGTTCTGACTTGGTGTACAGGGACAACAGTGTCAGATCGCCCCATGTTCTGAATTGTCTCGCTGTACATTTAAAGTGCTAAACAAATAGTTGTATTGACTACGTCCATCCTAGCTCGCTCATTAATGTCTTAATCGGAATTACGGATTGCCTCTTATCCGCTTGTCGTCCCCTTAGGCCATAGTTTGTACATCTCATCCAGATTTGTTTAAGCAAGTCAGCCATGTCAGCGATGTTTTTTTAAAGGCAGTAAATGAGGCAGAATGAACTGTTTCGCTGGTAAGAAAAAGCTCCTCTGATAGCCAGGTGTATTCATGGTAAAATGTTAGGACTGCTGTTGGGGCAGCTTTATGTAGTCCCTAACAGTTTGTGGGCACCGTTTGTCACCGTTATAGTGCAATTAATGTATTGTTTAGTGTTGTGTAGTGGCTTTGCTGGCATGCATCCCCCCCTTTTTTTTGCCCCACCAAGATTGACATGCTAAAATGAGTATTGGTCTGTGATATGGGAGGTCTTCAGTTCTATAGGAAGTGTAGCTCTCTATGTGCATGGTAGAATAATAGATTTGTCTACATTGGGTCTGGGTGGTTAGTTAGTATGCAGTGTTGCAGACAGGTGCTGCTCTTGGTAATTGGAAGCAGAGGGTGGATAACCCAGAGATGTCTTTCTGTGCCATTTACAGCTTTTAGTTCTCCACAAGTGGACCATTACCTAAAATACATCTCCACCCCACAGCCTGGCTCTCATCATGGCCACATGTTCCCCCCCCCCACACACACCAGACAGAGGTGTTTCCTGAAATGCCTGACATTGCAATATACAGAAATTATTTGAGGAACCCTCACAAAAATGTTTTGCCATTGTCAATGGATGCCAGATATTGGCATTTCCCTCAGGAATTGTCAGCCAAAAACATCCCTTTGCTTTATGACTGGATTGGTATGAAGTGTCATTTTAATAATTTGTAGATACCAGTTAAATTCTTGCTTAACTTATAGCCTATATAATACAATTAATAAAATAGGCGATTGTTTACATTTAAAATATGTTTTTTATTGACGCAAATCCAAATGAGAAATGGTTGTACAATTGATAAGAAATACATTATTTGTCAAATGTCTCCATCTGCTGGCGAATTATAGGCCTACCATTCAACCATCCACGGACTTCCACTTCTAATAGGAGCTCTCTCAATGGACGTGTGTGGGAAACACCTGAACAACAAAAGCCTAAAATGCTAGTGTGTAAAAGGTACCTGAACGGAGGACACGCACAACAAAAGCCTAAAATGCTAGTGCGTAAAAGGTAGATCGTTTTTAAATACTAGCATTACGCGATGTTCTTGACAATTACATTATTTTCAACTCAATATTAGTTGTCTTAATATTTTCTATACAATTATAATCAGTCATTCATTTAAAAATGTTCCTGTGTTAATAATTAAGTCAATCAATTTACTGCGTTCTCCTCCATGGTCATCCCCCGTTCAGCCAGAAACACGTCACAAAATGGGTATTTTCATAAAGTTGTTTATATTTGCCTATGGCCACTGGAAAGGTTACAGACCGGTAGGCCTACTCCTTTCAATTCCTGCTGTCCTGATTTATCCCTGGTAAGTTCCCTCTAATAACTGTTAGTGAAAAAAACGATTAAGATATGAATCATCAAAAGATTTAAATTAATAGAATTAACTCATTCAAAGAACTAAAAAATAAATAAAATAATATAGGCCTAAATGCTCTAGCACACACATTCGTTCTGACTGTCTGCTCAGACTAACAGCCTCACCTGTAGTTCCTGTCAATCAGACACGCAGTGTCAACCAACGAACCAAAGATGCGTGAGGGAGGGCGGAGCCAACTCACTCACAGTCACACACTTGGCAGCCGAGGAGAGAGAGGAAGGACAGCTGTGAAAACTACATCTGGAAAATGAGTCGGAAGCACTGTAGCATTTGGATGCATTTTAATAATGTAGACACAGTGCCCAGTGTAGAATTTGCCAAAACAAAATCTCATATAAAGCCGGTTCTACGCACAACCTACACCGGCATCTGCAAACTGTGCACCCAACTGTGAAGCTAGCTGTAGCGGAGCTTCGAGAAACTAGCGGGCCTGCTAGTGATAGCGGTGGAGCCAGCTCCTCCACATTTTATTTATTTATTTACCGTTATTTTACCAGGTAAGTTGACTGAGAACACGTTCTCATTTGCAGCAACGACCTGGGGAATAGTTACAGGGGAGAGGAGGGGGATGAATGAGCCAATTGTAAACTGGGGATTATTAGGTGACCATGATGGTTTGAGGGCCAGATTGGGAAATTAGCCAGGACACCGGGGTTAACACCCCTACTCTTACGATAAGTGCCATGGGATCTTTAATGACCTCAGAGAGTCAGGACACCCGTTTAACGTCCCATCCGAAAGACGGCACCCTACACAGGGCAGTGTCCCCAATCACTGCTCTGGGGCATTGGGATATTTTTTAGACCAGAGGAAAGAGTGCCTCCTACTGGCCCTCCAACACCACACATGTGTTTATATACATTAAAAAGTAATACTTTAAATGCAAATGCTTAATAGCATAATTTTTCATAACAAACCAATGCATTTTTAAATACATTGTGGTTAAGGTAGAGTATGATTTAATTTAATAATTTAATTAGAATTGTTTTAACACCAATCATAGTCAAACTATCGCAAACTGACTTGAAAAAATAAAAAATGTTAAGAGCCGTTTGGGAGCCTAAAGAGCAGGCTCTTTTTGGTGAGCTCAGCCGAACGAGCCGGCTCACTGAAAAGAGCCGGAATTCCCTTCACTAATAACTGTACAGTTTTACTTGGTAACTAACAGTGAAGACTGTTTGTTGTTCCAGACCTAGGCATGTGATAGTGATACTATTAGGAAGAGTAATTAATGTAGATAATTGACACGATGGCCAACACCCGCGGTCTATTCATTACTTCTTGCAACTGGACAGTTAACCGTTTAAGAATCGGACAGTCGCAAACAGATCGGGACCGACGTTAATTTGTCCAAAAACTCTCGTTTTCGTTACAAAACGTTTTCCGTTGCGACGGTTTGTCGCAATGCAGATAGCCCGGTTAGCCAATGTGTGGGAGCACTGGTTGGTCGGCCCAATTGAGGTAGTATGTACATTAATGTATAGTTAAAGTGACTATGCATATATGATAAACAGTAGCAGCAGCGTAAAAAGAGGGGTGGGGGGTGCACACAATGCAAATCGTCCGTAGCCACTTGATGCAACAATGCCTCAGACCCTCTCTCTTGCAAGCTTTATGTTGCCTTGTCCTTATGTAAACTGACACTCAGTCTAAGATTAAAGTTTAGATGTGCCATTCAGCTCTGTGGAATGTATAATTGTTACATTCCCCCTGGCTGTGGTGTGGTTCAGTTGAAGAAGCATACAATCTACCTGCAGGGAAGCCGCTCAACGTTAACATTACATTGTCATCTTGCAGACACTCCCATCCTGAGCTATCGCAGGAGCAACCAGGGTCAAACGCCCCGCCCAAGGCCACATCAACAAATCTCCCACCAAGTCAAATCGGGGACCCAAACCACAGAACAAGCTCCCAACTGCCAGGCCACCAACCATCCAAGATCCCCCCCACAGTTCCCTGGAGCTGCCCCTCAACCATCCGAGACTCCCCCTACACTGAACAAAAATATAAACACAACATTCAACAATTTCAAAGATTTTACAGAGTTACAGTTCATATAAGGAAATCCAATGGAAATAAATTCATTAAGCCCTAATCCAGTTGCGTAAAGTACTTAGGTAAAAACAACTTTAAAGTACTACATAAGTAGTTTTTTGGGGTATCTGTACTTTTCTTTACTATTTATATTTTTGCCTTTTACTTCACTACATATCGAAGGAAAATAATGTACTTTTTACTCCACACATTTTCCTTGACACCCAAAATTACATTTTCACAGGAAAATGGTCCAATTCACACACTTATCAAGAGAACATCCCTGGTCATCCCTACTGCCTCTGATCTGGCAGACAAATTATGCCTCAGTGTTGGAGTGTGCCCTTGGCTATCCGTAAATTTAAAAAAATTAAACAAGAAAATTGTGCTTTCTGGTTTACATAATATAAGGAATTTGACGTTATTAATACTTTTACTTTTGATACTTAAGTATATTAAAACCAAATACTTTTACTTTTACTCCGGTAGTATTTTACTGGGTGACTTTCACTTTAACTTGAGTCGTTTTCTGTTAAGGTATCTTTACCTTTACTCAAGTATGACAATTGAGTACTTTTTCTGCCACTGCCCTAATCTATGGATTTCACATGACTGGGAATACAGACATGCAACTGTTGGTCAGTATCTGGTGTGACCACCATTTGCCTCATGCAACATCTCCTTCGCATAGAGTTGATCAGGCTGTTGATTGTGGAATGTTGTCCCACTCCTTTTCAATGGCTGTACAAAGTTGCTGGATATTGGCGGGAACTGGAACACGCTGTCAAACACGTCGATCCCAAACATGACATCTGGTGAATATGCAGGCCATGAAAGAACTGGGACATTTTCAGCTTCCAGGAATTGTGTACAGACCATTGCGAAATGGGACTGAATTATCATGCTGAAACATGAGGTGATGGCAGCGGATGAATGGCACGACAGTAGGCGTCAGGTTCTCATCATAGCATCTGTGCATTCAAATTACCACCGATATAATGCAATTGTGGTCATTGTCTGTGGCGTGTGCCTGCCCATACCATAACCACACCGCCATCATGGTTCACAATGTTGAAATCAGCAAACCACTCGTCGACACGGGGTCTGCGGTTGTGAGGCCGATTGGACGTACTGCCAAATTCACTAAAATTACGTTGGAGGCGGGTTAAGGTAGAGAAATTAACATTTAATTCTCTGGCAACAGCTCTGGCGGAGATTCCTGCAGTCAGCATGCCAATTGCACGCTCTCTCAACTTGAGATATCTGTGGCATTGTGTTGTGTGACAACTGCCCATTTTAGAGCGGCCTTTTATTGTCCACAGCACAAGGTGCACCTGTGTAATGATCATGCTGTTTAATCAGCTTCTTGATGGGCCACACCTATCAGGTGGATGGATTATCTTGGAAAAGCAGAAATCCTCACTAACAGGGATGTAAACAAATTTGTGCCTCAAATTTGAGAGAGAAAAGCTTTTTGTGCGTATGGAACATTTCTGTGATCTTTTATTTCAGTTCATGAAACATGGGACCAACACTTTGCATGTTGCGTTTTATATTTTTGTTCAGTGTAAATGCCTCATGTAGTATTAGATCGGTAATATTGTTTAAAGATGCACTATGCAGAAATCACTCCGCCATTTCCTGGTTGCTAAAGTTCAAATATTTCGCATCATTTCAGTTTATGTGACAAAACCAGTAAATATAGTGTAGAGAATCATTGTACCATCTAAACCGCCATAAAATATATTTTCCATAACCAAAAATATTGTATTTTCAGCTCTTTGAAGCTAGTGTACAAAACCAAAAGTAAAAGACGCAAAAACAAAACTTAAGAACGGGACGCATAGAAATGGAGCACATATAGTAGAACAGATTTACGGCTTCTTAGACTTGCTTTCATTGAGAATGGCAGATCTATAACATCTATAATATGTGAATTTGGTTGGTTCACCCAAAAAGTTACATAGCGCAGATTTAAGTGAAGTCCCCACCATGCTTCAGATTTTTTTTAAATGCAATCTGCTCTTATCATCACTCTGCATTAGTGTACACTTTTGTTAACCATGACTAACCTCTACTGCCTAGGAAGGCACAAACACTACATGACCAAAAGTATGTGATACCTGCTCGTCGAACATCTCATTCCAAAATCATGGGCATTAATATGTTGGTCCCCTATTTGCTGCCAAATCAGTCTACACTCTTTTGGGAAGGCTTTCCACTAGATGTTGGAACATTGCTGCGGGGCCTTGCTTCCATTCAGCCACAAGCATTATTGAGGTCGGGCACTGATGTTGGACGATTAGGCCAGGCTCGCAGTCTGCATTCCAATTCATCTCAAAGGTGTTTGATGGGGTTGAGGTCAGGTCTCTGTGCAGTTCAGTCAAGTTCTTCCACACCAAACTGTTGCCACAAAGTTGGAACCACAGAATTGTGTAGAATGTCATTGTTAAGATTTTCCTTCACTGGAACTAATGGGCTTAGCCCAAACCATAAAAAAACAGCCACCAAACTTTACAGTTCACACTATGCATTGAGCCAGGTAGTGTTCTCCTGGCATCCGCATTGGCATTTTTATCCGTCGGACTACCAGATTGTGAAGCGTGATTCATTACTCCAGTGAACGCTTTTCCAAAGTCCAATGGTGGCAAGCTTTACACCACTCCAGCCAAAGCTTGGCATTGTGCATAGTGATCTTAGGCTTGTGTGCGGCTGGTCGCCATGGAAACCCATTTCATGAAGCTCCCTACGAACAGTTATTGTGCTGAAGTTGCTTCCAGAGGCAGTTTTGAACTTGGTAGTGAGTGTTGCAACCGAGAACAGACTATTTTTACGCGCTATGCACTCCAGCACTCGGTGGCATCTTATGACGGTGCCACGTTGAAAGTCTATGCATAGTCACATTAATTACTCAACCTACATGTATATATTACCTTAATACCGGTGCCCCCGCACATTGACTCTGTATCGGTACCCATTGTATATAGTCTAGCTATTGTTATTTACTACTGCTCTTTAATTATTTGTTATTCTTATCTCTAACTTTTTGAGGGTATTTTCTTAACTGCATTGTTGGTTAAGGGCTTGTAAGTAAGCATTTCACTGTAAGGTCTACACCTGTTGTATTTGGCTGATGTGATAAATCAAATTTGATTTGAGCTCTTCAGTAAGGCCAGGAGAATGAATGGCTGTGTGTTCGATTGTATAGCCCTGTCAGCAATGGATGTGGCTGATCCACTAATTTGAAGGGGTGTCCACATACGTTTGTATATATAGTGTAGAAGGGCATAGTACAGAACATAAGATAAGATAAGATCTTAATAAGATCAACCTCAAGAAACAACTTTTTAAGTTGAAATTAAAATGCATGCTGTCACAAATGCTTAGCACTCTACTGCATTGCATCCAGTTGGTCCATGGGAGATCCCAGAAGACTGTTCTCTGGGGGGGCTGGAGTTCTAGCAGACGGGCCACTATGGACCCATCTGCAGAAGCACACTCTGGAGAGGACATATCTACTGCTGTGGTGGTCAAGACACTCAGGGGAATGCGCTTGTACTGTACAGCGCTATCAGAGGCTGTGTGTGCGTGGAAAATAGTTGCATCTATTTGGAGAGTTTGCCCCAAGAAAGTTTGAGGTATGGAATAGCTTTGTGAGTACCTCGCAGGTAAAAACAATCCATTTTGGAATTGTCCTCTTAGAGGGAATTTCTCATCCCACTGCATTAAATAGAAAAACAAGTTAAGTGGATATCCAATCTCTTACGTGCAGTATACTGTGTCTCCTTTCAAGTAGCTTAAATCAGCCTGAGGCAAAAGAGTTTGTGGACGGGATCCTTTTCCATGGGACAGTGTGTAAACACCTCCACCTGGCCCAGATGCTGTGGTGCCAGTACCAGCCACTACCCATGTACCTGGTTCTGTAGTCCTGGCAACCTCCCGCATTACCTATGGACCTTGAGGAATTGCCGGGACTTCAAGTTCAACTTAGCTGTAACAAATACATTGGATATCGTACTCAGCAGTGCTCTTACTAATCAACTATGTTGAATATTTCTATTCCCAATATTATGTAAATTCATTATTACATTTTTCAGATATATTTCATTAAAAGGTTCACAGAGAAATAATTGGTCAATTTAATTTCAGACATTTGATTCCGGTCATCCACTGACTTAAATAAGATTAAATACATTTCCATGCTCTCCAGAGGGATTCGGAGTCCTTGGATCCACTCCAGCACTTTTCAGAGAGATCAGTGTTTTCGGTGGCAAAGAAGATGGCAGCAGGCCAAAATGACAACTGATGTCCCTCTCAAATGGCAGGTTCCAGAGAGGATGATGAAGCATCCAATCAGACAGAAGTGATGTGTGAGCATTGGGACTTAATCTGTATTTGGGAATCTGCCCCCGTAGCCTAGAATATACATAGATGCTTGTTTTATTAATGTTCTGGCAAAATATTTCTACATGCCTTTGTTGCTTTTTGTAATATCAACATGCTTGATAGCTGTTTTTCTCTCACCCTCAGATGGTCTTTTGGAATCTATGTCTATATGAATTGATCACATTGGGTAACTGTTACTTTGCACATATCTGATTTAAGTCATTTTGCAAATGTACTTCACCAATAAGTTAACAAAATTTAGGGTGACCAGTTTTAGAGGAGAACCCCTGTAAACATGTCCATCCCTGGCCAAAAACAGTGTATAACAATAAACAGTGTATAATATTCTCATTAAACGAAAATAATGTATATTCAATCACTCCACAGCCGAGTAAAGCCTGTTATTAGCTGTGTAACGCCTCCATGTTGTGGCCACCTATTTAATATCATTGGGCTCTCTCATTCTGTGCTATTCAGATCTCTCAGGTATGACCTGATGAAGTTCTGCTGGATGTGGAGCTTCAAAGACCGGCCTGTGTTCTCAGCCATAAAGCTTCTGGAGTCCTACACATACCTGGCTGACACTAGACATCTACATCCCAGAGGGCATAGACATCTTTGACTACACCAAGAGGGCAGGTGTGCTCCTCTAAATATCTAGCCTAAAGCATCACATTCATGAAGAGGCTAAAAGCAAGCAGGGGCAGACTGGCCATCTGGCAAATGCCAGATGGCTGGTCCATTTTTAGCTCAGTGAGCCTGTTAACTTTTTTTTGTTCAAAATTATCATTATCTAGCAATTAGCTAGAAATTGGCCAGCGAGGGGGGCCTCGAAAATAAATGGCCTGGTGTGTTAAACGCCAGGGCCTAATTTCTGGTCCCAGTCTGCCCCTGAAAGCAAGGATTTGGTCCTTTACAAAGCATGGCTGTAGTTGATTCTAGGTTCATGTGTACTGTACTGTGGTATCAACATCCAGAGAGATTTTATTAAACAGATGAAATGTTCTAAATTATTTAACATAAGGGTGTGTAAGTATTGTATGGCGAATGCAACCTATATATAGCCTGATTGTAAGATTGCACAAATGTTGTAGAACCACACTGGGGATTTTTGGATGAGTGAGACTTTCAGCACAAAATGGATGTCAGGAAGAAAAATCTTCTACTAATGTTATTGTCACGTCACAATCCCCCCTCACATGTTTGGTCCATCAGTAGGGAATTATTTTTGAAATTGTACAGATATAATAAGCGTTCTTGATGTCATGAAACCAGGCAAGTCATTATAAATCACCACTTTTTATTGTCAAAGGTACAGAATAAAAAATACAGATCTTCATAAGACGTTTACTGGTTTATAATTGGGTGAGTATCACTCTTGTGCATTGAACTGTAGTAATGAGGCATGTATTGTGGTCATACAGTTGAAGTCTTGAAGTCACTGATCATGCTACGTACAATTGGCCTTTAAGTGTACTTCACTCCCTCTACGCTGTTGATTTTGTTCATAAAATTGCTTGTCATTGACCATGATGTTAACAAACCAGCAGTTTGGACCACGTGGAGGTGACATTTATAGTTGTACTGTAGAGTTGCTGTTGTCAGTCTCAAGACATTTCAAAACAAACTCGTCACATTGTCTCCATCACTCACACACACATCTAAAATCCTAAAGAGAGGCACAAACCGCCATTTTCATAACACACCCAGTCGTGCGGAAATGGAATAAGTCCTTGCTCGACCGACTGGACCAAGAACAGGAATATCTAGATAACATTTGTCATGACTCACGCTTAAAAGTAACCGCAAAACTGTTCCACACTACTGAGCTGAGCCGAACCAAGCCGAGATGAGCTGTGCAGGACTAGTGACACATAAACTATAGTTACTGGAACAGTGCTGGAAAGGACAGCAGGAATGAAAATGATCCAAGCCAGCACAGTTCAGGCCGGCACTAGTGTTATGAAAAAATAAAATACATTCATCAATATACCTTGGGTAAAAAGCAATTTTTTTGGTACTACTGAAAGTGCAAAGCCTCCTAAAACAGAAGCAGAGGTGCACAAATACCAAATAAAAAGCTACGTTCACAGGAGATTAAAAGGAACCACTCGTGTAAATCAAATGGAAAGATGTCAAACTCTTACTTAGAATAAAATCTGCTCATGTGTTTTGAGTTAAACACGAGAACCAGTTATCTTATATGAATGCTCAATATTGTATTCTCGATGGCTAGCCCATGACATATTTTTAAAATAGTACTGTAATTCCAGTGATTCAAATATCTGGTGGGAACGTAAGCACTAATACATTTTGCCTCCAATGAAATGAAACTAAATCTCTCGTTGCAATGGTAGGAGGATCATTTTTTCCCAAATTTAGATTAAAGAATGCAGTTTGATGCTCAAAAACAAACTTGGTTTTTGAAGTTAAAATAAAAAACAATATTTAACAATCCCATATGCACACACAATGTATTATGTACAATCACTGTGGTAGCGTTAAGTAGAACAGAAGATATGAACCAGAGTCTGGCTACCATCATTTAAAAAACAAACTGGGTGGTTTGAGCTCTAAATGCTGAAAGCCATGGTATATCAGACCTTATACAACAGGTGGGTCTAATCCTGGACGCTGATTGTTTAAAACCGCATTCCAGCCTGTGTCTATTCCACAAGTTACCACCTGCTAAATCTGACATTAAAATACCTATTTACTCTGTTCCAGTGGTGTTAAGTACTCAAGTAAAAATACTTTAAAGTACTACTTAACTTGTTTTTGGGGGGCATCTGTACTTTACTATTGGACAACTTTTACTTTACTGCATTTCTAAATAAAATAAATGTATGGAGTTTAAAGTCCATTTCCCTGACACTCAAAAGTACTCATTATATTTTGAATGCTTAGCAGGACTGGAAAATGGTCAAATTCACACACTTATCAAGAAAACATCCCTACTGCCTCTGATCTGGCAGACACACTAAACACATATGTTTCGTTTGTAAATGATGTCTGAGTGTTAGAGTGTGCACCTGGCTATCCGTAAAATAAAAATAAATGTATAAGCAATTTGATATGATTTATACTTTAGATACTCAAGTATATTTAAACACAAATACTTTTACTCAAGTAGTATTTTACTAGGTGCTCTTTCACTTGAGTCATTTTCTACGAAAGGTATCTTTACTTTTACTCAAGTATGAAAATTGGGTACTTTTTCCACCACTGACTGCTCTGTTCCATCTGACTGCGCAATCCACTGTCTCATCAGCCCAGACAGGGAAGTTAAAAACTTGATCTCCATTACAAAAAGCATCTAGACATTCTCACATTTCTTTTAGACTAACATTTAGTTTTCAACAGCGGAGATTTGTATAAACCTTGCTGTCTGTCTCCGAAATGTTCAACATTGTTTCAATATTCAAATTAGATCTCCAGCTGTCCCATAGTAATGAACGTGTCGGGATGAGACAGGCAGTCAGCTTTTCTCAGCCAGTCGAAATGAATTAGAATAATTTTTATGGATATATGAAGAAATATCAATAGAAAACAGGTCAAACGAAACAAAGTGCAGCTAGTTTGCAGTCTTTCCAGATCGAGTTTGAAGTGATTGTGTTAGCTGTGTTGTTGGCTAGCACATCGGAGCACATTTTCTATGCCAGGTGAAATCGTTCATCATTAGCTCATTGTTTTGTATGCAACCAAATAAATGTCACTAAATAACACCTTAAACAAATGAAAATGAAGCTAGTTTGTTGTTATTCTGGCTGCACTGTTTGACGTGACTAAGTTAGCCGTAGTTGGCTAGCAAGAAAGGGATAAGAACGTTGCCAGCCAGTATGCCAATCAAACATTTAGAACGAACGACTGGGTCGCGTCTCTGGCAACCGAACCGATAGAACGAACGACCAGCCGGCTTGGGTAGCAACACTAGATTTGTGTCAGGACTATATCTTGTGGAAGGGTTAAATGGTATGAATACATTCATCAAAATATATTTTATGAAAATCTGTAAATCATTATTTGAATATGTTGGTAACCCGTTGTATAAAATTGATAATGCCGTCGAAGCTGGTGTTTGGAGGATATATTGGCATGGTTTGCCGGCCCCACGACTTCGTCTCGGGTCTAACGCCCGTGCCAATATATCCTCCAAACACCGGCTTCTCGGGCATTATCACTTAAGTATTCCACGGGTATGACAAAATTACTTTTTACTCTTCTAATTACATTGGTAACCAGTTTATAATAGCAATAAGGCACCTTGCGGGTTTGTGGTATATGGCCAATATACCATGGCTAATGGCTGTATCCAGGCACTCTGTGTTGCATCGTGCATAAGAACAGATCTTAGCAATGGTATATTGGCCATATACCACACCTCCTCTGGCCTTTTTGCTTGATTATACAATGGACTTCTTTTGTTTCTGCAATATGATGAAAAAAAAAATCTTTTGAATTAAATATGTATTACAAATTGGGAGCATGCAATAAGTTTGAATCTACCATGTTTACAGTAAGTCTCAAATGACTATTAATTACTGAAAATACTTCATAATAGTTGGAGTAATCTCAAGCACAATTATGCACACAGTACACACAAGACAGTACAGTACAATTCTGCCATTGTATTGTAAAAACATAACTAGACATTCAAACACTGTATTAATCAAAAACAAAATGGCTAAGGTACATTACATTATCCATCAAGTGGTCATGATGAAAAAGGCAGTTAAATCTTACAAAAACATTAAAACGTCCTCTTACGTCCTTTTTCGATCCGCTGTGGATAGCTAGCAGCAGCAGTCTGGGAGCTTTAGTTAACCCCGCCGGACGGCCTGTTGACAAGCCATGTGTGAGTTTGGAGCAAGGCCTTTAACTCCTACTACACTTTGCAACTCCAAAGAGATGTTGGGAACAAAATGTAGGAGACAGACCACAACAGGTAGTACACACATGCCGGAGAGAAAGAGGAACAGAACACCATGACAACTCCTGCAAAACAAAACAGGAAAAACAAATGAGATGAGTAGTCTACCTAATGAATAGCCTACCTTTTTTCATGGCTGGATTATTGTGATCTGAAACAATTTTAGAAAGCTTTAATTTCGATTTAAATGGAAATGCCACCACTTTTCAACGTCATATTCATTATCTCCAGCACCAAACCAGTGTCTACATATGTGAAAGCAGAGTTTCTACAGCATTGAGCTGTGGTTAAAATGCTTATTTGCAACTTCACAGAACAGAAGGATTACATTTTTAAATACAAATAAATAACGGGATTTTTAAAACCTGCAACGAGTGTCTAGCCAGAGGGAAGGTATTTTCTTGCTCCTTAAGTCATAGTGGGTTAGAGTTATAGCGTTTGAAAATCAGTGCTTTAAAAACTTGATGTCATTGGGTAGTCCTTTTTTTACTTATTTTTCCCCCCACATATGTAGACATTGGTATTGTGCAGAAGATGTTGAAAATGGGTGGAATTTCCCTTTAAGTAAGAACTTATTCTGAATGGAGGATTTGTATTACTGCTCACATGTTTAAAGTACCTGCGGCCTCATTTATCAAAGGTGCGTGAGCATAAAAAGCCAACTTTGCTTACGCAAGTTTACCCAAAAAGGTTGGTATTTAGAAATGTTGAACTCGATGTGAAAGTGTGCTAATCTTTGTATTGCAAGCAAATCTAGATATTTTGGGGGAGATGGAAGTATTTGCACAGGAATTATAATAATGGTAGGCTAATAAAAACATAAAATATTACACCTAATGACAAAATGGATGCATTTGACGTTGATAAGAAGATCGTATAGCAGCATGTCGCCTAATACATCTATTTGACTTGTATTATGCCTATATAGGCCTAAATCACAATCATATTGCAGGCCATGTTGCTCCTTTTCTGACATAACTGGTCTATTTCCTCTAAACAATATTACGTTACCATTTATCCATCGCTCATTCAATAGCCAACCCTGCTCGAAAGTAAATAGACCAGTAACCTACGTAAGTATGTGTAGCTAGTATAGCAATACTAGCTGTGCAATAGGAACTCAACATAATAGCGTATAGGAAGGCAGGATATAGAAACACAATCCTGTATTGACAAACAAAATATTGAACAAGAATATTTTGCATAGACGTGTGGGCGGGCGGTAGGCAGCATTTACTTTTAAATTCTTCAATTGACAAATCAATCTTGCAGAATGCACGGACAGTATTTGGCACTCGCTGTAGGTGGCATGCATTTTTTGTGGTGAAAAAGTTACTGCATAAGATTAAAACATTCTACCCACATCTCTACAGAAATGTGATCTAATTTGCTATTACGATTTCTTTAAGAAACAGACATTGCCAAGTACCAACATCTCCAATTCATAAAGCAAATGAGGGCGTTTTTGTTTCCATAAAAAGGTGAATGGAGGGCGTTTTCCAGGCGGGGTTGGAACGCTCGTTCACAAGCACACAAATATAGTATGGCTCTGATTTATCAATGAAGTCATGCGTATATATTACACGCAACAGTTTGATAAATCCCAATCATTTGTGGTGCACGCAAATCCTAGAATCTCCACAAATGTCATAATTTAGTAAGAAATGTACGCACGGTTGATGAGGCCCCTTGGGCCTCATTTATAACCATTGTGTAAATTTCATACTAAATATCTGCGTGTGCCATTTCTGAAAATAATATGTATGTCAACAAATAGATTTCTAAACTTGGTGCAAGCCATAAATGCATTTTTCCTGTGTTTACCTGTCGTAAAACTGTGCATACGTGAACGAGTATCAAACTCCGCCCATAAAACACCCTCCACCTTTTATGGTGTATCATTTGATACTATTGGAATTAGGTCACAATAGTTTGTAAATGAACAATAGCATATTTGATCACATTGCTGTAGAGGTGTGGGCAGAAT
This sequence comes from Salvelinus fontinalis, assembly GCF_029448725.1. Taxonomy (NCBI): domain Eukaryota; kingdom Metazoa; phylum Chordata; class Actinopteri; order Salmoniformes; family Salmonidae; genus Salvelinus; species Salvelinus fontinalis. Next base: position 15,278,495 of record NC_074672.1, on the reverse strand, counting down.
ATTTTTCAAATGAAACATGCATGCTGCCTATAGAGATGGGCAGTATTTCTGTTACATGTATTTGAAATACGTATTTTAATTACTTCTGAGTATTTTGTATTACACTGGGCTGCCTATACCAAATGCCTGTCCGCACACATATGATTTATTGTTTATTTGGAAACAATTTAGAAGTAGTAGTTATGTTAGAAATAGGCTACAATGGCAAATTATTGTGGACCTGTCAGCATAATGTTTGATTTCAATTCTGAAACATTGTCTAAGCTACTCAAAACATATTGAAATGACATACAGCAGTAGCATAGATAGGCCTACTTCAAAGTAAAATATCAACTGTCGAGGTTCACCTGGTAAATTAGTCTGTAGGCAATAAAACGGCGCTGCCTTTGGGATCACATACAGAGAAACATAACCTATTTACATAGGCCCAATTAAATGAGAGATGCGCAGTCATGTTTTATGGCTACTTCAGAAATATGAACCCATCATTGCTAGAAAAGGTGAGGAATTTATTCTGCAATGGTCATGAAAATTAAATAATAGTAAATAGATTCCTAAATCAAATTATTTGAGATTTAAAAATATATATTTTTGCTCTTCTCACTAACGGCAAATGGCTGCATCTTGTGATTATGAATAAGCGTCATAATATCCCCCATTTGCAAAAAAAAGACTTAGTTCTACTTGCAGTACAATACTACAACCACTAGAAGATATGCGTACACATGGTCTAAAGACATTCTCACATCAAGGTCACTTTTTAGAAGTGGGAAAACTGGCGCACGCACATTTTGGGGTATATTTTTTTACATACTCACGTTTATAAATGAGGCCCCTGGTATCAACATTCCAATAGATTTCACAGGACCAAACATCCATTTTTTGAAGAAATGTTTAAACATCTCTAAAATGTGCTATATTAACTATCCCAGAAAAGTTTTTTTGTTTTACAGAGTGGCTGCGTGGACTAAATTCTCTGGATGCCACTTCCCAATAGGTAAACAACCGGACCGTCTGCACATGTGCGGGATTCTCTACTGTACACAGATTTGTTTTTATGTAGCCATTGCTCCCTCTGCTCCGCTTCCCTTCCTCCTGTTCTCACTCACCCACACATGATTGGATGTCTTTGTCTGGTGTAGAAACGTCACCAAATTGTTGTAACCATAAACAATCATTGTCTGTTGTAACTATAAACAACAATTTAATTTACCGCCCACACACATTGTACCCTATGTGCAGCAGACTGATCACTTGAATTGACTGCCTGTTGTTATTAACCAGGTTTCCAACAAACCTTTTTATGCGAATAAAGTGCATATCGATAAAAAAAACATGACAGGACTGATGGAAAGAAAAAACGTTTCGGTAAACTTTCCAATTGTCGATAAAACAAAATAGGCTAGACAAGGTGGGATCTTACTGTGTCGGTAAAATTAATTATGCTGAAATAACTTCCCAGAACCCGAGGTAGTAGGAACATATCGCCACAGCTTCTAAACATCACCGTTCATGCTAATAGCTAGCCAGCGTAACGTGCTAGCCATCCTGTAACGTGATGTACACCGTTTTCAAATAGAAAAAGTAAAGATGCCATCAGAGGCAGAATGATGTACAGTATGTCGGTGTGCAGAACACTATCCCAGTAAAAAGTAAACACACAATATTTTTTATACCAATGGCACTGACGCAGAACGCTATGACTACTATAGAGAACTGGAGGAGATTGTTGGACTCATCTCTGTGGGAGCTGGCTTGCCACTGGCAGTTTTTGAAGTGTCGAACTCTTCTTACAAAAGCAGCTGTGAATTGGCAAGAATAGGCAGTGTATTTCCATATTGCACAAACTAATCGAGTTCTGATTCAGAGGGTTCTCTTTGTTGCACACAAAAACAAAACAATACTGGCTCCTGGATGCAGCACACTTAGGCGAAGGTTCTAAGGGTTGCGCTAGATGGTGATGGGCAGAGATCTTCCGCTCCTGCCATAGGCTTCCAGTCAAGTCTCTTTCTGAGGCGCTCTGAAAGCAGACAATTCATCAGAGGCTAGCGGACGAGATGGCGTCTGTGGGAGCACGGACATCTCCATTGAGGCCATCTCCATTTTGAAGTAGTCCATTTTCTTTTTCTAATACTTCTATGAGTTGGTAAACAAACTAAAAGGGTGCATATGGCTACCTGGAAATGTGTTGGCGATTTACTGCCACCTCATGTTATGGAATGTTTGCGCACAAGTATAATTCATTGTCTGATCCCTCCTGATGACCTGAATGGAATTATGTGATCCTTCCTTAACCCATAGGAAGTCCCACCCAATTGGCTACTTAAGAGGGTGGAAGCCCTCAATGGCAATGTTCATGCAAAAATGTGTTATGTCCATGTAATGATCTCTATTGAATTGCCTGATGTCACGGCCTAGCGTCAACATCCTTGCCGGACACAACGTAGTAGCTAGCTAACTAGCTTGCGAGAAGGAGATCACAGACGTTATTTTTAATCAGTGCATTTCGCAAGTGGCTAGTTTGCATCCTCTGCCTTCACTAAAACCACTGCAAAGGTTTTGCCTGACAACTTTTCTCAAATCGCGACATTATGAGATGTCTTTCTACAAGCTACAAAAAGTGTTTGATTTTTCAGGCTTGGCCCTCCTACCCAAACTCAGGATTTGTTGGGAGAGTTGTCGGTCCGAAGAAAAACCTCCCCAGAATTTTTGTTGTTGTTGAAATGTCCAAGAGAATCTAACATGTGCTGTTGCTCTAGGTCCGGGATTTCCGAGACTACTAGCTAACAGGGAAGAACTAGAACCTACAACGCAAACATGGCTGCTAGCCTCCCATGCAGGCTACTTTCTGTCCCTAACACCAAAAACGGAATAATATAAAATACAAATGTTTTTATCAAACTAAAACTGAATAAAAACGAGTAAATCAAGTCGGAAAATTATCAAACTTAACTGAATACATTTAAAAAACAGATCTTTCCATCAAAAATCTAATATAGAAACAGAAAACTATAATAACCTTGGAATGGAGAACAGTGCTCATTTAATAAAGTTAGATCAAAGCTGAATCAATATCTGCAAGATCACATAATGATTCATTAGTATTCTACATAACTGAATATAATAGTTTAGTAAGACCAAAACATCCACCTCATTTTTTAATGAGATTTAAGCTAAATATGTGCTTTGATTGAAATAAAACACTGAAAAGATACAGTATAACATCTGCTTTAAAAGTTGTTCACAAAAACACTGTACATAATTCAAAAATATCTAAATGCATTTTCCCCATGAAAATGGTTGGCATGCAGATGCTGCTCGGATGTTTCACCCGTAAAAAGTGACTACCGTAATAATAATTCACGATTGTGTAGTGAGAAACGTGAAGAGGGAAGGTGAGCAGAAGCTAAAAAAAAAAAAAAACTAAAGGTAAAGTAACAAAGTGCAGAACGTGATACAGTTGTTCTGGGGAAGAGGCTTCCAGGGGTTGGCAGGACAGGAGAGGGCCGTTGATTTGAACGTGCAGCCTCAGCTTTTTTTTGTTTTTTACTTGAATTCTAATTTTCACGAGCTAATTCAATACCTCTCTACTACCTATTCTACTGGTGCAGTTTGTTAACCCTGGTCCTGGGGACCCAAAGGGGTGAACCATTTGGTTTTTGCCCGTAGCACTACACTAGCCTCGTATAACCAGCCTGATCCTGCGAGCTTATATAAATGATCCGTGCAGCAAATTATTTATGCATGCTTGCGAGATCAGGCTGGTTGTACGAGGCTAGCACTACACATATGATTCCACTAATTAACTCATCATCAACCCTTTGATTAATTGAATCAGTTGTGTAGTGCTAGGGCAAAAACTAAATAGTGCACTTCTTTGTGTCCCCTGGACCAAGATAAAGAAACACCGCATCTGGTGTATTACCTCCAGCGTAGACCACCTTCTTCCAGGCCTGTGACTCCAGGACCCTGTCGTGAGGGTAGAAGCCCTGGTTGACCATGAAGAGGATCATGGCCACAGCAGTGACACGCAGGATCACCATGTTACCTCCGGTCAGCAGGGAGAGACAGGCCAGGATGGCAGAAGAGTAGATACATGGCAGGCCACGGTACATGAAGGGGATGCCTGGAGATGAAAAACCACAGAAAAAGAAACAAGACCTAAATGAAGACTGAATCTGACATTATTCAGTCTTTATTCAGCCTAGACTGTACTTTGAATGATAAATACATGAAGACTGAAATTGATCATGCCATCATTTCACGTTTTCTTTCTGCGTCACTTACCGCTGGAGAAGAAGCAGAGGCGGACAAACACAGACAGGACATAGCACATGCACAGGATGTTGTCCATTAAGGCATGTGTCCTCAGGAGCAATGATGTTGCAATCCCAAAGGTTGTGAAATCTGCAAAATCATCCAGTTTAGCACCTGAACCAGAGAGAAAGACAGGAAGTGACTAGTTATATATTTGTCTCATGACTTGTCTCACATGACAGATTAATGTCTACATGCTGTGAGGTTAGTTCACTGCTAACATAAGACAAAACAAGTTAATCTAATCTTGTTTATGTCTACTTCTCCCTTTCCTGTGTGCGCGTTTGTGTAAAAAGGGTCCATCTGTAGTGGAAATGTCGGTGTCAGCATTTAAGGCCTGCCACTTTCCTTTGTAAACAACATTCCCAAATGCCACAGTCTGTTTGTCCCCCCAGAGCAGGGAGCATGTTGTCACCGAGCGACGAGCAGGAGGTGATTCTGATCCCAGCTCCAATGAACGAGATGGAATTTCACAGCACAGGGGTCAACAATTTCAGCAATTTCAGATATGTTGAGGGCCCAAAGCATTGGGATAAAACAGACAATTGGAGCATGAGCCCCCCGAATCAGACTGCTTAGTCGGAAAGGGAAAGTTCAATTGACACAAAAACGGGGGCACAACAACAGCCACCTGCAAAGTCATGCAGAAAAACACTGATGGAACACAAAGCCCCTGAAATATCTGGGTGACGATGCACTGTTGTGCACCTGCTGGGAGCTATTTCAGGCAGCCGTGGGATCCATAGCCGTGTAGACGTGACTATCTGCACACAGGAGGTCGTTATGTATAAAGCCACCTATGTGCCTTTTTATTACGTCATATCCCGTTGTGATCACTTGAGAATATGCTGTGTCGTATACAATAGGAGTTTGCTTAACTTTTTTATTGAATCATTAGCTAGGCTATTTCCTAATAATACGCAACAGTCTACGGCAGACAGAATTCAACAAAGACATGGAACCCGTGCAATGCAGAGAAGATAATTTACTGAACTACATACAGAGATAGAAGCCGATCAGCACAGCTAAATGACAGCAAGTACACTTACTGCAACGAGATTCGTTTTTTCTTTGGTTTGCTGTCACTTAAGTTCCCTTTGGATTCGCCCTTACATTCAAGAATGTTTTTAATGGCGTCTTTGTAACCAAACTTGTTGCAGTATGCAACCTACTGTCCCATAGGAGAACCCTTTTTGGTTCCAGGTAAAAAAAACTATTTTGGGTTCCATGTAGAACCCTCTGATTAAACCCAACAGTTTAACATGGAACCAAAAGGGTTCTTCTAAGGGTTCTCCTATGGGGACTGGATAGCACCTTTTTTGTTTATGCGGATTGGGTTCTACCTCTAAAATATGCATATACAGTGCATTTGGAAAGTATTCAGACCCCTTGACGTTTGTTACGTTACAGCCTTATTCAAAGTAAGCCCCAGTCTGAGGTCCTGAGTGCTCTGGAGTGAAGATCTCTGTACTTTGCAACGTTCATCTTTCCCTCGATCCTGACGAGTCTCCCAGTCTCTGCCGCTGAAAAACATCCCCTCAGCATGATGCTGCCGCCGCCATGCTTCACCGTAGGGATGGTGCCAGGTTTCCTCCAGACGTGACGCTTGGCATTCAGGCCAAATAGTTCAATCTCCACAGAGGAACTCTGGAGCGCCAGAGTGACCATCGGGTTCTTGGTCACATCCCTGACTAAGGCCCTTCTCCCCCCGATTGCTAAGTGGCAGGGCAGCCAGCTCTAGGAAGAATCTTGGTGGTTCCAAACTTCTTCCATTTAAGAATGAGGAAGGCCAGTGTTCTTGGGGACCTTCAATGCTGCAGAATTGTTTTGGTACCCTTCCCCAGATCTGTGCCTTGACACAATCCTGTCTCGGAGCTCTACAAACAATTCCTTCGACCTCATGGTTTGGTTTTTGCTGACATGGCTGTCAACGGTGGGACCTTATGTGACAGGTGTGTGCCTTTCCAAATGATGTCCATTCAATTGAATTTACCACAGGTGGACTCCAATCAAGTTGTAGAAACATCTCAAGGATGATCAATAGAAACAGGATGCACATGAGCTCAATTTTGAGTCTCATAAATGGTCTAAATACTTATGTAAGGTTTCTGTTTTTATTTTTTAATACATTTGCAAAAATGTCTAAACCTGTTTTCGCTTTATGGGGTATTGTGTGGATATTGATGAGGGACAAATGTATTTGATCCATTTTAGAATAAGGCTGTAACGTAACAAAATGTGGGGGCAAAAAATCAAGGGGTCTGAATACTTTCCGAATGCACTGTAGGTAAATGATCTTCTGAATTATACATGGCTCCTTTTATTTGTCTTTTAAAGGTCGTAACCGTTGCCCATTAGGCCATTTGATCCATCAGCTATAATGACCAGCGCCAGTAATAGATGGCTGGGTTGTGTGCATCACTAGCCTGATCCTGTTTGTGGTGTCTTACCCTCTCATAGTCCTTGTCATAACTACATGTTTCAGGCTAGTGAATCATCAGTGTCGCAGTTGAAGTTTAGCCCCGGCTAGAGGTAATGGACACCACTCCACTCACCTAGTGGAGAGCATGCATCCAGTCGCCTGGCAACTGCCCCATCTGCCAAATCCAGCAGGTAGCCAATCAGGACCAGCCAGCAGGCTGCATGTTGGTGGCTGCAAAAGGAGGGTCAAATGTTGGGTTGCAGTTTTACAATATAGAAATGACAATACATGATACAAATGTAAATACACAGTAACCTATAGATTACTTGTTTATTACCACTGTACTTAAGGCAAAGTCACACCAAGGGCTGCTTTTTATTTTTGGATTAACTTGTGGCTTTTACAGAGTAAGAAAAACACACAAATATCATACAAGAAAACAAGGCAAAAAAACTATAAACGCAGGGGAATAAAGAGCATAACTTAGATACAAAACTAGACAAACAAGATGAACAGACAAAACAATTTTTTAAAAACTACATTTTTGACAGCATCACTTTTAATTTAAACAACACTTTCCATACATGTTTGTCCATGGAAGAAGTGGTCATTAAGTGACTTTTCCCCCTGAATGCTAAAACACAGGAGATAAAGGTGCTCAAAGTTGACCCATTTTGCATACCACCAATACCATGACACATCCATGTCTTCATCACTGGAAAATATAAATATTTGAGTTTCATATAATTTCAAAGCTTACAGTGTGGTCAAACTATTTTATTATTAATTTCTCACTAATTTATGTTAGAGATTTTCTTTTTTTCTATTACAATATAAAAAAATCTAGAAATGATTTTTTTTTAAGTTTGGCAACCCTGTTTGTAAGCTATTAAATTATATCTCAGTGTATATTTTCCATTTCCTACAATGACCAAATATGTATGGAAGGTTTTGTTCAAGTCAAACGGGGTGCTGTCAAATTCAAATGGATTTATGCAGATCATAGACATACAAGCACCAGACTACACAATAACAGAGGTCAAGTATGTAAAGAGTAAAAAAAGCCAACATAAAGTGCATTCGTAAAGTATTCAGGCCCCTTGACTTTTCCCACATTTTGTTACGTTACATCCTTATTCTAAAATGGATCAAATATTTTTTGCACCTCATAAATCTACACACAATACCCCATAAAGCGAAAACAGGTTTTAGAATTTGCTAATTTATATATATAAAAAAAAAAAAAATAGAAATACCTTACTTAACTATTCAGACCCTTAGCTATGAGACTCGATATTCAGATCAGGTGCATTCCGTTTCCATTGATCATCCTTGAGGTGTTTCTACAACTTGATTAGAGTCCACCTGTGGTAAATTCAATTGTTTGGACATGATTTGGAAAGGCACACACCTGTCTATATAAGGTCCCACAATTGAAAGTGCATGTCAGAGCAAAAACCAAGCCATGAGCTCAAAGGAATTGTCCGTAGAGCTCCGAGACAGGATTGTGTCGAGGCACAGATCTGGGGAAGGGTACCAAAACATTTCTGCAGCATTGCAGGTCCCCAAGAACACAGTGGCCTCCATCATTCTTAAATGGAAGAAGTTTGGAACCACCAATACTCTCCCTAGAGCTGGCCGCCCTGCCAAACTTAGCAATCGGGGGAGAAGGGCCTTGTTCAGGGAGGTGACCAAGAACCCGATGGTCACTCTGGCGCTCCAGAGTTCCTCTGTGGAGATTGAACTATTTGGCTTGAATGCCAAGCGTCACGTCTGGAGGAAACCTGGCACCATCGCTACGGTGAAGCATTGCGGTGGCAGCATCATGCTGTGGGGATGTTTTTCAGCGGCAGGGACTGAGAGACTAGTCAGGATCGAGGGAAAGATGAACGAAGCATAGTACAGAGAGATCTTCACTCCAGAGTGCTCAGGACCTCAGACTGGGGCAAAGGTTTACCTTCCAACAGGACAACGACCCTAAGCACACTTCGGTACAAGTCTCTGAATGTTCTTGAGTGGCCCAGCCAGAGCCCGGACTTGAAGCCGATTGAACATCTCGAGAGACCTGAAAATAGCTGTGCAGCAACGCTCCCCATCCAACCTAACAGCGCTTGAGAGGATCTGCAGAGAAGAACGTGAGAAACTCCCCAAATACAGGTGTGCAAAGCTTGTAGAGTCATACTCAAAAATACTTGAGACTTATTGCTGCCAAAGGTGCTTCAACAAAGTAGTGAGTAAAGGGTCTGAATACTTATGTAAATGTGACCATTTTTTATTTGTAATACTTAAGCAAAATTTTAAAAATAAATAAACTGTTTTTGTTTTGTCATTATGGGGTATTGTGTGTAGATTGATGAGGGGGAAATGTATTTAATCCATTTTAGAATAAGGCTGTAACGTAACAACATTTTGAAAAAGTCAAGGGGTTTGAATACTTCCCGAATGCACTGTAGAGTAGGAGAACTTTCAAGTAACGGAATCGCACCAGGCCAGGCAGTCCTGAAATTAAATGTGGGCTTTGTTTTGGCCAAGTTAGTTCAAAAAGGGGTCCCACATCTTAAAGAACTGTTAAGGCTTATTTTTCAATGCTGTAGAGAAAGAATCATTGGGAATTCATTCAATGATCCTTTGTTCCCATTGACTTCTTGAGGGAGCCTTATTAGATGGCCACAGCAGAAGAATACATTTGTAGTTAAGTGTTAAATCCTCATCTCTTGTTCCCAGTATACAATACTTTTCACCCAGCTGGAGAGAGCATTCAAATAAACTTTATCAATCTCCTGTAGAACCTCTGACCACATTTTTCAATGGAAGGCTAATTCCAGAAACAATGAATGAAAACCTTCCGTACCCTGAAACTATTACAAAGACTAGACCAATTAGGGTTAATTCTATACCTAGACACAGGAGTGACATGCAGTCGACGTAGGATCTTAAAATTGCCTTTAGGGCAGCTTTGTTGACAGAAAATATCGTAAACGGTATCTTCTACCTACTGACGGCTTTTCATGCCATATACACTTCAGAAACAGTATATTATTTAACACCACCAATGCTTTGAGGGTTGATGTGTGCTGCATGTTTTAGAGCCGACGGTCAGACGACCTGACCTTGATAAGCTGCTTGTGTTCATCTGTCTTCCCTCAACAGCTCAGCCTCTTTTTTTTTTGGCAGGATATGCGCTTGTGTCAACCGTCAACAGAACATTCAAAAAAGAAAAGCCTCACAAATATAACAAAGATGTATGCTATAATAACATTACACTGCCACTGTCTATGCTAGCTATAGTATGGTTTTGTCAAAGAAAATCAGATACTGCATGCTGTGTTCACTCACCCGTTCAGGCTGCAGAGAATAGAGGCCATGCCCATGAGCATGTTGGCCATAGACAGAGCATTGGCTGCATTTTTGCGTACAAACTCCTTGAGCTGGACACCCGTGGCCTGCTCGCTTAGAAATAGCTTATTGGTGCGCTGGAAGAAACCTGAGAACAGTGAGGACAGTGATTGCTATTAGCTGGTGGTCTATGTTAGATTCACTTAGCTGCTCTTAAGAGGATTGTAGCTAAAACACTACAGATATGATAGTACCATATCATATCTGATGGCCATTATCTAAACTGCTGTACAGTATGTAAATCCTGTTTAAACGGATATGTCAAACAAACCAAACACGCAAAAGATAATCATTCCTTTAACCAATATTTTCTTTGCAAATTATCAGCTTTAACGTGTTTGGCTTGCTACTTGTGGCCCCTCAATACCAGGACAGAATCAGAAGCTGTACCAAGATATGAAAAAAGATGAATGCAAATGAAAGGGAAAAAGTCAAACCTCATGCACCCAACCTACTGTACAGCATCCAACCTACAGTAGTACTAGTAACCAGCAGATTTCAAGTATAGGCGAGAACCTAAATAAAATTCACAAGTGGTTTAGGTTGTGCTTCAAAAAAAATATATAGTTGTTACACAGTATTAAATAATGTATTTGTTATCAAAGAATGAACATTTGCAAAGAAACTTCATTTTTTATATACAAATTGTACATTATTTACAAACCTATGCAAGATTGATTCATGTAGCTAATAAAAAGTAGTAGCACTTACCAAGAAGTATGTAAGTTTATTGGAGACCCACCATTCGATAGACTAATCCACTTTTCAGAATAGGGGCTGGCACAGTATGTACAGTAACCATCATTTGGTAGTGTTAATATTCTCATAGTCATTGCCACACGGAATACTTATTCAGCAAATATATAGTGCATGTATAGCTGAGACAGGCTGGTGGGGAGAGAGTAAGTGACTGTCCACACATGGTACTATACTATAGTAAGGGACTGTCCACAAATAGTATAAGAGATAATGAGTCTACTGGGCTGTTGATTAATTAGGCTAGTTGACTGGCAAAACAGTGACCTGGAACAATGACAAAGGACATGACAGCAATGTTCACATGGATGGGTAGCTTTTAAAAAGGGTCAATAGCAGTTTGCTTGTTCTGGTTTTTTTCATAGCTTGTATTTTGTGGAAATTTCATAGTAATTACATAATTTCCTTATACATTTGTTATGTGAAAGCCAAGTATTGTTATATCAAAGTTCCTATCAGTGTAATACAGTGTAATTCCACCATTACGGTTATTAAAGTAATCGAAGAGTGTAAGGGCAATTTAATGTTGACTTTCATTGAATTAATGATGCAGGAATCTTGAAGCATTAAAAGGCATCATAGATAGGTTATCTTACTTAAAAAGCTGGAAGGTCCAGTGACGCTAGATACTTCACTATGGCCAGGGCTGTTTTTTGTCCTTGCAATGCTGAGGGGTTTCAAAGAAGGCAAACAAAGGGATCTTTGTTCTTGAGTGTCTGTGGCTTCGCTATGGAGTTTGGATTTCACACAGAAGTTAATAAGCCGAGGTGATAAAAGTAGCCAAGAGAGTATTCTCTGCCGACAAAGACCCATATACCTCTACATAAAATAAACATAAATAAGAAGTTACCATAGAAACCCTTTTTAAAACTAAAATAGTCTAACAAACTAACGTCTGTACGTGAAAAAGGGTTAAAGTCATGTTCCTACTATTCTGTTTTGCACACAGAACTTCGTGTGATTCCAAAGCCAGTCGAGTTCAAGAGACTCTTCATCTGAAAGAAAACAGTGTATGAGACATAGCACAAGCCAACAACAACTTTTAAGAAGTTCACTTGACAAGCATGCTTCTCATTTCTGATTTACATTTTACATTACTTGGCTTTCGACAACCTAACCAGAAAACCCCAAATAGTACACTATGGCAAATCAATAAGCAGATACATTTACAGTATCTGCCACTAATCTTTGTCTGTTTGCCTAGAATGTCAACAAATATTAAAAAAATATTGAAATATTGACCCAGTTAGCGACTCTTCCGGAAAAATAAAAAAATGTGCCAGCTTGTGTTTCATAACTCAATGGAAGGATTCGCCAGGTCTGATCCCTAATCCGGCCAGTCAATACTGTCTCACCACTGATAAATTCCACCAAGTATCAAGCCAGAGCCAGATACATTCACACTTTTAAGTTTATATATTTCTGGGCTTATATTCACAGTGTCTCAGAGTAGAAGTGCTGATCTAGGATCAGTTTAGCCTTTTAGATCATAAGCAGTAAGACAGGGGGGACCTACTCTGAGACGCTCTGTGAATACAGGCCCAGGATGTCTACCTATTAAGACGAGCATGGGGGGCAAATTTCACAACTGGGAAATTATGGAATATGTACATTTAAAAAAAACGTCATGCTCCCACTAACTGAGAAATAATTTTCTATTACAAAAATGATGAAAAATAATTTCAAAAACAAGATATTATCGTAGCATTATATTCTACCTAATCACATACAACCTGCATTAACATTTGATTATAGATTTAATTCTGATGAGTAACTATGTATCATCCACTCTATAATTTAATAGTTGACAACTTGCTATATAACTCTAAGCTAGTATAAGTACAAGGAAAAAAACGGATCTAAGTTGTGAAAAAAATAAACCGACACCGGTTTTGCATGATTCTTACCAGACCTTGGCTCTAGTGTTGACAGAGAATCACAACCATGTCATGCACATTTGTCCAGGGGCATCCAGCAATAAGCACTTACCAGAGGATGGAGTCAGCAGAATCATGATTCTCTCTGCGTCAATCTGCCCACAGCACAGCAGCTGGAAAACAGTCTACATTTAGAGAATGTTACCCAGAAACAGATTAAACCTAGTTCTGGACTGAAAAGCATACTTCACGAAAAGCTTAAAATAGAATTTTCAGTCCACAACTAGACTTCACGAAAACTGGCCCATCCACTTGCCTTTTGCATGAGTTGGATTGATATTAAAAGTTGTTCTATTGGCAGGGCATGATGAAGAGCAGTTGGGCAAATTGAGAATGCTCTGAGGTTGCCCCATTGGACAGGATACATTTTTTTAAACTGCAAGAATTCCAGTAGCCTAAAACTATTTCTGGTTCCGGCCCATTGTTTAATTGAAAGATGGACAATCAGTATATTCAAATAATGTCACCTCAAAACATAACACTCAATTGTTATTTTTCTTTAATAGCATAATAGCAAATCATCATGCGTTTCAAACCAATATTATACTGCCTTATTCCTTGACTCAAGTTAGGTTACATACTGAAGGAAGGCCATCATCCAGTATATACTGTGTCCAGGAATGCCTTACTGACTGAACGTCAATGACTTTATTTTCATTAGGCCATCTATCAGTCTTAATGTCATTATCAACTTCATAACAAGTAACATAAAAATGACTGCTACAATAGCTAATGGCGCACATAAATCATGTCTTATTTAGAGCTTGAGGTTTTAAACCATGTCTATTTGTCAATTATGGTATGCTACAAAACAATTAGCACTACTGGTTTAATCCTCTACAGTTGATAATTGACCGAGCAATCTTCTAATCATTCTCGGAATGGACTCTGATAGGCATAAATGAACACTGTATGCCTGCAGTACCTCAATCACCCATCAATATCTTGGAAGTCATGTAGCACACTATAACAGCCTTATCTAGTCTAGTCAAATACACTCATATATAAGATTGAAAATGACAAAGGAACATCTATTTCAAAAGCAATAATTCTAGTTCATTAACTACATGATAAATGTACTACAACATCCTACACACTTAAAAGTACTGGATTATTTAGCTACAATGCCATGGATTACAAGGCAGTCAGTGCTGCTCACCTATGCTATTGGTTGACCCTATTGGTTGAGCCAGTGGGTGTGCGCCATAGAGATGGATAGAGGTCTCATCTTTGTCTCAATGCATTATGGTGTCTGACAGCCTCAATGTCGCTGCCCATGCCATCTCCATTTGTGGCTGTGGATCCAACTTTTTCAGGATATTTAATTTTTGTTGAGTTTTGGCCACGTGAGAGAAATGTGGTGGTGTATTTGTCGTACAGTAGCCTAACTTTATACTATGCTATTATATTTTGTGTAAAATGAAAATGTTGTGGTTGAAGTGTTTCCATGACCCATTTAGGCAAATTGCGCAATAATAAAATTGGCGACAGCTTGTATGCCCTCCCAACCTATCTGTTTCATGTCTCAGATAGTAAATTATTGCATTCTATCATGTGGGCTAATTTTTTACATTCTAATAATACTCATGTGTCAATGTATCGCCAGTCCGTGCCATGGTGAAACTTGCCAGCCAACCAGAAAAGCAAGGTGAAGCAATGCACACATTGTTGAAAGTCAGGACAATCGTTGTCCTGCAAATAAACTTTATTTTTATAGTTGAAAAATGTAGTTTGCAAGCAAAAGACACTTAGAATTAAATGTCGAGTGGAGCTTTCTTGTGACATCACGTGCCTCTTGTAACTTCTAAATTATTCAGCAACCCTCATGTATTAGAAAAACAGTTTCCATCATTTTTCACAATAAAAAAATGTTCAAAATAAATCCACTCGAACGGATAAAAATATTTATCTTTAGAAAATGTATCCTACTGTCGCGGGAGACCCATGGGGCGGCGCACAATTGGACCAGCGTAGTCCGGGCTAGGGGAGGGTTTGGCCGGCAGGAATGTCCTTCTCCCATCACGCACTAGCGACTCCTGTGGCAGACCGGTCGGTGTGCACGCTAACATAGTCGCCAGGTGCACGGTGTTTCTGCCGGCTGGCTTCCGGGTTAAGTGGGCATTGTGTCAAGAAGCGCCTCTCCTGAGTCCGTACGGGAGTTGCAGGGATGAGACAAGACTAACTACCAATTGGATACCACGAAATTGGGGAGAAAACAATGTTTATAAAAATAATTTATCCTATATCCATTACAATTATTTTTTTGGGCAACATTGCTTTTGTCTAATAATCATGAGTAGATGGAAACCTTTCTACTGGCTGATAGCTCCCAACCCATAAAATTGCTGAAGCCCTCAATGGCAATGTCCATGCTAAAATGTGTTATATTCAAGTTGAGACCTCTACCTATCTCTATTGTGTGCGCACACTACGCAGTTTCTTCAGTACAATAGCCACGCGCAACTAGATAAATTCCTTACTAACCTTAGAAAAAATATTGCAGTCAGAGTTCAGTATGGTGCAAATACTGCGTCCTACATACGTTTTTTTTTTTACTGCAGTAATTTTGCAGTATAACTGCAATTACTGCGTCCAAAATATCACCGTCGACTGCAGTTACTGCACATTTACTACAGTTTCAAAACTAAAATCTTTTTCGTAAGGGTTGCCCCTAAAATGTGTAAACTCGGGCGTTAAACGCATCATTCTCACAGTATAATAATTTGCTAAATACAAAAACAAAATGGTTGCTGCAATTTATTTTATACAAAGTGCGTCACACATTTAGGGGACAAAATCTACAATCCATTGCCTTTCTAAATAGAATTTACTGAAATGCTTATAATAATTATATATATAAGTCAACAATAGATTTTCTGCGCACTATGTAAACTGATTTGAGGATAGTTTAAACTGTCTGACTTACCTGGAAGGACCTAAAGATGATGCTGAAATAGTGCAAATGATTGACACGGCTTCAATGGAACTAAGCAATCGTATTAAATGAATCTCTTCTGTAATAATTACTTCTTCATGTGTACAAAGTGGTTGTTTATTGCATCCCAATAACGTTTCAGTGGTTCACCTGTAAAAAGCATCTCAGTCTGCTTCTCTGCGCGCCTGCTTTTAAAGTCCAACAGAAGAATCCGCTAGAATATTCCACCGGATGTGACGCACAACAAACAGTCTATCGTTTGTCTGGCTACTGTACTGTACAAAATTATATTACGAGAATATCATAATTTCACTGATGAATTTAGGTATAACACAAGTGTAGTTGGTCATCTATTTTGTAAATGAACATTAACATATGTGACGCACTCTATCATAATCAGTCGGAAGTCGCTATGGCTAATTTCCATATGGTGGTTGTCAACATTTAGATTTTTCGCTGTTTGTTTGGTTTCATCTGGTTTTAACAAAACAATGTCTTTGCTTTCATAATCTGTATGTCTTAATGTCTAATTCAGAGTATAAATATATATTTTTTTTATCTTATTAAAGGTAGAATGTAACATAGCAACGGACCACTTTTCCCATCGGTTCGGTGGACGCTAGCTTGCGCAGTGTTGCCATTTTAGCGACTGCGTCGATATATTTAGCAAGTATTTAGACCCCTCTAGCGACACATTTTCAAAAAAGCGACTAGCGACAAATCTAGCAACTTTTTCTGGTGTTAATGGAGACTTTTGGAGACAGACGTGAAAGCACGTATCGTTCTTACTCGCATTTTATATAAGGAGATGTGCATAAAGAAAAGCATCCTCTGTGTTTATGGATCCTTTTCCCTTAATGTATTTTTCATGTTAGCCAGACCAATCTTTTCAAAGACATTCTCTAGTTCAGTAAAATAAGGAGTCTATTGCTTCACTACTTGTTAAGTTTTCACTTCTTGTTACCTGGTAAATAACCAACAGCCATTGATAACCACACGGAGAATAAGGTGAGGAAACAGTCCATGTCAGCCAGGCCCATCTTTTAATGAAAAAACATTTATTTAAATCTCTAGTTGAGTAAAATAATTTATGTTCTGATGAGAAGATAATCCAGAAATTTGCAGTAAACACCGCCACACTCAGGCAGATAACCGCAATGTTCTATTCTCAGTCTCCAACATAATCGCATAGTTTACATCTCCGTGTAAAAAGGCGTCCCATGGTCTACTTCGTCAACGAGCTCAATGTATTGCAAACACTGGTGGTAAGAAGATGATCCCAATAATTGAGGTATCCTAGTAAACGATGCATCCCTCTGGTATATTCTATTGCGAACTGTCTCGGACTCCTGATTGTTTCACTGTTATCTACTCAAATATATTTTACTTATAAAGTCAAAGACGAAATTAATTGCAAACCAGTGGTCTCAAATATATTAGCATAACTAGGCTACACAGGACCCATTGTAAAATGAGGGGCTCTTCCTCATTTTAAAACGTGCTCAAGTCCAACATGCCTTAGCTCTGCCGACTGGGGCGTGGTTTACGGAGCGCTCTCTGAAATATGCCTTCGTATCGGCGTATTCCACCGGATCGAGTTATCTCACCATAGCGGCACTATCGTATCTGCACTATCAACACCTACACCAAAATCGCTATTTGTTGTGAATCAAGTTGCAATGGGCTATTTTAATGGGATGATTTTCCTTTGTGCCCAATCAAAAATACTGTAGCATATCATCGGCGGTAAAACAAACACTTTTACCTCCGGCTACACTGTCTCTCGCTCTTCAGATCTGTCAAAACCCCATCATATAATGTTAGTCAGTCACACATTGTCCCTACTTTACTGCTTACACTTTCGATAGCTTAGCTTTCTACCGCATTAATGGATTCCCATGAGAGATAAATAGTAACGTTGTGCTAGGAGCTGGTCTTCTTTGGTGGGATTTATTGGCGGTTGGTATCCAACGTTATGGTGCATTACCGCAACCTACAGTACTGGAGTGTGGGCCAGAGACGGATAAACTAAATCCTACCTGATTGCCCCGTAATAATAACATTTGAGACTATATCTAATGACGTTCTACTCAATATACTCTTTAAAATATTTTTCTGTATCCCCTTCTCCCTCATACTAGATCTCAGACTCTCTCGTTTTCTCTGATACTGCCCACACTTAGCAATACATGCTCCACGATCAATAATCACGCCTTCCTGTTGGATTCTTTCCTATCACATTTAAGGTCTACACTGCACATGAATCAGAGCAAATAACTACTCTGTCTGGCTTGACTTCCTCCACCCACTGCTTCTAAGCAGAGCACTGGGTCCATAGGTCCCCTACCCTTCCTGAACCCACTCTGATGTGGCGATACTAGCCCCCTGCTCTCCAGGAAGTAAGTTAGACTCTCCATAATCATACGTTCCATAATCTTACATACATGTGATAAAACTATTGTCCGATAGCTTGTTGGCCTCCTTGGGTCCTTCCCTGGCTTCCGGATTGGTACCACTACGGCCTACTTCCAACTGCCTGGTAGTTTCCCCTCCTCTCACACTCTGTTGTACAACACCAATACCTTATCCAGTGCCTCATCACTAAGATGGGCCAACATAACATAGCACACCTCATCTTTCCCAGGTGAAGTTAACCCAGCCTTACCTATTTCCCTTTTCACCTCTGTCATGGTAAATGGTGCATTCAACGCATTATTTACATCCTCCCTTCCATCCAGCACTCCAGGATGCTCCCCTCTCATTCTCTCTCTTCCTCTGCCCTTCCTCTGACAAATTTGCCGAGCTATGTACTTGGGGGCCTCCCGGGTGGCGCATTGGTCAAAGGCACTGCATCGCAGTGCTAGCTGTAACACCAGAGATTCTGGGTTCCAGCCCAGGCTCTGTCGCAGCCGGTCACGACCGGGGGGCCCATGGGGCGGTGCACAATTGGCCCAGCCTCGTCCAGGTTAGGGAGGGTTCGGCCGGCAGGGCTATCCTTGTCTCATCGCGCACTAGCGACTCCTGTGGCGGGCGCAGTGCACGCTGACCAGGTTGCTAGGTGTATGGTGTTTCCTCCGACACATTGGTGCGGCTGGCTTCCGGGTTGGATGTGCATTGTGTCAAGAAGCAGTGCGGTTGTGTTTCGGAGGATGCATGGCTCGCGACCTTTGCCTCTCCCGAGTCCGTACGGGAGTTGCAGCGATGAGACAAGACAGTAACTACTATCAATTGGATACTTCGAAATTGGGTAAAAAAAAAACTATGTACTTGGACAAACACTTTGGCCATTATCTCTGCCTTCTCATCTGTTACAGCCACATCTTTCCCACTCGTCAACACTGGAAAATCCCACTCCCTTCTGACCCCACTCATCCCCTACACTTCTCCTACTGGTGTCGCCCTTCCTACGGTGTCACAGAACCGACGCCAACATGACCTCTTTTCCTGGTGGATAGTTCTCCTCACCAGGGCCTGGGCCTGCTTATACTGAATCAGATGTTGGAAGTTATGCATCCTTGTCAGTACTCTAAATGCCCTGTTCCTGCTCCTCACCATTTCCCCACACTCCTCCGTCCACCATGGAACTGCTTTCCTCTTCCTCCATGAACTCTTAGGTATAGCCTCAGTAGCTGCCCCCACTAACGCTGTTCTCACCCAGTTATTCATACTATCCACATCCCCTCTCATATCCACCTGAGCCATTTCCTGCTTTGCCCTTCCAAAAGCCCACCTTTCTACTCCATCCACTGACACCTTCTCCTCCCTCCGGGCCTACTGTGCATACTATGGGGTAATGATCACTCCTTACTGTCGACTCCTCCCATACCTCCAACTCACAGATTCCTGCCATCGCACTAGATACCAGAGTGAGGTCCAAGGCAGATTCTTTCCCTGTGGCTACATCAATCCTGGTCCCTCGGCCATCATTCAGGCACACCAGATCTTTCATTTGTAGTTCACTATCACCCCTGCTCTCAACCACACCTCCACCACCACATATTCCTGTTCAATACCTTTGCCTAGCATCATGTAGGGAAGTCCTTGCTTTATGAAGGTGGCACATCCCCCCCACACATTTCTGTCCCTGCGAACCACTACATATCCCTATATGATAAATTCCACAGTCGGTTTGAGCCATGTTTCCTGCTCACAAATCACATCAGGCTTAGCTAGCATATCTACACTGAACTGCTTGAACTCCTGCCCATTAGCCAACAGTCTTCGACCATTCCACTGTAGTACTACCACCATAACTAAGATCCAGTAATACATGACTCCACCCTCGGCTGATTGAGGTAATCTCAAACCTCTTCCCATGTCAACCCTGTCATACTCAGACGTCTCCCAGCAGCTTTCACTATTAGCTGAATCCTCTCTGTTTTAGACTCTACTTTAGCTGTGCTATTGATAGCCCTTGCTATGAACGTCACCAGCTTTCTCTTATCTATGCATACCATATCGCCTACCACCTGCCCCGTAATCCCCGGTTAAAATGCTCATAACCCTCTCTCCCTTGAACCTGTATCTCCCTGGACCTGGAGCCCCCTCACTGCCTCAGCATGACACCCTTCTCTCCACTCTCACTTGTTGCACCTCCACTGTCTGCTTCATAGCCTCACACCCACTATATGCCACACTATGAATACCCCCACAGCTGCAGCACTTTGGTTGTACACCATCCCCACACTTCCCATTCGCATGCTCCTCTCCACACCTTACACCTCTCTTTTTGTCTTTACAGGCTGTTGCCACATGCCCAAACCTCTGGCAGTTATAACATCTTAAAGGCTTCGGTACATAAGTCCTCACATAATAACTCATATATCCTATGGTTACTTTATTTGTCAGAACACGGTCCTTGAAGTGTAACAGGACAGACAGGCTATCTACCCTAACTCCACCCCTTGTTGCTTGCAATCTTTGAACATCCACTAGAACACCTCCTCTCAAATTGTTGCTTATCTCTTTACTGCTGACACTCACAGACCCTCCTGTTATCACCCCTTTAATCCACTGCTTCCCTGCTTGATCAGTCCACCTGCTCCACACCACCGTACACTTAACTATTTGCTTCACTCTGAGAGCTTTTTCCCTCTTTGCCATGTCTTTACAGAACAACAACAAGCTCCCATCTCTTAACACTTTAGCATTGACAACTTCCCCAATCAACTCTTTTATCACAGCAGTCAACCTTATCGGACTCATCGCCCCAACTTCCCCTTCCTCCCTAAACATCAGAATCATTTTATGCTGCTCCTCACCTCCATGCTCCCCTCGCGACTTATCTTGCCCTTCCTCTGCACTTTCTACCTCCAGCGTTGGAAAGTATGTTGCTCTCCTCAAACTTCATTTTCTGCCTCCTCTCTGCCACCATAGACCTCTCGCTCCCCTTCAAATCTCTACTTCCTTTCTCTCCAGCTATCGTTGTCTCACCTACTCCCTCCTTTATTTGTACCACAATGCTCCATACTCGCTTCACTTTCGACCTCCATCACTATCTCCTACCATCTCTGACCTAATCACAGCACATCTGTTCCGAACTGCCGCCACACCAAGTAAAGTTAGCTTGTTTGTTTATAGCCACAGCTTTCAGCCTCTCCCTCACTTCTCTCCAAGCTCAGGGTCAGATCCTTCAAGTCGTAGGAGCTGGTTCAGACGATCGGTCAACTTATTGGCGACTACTTTTTGACACCTGCAAGCATGGCGCTTGCTGGCGACTACTTTTTGACACCTGCAAGCATGGCGCTTGCAACGTCAGGGTTGTGGGTTTGATTCCCACAGGGAATCGGTATGAAAAATGTCTGCACTCACTACTGTATATCGTTCTGGACAAGAGCGTCTGTCAAAAGTAAATGATGAGGCTCAAGTAGGCTGACTAGCAAATTAAAGCCGAGTGTGAGTGAATGTGTGGCATGTGAGAGGGAAGTGGGGGACATGTAGCCCATGCAACCTAGCTAGTAACACGTAAATAAAAAAACAACAAGAAAATCGTGCTGTCTGGTTTGCTTAATATAAGGAACTTGAAATTATTTATACTTTTACTTTCAATACTTAAGTATATTTTAGTGAATACATTTACTTTTGATACTTAAGTACATTTAAATCCAAATAATTGTAGACTTTTACTCAAGTCTTATTTTACTGGGTGACTTTCACTTTTAAGGTATCTTTATTTTTACTGAAGTATGATAACTGGGTACTTTTTCCACCACTGTGTGTATGTGCACATGTATGCATGTACACATGCGCCAAAAACAAATGCACACCACATGTAGTCCTCGCACATATCATGGCTTGAACATGTGCAGTGTGAGTGTTTCTGTCATATGTAGTGTACAAAATATTAAGAACACCTTCCTAATATTGAGTTGCATTGCATTCAACCTGTGAATGGCACACACACAATCCATTCCTCAATTGTGTCAAGGCTTAAAAATCCTTCTTTAACCTGTCTTTCCCTTCATCTACACTGATTGAAGTGGATTTATTAACAAGTGACATCAGTAAGGGATCATAGCTTTCACCTGTATTCACCTGGTCAGTCTATGCCATGGAAAGAGCAGTTCTTAATGTTTTGTACACTCAGTGTATATTTCCACACTTCGAGGTTGGAATATTGTGAAAATTATGATAATGCCCTTTTAGTGTAAAAGCTGTTTGAAAAGACAGCCTGAAATTTCGACCTGTTTCGGTGGGATGGAGTTAGTTAATGGACCAATAAGAGAGTTTGAAACCTCTCTGCCAATAACAGCACATTTTCAGTTTCCCCCTCCCCACTCAGACCAATTCCAGACAGTCCTAGGAAAATATTTGCTTGAGAAAGTGCTCTTTGCTAAGAAGCTATTTCTTTTTGAAAATTTTAATTGATCACAATAAGATACTTAACTGTTAGCCAGAAATGATTTGATATTGAGATAAATGGCTATATTGGACCTTTAATGCATGTCTGTGGATGTGACTGTATCTGTACAGGTTTGCTACAAAATAGACTCTAACTTTCTTTTGAATTGTAGCTGCACATTGTGCAACAAATAGAACATTAACTGTAAGTAAATATACTCAGGTGTGAATAGAGTGGGTACAGATTAAGACACAATAGTACCAGTGAAAATATATATTGGATACTGGCCAATACTGACTATTAACATCTGAAATCAGGTCATAGGGATACAATACTCCTCAGTGTAGTTTATTATCGTGTTGGGTATCGAGTGAAGATTGACGATGTCATAAAATACTAGATGCAAAAGATATGGTACCTGCTATTACCAGTAAAGTTTCCAATCAGTCCTATGAATAAACATTATTGAAAGACACGGTCGATCAACACCAGTGACTCGGTGTATACTTAAATAAGAGTTTTTGATTGCAGTTAAATTATATTTATTACTCACAATACGATTGCCCAGTTACCACACAGATTCCAAGGTTGATGAATGGTAAAAAGTAAAATAGTCCCAAAGAACATTTTATTTTGTTGTTGTCTATATGGCGTCTTCCTATTCCTATCAGGCTGCACACCTGTCCTAACTGTTGTTCCTGACGCCATCTTTACTAATATGCCACTCTACAGGAAAACACACAATAGGCCACTAGGTGTCAAAACAACAAGGGAGTTTCAATTACCATAATGTCTATACAATTTCAATACATTTCGATTAAAATAACAAATCAATCAAATATCTTTAAATACATTTTTGTTCCACATCCAAAATGGCTCTAACACTACTATTTGACTTAATGCAAGAATTTCTATTCTGTATGAAATATTTTTACATGTTTGTCTTTGGCTTGTGTTTCATGGGAAACCTATATTTGTTGGGATAATTCCCCATCCATGCTTGCAATGTAACATTAATGTAATGCAGGTGAGCAAAGCAGAAAATAAATAAAATAAAATAGCATGTTCAAATGCTATCATTGTGACTTATTACAGTATATAAACATTTAGCCTGCCTTGTCTAATCTGATACTCATCATATACATTAAGAGATTATGCCTTTGATGATATCCATGTCAGAAACCTGATTTTGGTGTAACTTCCATGGGAAACATTGGACTTTGTCAATAGGCCTGGTAATAGAGAAATCATCCTCACTTTCTCAGGTCTCTCCTGTGTAAAGGGCTGACCAATACAGATGAAAAGCAAATAAAAAGGCAATTTAATTGTTTATACATTTTTTATTTAACCAGGCAAGTCAGTTAAGAACAAATTCTTATTTACAATGACGGCCTATTCCGGCCAAAACCGGACGACGCTGGGCCAATTGTGTGCCACCCTATGGGACTCCCAATCACAGCCAGATGTGATACAGCCTGGATCTAAGGGTAACGATCGTATAATTTCCAGAATGTCCTAGGACTGGAGCACACGATATAACTATAAGTGAATTATTAAAGAGAAATATATGGGAAATAAACAACCGCAAATACTGTATGGCTGCAACTGTCTACAGCTTCAAAATAAGTATATAACAACAATAATATGACTGAGAAGAAAATACAACTACTTAAAAAAAACGACTGGCAAAAGAACACAACTAGGTAAAACAATTATATGACTGGCAAAAGAATACAACTCACAAGATTATAAATAGCACATGAATGTTGTTTTAATAAAGAAACACTTGGGAAGGGGGAGAGTCCTTCCTTCCAACACTGGAAATGGTACAGTCAGAAACACGAGCATTATCACCCAATGGACAATAACATTGTGTAGTACACTTCCATTCACTAGAATGTTGTGACACTCTTCTTCAACATTTGCCTTTAATCTAAAAATGAAACAGACAATGTTAACCATTTCAAAAAAGGTTAAATAATATCTTCAATGATGAAAGCTCCCATATTTACTTCATAAATAATCAGTACATCATTCATACCCAGGTATATTTTATGATTAAGACCACACATATAGGGCTTTCAATGTATTCATGATTTGTGATTTGTATGACAGTTTCTCATCTGTGTGTTTATTCTGTGTTTTGGCCACAACTCCGGCTATTAACACACTAACAGTCCCAATGAGTAATGGTACCTCATTCAAAGAGTGTAACATACACTAGCTGAGCCTGATCCTCAATTTTGTAATCTAATCTGATAGCCCATTCCAGAGCCATACTGTATATACAGTTAAAGTCAGAAGTTTACATACACCTTAGCCAAATACATTTAAACTCAGTTTTTCACAATTCCTGACATTTAATCCTAGTAAAATGTCCCTGTCTTAAGTCAGTTAGGATCACCACTTTATTTTAAGAATGTGAAATGTCAGAATAATACTAGAGAATGATTCATTTCAGCTTTTATTTCTTTCATCACATTCCCAGTGGGTAGAATACATACACTGTACATACACTCAATTAGTATTTGGTAGCATTGCCTTTAAATTGTTTTAGGGTAGCCTTCAAATGTTTCGGGTAGCCTTCGACAAGCTTCCCACAATAAATTGGGTGAATTTTGGCCCATTCCTCCTGACAGAGCTCGTGTAACTGAGTCAGGTTTGAAGGCCTCCTTGCTCGCACACGCTTTTTCAGTTCTGCCCACAAATTTTCTATATGATTGAGGTCAGGGCTTTGTAACGGCCACTCCAATACCTTGACTTTGTTGTCCTTAAGCTGTTTTGCCACAACTTTGGAAGTATGCATGGGGTCATTGTCCATTTGGAAGACTCATTTGCGACCAAGCTTAAACTTCCTGACTGATGTCTTGAGATGTTGCTTCAATATATCCACATAAATTTTCTTCATGATGCCATCTATTTTGTGAAGTGCAAAGCACCCCCACAACATGATGCTACCACCCCCGTGCTTCACGGTTGGGATGCTGTTCTTCGGCTTGCAAGCTTCCCCCTTTTTCCTCCAAACACAAAAATGGTCATTATGGCCAAAAAGTTCTATTTTTGTTTCATCAGAGAACATTTCTCCAAAAAGTGCAATCTTTGTCCCCATGTGCAGTTGCAGACCGTAGTCTGGCTTTTTTATGGCGGTTTTGGAGCAGTGGCTTCTTCCTTGCTGAGCGGCCTTTCAGGTTATGTCGATATAGGACTCGTTTTACTGTGGATAGATATTTTTGTAACCGCTTCCTCCAGCATCCTCACAAGGTTGATTTGCACTTTTCACAGCAAAGTACGTTCATCTCTAGGAGACAGAACGCATCTTCTTCCTGAGCGGTATGACGGCTGCGTGGTCCCATGGCGTTTATACTTGCATACTATTGTTTGTACAGATGAACGTGGTACATTCAGGCGTTTGGAAATTGCTCCCAAGGATGAACCAGACTTGTGGAGGTCTACATTTTTTTTGTCTTGGCTGATTTCCCCATGATGTCAAGCAAAGAGGCACTGAGTTTGAAGGTAGGCCTTGAAATACAGCTACAGGTACACCTCCAATTGACTCAGGCTAATTCACATAATTTCTCAGAAGCTTCTAAAGCCATTACATCATTTTCTGGAATTTTCCAAGCTGTTTAAAGGCACAGTCAACTCAGTGTATGTAAACTTCTGACCCACTGGAATTGTGATACAGTGAATTATAAGTGAAATAATCTATCTGTAAACAATTGTTGGAAAAATGTATTGTGTCACGCACAAAGTAGATGTCCTAACCGACTTGGCAAAACTATAGTTAGTTAACAAGAAATTTGCGGATTGGTTGAAAAACTAGTTTTAATGACTCCAACCTAAGTGTATGTAAACTTCCGACTTCAACTGTAGATGTAGAGATACACAAAGTACACATCCATTTAGCTCTAGAACAAACCAGTTGACAACCCCTTCTCAGGCTGATGTTACTGTTGGTTACCACAGTTGTTGCACAGACACTCCACTGAGACTGTATGGACTGAGGGGTCATGGTGGGAACGCCAGTGGGGCAAGACACTCATGGAGGAAAGGTATTAAAACCAAACATGAAGGGAACAGGGGGATGTGGGGAGGCAATACACAATAACCCAAGAAAATTATGCCAAGCTTTTCTGATTGCTCTACAACAGCAGAATCAAGCCTGAAATGAAGATAAAACATTTTAAAAGAAAGAAACAAATATAAATAAAAATGAAGCAACTTTAAGTTAACTGATGGTGCTCATTTTCAGAATATTAATCAACATAATCTTAAGATTACAAAAAGTGAAACGTTTGTGAACCTCGTGATGTGAATTTTGATGCCATATTTGTCATGAGGTAAACCAGTGTGGGCGAGCATGCTCATTGGAGCTACATAGGTCACAGCTAGTGAGCACCCCACCAGGGAGGTTTCAACTGCTTTCTCCTAAAGTAATCTACTCTGACTGCTGTGTGTCTGTTAGTCTCCCTCCAATATGTCTACCCCAATAAAAATGATTTTGGCATGAATGTGCTTCCATACAGTGTTAGGTACAACAGCTAACAAAATGATGCAGCTGTTAAGAGTTCAATATCAGACTTGTTAGTTCTATAAGACCGTAACTAAGGCTAGTTGCTACTGAACCTGAAACTGACTGAGGAACATCTTGAGGCAGTTCTGCGGTGACCCTCCTGAGGATTTAGATGGCGAGACTCACATTTAGTACACACACATACAGTAACAGTACACAGTTCACACACGCTTTCAGTACAGATATACAGTTCATACACAAACATCTTATAGGGGTTTAAAGAGAGGGTGGGGTTGAGGGGCAACACATACTGAACTTTTAAGTACACATGTAGCCACTCACACACAGCCAGACTAAACTGATATTTTACCTGACTGGCAGATAGTTGCCACATGACTGACTGCAGAAGTAAAATGACAAAATGTCTTAGAATTCTCAGAACCACTCATAATTAAAAAAAACGTCAAAATACAAATCGCCATTCATTCTTTAAAACACCTTGACGTCTTTTGAGATCTACTCAATCAAATAGGACGTTGGAGGAGACACTTAAACGATGAAGATTTCAGCTAATACTAAAATAAACCTCAGATCTCATGCATATCTGGAGAACAACACAACCTCCCCAACCTCAGGAGAGGTGAAAGAAAATAGGCACGTGTAGCATGTGTTTTCCACTGATATTCTTTCAAATGTAGAAACACATGTACTACATTATTATAAGGAGACAGACAAATAACCACTAGTGGGCTGTATTTCCATGTCTAAATTAATAGCACCAAGTAAAAAATAAAATGAAAGTTTTACAGACACAAAAAAAGGCACCCATGCTAGGTGTGGGAAGGCAAGTGATTTCAGAAACAGATCAGAAACTATTTGGCAGAATAGAAAAGCACCAGTACTGTCTGTTTTTAAACCCTGTCTTCCCTGAGATGTGTCTTGATGCTGCTTTGTGCCGTGACCTCCGTGACCCCTTTCCCAATAGTGTAACAAGTCTGTAAGCATGCTCACCGCTAAATTTCCCCTACAGAAGTGAAGAAAGAAGGCTTTAATGTCTGCAAGTATTAACACAACTAGGCCCTATAAAAAAGCCCTGGACACACAGTATTAGAACCCAAAATCAACTCTAGGACAAAGAGCAGTTATGGTTAGTTCGCATGTTGCCCCCACAAATATATAATATATATTTATATGTATATAAATAAAAATTCAGTGCTGTAAAAACATCTCCAACTCCATAGGATCTGATCCCTTGTAGAAGGCCTATGGCATTTTACTCTTTCTCATGACTAAAAGCTACTGCTGGGAGTATGAAAACTGTACTGGATCTCCTGTGTCCTTCATTGAGAATACAACACTAAGGAAGTGAAGACTTGTTAGTATTTGTTCACTTTTTTTTGGTTCAATGCACAGAGAGCAAAATATAATTTTGTTGTGAAGCTTTGTTTTCGGTAGCAGCAAAGCACCATGTTTTTTTCAAACTGACTGTATGTATGTGGGTAAATCTCTCTGTGAGTCTGATTGTATCTTGTCTCCATAGTCTCTGGGTGTGTGTGTGTGTGTGTGGGTGGGGGCTGCTATAGCTCTATGAGGAGCAACGCCCAACGTTGATGCCATTCTCTGCGGCGGCCTGCAGCTCGATGGGTCTGGCGTTCATCAGAGACAGGTTCCTCACACAGCCTGTGAGCCCCGAGGAGAACTTCCCTCCCGTCATCGCAGATATATCTGGGGCTCCCCCTGTAACAGACACATGAGCACACACACACACACACACACACACACACACACACACACACACACACACACACACACACACACACACACACACACACACACACACACACACACACACACACACACACACACACACACACACACACACACACACACAGCCTCAGTGCATGTCCTTAGAGAAGACATAATATCACCTCTTTTAGTCAGTCATTTCCCTATAGATTTTGGACACTGTGCTTTTGTACTATTTAGACACTTTGGGAAAGGGTAAAGTTCACATTCCCAACAGGATATTTAAGGTACTGTATTTCTCTACTCTTTGGAGACTTTGAAATATAATACTTGAGATTTTCCCAACAGGAGGGAGACGTACCCAGGTATACGTTGCCTTTGGTGTTCACCATGATGCTTTTGCCTTGTGATTGTCCTCGTTGAATGGCTGCTCCGTCTATCTGAATATATCCCTGTTTACCAGTTCTGATCACACACACAGAAGAAAACTTCCCTTACTCGTATGATCAAAACACTTTGTCACAAAGCACAGAGTCCATTCATTGAGAAAATACACCCCTACCAAAAATGTATTAAAAATAGATCCATCAATGACATTAGAAATACATTTTTAAAGACACTGTGGAACAAGAGGTGAAAAATAAAAGGTTAAAAAAAAGACATATTTTGATGAAGCAATTCAGATTTTGCATGGCAACATTTGTCATGAAAACGTTTGTTGACGTCTGGCTTGATTGAACCATATTATGCGGTAAATGTGTGGTGATTGGTTGAAATTGTGAGCCCTCTTTCTACTGCGGGGATTGCTCAGATTAATCTGATAATATTGCGATGATTTCACTGTTTTAAGCGGAAATAGTGCGGTGATTGGTGAAATATGCAAGCCCTCGTATAATATTCAGAGAATTGTTGATTTATCCCAAAATATTGCGATCGCAGAATGGCGGAATCCCGGAGGTACTGATAATAGGAGGTGTAACAGAACATGAGTAGAAGGTCACGTATGGTACATTACCTCACAGCAGTGACCTTGTGCCATCTGCCATCATTGATGGGCTCTCTGGACTGTATCTGAGACTCTCCACTGCCCAGCTGGTAGCTGTGGACAGACAGGGAACATGCAACAGTAGCATTACTACTACAGTAGGACTACATACAGGAGACTGAGAAGCTATGTGCTTATTTAGGACTGGTGCCAACAACACTTTACCAATCAGTTATATACGAACCGTAAGCATGGCATATTCCTTAGGAAACCACAATAATCAAAAAGAAAAACAGTCATGACAGTGATGCTTTCTTACCTGAAGACTAAGTGTCCATTTTGCAGACCAAGACTTATAAAGTCCTTGCCCTTGCCTTGATCTCCAAGTTCCTAGAAATAAAGTTGTTTAGGTGACACATTAAAGGGAAGTTATGACAGTATAATGATATATTAAAACCATAATGGATTTTTTTTATTTACTGAGTCCACAGATTCTCTGTTATTAAGACTTGTGGAGTTGCCTGTATTGTATAAGATACATACAAATATATTTTTTATACCCATTCAAACTTTGATCACAAACCTGAATCAAGCTCCTTTTGGTAGTACAGTACAAACTAAGTTACATGCAACATAACAATATGCATTGAAGCTGCCACAGCCATATTATAGTACATTGTTAAAGATTGATTGAATTGATAACTAAAAGTAGTAGGCTGCTCCAGCCAGAGACAAAAGCCAAGTAGCCTTATCCAGATTGTTGTACATTTCAAAACATGTAGTCCATAGTAGTGTAAGACTGTAAAATTCTCTCACAATCTGTATACATGAAGTACATCACAGGAGGCTGCTGAGTGGGAGGACGGCTCATAATAATGGCTGGAATTAAGTGAATGATATCAAACATACGGAAACCTTGTGTTTGATTATCATGCCATTTATTCCATTCCAGACATTACTTTGAGCCCGTCCTCCCCAATTAAGGTGCCACTAAACTGTGAAGTACATATCCTGAAATATACCATATTTACCAGGTGTTTTGGTGAGGTGGATACCTTTTTACTAGCATGCATCTTGCGGAAATGGCTAGCGCCATTAAAGGGCTCCTGGGGAAGATGGGAGTGGGGTCGGGTGAGAGAGGCCAAGCGTCAACCAGGCGACATGCAGTGCAGCCAAACAAAACAGTGCTGTCAAACCATGCCTGGACCTGGAACTGTGACATGGCTCGCTCAGAGCCAACATGCCAAACCAACAGCCAGTCTGTAAGTTGCATCAATCTCAATGAATTGAGTAAGGAGTGAGCAGTGAGAGCCAACATTATTAATAACCAAACCGAAAAGAGCAGTTGAATGTCAGCGAACCTATTTGAGTCTTAGAAAAGCTATATATACACATCCAATGCATTATCATTAATGTGAGTGTAAAAGGTTGGTCATTTTGTGAAGGTGGGTTATTGGTAGATATGTGATTAGATAGTAAGGATGATAAGGAGTGCCGCGTAGTGGGGTGGGGAACAGTGGCAAGGTTAGGACATACCACTCCCTGCCACAGGATCAGGCCCTCTTTGGAGGAAGTGTTGACCTTGAGCTCCATCTCGATGGTCTCTGGAGCGTCAGGGCCACTGCAACACACACACACACACAGAGCCAGATTTTAAACTACAAAGACCACGTCAATGCCTCACTACAATAGTGACAATTTTAGAGAAGGAAACTGATACGGCGTAAATAAAGTTGCTTCCTTCCCCACTTGGGAAACTCTGTCTCACCTTCTGGGGAAGATAGTCTTGGGAAGAGCAAGGTAACCGTTGTCATAGAATTGAGCTGCATACTCAATGGGGGCATCTATAAAAACAGAGTAGAAAACACAACATAGGTGGCAGCAGGCTGAATAGAACCATCCAACTGACTCAGTTAGAAACTACAGTAGTTACACAAGAGTGAAGAAAGACATGGAAAGAGGGGAAAAGGCAAAGAACATATTCTTATTGTTTGACTTTAGGAACAATATCTGAAATAGCTCTATTTTGACATGTATTCCTTACAGTACTGTATTTTAGACCAATGTTGCAGATTGAAGATTCTGTATTGCCAGACAAACTGTACAAAACTCCAGTCAGATGACATTCTCCATAGTACATGTCATTCCTTACACACACACACACACACGAGTCAAAATATACAGGCATCTCAGTGCAGTGGGGACCCAGACGATGGAATACTCCATGTTATCATCTTCAGGCGTTTCAACACACCCCTCAATACTTTCATCCAAATACTTTAAGTGGTTAGTAACTGACAACAAACATCCTTGTTCCAATATGTAGAAAATGCATTTCACAGTCTGTTTCCACCGACAGCAGTAGTGGAGTTGTTTCTGTTGTTTTGGACAGGCAGTTCAGAAGACGGAACAGAGGTTCGTGTTGCAGTGAGTGGTTGGTTATTATGTCATAGACTCGACAGGACGCTTGTTTAGGAGAGGAAAAAAGGGGAATTCTACATTTAAAACCTATAAAGGTATCTCAAACAAGACAAAGAAAAAGTGTCACTGGGCCAAAAGCTGCTGAGACACAACTGCAAGATGACGTAATATCCATCTGCATGCTACAGTACACTTAGCCTTTAACATAGAATTCCCCTCTCCCAACATGTCACAGATAGGACCCCCAGCCACCAGTTGAGTACAGTACAGACATGTGTAGTGTTGGTTTGGTAGTACAGTACACGTGTTGTGTAAGTGACTTGTTTCTCTGATTTGCTGAGTGTGTTAGGCTGGCGGCGGGGGCCCACTGGGGCTCTTGAGGGCCCTCAGGTTTGGTCGGTGGGGCCCCTGACGGTTAGTCACGGTTATGTCAGGCAGAACTGAAGGGAGGGATACTGTACCATTCCCCCCGCTACCCTCCAAATTCCACAGGGCCTCGGCGAAGCTGGAGACCTGGCCTGTGTGTGTGGGATATAACCATGAGAGGCCTGGGGTAAGACACATTTGGCTCAGACACCCAACACTTCAGAGCTCGGCTGGATCCTATAGACTAACTGTCTGATGTTATGGTATGGAGGTTCGAGTGTGGAGAATCATCTTCATATGGGACCATTCCTTAGACGAGGGGTCTGGTTGAGGTCTAGCTAATGCAACGTCCTATGTGACAGAGATAGTTACCAGTAGACATACAGTGCCTTGCAAAAGTATTCATCCCCCTTGGTGTTTTTCCTATTCTGTTGCATTACAACCTGTAATTTAAATAGATTTTTATTTGGATTTCATGTAATGGACATACGCAAAACACTCCAAATTGGTGAAGTGAAAAAAATAACTTGCTTCCAAAATGTCTAAAGAATAAAAAACGGAAAAAAGGTGTGCATTCACCCCTTTTGCTATGAAGCCCCTAAATAAGATCTGGTGCAACCAATTACCTTCAGAAGTCACGTAATTAGTTAAATAAAGTCCACCTATGTGCAGTCTAATTGTCACATGATCTCAGTATATACACACACACACACACACACACCTGTTCTGAAAGGCCCCAGAGCCTGCAACACCACTAAACAAGGGGCACCACCAAGAAAGCGGCACCATGAAGACCAAGGAGCTCTCCAAATAGGTCAGGAACAAAGTTGGAGTACAGAGCAGGGTTAGGTTATATTAAAAAAAAATCTGAAACTTTGAACATCCCACGGAGCACCATTAAATCCATTATTTAAAAAATTGAAAGAATATGGCACCACAACAAAACTGCCAAGAGAGGGCCGCCCACCAAAACACAGACCAGGCAAGGAGGGCATTAATCAGAGAGGCAACAAAGAGACCAAAGATAACCCTGAAGGAGCTGCAAAGCTCCACAGCGGAGATTGGAGTATCTGTCCACTTTAAGCCGTACACTCCACAGAGCTGGGCTTTACGGAAGAGTGTCCAGAAAAAAAACATTGCTTAAAGAAAAAAATCACCAAACACATTTAGTGTTCACCAAAAGGCATGTGGGAGAATCCCCAAACATATGGAAGAAGGTATTCTGGTCAGATGAGACAAAAATTTAGCTTTTTGGCCATCAAGGAAAACGCTATGTCTGGCGCAAACCCAACACCTCTCATCACCTTGAGAACACCATCCCCACAGTGAAGCATGGTGGTGGCAGCATCATGCTGTGGGGATGTTTTTCCATCGGCAGGGACTGGGAAACTGGTCAGAATTGAAGGAATGATGGATGGCGCTAAATACAGGGAAATTCTTGAGGGAAACCTGTTTCAGTCTTCCAGAGATTTGAGACTGGGACGGAGGTTCACCTTCCAGCAGGACAATGACCCTAAGTATACTGCTAATGCAACACTCAAGTGGTTTAAGGGGAAACATTTAAATGTCTTGGAATGGCCTAGTCAAAGCCCAGACCTCAATCCAATTGAGAATCTGTGGTATGACTTAAAGATTGCTGTACACCAGAAAAACCCATTAAACTTGAAGGAGCTAGAGTAGTTTTGACTTGAAGAATGGGAAAAAAAATCCCAGTGGCTAGATGTAGAGACATACCCCAAGCGAGGTGCAGCTGTAATTGCTGCAAAAGGTGGCTCTGCAAAGTATTGACCTTGGGGGGGGGGGGGGGGGGTTGAATAGTTATGCATGCTCAAGTTACCCGTTTTGCATCATTTTGCATCTTCAAAGTGGTAGGCATGTTGTGTAAATCAAATAATACAAATCCCCCCCAAACAATCTATTTTAATTCCAGGTTGTAAGGCAACAAAATGCCAAGGGTGGTGAATACTTTCGCAAGCCACTGTAACAATCTCGCTCAACATGATAAGGGTGTATTCTAAAGCTAGCATGTGGTGCTGTGAAGAGATTTGATGGTATCTCCAGAGATTTCTTTATCTCCTAGCTAATAAAGACACAGCACTGCAAACAAAATCGTCATTCACAATTATACCATTCATCAGCTTTTATGGTAAAAGGGCAATTCTTGGAATTAATTGGTAGAAAACTAAAATACAATATATTAAAGTGTTTTAATAAGGTTGATAATAATTCATTATCCAGATACTTTATCCAGAATTATTCCACTTGTTCTGCTGGTCTCACTCATTCTCTATGATAACAAAGTTACATCTCAAAGGACTAAAAGATCATATAATAGATGTCATTTAGCAGACGCTTTTATCCAAAGCGACTTACAGTCATGCGTACATTTTTTATGTATAGGTGGTCCTGGGAATTGAACGCAATATGCTGACGTTGCCACTGCCAGCGCCATACTCTACCAACTGAGCTTCAAAGACCAAGACCCCTACAGAGGACCAAGATATAGTGGAATGGTTGTGTTGTGTCCAGTGTATAGGAAAATAAGAGAGCAGTACTTACTCTGTCCACAGATGGGGCCATTGAAGCCTAAGGGACACACACAGTGGCCATTCACACAGCTGCCTCCATTCTGGCACTGGTCACTGCTCTGGCAGGTGTCCCTCACCACCTCACAGCGCTCACCTGGAGAGGACACAGGGTCAGGGGTTAGAAGGGTCAAAGTGGCATCAGGAGGACAGATACACCTTATTTGCTAAATAGTTAACCAATAGCTTCCCGGACTGACCCATCTTTGCACAAACTCATCACATACGCTGCTGCTACTCTTTATTATCTATCCTGTTGCCTAGTCACTTTATCCCTACCTATATGTACATTACCAGTCAAAAGTTTGGACACCTACTCATTACAGGGTTTCTTTATTTTTACTATTTTCTACATTGTAGAAGAGTGAAGATATCAAAACTAAACTCAGCAAAAAAAGAAACGTCCCCTTTTCAGGACCCCGTCTTTCAAAGATAATTCGTAAAAATCCAAAATCCAAATCCTGTTTCCCATGCTTTTTCAATGAACCATAAACAATTAATGAACATGCACCTGTGGAACGGCTGTTAAGACACTAACAGCTTACAGACGATAGGCAATTAAGGTCACAGTTATGAAAACTTAGGACACTAAAGAGGCCGTTCTACTGACTCTGAAAAACACCAAAAGAAAGGGTCCCTGCTCATCTGCGTGAACGTGCCTTAGGCATGCTGCAAGGAGGCATGAGAACTGCAGATGTAGCCAGGGCAATAAATTGCAATGTCCGTACTGTGAGACGCCTAAGACAGCGCTACAGGGAGACAGAACGGACAGCTGATCATCCTCGCAGTGGCAGACCACGTGTAACATCACCTGCACAGGATCGGTACATCTGAACATCACACCTGTGGGACAGGTACAGGATGGCAACAACAACTGCCCGAGTTACACCAGGAACGCACAATCCCTCCATCAGTGCTCAGACTGTCCGCAATAGGCTGAGAGAGGCTGGACTGAGGGCTTGTAGGCCTGTTGTAAGGCAGGTCCTCACCAGACATCACCAGCAACAACATTGCCTATGGGCACAAATCCACCGTCGCTGGACCAGACAGGACTGGCAAAAATTGCTCTTCAATGACGAGTCGCGGTTTTGTCTCACCAGGGGTGATGGTCAGATACGCGTTTATCATAGAAGGAATGAGTGTTACACTGAGGCCTGTACTCTGGAGCGGGATTGACTTGTAGATGAAGGGTCTGTCATGGTCTGGGGCGGTGTGTCACAGCATCATCGGACTGAGCTTGTCGTCATTGCAGGCAATGTCAACGCTGTGCCTTACAGGGAAGACATCCTCCTCCCTCATGTGGTACCCTTCCTGCAGGCTCATCCTGACATGACCCTCCAGCATGACAATGCCACCAGCCATACTGCTCGTTCTGTGTGTGATTTCCTGCAAGACAGGAATGTCAGTGTTCTGCCATGGCCAGCGAAGAGTCCGGTTCTCAATCCCATTGAGCATGCATGGGTCCTGTTGGATCGGAGGGTGAGGGCTAGGGCCATTCCCCCCAGAAATGTCCTGGAACTTGCAGGTGCCTTGGTGGAAGAGTGGGGTAACATCTCACAGCAAGAACTGGCAAATGTGGTGCAGTCCATGAGGAGGAGATGCACTGAAGTACTTAATGCAACTGGTGGCCACATCAGATACTGACTGTTACTTTTGATTTTGACCCCCCCCCCCTTTGTTCAGGGACACATTATTCCATTTCTATTAGTCACATGTCTGTGGAACTTGTTCAGTTTATGTCAGTTGTTGAATTTTATGTTCATACAAATATTTACACACGTTAAGTTTGCTGAAAATATTAGCAGTTGACAGTGAGAGGACGTTTCTTTTTTTGCTGAGTTTATGAAATAGCACATATGGAATCATGTAGTAACCACAAAAGTGTTAAACAAATAAAAATATATTTTATATTTGAGATTCTTCAAAGTAGACACCCTTTTCCTTGATTTGACTGGTACTGTATATACAAAAGTATGTGGACACTCCTTGAAATTAGTGGAGATTTATTTTGCTGACAGGTGTATTAAATCGAACACACAGACATGCAATCTCCATAGACAAACATTGGCAGTAGAATAGCCCATACTGAAAAGCTCAGTGACTTTCAACTTGGCACTGTCATAGGATGCCACCTTTCCAAGTCATTCTGTCAAATTTCTGCCCTGCTGGAGCTACCCGGTCAACTGTAAGTGCTGTTATCGTGAAGCAGAAACATCTAGGAGCAACATCGGCTCAGCCGCGAAGTGGTAGAACACACAAGCTCACAGAACGGGGAATGCTGAGTGCTGAAGAGTGTAAAAATCACCTTTTCTCGTGGCAACATTCACTGCCGAGTTCCAAACTGCCTCTGGAAGCAACGTCAGCACACAAACTGTTTGCCGGGAGCTTCTTGAAATGGGGTTCCATGGTCGAGCAGCCACACACAAGCTTAAGATCACCATGTACAATGCCAAGCTTTGGCTGGAGTGGTGTAAAGCTCACTAACATTGGACTCTGGAGCAGTGGAAACGCGTTCCCTGGAGTGCTGAATCACGTTTCACCATCTGGCAATTCGATGGACAATCTGAGTTTGGCGGATGCCAGGAGAATGCTACCTACCCCAATGCATAGTGCCAACTGTAAAGTTTGGTGGAGGAGGTATAATGGCCTGAGGCTGGCTGTTTTTCATGGTTCAAGCTAGGCCCCTTAGTTCCAGTGAAGGGAAATCTTAACGCAACAGCATACAGACATTCTAGACAATTCCAACTTTGTGGCAACAGTTTGGGGAAGGCCATTTCCTGTTCCAGCATGACAATGCCCCTGTGCACGAAGCGAGGTCCATACAGAAATGATTTGTCGAGGTTGGCGTGGAAGAAGTTGACTGGCCTGCACAAAGCCCTGACCTCAACTCCATCGAACAACTTTGGGATGAATTGGAATGCCGACTGCGAGCCAGGCCTAATCACCCAACATCAGTGTCCGACCTCACTACTGCTCTTGTGGCTGAATGAAAGCAAGTCCCTGTAGCAATGTTTCAACATCTAGTGGAAATCCTTCTCATAAAAGTGTAGGCTGTTATAGCAGCAAAGGGAGGACCAACTCCATATTAATGCACATAATTTTGGAATGAGACGCACAACAAGCAGGTGTCCACATACTTTTGGTCTTGTAGTGTATCTACCTTAATTACCTCATATTCCTTCATATCAACTAGGTACTGGTACCCTGTGTATATAACCAAGTTATCGCTGTATTTATTTATTGTGTTATTATCTTTCTATTATATATATTTTTTTATGTATCTCTGCATTGTTTGGAGGGCCCGTAAGTAGGCATTTTACTGCTAGTCTACCCATGTTGTTCACAAAGCATGTGACAAATACAATTGATTTGGTAAATGCTATTATCAGAATAGAATAGGGTTATTGAATTCCAATTCTTAAATCAATGTATGGCATATAGCTCGATCCAAACTGAAATCCCATACATTGTACGTCATTTAACATTTATAATGGACTCACCCTCGAAGCCATCCTTGCAGAGACACTGGTATTCATACTCAGCACTGTGCATGCATCTCGCCCCGTTCAGACAGGGGTTGCGGTCACAGGGACTGTTGCCCTTACACTGGACGATGGCCATGCTCTCTGTGAAGCTGTAGGACAGGTCCACCTTCTTACCATTGATGGACACCTGGACAAGGGACAAGGGACAATACATGGTAGAGGTTAAAGGTCATGTCAAATTGTCAGGGAAAAGAAGACATTTTGTTTTCCCCCTCTATTGTACACGGATATTCTCTGACTGTTCTGTGACTGGATATCCGACGTGACATTGGAGGCACTAAGGTGATAATAAACATGACATTAGCGATTATGAATGGTAATAAAGGGAATCATGAATCGCCATGTGTCTCTCTCACTGTGTGTTGAGCTCACCTCTCCTACGCATCCATTAAAGATGTCACTGATGTTAAGGGCCTTGGGTACGATCTCAATATTGGGGACTCCTCCCAGGTACATGGGGGTGTGGATGTTCAGGCCCTGGGCCTTGCCTGGCGACGACCTCCTGACCTCCCGGCCACCGTCAACCGTCAGAGAGCCATCCTTGTCGAGGCGCCCGGCTTCCACGTGGTGCCACTGGCCAAGGGTGACCGGCTCAGGACTGCGCAGTACGGCTTGGCCTGGAAACAAAGACAGTAGTAGCATGGTTTCCACCATGTCTGAGCGCGTCAGTGCTTTCTAGTGCCTTGATAGTTTCCTTTCCACTGTTAATGGGTGCCTGAGAGCTGCTTAGTGTGAAAACTAGGCCAATGAAACAGCGGAGATACTTAAACCAGAGACAACAGATTCCCTGATCATATCGGTCAACAGAGTTTCAGTGTTTGGAGCCTCGATCTATAAGTTAAGATTCAAGAATCTATGGCAAAGCCATAAAAAGCTGTTAGCTTGAAAACGAAAAGATAACAGTCGGAGAGGATACACCAGGATGAGTAGCTATCACAGTACACACGTAACATAGCAGTATTCTATATATATATATACATTTTATTATAAACTGGGTAGTTCCAGTCCTGAATGCTGATTGGCTGGAAGCATTGGTATATCAGACCGTATACCATGGGTATGACAGAACATTTATTTTTACTGCTCTACTTACGTTGGTAGCCAGTTGATAATAGCAATAAGGCAACTCGGGGGTTTGTGGTATATTGCCAATATACCACGGCTAAGGGCTGTATCCAGGCACTCTTCGTTGCGTCGTGCGTAAGAACAATCCTTAGCTGTGGTATATTGGCCATATACCACACCCCCTCGGGCCTTATTGCTTAATTATAATGTGTCTTTATGCTCTTACCAGTCCCCAGTTCATAGCAGAATTGCACGTATCCGTCTACCATCTCCAGGGAGACAAAGTCCTCCGTCTTCATCTTCTTGCCCATGCTGAAGAACATCAGGCCGTCCAGTTTCATGGGTTTGAACTCCATCTCGATGCGCAGATCGTTGTGGATGTTGGTCAGAGGAGGGTACGCAATGTACGATTCCAAACCATCAAACAGGGGAGTAGTCACCAATTCACCTAGAGGAAACAAACATCAACAAGATGTTGAGATCTTACGTGACCAAAATGCCTAAAAACAAACAGGATAGAGAGAATATCTATTATATCTAGTAAGGTGTGATTATGCCTCAATTGCAATGCAGGAAAGTGGTTTCCCTTACCGTCCATGCACTTGTTTCCAGACTTGCCCAGGTGGCATCGACAGTCATAGCCCAGGGTGTTCTGACGGTTGATGCAGGTGGCGTCCGGTCCACAAGCCTCTGGGTGGCAGTGCAGGGAGGAGTGGTGCTGGCAGTTACTCCCCGTGTATCCTCTGGGACAGCTACACTTGTACAGACTGGCCTTAGAGTCCTGGCACATCCCTCCATTCTGAAACACAACACAATCAATGAATGAACGCATCAATGTATTTTTCAAGCGGGGTCTGAGGACGTGGTTGTCAGCTGACCTGACAGGGGTGGTCAGTGCAGACGGGACAGTTGGACACGCCTGTGGAGCTGCGCTCCAGATCCTTGAAGATGATCTCATCACCTTGGATGACCAGCTTACGGATGCACCCTGGATAGAACCAAGGACAAGGACCGATGGGAACATTCCAAAACAGTGATCAGCAAAGTCTTGTTTACTGTTAAGAAATAACCAGTTACCAAAAAAACAAATAACTGCATGTTATAAATGTGTATCTACTGTTCCCTGAAATATGGGACATTTGTGTTGTACCAGGTGTTCTGGTTGAAAGTGAACAATGAGCGATCTCTTACCGACAAAGCCGGTCTTGAGGCCAGCTGTCTTGGCCAGGAGGGTGTAATTGGGGTAACCACCCACATACAACTCCTCGTTCAGATCCAGCCCCTGGAACTTTCCCTGTGATACAAGACAGGAAACAGTGTTCAAGGATTCATCTCCTTGATACTGTATGTACTTTGTAGGAACTCAACAGTCTTTAAAAACTTCTTGTCAATAGGGGGAGCTGTTAGCACTTTGTAATAATGACGTTCCCAAATTAAACTGCCTCGTACTCAATTCTTGCTTGTACAATATGCATATTATTATTACTATTGGATAGAAAACACTCTCTAGTTTCTAAAACCGTTTGAATTATATCTGTGAGTGAAACAGAACTGGACTTACAATTTTCCTATGTGTATGTGAGAATGCCAAATTTTGCTAGCTGCTCTGAGACCTGTGTATAAATCTGCCTGTCTTTTATTGGTTGAGATGCACTGCATACGCCTTCTCCTGGATGTTAGCGAATAGGGAGACTTGAAATGGAGTCTCTACGTAGATCTCAAAGGTTATAAATCACTTGGCAAAGACGTGTCTGTTCTTTTCCCTCTTCGCTCTGACGCACTGAGGACCTTGGCATATTGTACTAGAACCATCGGTTATAGATCTTAGAAATTTCCGGCTGTGTTTTTATTCGATATAGGCTTTAAAGACATCATAATCTTGTTATTTTAAACCGAATTATATCAGTTTATGTCAGTATATTGCGATTTTCGGGTATTTCATTTCCTGGCGTTCTAGGGGGTTGGGTATCTCTCTCTCTCTCATGCTAATGTTTACTGCTAATTGCAACGTTGAAGAGGACGTTATACAACCTAGCAACTATTCATTTGGACAAAGGACACATTTCCCAAGATTCTGATGAGAGTTCATCAAAAAGTGAGAACTATTTATGCTGATAATTCGTTGTTCTGTTGAAAAATGTCAAATGCATAAGCCGCCATTAATTGCAGTGCAGCCTCGCTTTATCGCACGCTGTATTTTGAAGTAACGTTAATTTAAAAAATGTAACCCAGCGATTGCATTAAGAACGAATTTGTCTTTCAATTGCTGTCCAACCTGTATTTTTTAGTCAAGTTTTGGAATAGTTACTGATTAGAATAGGTGCCTCTCCACAGATTTCTCCTGACATTTTCTGGGCAGCTTTGCTACTTTCCTCCTTGTATAACCACGATTTGTGGCGCTAAATATGCACATTTTCGAACAAACTCTATATGCATTGTGTAATATGATGTTATAGGACTGTCATCTGAAGAATTCTGAGAAGGTTAGTGAAAAAATTAATATATTTTGGTGGTTTATACGTTATCGCTATTTTGGCTTGAATCATTGCTGTTGTGATGTTTGCTATTGTGGTAAGCTAATATAACGCTATATTGTGTTTTCGCTGTAAAACACTTAGAAAATCTGAAATATTGGCTGGATTCACAAGATCTGTGTCTTTCATTTGCTGTACGCTGTGTATTTTTAAGAAATGTTTTATGATGAGTAATTAGCTAATACACGATGGTCTCTGTAGTTATTCTAGTTGCTTTGGTGAGAGTTGTGATGGTGGCTGCAATGGTAAACTATGATTTATACCTGAAATATGCACATTTTTCTAACAAAACATATTTATTGTATAGCATATGTTATCAGACTGTCATCTGATGAAAGTGTTTCTTGGTTAGTGGCTATTTATATCTTTATTTGGTCGAATTTGTGATAGCTACTGATGCAGTAAGAAAAGGGTGGAGTAAAAAAAGTGGTGTCTTTTGCTAACGTGGTTAGCTAATAGATTTACATATTGTGTCTTCCCTGTAAAACATTTTAAAAATCAGAAATGATGGCTGGATTCACAAGATGTGTATCTTTCATTTGGTGTCTTGGACTTGTGATTTCATGAACATTTTATTATATGATATCCCTGTGGCTTTAGGCTAGGCTATGCTAGTCAGCTTTTTTGATGGGGGGGGTCCCGGATCCGGGTTTGTGACTCGTTAGAGGTTAACTGACTATGTGAAACTACATGGGAGCGTCTGTTGGATATTCTCTTTGAATGAATGACATTGTTGAACAGTCTCGGGCTCTAAAAAAATTAGAGTGTGACACTACCTGTGAGCTCCCATTGACGGGGGCCTCCCTGTCCACTATGATGGAGCCCTGGGTTTGGTTGCGGTAGAGCTCTATGGTATGGAACTCTCCCAGTTTGATGGGGGTGGGGTAGCGGATGGTGGCCATGCCAGAACCCACGTCAAACCTGTCAGGAGAAAACAGTTCAGGTTAGCGTTATCGCTATCATTGTCGTTTTTGCCATCATTATTGTGATTGCCATTATCATCAGCTAATTTTAACAGAGACTAATGACAGTTCAAGTTACCATTCATCAATAGCTTGTTTATTCTTACACATTGAGCTCATATAGTGTTCATAGTGCGCCAGAATGACAGCCAGGTGCTCACCTGAACTCAGGCCTGCCTCCCACCAGCCCCAGAGAGATAAAATCTGCTCCCATGGTCCTCTTCTGTCCATTGTAGATGATCATACCTGGTGGACCAGTGGATGTACAGTTAGCTTGGTACAAACCCTCGCCCCCTGGAGCCAGTCAGAGAAAAACAGTTCCCCTGGCACCAAGAGGGGAGCTGAGGTCACTCAAAGAGGGCCAAGGGCCAAGCTTGAGACAGTCAAAGCCAGGTTCTAGTATCTGCTGCCCTGGGGCATCGCTCTGCTCTGTATCAAACTTGTCCGTCTTTCTGGTTTGATCCATCTCTGCCTTCACACGGGCTGCATGCCAGCGACACATGCTCTGCTAAACTCTGCCCAACCAGCACTGCAACCATCATCAGCAAGGTCAAAGCAGTCTAAAACCATGCCTCCTCCTCATAAACGTATCCATAACATCTACCTTTCAGAGCCATAGAGGTTATAGCAGAGAGATTTCTTAAATGTGGCACAATTGTTTTTTGGGGGGGATAGTTTACTCTGTACAGCTTCCATGAGCTAGTATGGAAGTTGTTATCAGAGTATGTGTGTCACCTATTGAAGCACCCCACCTCGCTGGTGGTACTGTACTCTTTACTAGCTTCAGAATTGCGAAGCCACATACAGTACTGTCCAATCTTCATTATGAGGCCTAATCACTGTATAGGCTAATAAGACATTCATTTTGCAATAATAAAGCTTGTCTTTAGAAGCAGCAGGGCAGTCTTGTAGGTAGA
Organism: Salvelinus fontinalis; assembly: GCF_029448725.1. Lineage (NCBI taxonomy): Eukaryota > Metazoa > Chordata > Actinopteri > Salmoniformes > Salmonidae > Salvelinus > Salvelinus fontinalis. The sequence continues at coordinate 15,234,252 of NC_074672.1, read as the reverse complement.
AGCTGATGCATAGAGATGAAATGGATTGTAATGATGGCCTCATACTGTCCTCATCAATAGGCCAAAAACGAATGGAATGACGAGCGGGGGGGGGCTGCCAATACAACCATCATGCCTGAATGATTCATGCCTGACCATTCTTCAATAGGCTTCTATCTCACAGCCATCAGCTGTGCTCTACATTAGGATGCATTATGGTAAGGTAAAAGGTCAACATCACTGGTGGCTTTTCTGGCTTCTCAGCCCAAAAAGCATCACCTGCATCAGTCCTGAGTGTGTGAGCTCAACCACTGTGACTCACCCGCATAGAGGATGAGACCTAAACACCGCATGGGTGAGAAGAGAGGGAGTGTGTGGAGTGACAGAAGAAGAGGGGGGTGAAATCGTGTGAAAAAACATGACACACGGCAAAAAAAACAAAAACAAGGAAAGAGAACGTACTCAACGACACAAAGACATAACAGATGCAGTCAGGATCACTGTAGTCCGTGAAACTATCTTCAAAGCAAAAGTTGCAAATCCACTGGTGCAGAGAAAGCTATTTTTCAGTACATAAGTCTGACTGTAATTGACTACAGCCTCACCATCAGGATTGTCTGGCCTGAAGCTAATCTTGATGCTGAAGGACTTGTAGGCGTTCTTGATGGTGGGCAGAGTGAGATAGGACAGGGGCTCCTGGGTGAAATAGGGCATCACTCGATCTGTAGAGATAAAGTATGGAGAATCGTAGAGTTAGATACTGGCAATATCGAAAGTTCCCCTCCGATTGAGCTTACTGCCTATGAACTAGAGATAAGGGACGGGGAACCATGGAGTTGGATACTGGCAATAATGTTACAGTTGAAGTCGGAAGTTTACATACACTTAGGTTTGAGTCATTAAAACTCGTTTTTCAACCCCTCCACAAATTTCTTGTTAACAAACTATAGTTTTGCCAAGTTGGTTAGGACATCTACTTTGTGCATGACACAAGTAATTTATCCAACAATTGTTCACAGACAGATTATTTCACTGTATCACAATTCCAGTGGGCCAGAAGTTTACATACACTGAGTTGACTGTGCCTTTAAACAGCTTGGAAAATTCTAGAAAATTATGTCATGGCTTTAGAAGCTTCTGATAGGCTAATTGACATAATTTGAGTCAATTGGAGGTGTACCTGTGGATGTATTTCAAGGCCTACCTTCAAACTCAGTGCCTCTTTGCTTGACATCATGGGAAAATCAAAAGAAATCAGCCAAGACCTCAGATTTTTTTTTCTAGACATCCACAAGTCTGGTTCATCCTTGGGAGCAATTTCCAAATGCCTGAAGGTACCACGTGAAACTATCTTCAAACAATAGTATAGAAGTATAAACACCATGGGACCACGCAGCCGTCATACCGCTCAGGAAGGAGACGCGTTCTGTCTCCTAGAGATGAACGTACTTTGGTGCGAAAAGTGCAAATCAATCCCAGAACAACAGCAAAGGACCTTGTGAAGATGCTGGAAGAAACAGGTACAAAAGTATCTATCCACAGTAAAACGAATCCTATATCGACATAACCTGAAAGGCCGCTCAGCAAGGAAGAAGGCATTGCTCAAAAACCGCCATAAAAAAGCCAGACTACGATTTGCAACTGCACATGGGGACAAAGATAATACATTTTGGAGAAATGTCCTTTGGTCTGATGAAACAAAAACAGAACTGTTTGGCCATAATGACCATCGTTATGTTTGAAGGAAAAAGGGGGATGCTTGCAAGCCGAAGAACACCATCCCAACCGTGAAGAACAGGGGTGGTAGCATCATGTTGTGGGGGTGCTTTGGTGCAGGAGGGACTGATGCACTTCACAAAATAGATGGCATCATGAGGCAGGAAAATTATGTGGATATATTGAAGCAACATCTCAAGACATCAGTCAGGAAGTTAAAGCTTGGTTGCAAATGAGTCTTCCAAATGGACAATGACCCCATGCATACTTCTAAAGTTGTGGCAAAATGGCTTAAGGACAACAAAGTCAAGGTATTGGAGTGGCCATCACAAAGCCCTGACCTCAATCCTATAGAAAATGTGTGGGCAGAACTGAAAAAGCGTGTGCGAGCATGGAGGGATAAAAACCTGACTCAGTTACACCAGCTCTGTCAGGAGGAATGGGCCAAAGAATGGGCCAAAGTCACCCAACTTACATGTGGAAGGCTACCCGAAACATTTCACCCAAGTTAAACAATTTAAAGGCAATGCTACCAAATACTATTTGAGTGAATGTAAACTTCTGACCCACTGGGAATGTGATGAAAGAAATAAAAGCTGAAATGAATCATTCTCTCTACTATTGTTCTGACATTTCACATTCTTAAAATAGTGGTGATCCTAACTGACCTAAGACAGGGACTTTTAACTAGGATTAAATGTCAGGAATTGTGAACAACTGAGTTTAAACGTACTTGGCTAAGGTGTATGTAAACTTCCGACTTCAACTGTATATTGCCTCCCAAAGTGTGTTTCTACAGCTGACTGACCATGGACTTTGAGGGTGGTTAAGGCCTCCACTTTGCCCTGCTTGTTGGAGGCAGTGCACACGTATGTGCCAGAATCCTCGTGGGTCACTTCGGGAACCGTCAAGGTGTTGACTACCTGTCTACACTTAGGAGGGAGTTCCCCATCCAGCTAGAGAGAGAAGGACACAGAACATGTTACAAAGGGTCAAATCAGGATCCTGTTCACCAGGCACAAAGCAAATGAAATTGGTCAGAAACAGATAGGCACTCTCTTTACTAGTTTGTTGGCTACCTTGGACCATTTGATGGCAGGCACCGGGTAACCTGATGCCACACAGGGCAGGACAGCATCTGATCCTACTGTCACTTCGTTCAGCTCTGGTAGAGCTGTGATCTGGGGTAGGGCTTTACAAACAAACATCCACCAATACATCAGAGGGGACAAGGGCTATAGGAGTATGTATGTGTGTTGTGTGTGTGCGTCTTTGTGTCCGTGTGTGTTTGCATACGTACAGGCGCAGTACACTTCTCTTTCTACTCACACTGGACATGTAGGACCACCTGAGACTGCACAGAGCCCACGTTGTTGGTGGCAGTACAGCGGTACTGTCCAGCGTCAGCATCGGACACCTGCTCGATCTTCAGCATGCCTCCCTTCACCATGATGTGTGCCGGCAGGGGCCCTCCCACCCTGCTCCAGCGCACCGTGGGCTGGGGGTCGCCGATTGCCTGGCACTCAAACTCCACGGAGTTACCCACCATCACTGTTTGCACCGCGGTCCGCACGTTGATCATCACCTTGGGCAGGGCTGTAGACGGGAGAGGGTTAATACCAACATTAAATTAATGCTGGAATGGATACATTTAGGGGGTGTCAAACTCATTTTGCTCAGCAGGCCGCATTCAGTCTTCACCAAGGTCCAGAGCACTGCACCTAAAATGTTTTATATTTCCATGCCGTCAAAACTAGCAAAGAATAGTCCTCTAGCTATCGCTTTTAAAATGTTCCATGCTCCCTGACTGTCTAACATTCGTTTCATTGACTGTTAGCAGCTGGACAGATAGAAGATAGTATAAATGTAGGTCCATTTCCACTTCTACACAGTTTCGGTTTGGTTTTAGCCATTTCAATGTCAATTGAGATCGTTTCCCCACCCCCAAAATAAATAAAAATTCACTCACTTGCGGGCCAAATTGAATGAGGTCGTGTGCCGGATCTGGTTTGCGGGCAATATGTTTTATGCCCCTGATTTAGAACAGAATTATAATAGATTGCATAGAGCTGCTATACAAATTTCTCCACTGTTATAACTCAGGGTTGTGTGTCAAAACTCGTGTCAGTGTATCTCAGTGATTTTGTGGATGTTGGACCGACCTTGGATGGTGAGCTTGGCAGAGTCCTGGGCCTGGCCGTGAACACTGGTGGCTCTGCAGATGTAGATGCCCTCGTTGCGCTGCTCCAGGTTCTCAATCCTACATAAAAACACACAAATGTGTCAGCGTAAGACATATGACGAAAATGCACTTACTGATTTCACCAAGTGGGACATGATCCTGGATCATCATCTGGTTGATCCGTGATTCCTGTACGCTGGGAGTCAGGAAGCAAATTCAGGGAGTGTATTTAATTAATAAATTAACATAGACCAAAACAAGAAACACGGGTAGCGTACAGACATGAACACTGGAACAGAAACAATAACGCCTAGGAAAATAACCAAAAGGAGCGACATATATAGGGAAGGTAATCGGGCAGGTGATGGAGTCCAGGTGAGTCTGATGATGCGCTGGTGCGCGTAACGATGGTGACAGGTGTGCATAATAATGAGCAGCCTGGTGACCTTGAGAGCCGGAGAGGGAGTATACACGACAGATCATCATTTAGCTGTGTTGATCCTGGATCGTATTTAAGTTGTGTTGATCCTGGATCATCTTTAAGTTGTGTTGATCCTGGATCATCTTTAAGTTGTGTTGATCCTGGATCATCTTTAAGTTGTGTTGATCCAGGATCATCTTTAAGTTGTGTTGATCCTGGATCATCTTTAAGTTGTGTTGGTCCAGGATCATCTTTAAGTTGTGTTGATCCTGGATCATCTTTAAGTTGTGTTGATCCTGGATCATCTTTAAGTTGTGTTGATCCAGGATCATCTTTAAGTTGTGTTGATCCTGGATCATCTTTAAGTTGTGTTGATCCAGGATCATCTTTAAGTTGTGTTGATCCTGGATCATCTTTAAGTTGTGTTGATCCTGGATCATCTTTAAGTTGTGTTGATCCTGGATCATCTTTAAGTTGTGTTGATCCTGGATCATCTTTAAGTTGTGTTGATCCTGGATCATCTTTAAGTTGTGTTGATCCTGGATCGTAATTAAGTTAGGTTAATTCTGGACCCTCATTTATTTGTGTTGATCATTATAGGTATTTTGACTGCCTGCTGTGAGGTGTCTCTCCTGGTGGAGGTGACTCACCTCAGCACCCCATCTTTGATGTGATGGTTGGGGGGCAGGGCTCCTCCCTCCTTCAGCCACTCCATGGTGGTCCCCAGGCCTCCTGCAGCAGAGCAGGTAAACTCTACAGCACTACCCCGGGCCTTTACCTCCACCTGAGGAGACACACGCACTGCCAGGGGGGCTACACACACATCCAAACATCCACACACCCACACAAACACATTCTGTTTTGAGTTCTCAGTCGCATGGCTTTTAGGTATGCTTCTCATGAAAGGATTTCCCATTGCAAAGTAATTGAGCTGTCGGTCTCAATTTGGTTTGCAAAATAAGAACAGACAAAGTTGTAACTGAGCACAGTACTTACACCTGACAGTGACTTTGGCATGTGCTTCGCTGGTGCCCACTTTGTTGGTGGCAACACACTTGTAGGTGCCAGCGTCCTCGGGTATGGCTAGGTTAATCTGGAGGTCTCCTCCTTGGACGTCGGCCCTGGTGGACAGGCTGCCGTTCAGCTTGGTCCACTGGAAGAGCAGGGGGGGAGTACCATGGGCCAGGCACTGCAGGCGTATCACCTCGCCCACACGCACTGCCACGTCGTCGGGCAGGGAGGTGGCATAGGGAGGTGCTGCGTACCCGAGACACGGAGGGTTAGAGAGTAGAGACAGGGACTGGTATTGAGACGTTAGGATGATTTGAACATGACCTGACCTGTTCACCGGACGTGCTACCTTGTCCCGGACCTGCTGTTTTCGACTCTCTCTCTACCGCACCTGCTGTCTCGACCTCTGAATGCTCGGCTATGAAAAGCCAACTGACATTTACTCCTGAGGTACTGACCTGTTGCACCCTTGACAACCAATGTGATTATTATTTGACCCTGCTGGTCATCTATGGGCGTTTGAATCTCTGGCCTTAAATGGCCATGTACTCGTATAATCTCCGTCCGGCACAGCCAGATGAGGACTGGCCACTTCTCAGAGCCTGGTTCTTCTCTAGGTTTCTTCCTAGGTTCCTGCCTTTCTAGGAAGTTTTTCCTAGCCACCGTGCTTCTGCATTGCTTGCTGTTTGGGTTTTAGGCTGGGTTTCTGTAGAGCACTTTGTGACATCTGCTGATGTAAAAAGGGCTTTATAAATACATTTTATTGATTGATTGATTGGACAATGCTACTCATGAGCGAAGCAAGGAACGGACACTGAAGACCAACATTCAGTCACAATGGCAAAGCTATGTTTCATATACACTAGTGGACCAGTTCCTTATTATCTATTTTGTGTATCGATCTTCCAGTTTACTCGTGTTCATATCTATACATACACTACCGTTCAAAAGTTTGGGTTCACTTAGAAATGTCCTTGTTTTGAAAGAAAAGCAAATGTTTTTGTCCTTTAAAATAACATCAAATTGATCAGAAATACAGTGCAGACATTGTTAACGTTGTAAATGACTATTGTAGTTGTACCCGCAAAACACCAGTCTCAACGTCAACAGTGAAGAGGCAACTCCGGGATGTTGGCCTTCTAGGCAGAGTTGCAAAGAAAAAGCCATATCTCAGACTGGTCAATAAAAAGAAAAGATAAAGATGGGCAAAAGAACACAGACACTGGACAGAGGAACTCTGCCTAGAAGGCCAGCATCCCGGAATTGCCTCTTCACTGTTGACGTTAAGACTGGTGTTTTGCGGGTACTATTTAATGAAGCTGCCAGTTGAGGACTTGTGAGGCATCTGTTTCTCAAAATAGACACTCTAATGTACTTGTCCTCTTGCTCAGTTGTGCACCGGGGCCTCCACTCCTCTTTCTATTCTGGTTAGAGCCAGTTTGCGCTGTTCTGTGAAGGGAGTAGTAACAGCGTTGTACGAGATCTTCAGTTTCTTGGCAATTTCTCGCATGGAATAGCCTTCATTTATCATCACAAGAATAGACTGATGAGTTTCAGAAGAAAGTTATTTGTATCTGGCCATTTTGAGCCTGTAATCAAATCCACAAATGCTGATGCTCCAGATATTCAACTAGTCTAAAGGACAGTTTTATTGCTTCCTTAATCAGGACAACAGTTTTCAGCTATGCTAACATAATTGCAAAAGGGTTTTCTAAAGATCAATTAGCCTTTTAAAATGATAAACTTGGATTAGCTAACACAACGTGCCATTGGAACACAGGAGTGATGGTTGCTGATAATGGGCTCTGTACGCCTATGTAGATATTCCATTAAACATCAGCCGTTTCCAGCTACAATAGTAATTTACAACATTAACAATGTCTACACTGTATTTTTGATGTTATTTTAATGGACAACAAATGGACATTAAACAAGGACATTTCTAAGTGACCACAGACTTTTGAAAAGTTGTGTAAGTGTATCCATATTTATCTTCATAGTGTTTATGTACAGACTGGGAACTTGCTTTCAATGATGAAACCAATCTATTGCTCATGATTAGCTGGCCAGACCAGCGTGCACAGATTTTGAGACTCACTCTCCACGTCCAGCATGATGGTGACTTCGGTGGTGCCCATGTTGTTGGTGGCGTTGCAGATGTACTCTCCAGAGTCTGCCCGGCCAACACTGGGCAGGATCAGCATGTTGTCCACTACCTTATGTCTCCAGGGGAGAGGGGCACGCAGCTTAGACCACGTGATCTTAGGGACAGGGAAGCCTGAAGAGTTGATTTTGAAAACACAATGAATATCAGCGTGTGAAAAGGAATTGTACAGTCAATTATTTGTCTTGCCAATTCTATGCTCTTAGCAAAGATGAGGTGACTATAACATCCATTTCCTCTCAGCTCTCATTTGCATAATATTATTTTACTTAAAAGTATTCTCTGGGGCCTCCCGGGTGGCGCAGTGGTCTAGGGCACTGCATCGCAGCGCCGGCCGCGACCGGGAGGTCCGTGGGGGCGACGCACAATTGGCCTAGCGTCGTCCGGGTTAGGGAGGGTTTGGCCGGTAGGGATATCCGTGTCTCATCGCGCTCCAGCGACTCCTATGGCGGGCCGGACGCAGTGCGCGCTAACCAAGTGGGTCAGGTGCACGGTGTTTCCTCCGACACATTGGTGCGGCTGGCTCCCGGGTTGGAGGCGCGCTGTGTTAAGAAGCAGTGCGGCTTGGTTGGGTTGTGCTTCGGAGGACGCATGGCTTTCGACCTTCGTCTCTCCCGAGCCCGTACGGGAGTTGTAGCGATGAGACAAGATAGTAATTACTAGTGATTGGATACCACGAAAATTGGGGAGAAAAGGGGGTAAAAAAAGAAAAGAAAAAAAAAAGTATTCTCTGCACTAACAAGTATCAGTACAAACAATACAACAAGTATTCTTTGCTATAGTACTCATTTGTGTAATTTAAAGTTAGTATTAGTTACCGCGAGCGTCGCATCTCAGTGTGGTGCTCTGTCCCTCCACCACCACCATGAGGGGATCGGGCACAGAGGCACGGGGCGTGACGGGCACCTGGCCAGCCCCCTCCACGATCACCTCCACCCTGGTCTCTGTGGTGCCCTCGTCGTTGCGGGCTGTGCACACGTAGGTACCACTGTCCTCTGGACGGGCCACAAGGACCTGCGGAAGGGGAACAGCATTACCGGGTCTGCCTAGCGTAGAATACATAGCACACCCTGTCATTTAGTTTAGCGCGAAAATGAATGACATCCAAATACTAGGGCAGGTTACCCAGACACAGATTAAGCCTAGTCTTACACCAAGAAGCCCTTTGAATTGAGAACCTAGGATTAAACTTGATCTGGGTTTAGGAAAACAGCCTTTAATCTTCCATGTACAGCACAAAAGCTCAGTAACAATGACTTGGAGGTTTCATAGGAAGTTGAGGATCAGGAACACAAATGCAGTACACTACCTGCATGACGGCGTTGGACTCCATGGGCACAAGGCTGCTAAGCATGGTGTTGCGGGCGCTGTCCAGTCTGTGCCATGTGACAGATGGACGTGGCTCCCCGGAAGCCTGGCACTCCAGGTTAATGGGTTCACCCATCCTGACTTGCACGGGCCCCTGAGGGGTGACGGTCGCTACAGGAGACTCTGGAAGGAAGGATGACATCATCAGGACGAACAACCATTTGGTCACTCTGTTGCCACGGCAATTACTAAGGGGGTCGTAACAGAGGGCAGATGCTCACAGTGAACCACATCAGGAACATCAACACCATATGTGTGTGTGTGTGTGTGTCTGTGTGTGCCATACCTCTGATGATCAGAGAGACGATACTCTGGGTGATTCCAAACAGGTTGGTAGCCACACAGTTGTAGGTGCCTTGGTTGCTTGGGCGGGCGTCAGCGATGGTGATGACAGTGCCGTAATGGCCAACCTTCACATTGTCTACAGAATTAAAGGTTTCATGTGGAATCTTTTAGTCTGTCAAGTACATCTCTGACAAGCAGCAACTTTGTGTGTTTGATTAAAAACATAGCTAAATATGAAGAAAATGTAACTGGATACAGACTATATTATAGTACTATATATTACTGTAGATATTGCAGGTAGTTTGCTTGTGTGGATAATGACATGATTCTGACATCTGAAATGAATATTACTAAAATACATTAAAGTACCACTTAAGTAGTTTTTTGGGGTATCGGTACTTTACTTTACTATTTATAAGTTTGACAACTTTTACTTCACTACATTCCTAAAGAAAATAATGTACTTTTTACTCCATGCATTTTCCCTTACACCCAAAAGTATTCGTTGGGTGTATTTTGAATGCTTAGCCGGACAGGAAAATTGTCCAATACATCCCTGGTCATCCCTACTGCCTCTGATCTTGCGGACTCACTAAAGGGAAAGAGGGATACCAAGTCGGTTGTACAACTGAATGCATTCAACTGAAATGTGTCTTCCGCATTTAACCCAACCCCTCTGAATTAGAGAGGTGCGGGGAGCTGCCATAATCGACATCCACGTCTTCGGCGCCGGGGAACAGTGGGTTAACTGCCTTGCTCAAGGGCAGAACAACAGATTTTTACCTTGTTAAAAGGTCAGGGATTCGATCCAGCAACCTTTCGGGTTACTGGCCCAATTCTCTAACCACTAGGTTACATGCTTCGTTTGTAAATTATGTCCGAGGGTTGTAGTGTGCCCCTTGCTATCCGTAAATTAAAAAAACATGAAAATTGGGCATCTGGTTTGCTTAATATGAGCAATTTTGATACTTAAGTATATTTTTGCAATTTCATTTACTTTTGATACTTAAGTATATTTAAAACCAAATACGTTTAGACTTTTACTCAAGTAGTATTTTACTGAGTGACTTTCACTTTTACTTGAATCCTTTTCTACTAAGGTATCTTGACTTTTAACCAAATATGAAAATTGGGTACTTTTTCCACCACTGACTAAATGCCTTTCTGCAAAAGTCGTATGAAATTGGAGCCTCCCGAGTGGCGCAGCAGTCTAAGGCACTGCATCGCAGTGCTTGAAGTGTCACTAAAGACCCAGGTTCGATCCCAGGCTGTGTTGCAGCCGGCTGCGACCGGGAGACCCATGAGGCGGCACAGGGGAGGGTTTGGCCGGCCGGGATGTCCTTGTCTCATCACGCTCTAGTGACTCCTTGTGGCAGGCCGGGCGCACGCACGCTGACTTTGGTCGCCAGCTGTACAACAGTACGGTGTTTCCTCCACACATTAGTGCGGCTGGCTTCTGGGTTAAGCGAGCAGTGTGTCAAGAAGCAGCGTGGCTTGGCAGGGTTGTGTTTCGGAGAACGCGCGGCTCTCGACCTTCGCCTCTCCTGAGTTCGTACGGTAGTCGCAGCGATTGGACAAGACTAACCACCAAAAGGGAAAAAAGTTTTTTTTTAAATAATGGGAGGGGCCTCACCAGGAAGGGGCTGATTGTTGGACAGTTTCCACTCCAGCCGTATGGGCTCTGCTCCACCGTAGACTCTGCACTTGAAGCTGGCTGACTCTCCCTGTCGCAACGATGCACTGTGGGGCTCAATGGAGATGATGGGGGTCTGCAGACCTGCTCCAGGAAACACACACCATTACAACAGGACAACATTTCCTCTACTCACTCCAGTTCACTTTGGTTCTAATCCTACAACATTTACCAGACGGTGTACTGTAAGTACCAGATCATGATACTATAGGTCTAGAGCCTCCACGGGAAGCAAATACAGAACATGAGAAACTAGAAACCCAGGAAAGTTTGAACCAGGATGAGATCAGTGTGGAATAGAAAAACATACTCTCTGAGGTCACTTTAGGGAGGGTTGGGAAAACAAACAACTGGAAAAGTACCACCGTACCTGACAAAAGGCCACTAAATAAAGTTCTCTAGAAAAACAGAAGTTCCTACTGTATATGCCTCTGGCTGCATCACTGTCATCCCTGGTGATATTAGTGGGGAGGATAGTTTCATTGTTAAGTCAGTGTACTGTCACAGAGAGAATGGCTTAGCGACTTACGAGAGGAGGTGGCAGTGACTGAGACAGAGACTGAGGCCTGACGGACAGGAGTACCAGGCCCTCCCTCCACAAGACAGATATACTTCCCAGAGTCATCGGGACCGGCAGAGAGGATACGCAGCTTGGTGCCCAGAACCTATACATACATACACACACACACACACACACACACACACACACACACACACACACACACACACACACACACACACACACACACACACACACACACACACACACACACACACACACACACACACACACACACACACACACACACACACACACACACACACACACACACACACACACACACACACACACACACAGTACATATGAGTGACTATTCAGCTGAAATAAACAGAACAAATCTTCATGACATTAACAATTGGCTTTTACTAGCTGTGCGTGTGTGTGTGTGTGTATTCCAACCTGGTGATTGGCGGACAGGCGTCCACTTTCCCTCCTCCAGGTGACAGCAGGTGGGGGGTTACCAGGGACAAAACAGTTGAGGTCCAGGCTCTGTCCCTCCTGGACGTCAGCTATGGAGGGCTGGATGGTGATGACTGACGAGATGGTGTCTCCTCCTATTGCTACACAGCAACAAACACAGGATACAGACATTTACTAAAGTTATATTACTGTCAACACACAGCAGTACTCCTCTGGGGTACGTTGACCTGGGTCGTGTTCAGTCGTGTGAAAATGTTTTGAAACAGAATGAATCAGTACTATCTGAACTTGTCCACTAAAATACAGCAGTTTTTATATATTGTTGCACAGCATTTTAAAATGTGTACCCTACTGAAAACGATCCAAGTGCGACCTCTCACCTCTATTGACGGTGACCTCGATGCGAGCCTCTGAGGATCCGATGGAGTTGGTGCCCACACACAAGTAGGTGCCAGAGTCAGACGACTTGATGTTAGGGATTAGCAGGGTGCCAATGTCTGTGCGCTCCATACTGGCCTAGAGAGGACACGGCAACGAGCAAGAAGAGGGATGAAGACTATGTCACAATGGCCTTAGACACAAAGGACTACTGTGGTATGAAGTACATGACAATGATAATGTCTCTACCCAAATCCAATAGACGAACACCATACAGACACAGTAGATGACTTACCTCTGGAGAAACACCTACTCTATAAACATTGGATTTCACAGACCACAAATGGTGCAAACAACAGACATACTTGACATGATTTTTAATCAACGAGGCAATACCAACAAAATCACATAGCAGGTGGATCTTCAGCATATATACACTGCCAAAAAAATAAAGGGAACACTTAAACAACACAATGTAACTCCAAGTCAATCACACTTCTGTGAAATCAAACTGTCCACTTAGGAAGCAACACTGATTGACAATAATGTCACATGCTGTTGTGCAAATGGAATAGACAAAAGGTGGAAATTATAAGCAATTAGCAAGACACCCCCAATAAAGGAGTGATTCTGCAGGTGGTGACCACAGACCACATCTCAGTTCCTATACTTCCTGGCTGATGTTTTGGTAACTTTTGAATGCTGGCGGTGCTCTCACTCTAGTGGTAGCATGAGATGGAGTCTACAACCCACACAAGTGGCTCAGGTAGTGCAGCTCATCCAGGATGGCACATCAATGCGAGCTGTGGCAAGAAGGTTTGCTGTGTCTGTCAGCGTAGTGTCCAGAGCATGGAGGCGCTACCAGGAGACAGGCCAGTACATCAGGAGACGTGGAGGAGGCCGTAGGAGGGCAACAACCCAGCAGCAGGACCGCTACCTCCGCCTTTGAGCAGGAGGAGCACTGCCAGAGCCCTGCAAAATGACCTCCAGCAGGCCACAAATGTGCATGTGTCTGCTCAAATGGTCAGAAACAGACTCCATGAGGGTGGTATGAGGGCCCGACGTCCACAGGTGGGGGTTGTGCTTACAGCCCAACACCGTGCAGGACGTTTGGCATTTGCCAGAGAACACCAAGATTGGCAAATTCGCCACTGGCGCCCTGTGCTCTTCACAGATTAAAGCAGGTTCACACTGAGCACATGAGCACATGTGACAGACGTGACAGAGTCTGGAGACGCTGTGGAGAACGTTCTGCTGCCTGCAACATCCTCCAGCATGACCGGTTTGGCGGTGGGTCAGTCATGGTGTGGGGTGGCATTTCTTTGTGGGGCCGCACAGCCCTCCATGTGCTCGCCAGTGGTAGCCTGACTGCCATTAGGTACCGAGATGAGATCCGCAGATTCCTTGTGAGACCATATGCTGACACATGCACATTTGTGGCCTGCTGGAGGTCATTTTGCAGGGCTCTGGCATTGCTCCTCCTGCTCAAAGGTGGAGGTAGCGGTTCTGCTGCTGGGTTGTTGCCCTCCTACGGCCTCCTCCACGTCTCCTGATGTACTGGCCTGTCTCCTGGTAGCGCCTCCATGCTCTAGACACTACGCTGACAGACACAGCAAACCTTCTTGCCACAGCTCGCATTGATGTGCCATCCTGGATGAGCTGCACTACCTGAGCCACTTGTGTGGGTTGTAGACTCCGTCTCGTGCTGCCACTAGAGTGAGAGCACCGCCAGCATTCAAAAGTGACCAAAACATCAGCCAGGAAGCATAGGAACTGAGAAGTGGTCTGTGGTCACCACCTGCAGAATCACTCCTTTATTGGGGGTGTCTTGCTAATTGCCTATAATTTCCACCTTTTGTCTATTCCATTTGCACAACAGCATGTGAAATTTATTGTCAATCAGTGTTGCTTCCTAAGTGGACAGTTTGATTTCACAGAAGTGTGATTGACTTGGAGTTACATTGTGTTGTTTAAGTGTTCCCTTTATTTTTTTGAGCAGTGTATATATATACACCATTGTTATATGGTTGTGATTTGTAACATTGTTTGTGTTATGATAATCATTAAAAAGGCTTTTCAGGTATTGCTGTGCTTTGCACGAAAGAAAACAAAAATCAAACCAGTTGGTTGGTTGTTGAGAACAGCAATGTTTAGTTTCATCAACATTACTATGGTGATTTTACAGTAAAAAATGTTGAATTGACAACAAATAATGATCACTATTGAAATAGTTACCAATGACATACAGTAGATGTCTTTGACACTAGTTAGTAGTAGACTACAGTAGGTATAGTAGTATGTTTTGTAGTCCATAGTAGTATGTTTTTGGATACTTTTGTACACTTAAAATAATCGTTGTTGAAATGATTCAGTACAATGTTGACAGGAATGGGAAACTGTTAGGGAATTAAGATACATGACATAGGGCTTTGAGCCAATGGTTTCATCACAGGCAATACAAATCTTCTCTATCCATGTATGAAATCACTGGAAATGCATTACAGATGTTTACTAATACTTACAACATCATCAACCCTATGCCTTCATTTCTAAATGAATCCCAATGTTCAACAACCAAACACAATGGTAAGACAGCGTGATCCTCTTTTCTAATGGGGAAATAATCAGCCTGTGTACGGTGATGTGAAATTGAGTCCCTAAGCAACTACTTTACACTTAACTATAATTGACAGTGGGGTGGACCTTGTCAATATTTAAAACCTTATAAAACATCAGCGTATAAAATGGACCAGTGTTATGGCTGAGAATACACAGCAGTACACCTAAAGAGAATTTAAAGGGGTGTGTCTAGAGAAAATTTAAAGGGGTGTTTCTAGATGGAGAATTTAATGGGGTGTGTCTAGGTAGAGAATTTAATGGGGTGTGTCTAGGTAGAGAATTTAAAGGGGTGTGTCTAGGTAGAGAATTTAAAGGGGTGTGTCTAGGTAGAGAATTTAATGGGGTGTGTCTAGGTAGAGAATTTAAAGGGGTGTGTCTAGGTAGAGAATTTAAAGGGGTGTGTCTAGGTAGAGAATTTAAAGGGGTGTGTCTAGGTAGAGAATTTAAAGGGGTGTGTCTAGGTAGAGAATTTAAAGGGGTGTGTCTAGGTAGAGAATTTAAAGGGGTGTGTCAGGGCTGGGATGGGTGGATTACAGTATCTGGGAGGTGGTGGTGGTGTGGCATCCATCCATGGACAAAGCTGCTTAGCTCCGGCCTAGTCGACCGTGAGGGCCAGGCTAAAGTGAGCAGAAGCCGTGGCGGGCCCGGTTCAATGTGTGTCTGAACCCATTCACAAGTTTTCAAAGCAATCCATTTGCGAGAGCACACAGAATTTCTGCGTGACCGCACGGCAGAGCCCGAGTCCCCCTGGGAAAGCTGACACAACGCTGAAGCTCTCTGAGGCAGAACAAAGCCCAGGGCCTCGGGTAGCAGAGGAGACACAAGGTACGGAGGGACTAACGCAAAGCCCCTCGGGGGGGGGGGGGGGGGGCAGGACCTGGCACGTGGAAGCAATGTCCCAAATACCTAGCTATGCCCTGGGGCCTGGGCGTGTACATAGAGCAATACTAATAATAATGTGAACAGAATGGAGGGGATCAATGGTTTGTTAAGGACAAACAAATGTCAGGGATGATATGATCATGTGGACAAATTTGAAAATGAAGGACGATGGATGGATGTAACACTTATAAGACAAAAACAACAACTAAACCATGCCATAAGTATCATGGATGCTTTGTGAGAAGCTATTTGCTTGTAGTGAATTAATGGTGGTTACAGTGTGTGATGATGAATCAAAGAAACGTTTGATCATGCTTTTAGTAGACAGTGTGTTGAAGCAAGGCCAGTAGAGAACAACAGGTGGGAAGTAAGAGATGAGACAGACAGACATAGAGACAGAGGACAGATGGACAGACCTGCAGCTCCTCAATACGTCTCTGTAACACATCGAGACTGTTGCTTTTAAACTGTTGGAAACCGTGAGAAGGAATGGCCTGAGCAAAACGTCAAGAAAAAAGGGTGGGAATAAAAAAGGGAAGAAGGAAACACAAGAAGGAAAAAACAATAACGATATGTCAAAATACTATACACCAGAATTCACTTTTTCACCAACACAACCCACGGTGAGATACCAGCACCAGATATTATATACAATACATAATAGTTACTCTTCAGATCAGGATATATCCCAACCACATCCTGAGTCCCAGGCAGAAAGTATCAGGTAGAAAGGACCTGTGTTTACCTGCGGGGGGAGTTGTCCTTCCTGTTTCTTCCAGGTGAGTCCGGGGCTGGGCCTGCCTCCAGCCCTGCAGTACAGCCTCAGAGTCTCACCCTCATAGATGTCCACCCTCTGGGGGCTCACCTGCACGTGGGGTAGGCTGGCACCTGAAGCTTTCAAGCACACAGGAAGGAAACAGGAGATGACCAAATGAGTACCCAACAAGACTGGTAGACAATGGGCCGGGTTCAGAGTACTCTCAAGTAACAATACCACCCTATGAACCTGTGATATTGGCCTGCTGTTGATGTTGAGACCCACTGTGTACGTAGGGCAGGGGTTCCCAAACTTTTTTGCTTCCTGACCCAATTGAGGTGTGTTTTGAGTAAAAAGTAAAAAGTAGATTCATCATCTCTTCTTCAAAACATTCTACTAAATATAGATTTGAGTATGGTCTTTAGTGACCAATTTTAAAAAATTGACTGTATAATTATGAAATTAGTTGTGCAGGGTTTTTTCTTGATCAAAATGGGGCTTAGATGGTGAGCGTGAGATATGGCGCAGAAATGGGCTGAATTCTGTCTGGGTCCTGGGCAAGAACATTTGAGGCGCTCATCTTGGCAGCGGAGAGACAATTGGGCAGTTTTAAAGCTAATTTCATGCAAATCTACACGTTTTGCCATGGAGCTGAAAGAACATTTTGCAATTTTAAAGCCAATTTCCTGCAGTTTTGCCATGGAGCTAGGAGAGAATTTTTCAGTTTTAAGCTAATTTCCTGCAATTCTACACATTCTGGCATGACTAATGCTGTGTTGTTATGCTCAAACATTATAACAAAATCAATGGAGGCCCGCTTGTCTAGCTTAATTTTGGTGACTGTAAATTCTCAAAGATTGTAGGCTATTATTAAAAAATATATACAGTACCTGTCAAAAGTTTGGACACCGACTCATTCAAGGATTTTTCTTTAATTACTATTTTCTACATTGTAGAATAATAGAGAAGACATCAAATCTATGAAATAACACATAGTAGTAACCCAATTTTTTTTAAACAAATCAAAATATATTTTAGATTATTCAAAGTAGCCACCCCTTGCCTTGATGACAGCTTTGCACACTCTTGGCAATCTCTCAACCAGCTTCACCTGGAATGCTTTTCCAACAGTCTTGAAGGAGTTCCCACATATAATGAGCACTTGTTGGCTACTTTTCCTTCACTCTGCGGTCCAACTCATCCCAAACCCTCTCAATTGGGTTCAGGTCAATGGCGCCGAAGGAGTCAATGGTGCCGAAGGAGATGGCTGCCGTTTTACGATCCCGTAACCAATTGTGCTATTGTGTATGTTTTTTCCGCGCAGATCCTACCAACGGTTTCACCGAGTCGTGGCTGAACGACGACATGAATAACATCCAGCGGGTGGGATTTAAGCTTTTTCGGCAGGATAGAACATCGGCCTCTGGTAATACAAGGTGTGGCGGTCTATGTATATTTGTAAACAACAGCTGTTGCACGAAATCTAAGGAAGTCTCAAGGTTTTGCTCGCCTGAGGTAGAGTATCTCACGATAAGCTGTAGACCACACTATTAACCGAGAGAGTTTTCATTTGTATTTTTCATAGTTGTCTACATACCACCACAAACCGATGCTGGCACTAAGACCGCACTCAATGAGCTGTATACGGCCATAAGTAAACAGGACTTTAATGAGGACTTTATTGCAGGAAAACTCAAATCCGTTTTACCAAATTTCTACTAGCATGTTAAATGTGCAACCAGAGGGAAAACAACTCTAGACCACCTTTACTCCACACACAGAGATGCGTACAAAGCTCTCCCTCGCCCTCCATTTGGCAAATCTGACCCAAATTCTATCCTGCTTACAAACAAAACCTAAAGCAGGAAGCACCAGTGACTCTCAGGGGTGCGTGCTCAGTCCCCGCAGGTTCTGTTCAGCCAATCAAATGCAATCAATCAAATGTATTTATAAAGCCCTTCTTACATCAGCTGATGTCACAAAGTGCTGTACAGAAACCCAGCCTAAAACCCCAAACAGCAAGCAATGCCGGTGTAGAAGCATGACTACATGGCCAGGCACGACTCCAACACCATCATTACGTTTGCCAATGACACAACAGTGGTAGGCCTGATCACCGACAATGACGAGACAGCCTATAAGGAGGAGGTCAGAGACCTGGCCATGTGGTGCAAGGACATAAACCTCTCCCTCAACGTGATCAAGACAAAGGAGATGATTGTGGACTACAGGAAAAAGAGAACCCAACATGCCCCCAATCTCATCGACAGGGCCGTAGTGGAGCAGGTTGAGAGCTTCAAGTTCCTTGGTGTCCACATCACCAACAAACTAACATGGTCCAAGCACACCAAGACAGCCTTAAAGAGGGCACGACAAAACCTATTCCCCCTCATTCAAGAATTTGGCATAGGTTCTCAAATCCTCAAAAGGTTCTACAGCTGCTCCATCAAGAGCATCCTGCCTAGTTGCATCACTGCCTGGTATGGCAACTGTTCGGCCTCTGACCGCAAGGCAATACAGAGGGTAGTGCGTACGGCCCAATACATCACTGGGGCCAAGCTACCTCTATACCAGGCTGTGTCAGACGTAGGCCCTAAAAATTGTAAAAGGCCACTCTATAATGGGCATTGTGTTGTGTGACAAAACTGCACAAGCCATAAGACTCCTGAACATCTAATCAAATGGCTCGCTCAGAATATTTGCATTGGCTCCCCCTCTTTTACTTGTTCTTCTTTGCGATCCGAACACCTCAAACTTAGATTAGTCTGTCCATAACACTTTTTTCCAATCCTCCTCTGTCCAGTGTCTGTGTTATTTTGCCCATCTTTATCTTTCATTTTTATTGGCCAGTCTGAGATATGGCTTTTTCCTTGCAACCCGGAGTCGCCTCTTCACTGTTGACGTTGAGACTGGTGTTTTGCAGGTACTATTTAATGAAGCTGCCAGTTGAGGACTTGTGAGGCGTCTGTTTCTCAAACTAGACACTCTAATGTACTTGTCCTCTTGCTCAGTTGTGCACCGGGGCCTCCACTCCTCTTTATATTCTGGTTAGAGCCAGTTTGCACTGTTCTGTGAAGGGAGTAGTACAGTTGTGGCCAAAAGTTTGAGAATGACACAAATATTAACTTCCACAAAGTTTTCTGCTTCAGTGTATTTAGATATTTTTGTCAGATGTTACTATGGAATACTGAAGTATAATTACAAGCATTTCATAAGTGTCAAAGGCTTTTATTGACAATTACATGAAGTTGATGCAAAGAGTCAATATTTGCAGTGTTGACCCTTCTTTGTCAAGACCTCTGCAATCCGCCCTGGCATGCTGTCAACTAACTTCTGGGCCATATCCTGACTAATGGCAGCCCATTCTTGCATAATCAATGCTTGGAGTTTGTCAGAATTTGTGGGTTTTTGTTTGTCCACCCGCCTCTTGAGGATTGACCACAAGTTCTCAATGGGATTAAGGTCTGGGGAGTTTCCTGGCCATGGACCCAAAATATTGATGTTTTGTTCCCCGAGCCACTTAGTTATCACTTTTGCCTTATGGCAAGGTGCTCCATCATGCTGGAAAAGGCATTGTTCGTCACCAAACTGTTCCTGGATGGCTGGGAGAAGTTGCTCTCGGAAGATGTGTTGGTACTATTCTTTATTCATGGCTGTGTTCTTAGGCAAAATTGTGAGTGAGCCCACTCCCTTGGCTGAGAAGCAACCCCACACATGAATGGTCTCGGGATGCTTTACTGTTGGCATGACACAGGACTGATGGTAGCGCTCACCTTGTCTTCTCCGGACAAGCTTTTTTCCGGATGCCCCAAACAATCCGGAAAGGGGATTCATTAGAGAAAATGACTTTACCCCAGTCCCCAGCAGTCCAATCCCTGTACCTTTTGCAGAATATCATTCTGTCCCTGATCTTTTTCCTGGAGAGAAGTGGCTTCTTTGCTGCCCTTCTTGACACCAGGCCATTCTCCAAAAGTCTTCGCCTCACTGTGTGTGCAGATGCACTCACACCTGCCTGCTGCCATTCCTGAGCAAGCTCTGTACTGGTGGTGTCCCGATCCCGCAGCTGAATCAACTTTAGGAGACGGTCCTGGCGCTTGCTGGACTTTCTTGGGCGCCCTGAAGCCTTCTTCACAACAATTGAACCGCTCTCCTTGAAGTTCTTGATGATCCGATAAATGGTTGATTTAGGTGAAATCTTACTGGCAGCAATATCCTTGCCTGTGAAGCCCTTTTTGTGCAAAGCAATGATGACGGCACGTGTTTCCTTGCAGATAACCATGGCTGACAGAGGAAGAGCAATGATTCCAAGCACCACCCTCCTTTTGAAGCTTCCAGTCTGTTATTCGAACTCAATCAGCATGACAGAGTGATCTCCAGCCTTGTCCTCGTCAACACTCACACCTGTGTTAACGAGAGAATCACTGACATGATGTCAACTGGTCCTTTTGTGGCAGGGCTGAAATGTAGTGGAAATGTTTTTGGGGGATTCAGTTCATTTGCATGGCAAAGAGGGACTTTGCAATTAATTGCAATTAATCTGATCACTCTTCATAACATTCTGGAGTATTTGCAAATTGCCATCATACAAACTGAGGCAGCAGACTTAGTGAAAATTAATATTTGTGTCATTCTCAAAACTTTTGGCCACGACTGTACACAGCGTTGTAAGAGATCTTCAGTTTCTTGACAATTTCTCGCATGGAATAGCCTTCATTTCTCAGAACAAGAATAGACTGACGAGTTTCAGAAGAAAGGTCTTTGTTTCTGGCCATTTTTAGCCTGTAATTAAACCCACAAATGCTGAAGCTCCAGATACTCAACTAGTCTAAAGAAGGCCCGTTTTATTGCTTCTTTAAATCAGCACAACAGTTTACAGCTGTGCTATCATAATCGCAAAAGGGTTTTCTAATGATCAATTAGCCTTTTAAAATGATAAACTTGGATTAGCTAACACAACGTGCCATTGGAACACAGGAGTGATGGTTGCTGATAATGGGCCTTTGTACGCCTACGTAGATATTCCATTAAA
This sequence comes from Salvelinus fontinalis, assembly GCF_029448725.1. Taxonomy (NCBI): domain Eukaryota; kingdom Metazoa; phylum Chordata; class Actinopteri; order Salmoniformes; family Salmonidae; genus Salvelinus; species Salvelinus fontinalis. Next base: position 15,212,786 of record NC_074672.1, on the reverse strand, counting down.
AATCAGCAGTTTCCAGCTACAACAGTCATTTACAACCTTAGAAATGTCTAAAATGTATTTCTGATCAATTTGATGTTATTTTTATGGACAAAAAATGTGCTTTTCTTTTTTTTTTTAAACAAGGAGATTTCTAAGTGACCCAAAACTTTTGAAGTTTATATATTTAGGTCTTTTTTCTTAAAAATGCATTGTGGTTAAGAGCTTGTAATTAAGCATTTCACTGTTTGGTCTACACCTGTTGTATTCGGAGCATGTGACAAATACAATTTGATTTGATTTAAGGTCGGGTGATTGTGGAGGCCAGGGCATCTGATGCAGCACTCCATCACTCTCCTTCTTGGTCAAATAGCCCTTACACAGCCTTGAGGTTTGCTGGGTCATTATCCTGTTAAAATATGAATTATAGTCCCACTAAGCGGAAACCAGATGGGATGGCGTATCGCTGCAGAATGTTGTGGTAGCCATGCTGGATAAGTGTGCCTTGAATTCTAAATAAATCACCACTACACCATCACAGCTCCTCTTCCATGCTTCCCGGTGGGAACCACATATGCGGAGATCATCCGTTCCCCTACTCTGCGTCTCACAAAAACACGGCGGTTGGAACCATAAATCCAAAATGGACTCCAGACCAAATGACAGATTTCCACCAATCTAATGTCCATTGCTCGTATTTCTTGGCCCAAGCAAGTCTCTTCTTATTGGTGTCCTTTAGTAGTGGTTTCTTTGCAGCAATTCGACAATGAAGGCCTGATTCACGCTGTGTCCTCTGAACAGTTGATGTTGATAACTCTAATGAACTTATCCTCTGCAGCAGAGGTAACTCTGGGTCTTCCTTTCCTGTGGTGGTCCTCATGAGAGCCAGTTTCATCATAGCACTTGATGGTTTTTGCGACTGCACTTGAAGAAACTTTCAAAGTTCTTGACATTTTTCGTATTGAATGCCCATCATGTCTTAAAGTAACGATAGACTGTCGTTTGTCTTTGCTTATTTAATTTGTTCTTGCCATAATACGGACTTGGTCTTTCACCAAATAGGGCTATCTTCTGTATACCACCCCTACCTTGTCACAACACAATTGATTGGCTCAAATGCATTAAGAAGGAAAGAAATTCCACAAATTAACTTTTAACAAGCCACTCCTGTTAATGGAAGTGTGCCTTGTTGAACTTTTAACAAGGCATTCAAGGTGACTATCCCATGAAGCTGGTTGAGAGAATGCCAAGAGTGTGCAAAGTTGTCATCAAGGCAAAGGGTGGCCACTTGGATGAATCTCAAATACAAAACATATTTTGTATTTGATTAACACTTTTTTGGTTACTACATGATTCTATATGTGTTATTTTAGACGTCTTCCCCATTATTCTACAATGTAGAATATAGTAAAAATAAAGAAAAACCTTGGAATGAGTAGGTGTCCAAACTTTTGACTGGTATTGTATATTCTACACACTTTCTATTTGTCAAGTTTAAACTAGTTAAGTATAAACTAAGCGCTTTTCCATCCCCAAAAAGTATATATTTTTTTATATATATACTGAACAAAAATATAAATGCAACATGTAAAGTGTTGGTCCCATGTTTCATGAGCTGAAATAAAAGATCCCAGAAATGTTTCATTACGCACAAAAACATATTTTTCTAAATGTGTTTACTAATTTGTTTACATCACTGTTAGTGAGCATTACTCCTTTCCAAGATAATCCATTCACCTGACAGGTGTGGCATATCAAGAATCTGATTAAACAGCATGCTCATTACACAGGTGCACCTTGTGCTGTGGACAATAAAAGGCCACTCTATAATGTGCAGTTTTGTCACACAACACAATGCCACAGATGTCTTAAGTTTTGAGGGAGTGTGCAATTGGCATGTTGTCTGCAGGAATGTCAACCAGAGCTGTTGCCAGAGAATTGAATGTTCATTTCTCTACCATAAGCTGCCTGCAACCAGCCTCACAACCGCAGACCATATGTAACCACCCCAGCCCAGGACCTCCACAACCGGCATCTTCAGCTGCGGGATGGTCTGAGATAAGCCACCCGGACAGCTGATGAAACTGTGGGTTTGCACAGCATATGTGGGAACAATTTTTTTGCACAAATTTCAGAAATTGTCTCAGGGAAACTCATCTACATGCTCGTTGTCCTCATCACGTCTTGACCTGACTGCAGTTGGGGTGTCGTAACCTACTTCAGTGGGCAAATGCTCACCTTCGATTGTCACTGGCACGCTGGAGAAGTGTGCCCTTCAAGGATGAATCAGATGGTAGACAGGGTGTATGGCATGCGTGTACGACAGCGTGTTCCAGTTCCTGCCATTATTCAGCAACTTTGCACAGCCATTTAAGATGAGTGGGACAACAATCAACAGCCTGATCAACTCTATGTGAAGGAGATGTGTCGCACTGCATGAGGCAAATGGTGGTCAGACCAGATACTGACTGGTTTTCTGATCCACGTCCCTACTTTAAAAAATATTTTTTATCTGTATTCCCAGTCGTGAAAGCCATAGATTTGGGCCTAATGAATTTATTTCAACTGACTGATTTCCTTATATAAACTCGAACTCAGTAAAATCTTTGAAATTGTTGCATGTTGCGTTTTATATTTTGGCATCCCGCGACCCACCTGGACCCCTGCTGTGACCCACAAGTGGGTCCCGACCCACAGTTTGGGAACCACTGACGTGGAGGACAGCCCGTGATGTGTGTTCTCCGTGGGTGTTGAGGGCCTTGCAGACGTACTCCCCCCCATTCTCCCTCTCCACAGCAGGGATGGTCAGGACCCCTCCACGGACCACAGCATTGGGGCTCATCCTATTACCGGGACCTCCACCTAGAAACACATAGATTTCATGTACCCCTTTCATCAGTAATGACATTATACAGTGTGAATAAACATTAAGAACACCTTCCTAATATTGAGTTGTGTGCCCCCCCCCCCCAGAACAGCGTTCTACAGGGATGCTGGTCCATGTTGACTCCAATGCTTCCCACAGTTGTGTCAAGTTGGCCGGATGTGTTTTGGGTGTTGGACCATTATTGATACACACAGGAAACTGTTGAGAGTGAAAAACCCAGCAGTGTTGCAGTTCTTGCGCCTGGGCCAGTGCCTTTGAACAAGGTGCTACTACCATACCTCGTACAAAGGCACTTAAATATTTTGTCTTGCCCATCCATCATCTGAACGGCACACACACACAATCCATGTCTCAATTCTCTCAAGGTTTAAAAATCTTTCTTGAAACTGTCTCCTTCCCTTCATCTATTCTACTCTGATTGATGTGGATTTAACACATGACATCGATAAGGGATCATAGATTTCACCTGGTCAGTCTATACCACTAGCAGGTGTTCTTAATGTTTCATACCCTCAGTGTATACTTCCAAAACTTCAAGACTAAGCCAGCATAAACTGTATTGATAAAGAACAAGACAATACAGTTCATGCTGGCTTAGTTAATGCTATATGTTTTCCACTGGCTATAGCCAGGCCTTCCTTACCTATCCATTCGATGGCAGGGGTAGGGTTGCCAGTCACAGTACAGTGGAACTCAGCATGGCCTCCTTGCTGGATGGTCAGGACAGAGGGAGTGACAGTAGCCACTGGCTGGGCCCCCTCGCGAGCTACAATAAGACAGAGAACACTTCAGCTTGACACAGAAATAGACAGCCCGCAAAATATGGGGCATTAGTGTTCACAAAGGGCAGGAAGGGGATTTTCTGTAGGAAGGAGCATTGTTTACAGTCAACACTTTACAGCTACTGCATGAGATGAGAAATTATGTCACACTTGATCAACAAACACTTACCTCATCCTTTTGTATAATAAATGGTAGCAATAAAGAATATATTCATGGCTACCAGACTGGAACTTGACAACATGAAGTGACTTTAGTTCAGAGTGCTTTTTTGGCTGTTGTGAATTTCAGTGAGGCTGGGTCCTGACTCATTCAGGCCAAGACTGTGTCTGTGTGCAAATGCTTATGATGGAAGGCAGAGAGAGGATGGCGGGACGAAGCCGAGTACGTGGTCTACGCCCGTGCCCCTTGGCAGCCAGGGCGACTGTGCAGCCGATGCAGATGAGAGGTGGCAGGCTGGCCTTGGCAGGGCACACGGTTCTCTGGGCACAGCTCTCTGTGCCATCTTGACTGGACACTGAGCCCCAGCCACATTCAATCCCATCTGATCCCAGGGCGTCAGAGCAAAATAAATCGCCCTTTCAGCAGCCAGGGAGGACCATCAGGCTATTTAAGCTCTGAGATAAGCCCTGGTCTGGGTCTGGGACTTACTGATCTGACAGAAACAGACACTAAAAGGCCAATATTTCATCATGTTTATTTTCTAAGAGGATGGGCACTGACTGTGGTGAGCCTCAACAATGAGACATGGAAATACTGGTGAACAAAGTATACAATGATATATAATAAAGTTACAGTGCGATGATTGAATCTTAGGGCTTGACTTTGATGAAGACGTACTGTATACAGTTGAGTGACCTGCGTGGGAACTTTGCAAAGTTCTCTAGTCTATTCTACAGATTCCTAAAAGCTTTTTCCAAACCTGCCGTTTCCTTACAATATCACTTCTGTAAATGGGTGGTGAAGTGACAACAGGCCATGTGTATTCCATCTCATTGAAACATTCACTGTGACCGTTGAAGGAGGATGTCTGTAGTTAGCTTCCAGAGGGAGATGAGGTGAACATTGAAGATGATGAGAGGAATTCTCCACCCTCCAGTGAGCTAACAGCCATGAAGGTGGATATGATGCGGTGTATTAGGCACAGCATGATGTTTGAAGCACATTATGAAAGCTATTCCAGACCAGTGTGTGTCCCTGTGTGGGACTGGCAAGCAGTCTGCAGTTAGGGTGAGTGTGGGTGGGGTCTCCTCTGTGTTGAGTGTTGATTGGAAGACAACAAGCTAAGTGCATCTACATAGAATGGGGAAATAAGAACATTCTAGAATCTTATTGAGTATGTAATGTTCCCTCTAAATACTTCAGATACTTGAGGTTATAAGGTAAAGATACAGATCTGATCTCGGTCAGATGAAGGTACTAAAATGTGCAACACTTGTCATATACTAGCGTTGCGTTAAAAATGTGAGTGTAAATTATTATGAGGAACTTTGTCGGTGGACTCAACTTTTGAGAGGAGCTTCCCACATAAATGACCATGCACCTGCACCTATGAACCCATACCATAGGAGCCAGACAAGGCCTAGTAATGCTAATGTACAATCTATTATGTACTGTAATAACTAAAGTATATGATGTCAAGAGTATTATCAACGTATGTTATCATAAAGATAATATATATGTAAAGATATATGTTATCAGGAATATTGTCTGTTCAAAGGCTAAGCTTCGACTTGCATTTCGGCATTTCAATTAAGACCTTTGAAGATGCATGCTTCCCTATGATAGTCCAGTTAACTGTATAACCATGTAACCGTATAACCTTATGTGAAGTGTAAACTGTATGTAATCCCTGTGGTTGATTGTACATGGGCATTACCAGACCACCATTTCCATGCTGAGGACAGTAGATGAATGCATGCGTGACCGAGAGAGTGAGAAGCCCTCCAGGAGTGAGGTGGGGTGGAGGTGGAGAGGTGTGGCCATGCCATGCCCACTTACGCTTTCCATGTCCTTCCAACATTTCATAGGTCGTGTAAAACGTCTGAGTCTGTGAGGCCTCTGGAAATGGGGGGAGGGAGGAGGAAGGGACAGGCAAACTGACAGGTGAGTCTCCAGGTCAACGATGGAACACTGGCATTGGAATCATCATCCAATGCTCCTCCCACTGAGCCTGTGGCCCAATTATTCCCCAGAATACTGTGGTCCATCCAAGTACTGCCTGGTATTTCTTGTGCCAGTGATTTTCCAAAAAGCACAAGACACAACAATACAACAGTAGAATGATCGGCAAGGAACATAACAGAACTTGAATGCAATAGGCACCAAATCCCCACCATGCATTTTAAGTATTCAAACAGGTTCTCCAATTCAGATTGATAACTGAATGAGGAACAACTAGGTATTGAGGACACTTGCCCCTTTCTTCAAAGAAAAATTAGAATTTAAGGATTGTCCATTTAGACACATGCAAAAACAAATCTGATTCAGCCAGTACTACACATACAGACCAAGGAGTAAGGTAGCTTTTTCATGAAGATCAGAGATGGTGCTATTGCATTCATAGTTGTATGTATTCACAATCAACACACACTTACCTTTCAATGAATTTAGGTGAGTAATTGTATGCTTTCTGAGAGATTTCTGAGGTTCTGTGAATGTTGGGTAGGATATAAACCATATCACCTTGGAGATTGTGTTATTGCATTCATATTACATACAGGAAAGGGGAAAGGGGGATACCTAGTCAGTTGCACAACTGAATGCATTCAACCGAAATGTGTCTTCCTCTATGCTATATAAAACATATTGCTGCTATGAACTATGGTCATTTGCTGGTGTAACAGTGAATATGTCTACTCAGAGAGATTCAAAATCAACTAGGTACAGGTATACTTCACAAACACATGGGACAAAAAAACAACAATAAGGTATGGCAGAACACAAGACAACAAGCATACAGATAGTAGAGAGCCACATTTACGAAACATGCATGTTAGTAGTCATACAATAAGTCAATAATAAGTCTGGTGCCTTGTACACTGAGGGTGGTAATATCTTCTGATTCATTGAAGTCTCACTCTGCATGACCCAGTGTCATATCTTCAGTCTATTATCATTACTTTAATCAACTTGATATTTTTCACGAACATTTTCACAGTTAAGATTTTAAAAAACACATTGTGATATTTGTATATTACATCAGTATCCGTTAGGTATTACAAATACATTTAAATCAGTACATAGTTTACTGTACAGTAAAATATCTTTGAAACGGCACCTTTGGTTATCCTGACAGATTCTGTCTATCGGCACACCAGCAAGATTTGAATTGGCATATTTCAGCTATCTATTTTTCTCATAGTAAGATACTGTGTAAATATATATATATATTTTTATTAATTTATGTTTTTGACAAGACACATTTGAAACATAAAAAAATTAATGCACTGACAAACCATTTGTACAAACTTTTTATCTGTTGTCAAAATAAATGTAAACTGTGTTTTATCATGCAAGTAAATGCATGAATACAGCGTAAAATCAAGTACTAACCAATCATCTTTCCCTATCTATGTATCTTGCTGTTTATGTAACATTTCTCAAATTTGATTGTACAGTCAAAATATACTATGCTTGGATAACATATTGGTATAAAAAAAATCTATTATCATTTTTTTTACTGTGCCCTGATTTATAAATGTTGAATAAAATGTTAAACCGCAACACAAATTAAAGGCAACAAGTGTGACATACGCAAGCGAGTAAGTTGATTTGTGACAGCATTGAAATCAAACTAGTCTCAATAGTCTCTCAAAAGTCAAATCTTGAACACATTTTCTTGGAGCCACATTTACACATACTGGATAGTATGATGCAAAACAAGAAGCCTTACTTACTATTGACAATGCAATGCCTTGGACCCTCTTAATAAACAGATCCATATAACAGATAATGAAAGCAGCGATAGATAGATATACTACTAACCTAAAGTTCAACCACAGGTTCTTTACCTGCTGCAAGGTTGATAGCACCATTTTCCACATTAACATTCATCAAAACAATCAGGAAGGTAACAAAGGATCAGATTTGTATACAGTGTGTGGTTGTTCTGTCCCTGTATGATCATCACGTCACACTCGAGGGAGGCTTGAGATTGGGATCGTGATGGGGCTTCTATACAGTACTGTATGTCACCGGGGTGATTGACTGAAGTCCTCTTTGAATGTCATTCCCAGTCAGAGTCACTAAGCACCCATCTTGTCATCCATATACCTCATCAACCACTACAGCTCAAGGAGAAACCACCACCTTCCCAGCCAGGGTTGCAGAGTTCAGGAAAGACACCGAATAACCAACACCCTGCTAGTAAGAAAATTGAAGTGGCACAAACTAGTGTATAAGTGGCTAAAAAGTTACCAAACCACCACCACCAAACCCACAGTGAAGACAGCAACAGCTAAAGATCAGAAAGAAGATGTCACCGATGGCAACAGAGACCAAAGGATTGATAAGTCATCACTGAGTATTAAATCAAGAAGCAACTTGAAAATGAATCAAATATGCCACTGGACAAGACAACCTTCTTTGGTATATCCATTGGGGGTGGTAAGACTACAGTTCATAGTAACTAAAACTACTTGAAACTCTTGAGTGGGCAATATCTTTGGACTTTGGTAGCATTGAGGTCTACTGTGTGCTATGATGTCTTAGACAAACCACACACATATTGTATCTTAAACTGATGGACCTTTTGATTATTTTATCATTAGTATATCCACAAGCGGTATATTGCTCATGGACCAGTGATGGGTTCTGACTTCTAAACTTGAAATATTGTTAATCATCAGGTATCCTAGGGAAAGGAGAAATGGCCACAGTCTGGTTTCTACACCTGACGTTAATGGTTCTGTAGGAGGAATGTATATTGTTGAGGTCACTGATAAGGGTGGAGAGCTGTGAGGTCCGGTCACATTTAGGGAGAAGGAACAGTTTATTACCCACATCACTTAACTTTATGACTAACAATACAAATGTAATGTTTATAGGGAAGGAGGGGACTTCACCCAAATTGGGGTATATATACTTGTGCTGGTGGGAACATGTTTTTTCTCTGTTCAGCTGTCTGACCCTTTGATTGATTCAACTTAGTTTAAGCTTTACTAATTGTCCGTGAGTTTTTAGAACCTAACACCAGTAAAGATTGTACACATAGTAAGAAGGTCGGGCCATTATTAGAAAGACAGAGACAGGTAGCATAGAGAGAGATTGGAAGGGTTTAAAGTGAGAGGCTATCTGAGTTTATGAAGTGGGGAGCTGGGAGCGGGAGTGACAGGGGTTATGCTGTTTGCCAGAAGCTGCAGACAGATAAACACATTCAACACAGTGCATGATATAAGGGAGACAGAGGCAAAGCAAAAGGAAGGCGGGTCATGCACCATTCAAGGAGGGCTAAGGGGAGGAACTCAAAGAAATAGAGCTTGTAGGGTGGTGGTATAGAGGCTGATGGCTAACAGCATGATGGAGCCTGTCTGGGATCACGAACCTGGCACGTAGAGGATGGCAGTGCCCTCGTCCATGGCAAACATGTTGGAGCCTGTACACACGTAGATGCCAGCGTCCTCAGTCTGGACGTTCTGGATGGTCAGGATGCCGTTGAAGTCCATGGCTCTGTTGGGCAGCTTGCCGTTACCCCGCCGAGTCCACACCAGGGTGTAGGCTGGAGACTGGGAGGGGAGGGGACAGTTGGGTACAAGATGTGAAGTAAACACAAATAAGAGAGAAAGAAATGCAACAGGGTGGCCAGTAAGAGGGTGACAATTGTGCTTAATGTGTCTAACCAAGATGGTATGCAGTCGGACGTGTGTTTGTCTTGTCCCATCCTGTCCCGTGTATATATTGTTTTCTTCGTATATACAGTTGAAGTCGGAAGTTTACATACACCGTTGACAAATACATTTAAACTCAGATTTTTTTATTTTTTTATTTTTACAATTCCTGACATTTAATCCTAGTTAGAATTCCCTGTCTTTGGTCAGTTAGGATCACCACTTTATTTTAAGAATGTGAAATGTCAGAAAAATAGTAGAGCGAATGATTCATTTCAGCTTTTAATTCTTTCATCACATTCCCAGTGGGTCAGAAGTTTACATACACTCAATTAGTATTTGGTACCATTGCCTTTAAATAGTTTAACTTGGGTCAAATGTTTCGGGTAGCCTTCCATAAGCTTCCTACAATAAATTGGGTGAATTTTGGCCCATTCCTCCTGACAGAGCTGGTGTAACTGAGTCAGGTTTGTAGGCCTCCTTGCTCACACATACTTTTTCAGTTCTGCCCAGACATTTTCTATAGGATTGAGGTCAAGGCTTTGTGATGGCCACTCCAATACCTTGACTTTGTTGTCCTTAAGCCATTTTGCCACAACTTTGTAAGTATGCTTGGGGTCATTGTTCATTTGGAAGACCCATTTGCGACAAAGCTTTAACTTCCTGACTGATGTCTTGAGATGTTGCTTCAATACATCCACATATTTTTCCTACCTCATGATGCCATCTATTTTGTGAAGTGCACCAGTCCCTCCTGCAGCAAAGCACCCCCACAACATGATGCTGCCACCCCCGTGCTTCACGGTTGAGATGGTGTTCTTTGGCTTGCAAGCTTCCCCCTTTTTCCTCCAAACATAACGATGGCCATTATGGCCAAACAGTTCTGTTTTTGTTTCATCAGACCAGAGGACATTTCTCCAAAAAGTACGATCTTTGTCCTTTTGTGCAGTTGCAAACCGTAGTCTGCCTTTTTTATGACGGTTTTGGAGCAGTGGCTTCTTCCTTGCTGAGCGACCTTACAGGTTAGGTCGATATAGGACTCTTTTTACTGTGGATATAAACTCAGCACAAAAAGAAACGTCCCTTTTTCAGGACCCCGTCTTTCAAAGATAATTCGTAAAAACCCAAATGACTTCACAGATCTTCATTGTAAAGGGTTTAAACACTGTTTCCCATGCTTGTTCAATGAACCATTAACAATTAAAGAATATGAGCCTCCCGGGTGGCGCAGTGGTCTAGGGCACTGCATCGCAGTGCTAACTGCGCCACCAGAGTCTCTGGGTTCGCGCCCAGGCTCTGTCGCAGCCGGCCGCGACCGGGAGGTCCGTGGGGCGACGCACAATTGGCATAGCGTCGTCCGGGGTAGGGAGGGTTTGGCCGGTAGGGATATCCTTGTCTCATCGCGCTCCAGCGACTCCTGTGGCGGGCCGGGCGCAGTGCGCGCCAACCAAGGGGGCCAGGTACACGGTGTTTCCTCCGACACATTGGTGCGGCTGGCTTCCGGGTTGGAGGCGCGCTGTGTTAAGAAGCAGTACGGCTGGTTGGGTTGTGCTTCGGAGGACGCATGGCTTTCGACCTTCGTCTCTCCCGAGCCCGTACGGGAGTTGTAGCGATGAGACAAGGTAGTAATTACTAGCGATTGGATACCACGAAAATTGGGGAGAAAATGGGATAAAAATAATAAAAAAATTATAATAAAAAAAAAAAAAAATTAAGAATATGCACCTGTGGAACGGTCATTAAGACACTAACAGCTTACAGACGGTAGGCAATTAAGGTCACAGTTATGAAAACTTAGGACACTAAAGAGCCCATTCTACTGACTCTGAAAAACACCAAAAGAAAGATGCCCAGGGTCCCTGCTCATCTGCGTGAACGTGACTGCAAGGAGGCATGGGGACTGCAGATGTGGCCAGGGCAATAAATTGCAATGTCTGTACTGTGAGACGCCTAAGACAGCGTTACAGGGAGACAGGATGGACAGCTGATCGTCCTCGCAGTGGCAGACCACGTGTAACAACACGTGCACAGGATTGGTACATCTGAACGTCACACCTGCGGGACAGGAACAGGATGGCAACAACAACTGCCCGAGGTACACCAGGAACGCACAATCCCTCCATCAGTGCTCAGACTGTCCACAATAGGCTGAGAGACACTGGACTGAGGGCTTGTAGGCCTGTTATAAGGCAGGTCCTCACCAGACATCACCAGCAAGAACGTCGCCTATGGGCACAAACCCACCCACGCTGGACCAGACAGTACTGGCAAAAAGTGCTCTTCAATGACGAGTCGCGGTTTTGTCTCATATGGGGTGATGGTCGGATTTGCGTTTATCGTCGAAGGAATGAGTGTTACACCGTTACACGAGGTGGAGGGTCCGTCATGATCTGGGACAGTGTGTCACAGCATCATCGGACTGAGCTTGTTGTCATTGCAGGCAATCTCAACGCTGTGCGTTACAGGGAAGACATCCTCCTCCCTCATGTGGTACCCTTCCTGCAGGCTCATCCTGACATGACCCTCCAGCATGACATTGCCAGCATGACATACTGCTCGTTCTGTGCGTGATTTCCTGCAAGACAGGAATGTCAGTGTTCTGCCATGGCCAGCAAAGAGTCCGGATCTCAATCCCATTGAGCACGTCTGGGAAATCTACGATAATTGATCATTTCAATAAAAAAAATTATACGGCTGGCTTTCCACCTGGCTACCCCTACCCAAATCAACCGGCAACCTCACTTTCTAAAATTATCTGCCGAAATTGTTGCAACCCCTATTACTAGCCTGTTCAAACTCTCTTTCGTATCGTCTGAGATCCCCAAAGATTGGAAAGCTGTCGCGGTCATTCCCCTCTTCAAAGGGGAGACACTCTAGACCCAAACTGTTATAGACCTATATCCATCCTGCCCTGCCTTTCTAAAATCTTTGAAAGCCAAGTTAACAAACAGATCACCGACCATTTCGAATCCCACCGTACCTTCTCCACTATGCAATCTGGTTTCCGAGCTGGTCATGGGTGCACCTAAGCTACGCTCAAGGTCCTAAACGATATCATAACCACCATCGATAAAAGACAGTACTGTGCAGCCGTCAGCATCGACCTGGCCAAGGCTTTCGACTCTGTCAATCACCGCATTCTTATCGGCAGACTCAATAGCCTTGGCTTCTCAAATGACTGCCTCGCCTGGTTCACCAACTACTTCTCCAAACGAGCTTCAATGCCATACAACACTCATTCCGTGGCCTCCAACAGCTTTTAAATGCTAGTAAAACTAAATGCATGCTCTTCAACCAATTGCTGCCTGCACCCGCCCGCCCGGCTAGCATCACTACTCTCGACGGTTCTGACTTAGAATATGTGGACAACTACAAATACCTAGGTGTCTGGTTAGACTGTAAACTCTCCTTCCAGACTCACATAAGCATCTCCAATCCAAAATTAAATCTAGAATCGGCATCCTATTTCGCAGCAAAGCCTCCTTCACTCACGCTGAAAAACATACCCTTGTAAAACTGACTATCCTAACGATCCTTGACTTTGGCGTTGTCATTTACAAAATAGCCTCCAACACTCTACTCAGCAAACTAGATGCAGTCTATCACAATGCCATCTGTTTTGTCACCAAAGCCCCATATACTACCCACCACTGCGACCTGTATGCTCTCGTTGGCTGGCCCTCACTACATATTCGTCGCCAAACCCACTGGCTCCAGGTCATCTATAAGTCTTTGCTAGGTAAAGCCCTGCCTTATCTCAGCTCACTGGTCACCATAGCAACACCCACCCGTAGCATGCGCTCCAGCAGATATGTTTATCTTGCTCTTTTGCACCCCAGTGTCTCTACTTGCACATCCTCATCTGCACATCTATCACTCCAGTGTTAATGCAAAATTGTAATTATTTAGCCTCTAAGGCCTATTTATTGCCTTACCTCCCTACTCTTCTACATTTGCACACACTGTACATACATTTTTCTATTGTGTTATTGACTGTACGTTTGTTTATGTGTAACTCTGTGTTGTTTTTGTCGCACTGCTTTGCTTTATCTTGGCCAGGTCGCAGTTGTAAATGAGAACTTGTTCTCAACTGGCCTACCTGGTTAAATAAAAAATATAGCTTTAGGTACCTGCAGATTCAAACTACAGCTATGACAATGTTTGTATTGGTAGTAGTATGAGTTGAGATTATGCCAGTTCATTGTTAACTTCTTATGGCTGCAAGGGGCAGTATTGAGTAGCCAGTTAAATCGTGCCCATTTCAAACGGCCTTGTACTCAATTCTTGCTCGTACAATATGCATATTATTATTACTATTGGATAGAAAACACTCTCTAGTTTCTAAAACCGTTTGAATTATTTCTCTGAACTCCTTCTGCAGCACATTTCCTGACCAAGAAGTGGAATGTCAGAAATTGATGCTCTGTTCAACTTCATGCCTATACATGGGCAATGAACGTAAGAGTCTACGTACACTTCATACACCTTCCCCTGGTTGTCAAGAGGCGGTGAGAGAAGAAATTTCGTGTCTATCTTGGTCTGAGGTGGAATTAAAGCTCTTTGTATGACGTGACCGTCCATTTCCTGTTTCTGGAGCGCGCGAAAGAGGACATGGATTTGCCTTCTGTTTAGCTGTCGTTATGGACGACTAACATCTCCGGTTTAGATTTTATTTGATACATGTGACCATATCATCGTAAAGTATGTTTTTTCAATATAGTTTAATCAGATTATTGACATTTTTTCGGGAGTTTTGCCGTGTTCCATTCTCTGACTTTGTTGACGTTGGAGAGATCCGTGCCACTTGGCAAGTGCCCATGCTAAATCAAGAGGGAAATTTGCCGTTCCAGTTCCAAACAACGACTGTTCTGAACAAAGGACACCTTGTCCAACATTCTGACGGAAGATCACCAAAAGTAAGAAACATTTTATGATGCTATTTCTAATATCTGTCGCGCATGTGAACTGGTCGTCGGCGCTCAAGTGTTTCTGGCTATTGTGGCTACGCTAATATAACGCTATATTGTGTTTTCGCTGTAAAACACTTGATAAATCGGAAATATTGTCTGGAATCACAAGATGTCTGTCTTTCAAATGCTGTACACTATGTATTTTTCAGAAATGTTTTATGATGAGTATTTAGTTATTTGGCGTTGGTGTCTGTAATTTTTCTGTCTGCTTTCGGTGCAATTTCTGACTGTAGCTGCAATGTAAACTATGATTTATACCTGAAATATGCACATTTTTCTAACAAAACATATGCTATACAATAAATATGTTATCAGACTGTCATCTGATGAGGTTGTTTCTTGGTTAGTGGCTATTTATATCTTATTTGGCCGAATTTGTGATAGCTACTGATGGAGTCAAAAACTGATGGAGTAATAAAAGTGGAGTCTTTTGCTAACGTGGTTAGCTAATAGATTTACATATTTTGTCTTCCGTGTAAAACATTTTAAAAATTGGACATGTTGGCTGGATTCACGAGATGTGTACCTTTCATATGCTGTATTGGACTTGTTAATGTGTGAAAGTTAAATATAAAAAAAAAAAATATTTTGAATTTCGCGCCCTGCACTTGAAGTGGCTGTTGTCATAAATGTACCGACGTCGGGCTTGCACGCCAAACAGGTTAAACTAGCTAGCTAACTACATGTCTAAACAAAAGACTCCACCTCAGACGGATTATTACATGACCCGTCAAATTAGCCAGATGTGTCTGTCTGAGGGTGATTACGGCCATCTATTGTATTTTATGAACATGTGTACATGTCTAGACAATAGTGACCATCCACTTAGCTAGATGTTGCTGAGGGGTGGTTATAGCATTTCTTTCACACGACCCATCAATTTAGACAAGTGTGTCGGGTGAGCGTAATCTAATAATCATTCAATATTTTTATCTGGACACTTTCGGTTTTTGATATTGCAAATAACCATTTCACTGTACAGTTTACACCTTCTGTATCCTGTGCATGTGACAAATAAACTTAAAATAGTGTTTTACCACTTTTAGTCTTGAAATGGGTCGATCGTTAAAGAGATGAGTGGGCTAAGGCTCAAGAGAATGATGCTGAATGGGTGTAGAAAAACATTGGTTCTCCGGTATGTGTACCAAACAATTCAAGGGCCATTTTCTCAAAAGTGGGGTTACAAGTTTATCAACTTTCAAAGCAGATTTACTTTCCCATTGTTCCTCAACTGCAGTGTATGATATACCATTATGTAGCTTTGAGTCTCTACTTTTATCCACTGTAAAAAACACAATTTCAAATTGCGCTACATAAGACAAAATCCAGGTGGTGGGTCACAATTGTGGTGGCTTTAGGATAAGGTTTTAAAGGTTCTCTACCATTTTCTTTGATGGGCAAATCATTTAAGCACAATGCCAACCATCAAAGATATATTAAAATAAGCCGAATTGATTGTATCAATGTCTCCATGTCGGTAGCTAGTCCTACCTGGCTCTTGGCTGTGCAGATGAAGCTGACTGTTGTTCCAACTGTGACACTCCGTGCTTTGGGCTCCTCGATGGTCACTTGAATGGGTTTGGATGAGACAGCTGGAGAAAGACATGCACAGAAACCATTCAGTAAACACTCAAAAGTCCCAAGTTACAATTTCTTGAATTTTTTTACTGTCTCAACTTCAACCATATTTTGTTCAAGTCCATTTTAACTATTCAACAACTGTCTGTAAGATCAGTGAAAAAAAAATCACAAAAATATTCAAAATGCTATATTTTAATGAACGCAGTTAAACGTTGAATGATTTAACAATTAGAAATGCGTACTTGTGACGACGATCTCAGCGCGGCTCCTGTTGGTGTTGCGTTGGTCTCTGCAGGTACAGACATACACGCCTGTGTCACTGGGCTGAACACTGGGGATGTGCAGCTCCTCTCCTGAGAGAATAGGTAGGAATATGGAATGAGATTAAATTACCAAGGGGAATGGACTAGTACTTCAATAGCGTAGAAAACCCTTACAGTTTCCCATGAGTCGCATCCAGCGATTTTGGATCTTTTACTGTTGAAAAGCGCTATCCAAAGTATAAATACAGTAAAGTACACACACTACAGGGTACAAAAATATGTTTTGAGCAAAAATGTTTATTTTTACAAAACTGAAAACTTCAAGGAGTCGTTCTGCTGGGAGTCTGTGACGTCATCACCTCCCCCCTTGCTTGAGGAACAATAGAGGAGCAATAGAGAACAAAAGAGGAAAGCCCCCCCCCCCCCCCCCCTACACATGTGCCAAGTCGTGACTTACCTGGAACACCTTCTGAGATGTGCCTTTTGTTAAGTAAATCAGGTGTTAAATGAGGTGAAAAGGAGACTGGAATGCCACTTGAAAGGAGAAGACTAGAGGTACACGGTGGATGGACTTTCTATTGTTCTTAGGTCACTCTCCCCCCACTTCACACCAAGTTGCCAGGGAACTCAGTCACCTGACAGGGTCAGTCAATCACAGGCCCTATCTGGTGGGGTAACAGACCCCCACTACCATCTGTACCTCAGTCTTTCTCTGCAACTCCAAGAGTGAATAACAAGTTGACCAACCGCCTGGCTGTAGCAACCCACAGAAGACTGACCGCTGGGCCTCACCCCATGGACACTTCCCTCTCTGGACATTCCCTACTGTGTAGTGCATTTATGACCACACAACCACTTCTACTAGTCCCATCTTGCTACATTTGTGTGTGTGCATCTTAAGTGTGTGCAAAAAAAGTGTGTTCTGTACATCTGTCTTCTACTGGTCATTACTACACCTTCTAACAGAGGCGCACGGACGATTGTATCTATATTCACCAATATTGGTCTTTAGTGAGGAGTGTATACTGTGCCGCTATATACAACAACAGAATGTTGAGCGGGGCTCTTATACTAGGCCACATCATACTCCCTATTACCCAGAACTGGTCTGTCCAGTATACTATACCTTGTCTTTGTCTGACGGCGCTGTTGGTCACGGGGCGTCCGTCCTCCCTGGACCAGTAGTAGTAGTGGGGTGGAGGGCCGGTCACTTGGCACCGCAGGGTCACTGGGCTGCCCTGGGCCACCAAAACCCTCTCAGGGTACACTTTCACCACCAGGGAGGCTGCCGCTGCTGGATCAGAGGTTAAGGGTCAAAGGTTAGGGCACAAGGATCAATCACAGAGACACTCTTGGTGGTTACAGTCTGGTAGGAAGAAAAAGTAGATTGATTTTCAGTTCCTATTCAGTTGGTTCACTCAATACAACATGTGTCCAAGTTTACTGGAAGTTT
Source organism: Salvelinus fontinalis (assembly GCF_029448725.1). Classification (NCBI taxonomy): domain Eukaryota; kingdom Metazoa; phylum Chordata; class Actinopteri; order Salmoniformes; family Salmonidae; genus Salvelinus; species Salvelinus fontinalis. The sequence continues at coordinate 15,195,048 of NC_074672.1, read as the reverse complement.
TGGGTCTACTTTACACACATCTCTGTGTAGATTCCTTGTATTCCCTTACTATTGAATGGACGACACTTAATCCTGTCTTGTGGATTTCCAACGTATCCAGTTGCACAGCTGTAGGGGATAGAAGAAAGACATTCATATAGAGTCAACATGACAACAGACAAGACAGTGGTAGAATGCCAAAGGACACTGAAAAGCCAGTCTGAATAGAGTAGCCTGGTACTAGCTCAGTTTGTGTTGTTTAGCCATTGGCATTACAATGACCACAGGACACTGACAAGACAGAACAAAAAGATCTGGGACCAGGCTAGAATAGAGAGTTAAAGAGAGAGTTGTGTCAGCTTACCGCTCACAGTACTGGCCAGTGTATCCAGGCTGGCAAGCAGTACACTGATAACCACCGTTACCAAGGCTCTCACAGGTGGGGGAGAACCTGGCAAACACACACAGATAAGCAAGTACAGTAAACTCCAGTAATAACTAACCCAGTGGGATCTGTTCCAAGTTGGGATGTAGGGCAAAGTTTAAAAGACAGATATGAATGACTGAGAACTACATCTTGTTCCAATGGAGGACCATTTTGATACTGTTTATAGTTGTTACAGAAGCAAAGCTACGACCCCTTTTTTCCCCATCAGACCCAGACTGTGTTCTGTGTTCTAATCCTGTTAGCGGCCTACTACTCACTGGTTGTCAGGGTCGGTGTGAGGGCAGGCACAGGGCTGGCAGTCCTCTGGGGTTCCAGCGGTGGGATCACCATAGAAACCTGGGGCACACTGCTCACACAGCTCTCCCTGGGTGTTGTGCAGACAGATCTGGAGACGCGGGAAGACGACAAACACTCACTTGTTATTCAATGTACTTATTTCAAATCTACTGCTATTTTGGACCTGAGGCCATGTGGGTGGTGAATCTAGGATTCATTGTGATCTCAGAGGCTAAACTGATCCTACGTTAGCATTCCTGGTTTAAAATGAACGAGATTAACCTGGATAAATGAAGGTTAAATCAACTAAATGAGAAATGAATCAAAACAACTGCCTTAGAGAGATTCTCTGGGCTGCATACCGTGCAGATGCCAGTCTCGGGGTGGCAGGAGTCAGAGTGCCCGTTGCACTCACACAGCTCACAGTGGCCCAGGTACAGGCCACCTCCGGTACGAGTGTAGCCAGGGGCACAGTCCTGGTAGAGAGAGAGTTACAACTGTCATCACACATCACACCGTGGGCTTGACACTCTAAGGGCGGGTTGACACACAGAGCCTGGTCCTCCTTCGAGCATGCTTTCTCCAGGAGGCAAAAAAAGTCTGCTGAGTGTAAGTTTTAGTTTAATTAGTCAACATTGCCACTTGTGGCAGAGAGAGAGAGAGAGCTCCTCTTACCTGACAGGAGAGTCCCTGGTAGGCGGGCGGGCAGCGGCACTGCTCCACCTCCAGAGCCTGAGCCAGGCCGCTGTAGTTGGGCACGGCCACCTCCATGCTGACCTCGGAGATGCGGGACGACCTCATCTCTGTGTAGTAGGAGGCCCGCACCAGGATGTCATCCAGGTCAGCCAGCACCATCATCAGGTGCTCCCTAGTGGCAGGCATGCCGTCTGGGCGACGCCAGTTCTCCTACAGGGGAGGGAGATGGGAGTTAATACTATTGTATCACCACGATGCTAGTGTGACCTGTGTCAATGAGGAACGGATGGTAAAGGTAGCAATCAAATCGCCATTTGGGGACTATAAAGATCACAGCTACTGTAGAACACTGACCTCTCTGAAGACGAGCTCAAACTGGCGGGACTCTCTTGTCCCCTTTCCCCTCTGCCACAGCTGGCGAGCCACCAGGGTGATGTCATTTCCCTGTGGGCAACAATGACAAGGGCAACCCATGGCAGGTGAGTGTACAACGAATTGATGCGACAGCAGTACATGGAAGAGAATGACGTTCATAACTTGTGGGGTCCTGAGTGTGCTATGGAATGGATGCAACAACAGTAAATGAGATTGAACGCAATGTTAACTTTGGTGCATACTGACAATAATCTGAACATCAGCGTCTTCAGTGGCTGTTCCTCTCTGGCCGGCTACAAAGGAGATGGTATACTTCAGCTTCCCACCATACGAGTTCACCTATTGTAGAGGTGGAGATAAATACATTTAGGTGTCTTGGTACATGTTTGGGACCTTAGGCCTCAACTATTAGAAATGTGTCTTTCTGTAAGAGCAAAAAACATGAAGCGATCATAGAACACATGATGTATTCCATTTCTTTAAGACTCATCTTCTCCAATAAAAACTGAGTCATGCTTGACCTCCCACCACTTGGAGAAGTGTCTTAGTTAAACAGTGATTATGAATCAATAAACAAGTGCTGTAAACTACACAGGGTTGTCTGGTGGTGCCGCCCCTCCCTTCATTTCCCTTCCAAATCTCTGATAGTTCAGGTGGAAGAATGGTGGGGTGGTTCTGTGGCCAAACAGTTAACCAAAGGCTAAACACCCAGTCAGGGTGCAGGAGGGCTGGGCATGGCTCGTACTGTTACCTTATCCCCTATGAACTGCTCTGGGAGCTGCCAGTAGAGCGTGTCATCCGGGTGCAAGCTGAAACCTTTGTAGATCAAAGCGTACTGGGGCAGAGGAAGGAGAGCATGAGAGAGCAAGCCAGAGACAGAGCTCAAAAGATACGCAAGGAGAGAGAGAGAGAGAAAGAGGCATCGCAAGCACAGTAGAGAGGAGAGCAGAGAAAGGGTTTACATTTTGGTCCTCTACTAGTTAACTACTACTTGGTGACAAAGTGACACTCACACCATGTGTTAACGGGCAACTAAAACAACAGCATCCAGTGTGTATAATGTGAAAATCACAGCTTGTAAATGTGACTGTGCGACAGGTGTATATGTTTAGACCCTTGTACAGTATAATTATAGATTACAAATCCAGTGCTTCTCTTTAAGTGAAGAACTACAGAGTACGACTTTAACAGTAATTGTGTACTGTGCTTTAAAGAGGAAAATGCCACCCTGCTTAGTCATGGAATTTATGCACATACTGCCCTTTTCAGCCCTATGTTCTCTTTCTTGTTCTTTTGAAAAAGACCCAGGCGGTGAACACTTTGACAATACTAATGAAAACTGTACAGGATAACCCTGTGAAATATTCACTCTCATGATTCGTGAATGGATGACTTTCTGATCAACCTGATCGGTTGTTGATTAACCTTCCTGGCTACAGTATGTTATCACATGGAGGGAGGCAGTTTCCTCTGCCTGTGTTTGTCAAGAGCAGGGACATGCAGTCAGTCAGTCTGGTTGTCTGTCTGTCCGTCATTCAGCCAGCCAATCAGTCAGTCTGTCCGTCCGTCCGTCAGTCAGCCAGCCTGTCATCATGTCTACCTGGCTGGAGGCCCCTGCAGGCCCGGGGCCACTGGGAGCACTAGGAGGACCCACTATGTTCTTGGTCCCCCGCTGTTGAGTCTGTCAACAGGACCAGGCCCCAAAAGAGAGTAAACCAGTCAGTAACAACCACAATAACAACTATGGATGAGCTTAAAAGTTTAAGGCTTGAGTGTTTCTCAGAGGGGTTATTTTAGATGTACCTGCTGTCGAGGAGAGTGACCTGGGGAGGCTGGCTGAGGACTAGTAGGCCGTACCAGGGAGGAGATACCAGAGAGGGAGGAAGGGGGAGAAGGGGGCCTCAGGGGGGTACGAGACCCCGCCCGATACGAGGCGCTGGGGACCTTCCTCTCAGAGGAAGAGGAGGGAGGGAAGGGAGGAGAGCCGGCTGGAAAGTTGGAGAGGATTGCCCAGATCTCATCATCCAGCTTCTTCACTTGTTCCTGGGGTAGAGGATGGGGAGGGTGGTGGGGGGGCTCATGAGGGTTTCCCCAAAGGAGACCGCCCACCATGCAAGGTAAGAGACACACCAAGCACTGGGGTCTGGGGGTGTTGGTAGGGAGACATGCTGTGTCATGCTCTTAACCAGGTCTACAACCCTGTGGTGTGTACACAACTTCACTCACTGGGGCCATTCAACTTTCTAGTTTCTACAATCCTAAAACAGGGAAGTCTTGACGCAAAACATCCAAATCATCCAAACACGTCTGCTATTAGACACAACATGGCTCTCTTCAAATTCCAGAGCGCCTCACAATCCCATTCAGGTCTGTTTGTAATACACACACGTGCCTTTTTACGACATGCATCTGGTAAATGTACTGTCAACATGCTTCAGTTGCTTTCATGCTGATGTCTTCCATGCTACAGTAAATATCCAATCACATACTGTCTAAGGGTGGTGGGATTATCTTTCAAGGATGTCATGGCAATTGACATCCCAAAAGGCAATCCATATCAGGGGAAGGGGGGGTCATACTGTGTGAGGGAAATGGTTGGGTTGTATTGTTGTCATTAGATGTGTTGTATGGACATAGCAGTGGGTGGCTAGGCTACAGTAGGAATACCTGGCTAGCTCTTTTGGACCTGGAGGTGCCATTACCCTTCGAAGACTTCATTATGTCCCAAACGGACGCATCCTTCCTCAGTTGCTCCTCTGTCCAGGCGGAGTCTCTCTAGTGTTGTGAATAAAGCAAGGCTCCCGTGATCACTTTCTAATTTCCCATGTAGGAGCCAGCGGAAGACTTTAGAACTAATGGAAGACTTTAAGAACTTAACTACTGTTTATGGCTATCAAAGTTGAACCTGTGCAAAACTCCTTCTGACTCATTCACTTCAGTACAATACATTTGAGTCATCCACCACGTGAATGGTTCATACCTAGGATAAAGCAATCCTTCTGCCCCCCCCCCCCTTAAAAGATCTAGATGCACTATTGTAAAGTGGCTGTTCCACTGGATGTCATAAGGTGAATGCACCAATTTGTAAGTCACTCTGGATAAGAGCGTCTGCTAAATGACTTAAATGTAAATGTAAATGTAAAATTAAACAGAGTGACGTCTAAGTAACCAATATGTGTAGAGTGTAAACTACTATGGCATGTGAACCTGAAATATTACAGAAATGTGTGTAAAAAGAGCAATTACTGTATGTTGATTGCTGCTGCAATGGAGCTAAAACTAGGAACAATTTGAGACCATTGGAAATGCAGGAAATCCATGCATCTCAAAACACACAAACCTACACTCAAGAAAATAAGGGTATGTATGAAACATTTATCTAAACACAAATCAATCAGTACGATCAAATGACAAATCACACCAATCCTTTGTTTGAATTACAGGCAAACATTTTAGTCATCAATTCTTCACAATAAGTTGAATTTTGATTATTATGTTTAAACTTCGTCGTTGGTGAGGGGCTGGTAAGTAAGCATGTCACTGTAAGGTGAATACCTGTTGTATTCAGCGCATGCGACTAATACAATTTGATTTGATACTGTATGACTGGTCAATCCACAATCATCAACACACGACAAGCACCACTCTGGTTTACCTGGTGCGCTCGTCTCATACGAGCAAGGAAAGCTTCCTTCTATAGAGTGGACAGGCAAACCAAGAGTTAAAAAACTCAATTACACTTGAATGATGCATCAAGAACCAACATCTTCTCAAGACAAATAATGAAATGCATCCATGTGATGCTTTCTAAAAGTAGATGCATCAACAAACAGTACAGTACTGACTTCTATCTCAGAGACTGCTATGGCCAATGCTTTCTGATGAGGTTCTACCCCCTGTAATACATGGTAAATTCATGGAGCATACAACCAAACTATGTCTCGACAATTTCCCACTATGAGATTGGCCCTCAAACTTAGTGTTTTCTACGATAACTCATTTAGCAAACCCTTTCACAACAAAGACCAGCACAGACATTCAGCCAGAAATTGAGAGAGCATTTAAGCACTGTTAGGAGCAGGAATGCTAGAGGATTCAGAATGAGAAGAAGCCACTTCGCACCATATAGCGAGAGAGTGGGAGTAAACGTTGAGACAGCGTTTGTATCGTCTCTGATGGCCACAGTGGACAGATCCTCATCTGGGACTCACCTTATCCCCTTGGAAAGCCCCGGGCAGCTGCCAATAGTGGGGCTCCTGGCCCAGGTAGTCAAAGTTGCTGTAGGAGAGCTGGGTGCCGTCAGTGGACACCTCCACGGTTAATCCGGTGGAGATACGGTTGGTGCGCTGACGGTTGACCAAAGCAAAGCCCTGGAAGTTGCCTGGGGCAAAGACGGATGACACCTGCAGGACACACATAAAGGGATGATCAACCAATCACACTCAGAGAGACAGGAAAACCGTTTATTCAGTTCAGTAGAACTTTATTGGCAATTGCAATTGCAGCACTTTCAGGAAAGCTGTAAGTATATGTTTGTGTGTTGACTTGCCTATTCCTTAATTGGCAGTTGTCACGTCTAACTCAAACAAATATGAGACCAGCGCCAGGCTACTCTCAAAGTGCTCTCTTCATATATTTACTCATATATTATTTTCAGGAAATCATTTCCTTGTTCTTGTTGCCTGGGTACCTGGTCTCTGTAGTGGGAGGAGCTGGAGCACTGCTGAGTGACTCCCATGCAGAAGCAGGACAAGCAGCCATCTTTGTTGTCTGTGCTGAGGTGGAAGGTTCCCTGCTTACAGTTGGAGCAAGCAGGGCCCTCAACGTTCATCTGGAACACAATGATATAATGTGAGAGGTGAACCTACACATAAATAGAACATAGACTTGAATGGGAATGCCATTCAAGTAATTATATTTATAAGGGACAAACCTAGAGAGATAACAAGTGGATAAGGATATAGGAGGGTGTCAATGCGGCTGGCGGTTTTATGAAAAACATAGAGAAGCCTTGGTTTGCTTACCTTGCAGCGACACACACCATTTCCATTGCATCCTTCACTTCCTCTCTGATCACAGTCGTAGCAGTTACCTGTAAACATGCCATAGCTGAGCTTTTCACTCAGTGTGCCTTCATTCCAGCAAATACTATAATGTACACAGCTGCAATTTGTTAGCACGGTTAACACTGCCCCTGAGGGGATTGAGTTATATTTAATTGAATAATCTATACCTACCATTGAGATCATTGTTGCCAACAATACACTTTTGTCCAAGCTGGGGGTTGCCTGTGTACCCAGCATCACATCTGAAATGAAGAACAGCCAACATTTACACTTTAAAACAAACATTTCCAGTCAAAGAAGATACACACAGGGAAGGACCAATGGGGGCAGGAAACTGGGCGAGCTGTGTGAAGAGATAGATACGTGATGAGGCTTGTTCTCGCAGCACACTCTTGGCCCAGAGTAGACACATGAAAATACACTGCTAGTGAAATACTATGCATGATGTATACACGCTACATTATTAGCCAACAGCAACAATGTATTCATTGTGGATTTCCATTGTCCATGCACTAGGCATTCCCCAGGTCCCCTGCATTATGAGGGGCTTATTTTTAAACACCACTCACAATCACATAGTGGCACATACAGCTTTGATACACCACTTGAAAATCCCCTGACTTTTGAGTTTCCCAGATGCAAAAAGAGGCTGAAAGACGTGTATGTATTGCCGATGTTGGAGATAGACAAAGCACAGCCAATGCTACAACTCTCAACATGGGTCAAATGTTGAAACCATCTCTCTTCTCATAGGTTGCTAGAAGATGAACTGAGAAAGGTTGCATTAAAGTTCATTTTCCATTTTAAAATAATGTGTCACCAAAGTAAATCTTGATAAAGACAGCAGAGCAGAGAGAAGGAACAGGAGAATTGAAGTCTAAGTGCAGAAAGAGGCATCATATCACAGGATATAACACTGAGAAACTAAGAAGAAGCAAGCTGAGGCACTATGTCCATCCACCAAAGCTCTGTCCAGCTAAAGAGCCCAATAGGCCAGGCCACCCTAGGGGAGAGCTCCCCTAGCTGCTCCAGTTCTTACCTTGTCACTGGAAGCTCCACGGTTGAACAGCCAACAAACGCACAGCTTCAATGGGACTTTGGAAAAACCTGTCCAGTCTAACTTTACAGTAAGAAGCTAAAACGTTTTTTGGGAAACTATCTGACCAATGCATGATGAAGCAAAATCTGGGCTATTATTGAGGTAAAGAAATGGGTTGACATTTTACATGTTTCATGTTGCTATTCGGGTTATGCACAGTAAGAAAAAAAATAATAATTTGAAGTACAATCACAAGGCAGCAAGGGCAGAATGAATGCTATAAATACATAATACACCACAATCACGGATCACATTTACATACACAATCATATCGATAGTCATCCAATCGTAATAGCAGATGGAATTAAAACATAGATTTACACCTGAACATAGGGACGGCGGAAAGCTTGGGCAAACTCACTTCAAATACTTAACTGGCAGTACTGTATAGTATACATCAGTGGAGGCTGGTGGGAGGAGCTATAGGAGGATTGGCTCATTTTAATGGCTGGAATGGAATTCATGGAACAGAGTCAAACATGTGGTTTCCATATGTTTAATGTGTTTGATACCGTTCCATTTATTCCATTCCAGCCATTACACTGAGCCCATCCTCTTATAGCCCACCAGCCTCCACTAGTATACACATACAGTGCATTCGGAAAGTATTCAGACCCCTTCACTTTTTCCACATTCTGATACCTTACAGCCTTATTCTAAAATAGATTACTAGATTACTACTAGAGACTCGAAATTGAGATCAGGTGCATCCTGTTTCCATTGATCATCCTTGAGATGTTTCTACAACTTGATTGGAGTCCACCTGTAGTACATTCAATTGATTGGACATGATTTGGAAAGGCACACGCCTGTATAGATAAGGTCCCACAGTTGACAGTGTATGTCAGAGTAAAAACCAAGCCATGAGGTCAAAGGAATTGTCCGTAGAGCTCTGACACAGGACGGTGTCGAGGCACAGATCTGGGGAAGGGTACCAAAACATTTCTGCAGCATTGAAGGTCCCCAAGAACACAGAGGCCTACATCATTCTTAAATTTAAGTAGTTTGGAACCACCAAGACTCTTCCTAGAACATGTACATGTACCTCAGGGCAAAGGTTTACCTTCCAACAGGACAACGACCCTAAGCACACAGCCAAAAAAACGCAGGAGTGGCTTCGGGACATGTCTCTGAATGTCCTTGAGTGGCCTAGCCAGAGCCCGGACTTGAAGCCGATCGAACATCTCTGGAGAGACCTGAAAATAGCTGTACAGCGACGCTTCCAATCCAACCTGACAGAGCTTGAGAGGGTCTGCAAAGAAGAATGGGGGAAACTCCCCAAATACAGGTGTGCCAAGCTTGTACCGTCATACCCAAGAAGACTTGAGGCTGTAATCACTGCCAAAGACGCTTCAACAAAATACTGAGTAAAGGGTCTGAATACTTATGTAAATGTGATATTTCAGTTTTGTAAAACCTGTTTTTGCTTTGTCATTATGGGATATTGTGTGTAGATTGATGAGGGGGGAAAAAATTGAATCCATTTTCGAATAAGGCTGTAACATAACAAAATGTGGAAAACGTAAAAGGGGTCAGAATACTTTCCGAATGCACTGTACTTGCATGATTGTGCTAAACCAATTTTACATGTACAATTTGTCCGTATAATAGGGGTAATTTATAAAGTCTGCTGTGAAAGTTGAAATGTAATACTCTCTAAATACTGTATGTGTACGTCTTGAGGTAGTCTGACCCACTGGGCTCAAGGAAAATAGCACCAAACAACTCCTGTAAATACACAACTTTGAATATGGTAACTGTATATTATTTCATGATGCAGCTTTAAACACAATAACAATGTTGCCTCTACATGAAGAAGTTACTCTCAACTCACGCAGTCCTTTATAAAAAAAAAAATAGAATTTGACTTATTCCATAGATACAAATACATAATAAAAATAAGCATAAATATCAGGACCACAAACAGGTTCTTTTAGATAAATGTTGAAATTTGTTAAAGTTAAAAAATATATATAAATGTACCTAATAATCAGGGATAATTTTGATTGGAATGGCTAGCCTTCCTAGAACAATGTGAAAAGAACCATCGGAACCACCTTGCTTCTGTTTCTTGTTCTTTTGGGATGATTTTTGATCATTCCTTTGAATTAGTTTGAGCAGGTCCAGAACATTGGACTGGGGCTGGGCTTTCTTCTTCTGTGGGCGTCTCTTGGAACTAGTAGTTTTGACTTTACTCTTCGTTGTTAACCTGGAACGCTTTGAAGAAGAGGCCATTTTGGTGGGTGCCAACGTGGTGGTGAGTACTTTCTTGGAGTAACTTGTTTTAGCTTTTGACACCTCCTGGACTTTGTGGGACGGTGGTGCCAACTGGTATGAGTCTGGAGCAATGGTTTCCAAATTAGGTCTAGAGTTACCATTGTTTGAGTCGGATGGTTTCTTGACAACTGTTTCTTTGATTTTAACATTGGGTTGAACCTTTGAATGAGGTGCAAATGATCTAGAGGCACTGTCTTTTCTATCATTGCTCCTAGCACGAGAAGCCTCCTTTTCCTTTTTAGCAGCTTCATTACGTGACTTGGACACCTGTGTTGGAGGCTTGCGTTTATGGGATGGTGGTGCCAGCTGATATTTAGTGTTAGCCAGGTCTTCTTCAGCTTCCCTTGGTTTTGATTGACGTGTCTGTGTTGAGCGCTTATTAGCTGTCACATGAAGCTTCTTGGCCATCGTAGTCTTTGTTTCAGGCTTTGTTGTACTACGTGGTCTAGTGCTAGGCTTTGTTGTACTACGTACTCTAGAGCTAGTCCTGGGTTTACTTATGGTAGTATTTTGTCTTGGGCTGGACTTTGAATTGACATTACTTTTGGTGGTTCTAGTTTGTTTGACTGTTTTGGTGGTGGACTTATGGGCCATTGTGGCTTTCTTAGCAGGGAGATGGGGCGTGGGTAAGCTTTTGGGGACTGTGGCTCTAGTTTGTGACCTGGTGGTTGTGGATTGAGTCCCGACAGTGGATCTCAGTGTTGTCAAGGTTGTTAATTGAGAAGTCCTGAAGGAGTGTCGAATTGTGGTAACCCTTGGCACTAAGGCTGTGGACACTGGTGGCAGAGCCATCGCCTCCTTAGCAGACCGTGCTCTGTGTCTGACGCGTTTCACCTTGTTCATCTCCTGAGCCAGGGCAGTAAACCCATCTATCACAATCTCCAGACGACCCTCCAGCCTTCTCAGACGAGTTTCCATGTCTGTGTAGCTACTCTCCAGTTCGCCCACCCTCTCCTTCTTCTCCAGGGCAGACTGTGACTGCATCGTCTCCAGCTGGGTGCTGAGTTTGCTCTGCTGGCCCCTCATGGCCTGGATGCCCTCCTTGATGTCCAGGGTGTTGCTCTCCAGCATGCTGAGGCGCTGGTTGAAGCGGTTCATGTGGAGCCTCATTAGGAACTGGAAGCTGTGCTCTCTAACCTCAGGGCTGGGCGTGTTCAGCGATGGAACCCTTGGTGCAGTCCTATTCAGGTGGACTCGGACCATGTCAGCTATGGGGGTGGTTGTGGTTGGGTGAGTAGGAGTCGTAGGGTGAGTGGCTGGGCGAGTGGGAGTGGGTGGGCGAGTGGTAGGGCGAGTAGGGATGGTAGGGTGAGTGGGTTGGCTACGGTGGCTGGTAGTGGACAGTAGGCTCCATGTGGGGGTGTATGGTCTTTGGCTATAATCTGTGTCCTCCTCTTTTTCCTCATCTGGCTGTTGGCTGTATTCAGTGTCCTCCTCCTCATCATCTGGCTGCGGACTATAGTCTGTCTCCTCATGCTCCTGCTCCTCGTCTGGCTGTGGACCGTAGTCTATCTCCTCCTGCTCCTCGTCTGGCTGTGGGCTGTAGTTTATCTCCTTCTCCTTCTCCTCGTCTGGCTGTGGGCTGTAGTTTATCTCCTTCTCCTTCTCCTCGTCTGGCTGTGGACTGTAGTTTATCTCCTTCTCCTTCTCCTCGTCTGGCTGTGGACTGTAGTTTATCTCCTCCTCCTTCTCCTCCTCGTCTGGCTGTGGGCTGTAGCGTGTGTCCTCCTCCTCCTCTTGATCATAATCCTCCTCCCTCTCCTCCTCGTCTCCACTGCCCTCTGGCACCACATGTTTCCTCAGGCTAAAGTTGAACACTGCCTCACCACACCCCGGCGGGAGGAAACCCTCATAGTCCTCTTGCAGGTACGGGTCCACACAACTGTCTTGTTTTCTTAATGATCAAAACATTAAAATGAGACATAGGGCAGGGTCAACTTATCAAAACATACCAAATGTTTGTCTACCCAGTCACCTCATCGTCATCTTTGCACATCGAGTAGCAAAGATTCGTCAAACAGACATGACATTAGAAAATAGATTTATGCCTTGTAGAGAGAATAATGTCAACGTAGCCCAGGCATAAACACTGGCAGTATTAGCCCACAGCTTCTAAACCTTTTAACAAGCAGCTAAAGCAGGAGACTCAGAGAAAGTTCTGGCAAAGCAATCAAGCTAAGGCAAAGGAGAGAAAGCAAAAACCATGTGACATAAGGTTTCCTCAGGACACAACTACAAGTCCAAACACGAAAGACTTGGTTTCACCACTTACTGGCTTTTACGACAAGAAAAGTAATAACACAACTCATTACTACACGTGTAATCCCATGGAACACCAGACACATTTTTAAAACAAAAATGCCCATTGATAAACACAATGTCCGTTTGCCAAGCGCATTAATACAACACAGATATGGACCTCTCAAATAGCATAAAGAGCACTGCTACTGCGGAGACCAAACCCAACCCAGAGAAACCTTTACTAACTAACTGGAATGGGTGGCGTTGGTTTGAGATTTGCTTCTCACATACCACTCCACTAACACTCACATATCAATCATGACTGGTTGGAAAGAGGGATGCAATCGGACAGACATGCTACTATACCCGTTTTATAAAGGAAACAAGTGGGTGCCAGACTAGTCACCTCTGCTTTCCGTGCTTTGGCCAGCCCAGCATCCCCAGACCACTGACCAGTAAACAGCTGACCGTAAGGCTGGAAGGGTTAGGTGGAGATGGAGCGTGTCTTACCTTTCGCAGCGCCGGCCGGTGAAGCCAGGGGGACAGTTATCACATGTAGGCTGACCGTCCACATCCTTGTAGCAAGACAGAGAATACCTGCAGGAAAGGAAAATACTTTTATCAGTCTTGTAAACCAGTATACAACCCTACTCCGTATTCTAAATATCAAGGTTATAGCTGACACAACAGTGGAACTGCATGACCAGTCAACGACAGGTCTTTACAAAGAGCAGGTTGACCACAGAATGAAATATGATCTCTATGAGGTTGACCCATCAGGTGAATGGACACATGTTTATAAGTAGATTAAAGATGTTTTTTAAGACGATAAGTCTGGAGCTTGTTCCAGAGACATTGATCCATCTAAAGGTGTAGCTCTGTTCTGAAGAGCAGGGGTTCCCAAACGTTCTCACTCAGGGCCCCCCTTCCAGCATTGGGGAACATCCTGCGAATAATCCTGAGAATTTTGCAGGTTTAAATCTTATTTCCTACAACTCTACACATTTTGTCATGAGGTCCAAAGAAAATGTTGCAGTTTTAAAGCACATTTTCTTGCAATTCTATACATTCTGCCATGTCTAATGTGTATTCATGTGATATTTGAGTGACCAAAAAATTACAACAATATCTATGTGCTAGACAAGCTAATCCTTTCATTCCGACCCCTTGCACCTCACAGTTTGGGAACCACTACTGTAAAGCATTGCTTCTCAACTGGTTTTGCCTTGGGACACAAATTAAACCCGGTTGTCTCAGTCGCGACCCAATATTAACATTGCCATTTTTTGTTGTTGTTGTTGTATTTTATCCCCTTTTTCTCCCCAATTTCGATCTTGTCTCATCGCTGAAACTCCCCAATGGGCTCGGGAAGTGAAGGTCGAGTCATGCGTCCCCTGAAACATGACCCGCCAAACCGTGCTTCTTAACACCCGGCCGCTTAACCCGGAAGCCAGCCGCACCAATGTGTCGGAGGAAACACCGTTCAACTGACAACCGAGGCAAGTCTTTAGGCACCTGCCAGCCACAAGGAGTCGCTAGAGAGCAATGAGCCAAGTAAAGTCCCCCCAGGCTGGCGATGCTGGGCCAATTGTGCGTCGCCCTATGGGACTCCCGATCACGGCCGGTTGTGATACAGCCCGGGATCGAACCGAAGTCTGTAGTGACGCCTGTAGCACTGCGATGCGCTGCCTTAGACCGCTGAGCCATTCTAGAAGCCCGAAAACTATTTTTAATACTAGATTTATTTTGAAAGTAATTGCAGCAATTCATCAAGCAGATTCTTGATGAATAATACTAATATACAAGGTCACTAGTTTGAGACCACAAAATCAGCAAAATCCTCAGAATAGAGCTGCCAATAAAATTGTACAGAGATTAAATTATTTAATGAGTTTCTACCACTTTCAAGCTGGTTTTAGTAATCTAGTTTAAGTTCAGGCTGGAGTACTTTTTCATTGAAATAAATACTCAGAGACAATCAACCCATTCAAATGCTACTGTGACCCAAATTTAGGTTGCGACCAACCAGTTGAGAATCGCTGCTGTAGAGTACACGAGAAGGAGTGAACTCACTGGTTGCTGGCGGAAGTGCCAGGGCAGGGGCAGGACTGACAAGCCTGAGGTCCGTCCGTCACAGGGTTGCCGTAGAAACCTGGCAAACAGCGCTCACACCTTGGGCCGGCCGTGTTGTGAAGACATTGCTAAAAAAGGGAGACACATGAGAGGGAAGAGAGAGTGGTGGATCCATCCATGGAACAGTGAAATCCTATTATGAGCCCATGTGTGTTCTGAACCTGTTTCCACATGTTGAGATTCGCCAAGAAACCATTAGCGCATTCCATAGCAGACTTCAAAGCCAAGTGCAGCTGTAGCACTGTCCTACTGGCATACATTACAACCGGAGGGTGGAGCGACTTACCAAGCACGAGCCTGTCTCCAGGTCACAGCCGCTGGCGTGGCCGTTACAGTCGCACCTCTCACAGGTACCCAGGTAGAGCCCAGAGCCTGTACGGGTGTAGCCCATGTCACACTCCTGTATAGAAACAGATGTAAAGACATGGGAAAACAACAAGGGCCATGGAGTGAAAACAACGCAGGCAGCACAGTTGACTGTCTTGCCGTTCCATTACAGCTCTAAGAATCCCACTCTGTGTTTCTTTCCAATACGTCTACAGGACCATGGAACAAAGTGAGCACACTGGAACTTTACAACTAGAAGAGGTAACAGAGGAGGAACTATAAGATCGGGATGTACAGTACATCGATTTTTGTGGTATGCGTGTGCTGTACCTGACACGATGGACCGTTGTAACCCTGGGGACAGGCACACTCCTCCACTTCCAGGGCCCGTTCGTTGCCTGTGGAATGTGGCACTGCAATGTCCATCCTGATGTCTGAGAGACTGAACAACAGACAACAACACAGGTGAGGCAACAACAACAACAACCATAACGACATCAGCCACGTGGGTGTTTACAGTAGCGCCTACTGAGAGCTGTTTCCTAAATGATTCTTTAGAATCCTCATCATGTGGAATCATTCGGAGTGAATCTCTACAGGGCACCTGGTTCGGTTTTACCTGGTCTCAACCATGTTGTCAGCGTAGGTGGCTCTGATCATGAAGACTGTAGTATCAGCCAAAGCCATGAGGAGGTGTTCACGTGTACAGGGCTGTCCATCAGCACGCCTCCATGCAGACTGGTAGGGAGGAAACACAGGGAGAGAGAAACGACGCTCTGTGCAACACAGCCATGGCAAACTCAGGACTGGAGTTGGGATTATAGACAAAATTAGGTAATGGTAATCTAATTAGGTAATTTAAACAAGATCATCCACGAAGACAACATGTTGATGTTAAGATTACAAACTGTTTAGAATCAGTCAAAAAACAAACACTCGAACACCTGAGTGTGTGCACACACACACACACACACACACACACACACACACACACACACACACACACACACACACACACACACACACACACACACACACACACACACACACACACACACACACGGTGACCCACCTCTCTGAAGGTGACAGTGACAGTGGCGGGGGGGAGGGGCTTAATCTGGGAGAAGTGTTCGAGGAAGATGCCGTTGCCTTGGAGAACCACATCTGGCTGTCTGTCAATCACCAGGGAGCGTTGCCGGGGCTCGTAGCGCACGGTGTAGCGCAGCTCCCCGCCGTAGGCTGTCACCTGGCAACAACATGTCAGAAAGAGACGTTCAAGATTCTAGAACAACCATTCTCTTAACTCTACTGGACAGTGGAAAGGTATTTCCCTCCATGAGACTAGCCAGGTCACGGGTCAGACTAGCAAGGTCACGGGTCAGGCTAGCCAGGTCACGGGTCAGGCTAGCCAGGTCACGGGTCAGGCTAGCCAGGTCACGGGTCAGGCTAGCCAGGTCACGGGTCACATGATGACAAGTGCATGACCATGAACTCCAACCAGAAGTAGAGAGCTTCTTTTCGTTTAGGTACGTAAAGCCTCTATAGTTTCCACATGTTGAGAGAGCATGTGGACGGTGACATCTAGCATGACCACATTTAAATCACACCTTGCTTCCAGAGGGAAGACTACTCAGTAAAAATAAACGTGGATGACAGTTTCTCCTGTCCCTATAGTCTACTCTCAGGGTAAGAGGAGAAATACATGCAAATGTAAAAAAAAGAGTCAAAGCCTCCAACCACTCATCTCTCCCCTTGTCTCCACTCTCTCCCCTTGTCACCACTCTCTCCCTTTGTCTCCACTCTCTCCCCCTCTCTCCCCTTGTCTCTCATCTCCCTGTCTTCCCTCTCCCCCCTCCCCGTCTTCCTTCTATTCCCTCTCTCCCCCGTCTCCCCTTGTCTCCACTCTCTCCCCTTGTCTCCACTCTCTCCCCTTGTCTCCACTCTCTCCCCTTGTCTCCACTCTCTCCCCTTGTCTCCACTCTCTCCCCTTGTCTCCACTCTCTCCCCTTGTCTCCACTCTCTCCCCTTGTCTCCACTCTCTCCCTTGTCTCCACTCTCTCCCCTTGTCTCCACTCTCTCCCCTTGTCTCCACTCTCTCCCCTTGTCTCCACTCTCTCCCTTGTCTCCACTCTCTCCCTTGTCTCCACTCTCTCCCCTTGTCTCCACTCTCTCCCCTTGTCTCCACTCTCTCCCCTTGTCTCCACTCTCTCCCCTTGTCTCCACTCTCTCCCCTTGTCTCCACTCTCTCCCCTTGTCTCCACTCTCTCCCCTTGTCTCCACTCTCTCCCCTTGTCTCCACTCTCTCCCCTTGTCTCCACTCTCTCCCCTTGTCTCCACTCTCTCCCCTTGTCTCCACTCTCTCCCCTTGTCTCCACTCTCTCCCCTTGTCTCCACTCTCTCCCCTTGTCTCCAATCTCTCGCCTTGTCTCCAATCTCTCGCCTTGTCTCCAATCTCTCCCCTTGTCTCCCCTTGTCTCCCCTCTCTCCCCTCTCTCACCTTGTCTCCTCTGAAGCTGTCTGGTAGGACCCAGTAGTAGATGTCGTTGGGGATGTCAGAGAAGGAACGATACACCACCTCCGAGGAGCCTCTCTGAGCAATGCCGTCTGTGATGGTTCTGGTATTGGCTCCGTTGGAGAGGGAGAAGAGCTGACCATTCACACCGCCACGGACCTGGGGGACGCAAACACACAAACACACTTTAGACCCATAACACCTCTCCTCAAAGTACAAGCTAAAAGGGTGCGGGTACATTAAGACAGGCTCAATGCACTGCTGTGGTTTGGGATGTGCTTGTACATTCCTTGTATTTCCTGACCACTAAAGTGTCTGCACTACTTCTCCCATGAGCTGTAGAGCATGCTTCTTCAACTCACAGTACTAACACACTTGATTCAGCAAATCGTCAAACACCATAATTAGCTGATTATATCAAAGTGCGCTGGTCCTTCACACCCAGTATATCTCCAGGACCAGAGCTGGAAACTCCCGGCTTGCAGTAGAAGACTGTTTGTCTGTTGGCTGACTGTTAGGAGTCAGTATAGTATGGTTACTCCCATGCCCAGGTATGCTAAGGCCAGTGCGTGTACATTCGTTTTTATTTTCAGATCCCTAAATGTGCCCCCCGTCCACTAACCCCCATGCCTTATAGAAGTTGTGTGTGTGAGTGCTAGTAAGGCCAGGCTACTGACCTGGTCTCGGCTCCACGTGGAGCTGACACACTGCTTGGTGACGCCCATACAGAAGCACTGCAGACAGCCCTCTGGGTTGTCCTCCGTCAGGTGGAAGGAGCCGCTCTTACACTCGTCACACTGCGACCCCACCACGTTGGACTGCAACACACAGAAAACATCAGCCCCGCACATCTGCCATGTAACCCTGGCTGTCCAACCGGCTCATCATTCACTGTCTGTAATCATGAAGGATGATTGTACAACAGCAGCAAAGCTAAACGGGCTCAAGTTTATGACTGTCTCTATGAACTGACAATGGTGTTCAAGTGTTGGTGATTGAGAGTCTAATCTTCTACTACAGCATATCAAAACTAATACATCTAATATAAAGCCCCATTCAAACTATGGCCATGAAAATGAAGTGCAGTAGGCCATAGCAACGTAGTGTGTTACCTTGCAGGCGCATGGTCTGCTGTTGGAATTCACTGTTCCTCGAATATCACACTTTGAGTTTGCTGAAGGAGGGAGGGAGAGAGAGAGGGAGTGGAGATGGATCAACACCTGGGGGTGCTCCACCAACTCTAACCCCTTCACAATCACTCGACATACCAGGCCAATGACCACACCTTCTCAGCAGGTATGATTGATGTTAATAATTACACTGGGTCAAGACCAAGGCTCTTACAGGTAAAGTAGGACATAAAGAATGGTATGCACTATAAAGCAGAGTCATGATTTATATGTACAAATGTCTCTGGGTAAAACCGTCCAGGTGAATAACTTTCCTAACACATTCAAGCCTAAAAATGTACGTTCCACCCCCTCCCAAAAAACAAGAAACACTCACGGGTTGTAAAACATTTGCCATTGGGCTGCAGTGGGTTACCCTGGTACCCAGATGCACACCTATGGGGAAAAAACAAACACTTTCATAAACATCTTTTAGAACTATTCCATATATAGTAAAGCTAGCATTTCTTTAAAGACAGTGCAGAGGTAAAAGGGGAAAATGTCACTTCCTTACTTTTCACAGCGACGGCCGGTGTAGCCTGGCGTGCAGGCGTCGCACGTGGCCTGGGAGTCATGGTCCAGGAAACAGGTGTCGGAAAACCTGAGGAGTCACAAACAAACGTCACAGGATTTGTACATTAATATTTACAGCTGCCGGTTAATGGGTAGCGAGAGCGGTCACAAGTTGACAACACCAGCAATGAATGAATAAGCTAGCCCAGAGCTCTTCTGGACTGCTCAGTGAATCTACCCAACATGGACGTAAACCTGCTGTGTGAAAAAGCTCTTTCCATCTCTCTATCTCTCTCCCATGGTGTGTTTGTGTGTGTGTCTGTGTGAGTATGTGTCACACAGACCCACACAGGGAAGCTACTCTGAAAATATAGCTAACCAAGCTATCAATTACTTCCCACTGGAAGAAGTTAAGCTACGCTAAAGCTCCCCTTAAGAAAAGTATAATTTACTGAACTAAAGATACTTTGAAAAAAGTAGTTCACTACATCCCAAAATGATCATATGCAAATCTGAAACATTAGACTGCAAATCACCAGAACAGATCACTATGGGGTCATATATTAACAGAATCTATAAACGTGCCTATTAAACACACAAACTATGTTTCAAGTGAGAATTAGGCAGGTCTGATGCCGAAAACGATAGGAAGTTATTGCCTACTTTTTGCAAAAAAAGTAGTGTGTAGTTCCAGTAGATAGCTACACCGCAGCATGGCAAAAAAGTTATTAACTACTGAAAACACTACCTAGATTTGAATTTAGTTCAACTACCACCAAACTACTGGAAAAGGTAGTTAAATTACTATTCGAACTACATGTAGTTCACTACTCCCCAACTCCCGTGTACTGTATGTGTGTGTGTGTGAATGTGTGTGAGTGTGTGTGTGACCTCATGGTGACCCCTCACCTGCGGGATGTCTCAGTGTATGGGCAGGGACAGGGCTTGCAGTCATCGGCGCGACCTCGCCTTGGGTCACCGAAGTAGCCTGGTCTGCACTTGTCACACTGAGGACCTTCAGTGTTGTGCTGGCAGCTCTGATGGAGGGAGAGGAACGTAGTTCAGTTACTATCTCTATATTATGTACACTTGTCCACAGGTCATTGAATAAATAGTGTGCAGCAAATGACTGGTACTTTTGCAAACAGCTACTACAGTCAGGTTAACAATTCAGCCACTGACTGTGAGAGCCACCAACTCAATGCGTTTACTAGACATTCGCGACACTTGCAACAGATTCAATTTACAGCTGAAAGACAGAGTTCGAATACAACTTCAAAGCTTTGTCATTCACAGCCAGGCTTTAGTATAATGATAACGTTGTGTTTTGAGGAGTCCTCACCAGACATTGTCCACTGATGGGGTCGCAGGCGCTGGCGTGTCCGTTACAGTTACATCCAGCACAGGATCCCAGGAAGTTCCCTCCAGACACACGCTCAAAGCCAGTGGAGCACTGTTCACAGGACAGTCCTGAGTAGCCAGGGGGACACCTGGGAGGAACACACACCATGGAAGCCATTACAACTGTCCACAGAAACTATCCTACAATTCAAACACAATACAATACAATGCTATGCTAATTTATTTACCATATACCTCCAGTTGCAGGCACTAAAAGGTTCTAAGCACTCCTCCTCTTTTTTGTCACGGTTTAAGTCACTTTTTAGTGTCCGTGACTCTATGGAGCGATAACAAACAACAGCTAATTCAAATCTTAACCTCGGCTGAAG
Organism: Salvelinus fontinalis; assembly: GCF_029448725.1. Taxonomy (NCBI): domain Eukaryota; kingdom Metazoa; phylum Chordata; class Actinopteri; order Salmoniformes; family Salmonidae; genus Salvelinus; species Salvelinus fontinalis. The sequence goes on along the minus strand of NC_074672.1, from coordinate 15,174,207 downwards.
TCAGTCTATGGGATCTCACCTGCACTCCTCCACATCTTTGGCATTGTCATGGACGTTGTACTCCACAGTGGTGGTGTCCATGACGATGTCGCTGAGCGCCACGCTCACCATGTGGTTGTCGTAGACGGTGCGGATGCTAATGCTCTCCAGGCTGGCCAGCGTCATCATCAGGTCCTCACGGGACACCTGGCGACCCGACGAGTGCTGCCAGTTGTCCTACAAGAACACACACAAACCATCGGAGGTCAGACAGTGATCATGATCACACATGGCCCAGAAGGCTACATTTAAAACAATGGTCATTAACTGCACATGGAAGGCTTAGACAGCAACATGTCAGCCAGTATAGGATCATAGATAAGACGTAGACAAATGATCTTAAACCACTGATCCTATACTGCTGGGATCATCAATTAGATTCAGCAGATTTTTTTCTACAAATAATTTGTGGACTGCAATTTGACCGCAAGAAAGCCCTAATAGATCATATTTGACTAAAACATAATCATTTCAAACCTTGCTTACATTCGTATATGATCACATACTGTATATCTCTATTATGTGTGGGAATACCTTGGAACAGATTTCCAAAATTCAAATCACTTGCAGCTGATTTGCTGGTATTTATACAGTCTTTTATATCTAACAATAAAAAACAAACGTGTGTTTGAGGGAGGGTACAAATAAAAACACCCTTGGGCTACATTTGGTCAGTGGGCCGCCAGTTGGGGAACCCTGCTATACTGTACAAATAAGGACTAGAGACAGTTACATTGTTTTGTTCATAAAGAGCTTGACAAAGTGTATATGAACCAAACTAAGCTAAAAGTGGCGTGGTTGTTGGCAGATGGACCCACCTCAGTAAACTTTATCTCCTTCTGGTTGACCTCTCTGGAGGGGGTGGGGTTGCCCCTGCGGTAGACCAGTCTCTGACCGTTCCCGGTCAGGACCACGTCTGGTTTCTCCTCAGGCTCAGTCTCACCACGGGCCAGCGTGTAACGCACCTTGTACTTCAGGGACCCTCCATAGGAGTCAATCTAAATAAACAGACATACCGCCGCTGTATTCATTTCATAGTTATATAAGCCAGACAAAGCTCTGACGAAGGCTGTGACGCTGAAACATAAGCCTTTAATAAGAGTAACACAAGCAGTGTGGGGGAGCGTCTTCCTTTGAATATAACTTAAAACATTTCTGACACTTTCTGTGTGCTGACACTTTCAGATGAGCATTTCATTTATAATTCATATAGTAGTTATCTTGCTTGTAAGATCATTTCAACATGATGTCAAGGTGAGTCATTGGAGAGACAAGGGTTGTGTTCTCCTGCTCAGAGGTTACTGATGCATGCCAAACCTTACCAACGCCTGGATAGGTATTTTGCATATCAGCTAACCACATCCCATGGTATAGCAGTATGGTGCCTGACGTGGCATGCAACCATTGGTTGATGCATGTAATGTCTGAACAGGGGAACACGGCCAAAGTAGTGCAAAGCAGGAATTGATGTAGTGATGATGCCGCACCTTGTTTCCCAGGAACTGGCGTGGCAGCGTCCAAAATGAATCCAGGATGAGGAAGCGCCGTGATAGGTCGACTAGCTGGAACTCCTCTTCCTCTGGGTTGATGAGAAGCTGAGTGGAGGAGAGAGGAGGGGTGCCCGGCCGAGAGGGGTAAGTCACGTTCACTCCTGGAGTTAGGGAGGGAGGCAGGGAAAATGAAATAAGAGAGAGTTTTCTCGTACCAGTTATGACATTCATGCTTTGCATGTATAAACAAAAGTTGTCATGCTTAAAACCTCTTGTATGTAAAGTCCCCATATTTGGGGACCCTATTAGATTTGTTTTATTCAATTCAGTCTGGTATGAGAACGGTAGCCTGCAAAAGCAGGGTGTCTGCGGAAAGCTTGGTTTTCTTGGTTATTGATCAGTGCCTTAAAATCTTTGGTGTGACTTACTATCATATATGGGCATGCGAATGTATAAGGGCAGGCCGAAGCGAGGACCTCATTTCAAGACGCCTGCTACCTACATTCCGGTTAGCGTTGTGAAGCATAAACTAAATAAACACAGAATACGTCTATACACACTGAAAGCCGGGATGTCTTATTTGTCTGCCTGTGACCTACCGTTATTGATCTCCAGCCCAGAGAGTCAAAATGTTTATTTTACACGTTTTCACCAAACAGCAAACATCTTACAAGGTAAGCTTCCATTTGATCTTTGTTTGAGCTATAGCTACATGGGGGGTATGAAATTAATCCTTAGGTTGATAGGAATCTAATGTTATCTGATGATGTGTGACTTAATGGCAACATTGGATGTCCACCGAGTGACTATATCTTGGCGCATTAAAAATATGATGTTGCCTGCTTACGAGCCGAAGGCATCCATTACACAGGCGTTTGGCTACTACACCACCTTAGCAGTCTTGTAGCCAATGAGATAAGCTTTCCAGGGATATGCAGTTGACCTGGGTGAGACAAAGCAAGGCCGAGAACCTTTAATGCGTACTATTGAACACTTTTTGTATTTGGCGCATGTGACAAAGTTTGATTTGAACTATTGCTACCTTGCTCAGGGATGAGTTGCACAGAGCAGGCTACATTACATTGTAAACAGATTTCATTGCTTTAATTTCCTCGCTTTAGCATAAAAGATGGCTTCTCAAGGGAGGACAAAAAAGGAAAAAACAAAGAATGTTGAACAGGAAGCTAAAAAGAAGGCAGCTATGAATAAGTATACCGACATAGAAGCTTTGAATATAATACTGGTCGGACTCGGATCAGCGGAGCGATTTGGACAACGAGGATTTCGACTCGGCTGACGAAGATTGCCTTCTAGAAGGATTGGATCCACTTTAAGATCTGTAAGTAAATTATTTTCATGACTTTAAATAGCTAATCTACTATATGTACTTCATTTTTTATAAGTTGTCTGCTTTTTATGGTTTAAATTTACTTTACATAGGCTTATGTAACAAGTAATTTCAATGTTAGACAATAACTACTTTGGAATTATAAACTCAGCAAATAAAGAAACGTCTCTTTTTTAGGACCCTGTCTTTCAAAGACAATTCGTAAAAATCCAAACAGATCTTCATTATAAAGGGTTTAAACACTGTTTCCCATGCGTGTTCAATGAACCATAAACAATTAATGAACATGCACCTGTGGAATGGTCGTTAAGACACTAACAGCTTACAGACGGTAGAAAAACAAGGTCACAGTTATGAAAACTTAGGACACTAAAGAGGCCTTTCTACTGACTCTGAAAAACACCAAAAGAAAGATGCCCAGGGTCCCTGCTCATCTGCGTGAACGTGACTTAGGCATGCTGCAAGGAGGCATGAGGACTGCAGATGTGGCCAGGGAAATAAATTGCAATGTCCGTACTGTGAGACGCCTAAGACAGCGCTACAGGGAGACAGGATAAACAGCTGATGGCAGAGAGGGACTGCTTTAAAGACTATCACGACATGCACATGCTACGGTGAAAGTGAAATCGAAATAGCTACACCTGGGATGTAAAACGAACATGAATGCTGTTTGTAAATAGTTCAGCTTATTTATATTTTTGCACCTTTTTTAGTGAAGGACATGTGTATAACCAAGTTTGTGTTTGATAAGATCTTAAAAAAAAAAATGTGTACATGCTGCTTTTATATTGTTTTTGTTAACAGTTAATTTGTATGTGGGACCAACACATTGGATATGCCAAGGCTAAATGTTCAGGCAGTTAGGAGAGGTTGACAAAACACTTGGATATCCCTTGCATGTCCCCCGACACCACCACAATGTTTGAGAGAGGTTGGTGTTGTAGAGATTTAGTTTTATAGTGAGCAATAACTTTTAGGCACATCCAGTGTACAAAAACAGTGAAATTACCACATTCGGACACTTTGGAGAGGTTGAAAGGACACTTGAATGTACCCTGGATTATGGTTGCACATTTTGGGGAATATTCAGAGGTGGAAATGTACCGTGGGAATATATGGGAATTAATAAGAATGTATGGGAATTAACGGAAATATATCCTAATTAATTAATTCATTTTAATGTTGATGTTTTTTGCATTGGATATATTTACCATATCATATGGAGACAGAAACATAAACCTTTTACCTTAAATAGACATAATTGCACATCCTTCCAATAGAAAAAATAAAATAAAAATTGTTACGAATTGAACTTTAATTAAATTAGTTGACTCTTCACATGGGATGATTTCACTGAACAACAAAAGGGAATATTGAATAATCCCCAATGATCCATTGCATCTCCCAAAAACGTTTGGGAGATGTACATCTGTAACATACATCTGTAAAATTATAGTCTAGAAACTAAAGCTTTGGTTGTCTTCCTCTCAGGCTTCCATGTCTTCTCCCTGGACCTCCTCAATGTCCACCTCTTGAACATCAGACTCTCAGGCCTCATCTTCACTGTCACTTTTCAACCTTGTTGAGGATGGCCCGTTGTCAGGCTCAAAAAGACAAACATTTGCCCAGGTGGCCACCAATTTTTAAACCCTTGTATTGGTCAGCCTGTTGCGTGTGTTCCCAAACAACGACCAGTTGCGCTCTGAGGCGGCTGATGTTGGTGGGATTTGGAGGATGATGGAGGCAACAGGGGAAAGAGCCTCAAATCCACAAAGTCCCTTCCACCAGGTGGCTGATGAGATATGTTGGCACGACTGCCATATTGCATCTCCATCCCAAAGCCCTTACTTGAAAGTGTACTTCGCCAGACTGCCAAGAACCTTGCCAGCATACTTGGGGTCCAACATGTACGCTGCGGTGTGTATGGGTTTCACGCAGAAGTCTTCACGCTTTTTGATGTATTTCAGAACTGCAGTTTCCTCCGCTTGGCGCAACAGTGAAGTGGGCAGGGCAGTACGTATTTCTTCTCTTACATCTGCAAGCAGAGGCTGAACATCAGACAGGGTGGCATTGTCTCCCTCAATCTGTGCAATGACTACTGCTATAGGTTTCAGTAGTTTCAGGCTGCCTACCACTCTCTCCCAAAATGCATCATCCAGGAGGATCCTCTTGAAGGGGCTGTCCATATCGGCAGACTGATATGGCCATTTATATGAGAGACTCAAATCAAATCAAATTTTATTTGACTCCTTCCCCTCCATTTTCCCCCTCCACTTCCCCTCCATTTTACTCCTTCCCCTCCATGAGACTGTCAAACATGATGACAACACCACCCCAACAGGTGTTGCTGGGCAGCTTCAATGTGGTGCTCTTATTCTTCTCACTTTGCTTGGTGAGGTAGATTGCTGCTATAGCTTGATGACCCTTCACATACCTAACCATTTCCTTCACTCTCTTGTAGAGTGTATCCATTATTTTCAGTTCCATGATGTCCTTGAGGAGCAGATTCAATGCACGAGCAGCACAGCCAATGGGTGTGATGTGAGGGTAGGGTCCTCCACATGTGAGGGTCCTCCACTTTAGACCAAGCAGCCTTCATGTTTGCAGCATCGTCTTTCACCAATGCTAATACCTTCTGTGGTCCAAGGTCATTGATGCCTGCCTTCAGCTCATCTGCAATGTAGAGACCGGTGTGTCTGTTGTCCCTTGTGTCTGTGCTCTTGTAGAATACTGGTTGAGGGGTGGAGATGATGTAGTTAATTATTCCTTGCCCACGAACATTCGACCAGCCATCAGAGATGATTGCAATACAGTCTGCTTTCTAACACCAACACAATGTTTGAGTGAGGTTGATATGGTAGAGATTGTGCTTTTATACTGAACAAATAGCATCTAGGGATTGCAGAGATGTAATAGCAATAGAATGATCTAATTTACAGGCATATGCCACTTTGGAGAGGTTTATGGACACGTGACCACACCTGACACCACTTACTAAAACATCTGCCCATTTCTATTTGTTAGGTCTATCAATCCCCTTTTTGTTTCTTCTGATATTGATCACATGTTATGGAAGCCATCTGATGTGTGTTTCCAGCTCTAGTCATCAATAATTCACTTATAGCTTGTCAATGAAAGATGACTTCAAAAACAAAAAAAACGGTGTGTGCTTGATCTTGTGTATTCTGAACTATGTAACCCCTATCTATCTTCAGATCATTTCCTCATAATCTCCCAGATGTCATCTCCCAGACGTTTTTGCGTGTCAGAATCATGTAATTACACATGAATAGCAGTTACTTTTGGGTATGTCTATTTAGGCGGAAATCTACATTTTGCCATTACGTTTAAGAGGTTAAAGATCTTTTTTATGTTCAGTAAAATCAATTACAAATGTCTTGACTTTTTCACAAAATGTTTAGTTAACGAAAAATGACTTCAATCATGACGTGTATGACAGGCATTAGTATTTGGTGAAGTCCAGTACCTTTGAAGTCGTCCTCGTCAGTGAAGCGCAGATTGATCTGGTTTCGGTAGCGTCCAGTGTTCCCACAGTTCTTGGTGATGCCGAAGCAGAAGCAGGAGATACAACGTCCCTCCACACTGAAGTGACCGTTGGGACAGTTTCCTGGTGTCGATGAGAGAGGATGACAAAACTGAACGAAAGGACAGCACGGTGCAAATAGAAGACATTAAACAGACATAGATGCAGACAGACATAACATTTTAGGCATTTCATATACTCACAAAGCCATTATTTTAGTATTGAAATAATTCATTATATGGTCTTTATACAGTCTTGTGGTGGCTCATTCCAGGGAAGAGTAGTACACAATACCTGATTCCCACTACAGAGCCAACACAAACCATACCCTGCTGGCTCTGATCTTTCCTTCTCACATTGTCCTTTCCAGCATGGTCCCAGCAGCTATCCTTTCCAGCATGGTCCCAGCAGCTATCCTTTCCAGCATGGTCCCAGCAGCTATCCTTTCCAGCATGGTCCCAGCAGCTATCCTTTCCAGCATGGTCCCAGCAGCTATCCTTTCCAGCATGGTCCCAGCAGCTATCCTTTCCAGCATGGTCCCAGCAGCTATCCTTTCCAGCATGGTCCCAGCAGCTATCCTTTCCAGCATGGTCCCAGCAGCTATCCTTTCCAGCATGGTCCCAGCAGCTATCCTTTCCAGCATGGTCCCAGCAGCTATCCTTTCCAGCATGGTCCCAGCAGCTATCCTTTCCAGCATGGTCCCAGCAGCTATCCTTTCCAGCATGGTCCCAGCAGCTATCCTTTCCAGCATGGTCCCAGCAGCTATCCTTTCCAGCATGGTCCCAGCAGCTATCCTTTCCAGCATGGTCCCAGCAGCTATCCTTTCCAGCATGGTCCCAGCAGCTATCCTTTCCAGCATGGTCCCAGCAGCTATCCTTTCCAGCATGGTCCCAGCAGCTATCCTTTCCAGCATGGTCCCAGCAGCTATCCTTTCCAGCATGGTCCCAGCAGCTATCCTTTCCAGCATGGTCCCAGCAGCTATCCTTTCCAGCATGGTCCCAGCAGCTATGGTGGATGTTTTTTACAGCATGGTCCCAGCAGCTTTGATGGAACCATGCATAACAAGGCCAGATCAGCTAGGCATGGCGTAGCTTGGCCCTATAGTGTGATTCAGGCAATAGAGTACATACCTGGTTTCTGTGTGAGGCTGAGCACCCCGTCAGGGATACCAAACACAAGGCCCTTGGCGTTGATGGCCTCACAGGTGTACGCCCCCTGGTCCGCCTCCTTTACGTCACGGATGGTCAGGCTGCCACGCCCATTCTCACTGGTCATTGAGATCCTGGGAAGACCGATACATATACATTGCTTACATTAGACTGATGCTTCAACCACATAAAATACCGCAGCCTGTGTTCGACTCTCCTCTAATCAAACAGTGATGATTCACTTTTCAAAGTTAACACCGGAGTGTCTAAAGAGCGTTCAGAGGACAAGGAATATTATGACTCTAAATCGCTTTCCTGAACTGACATATTACTACAGGAAGTGCCATACAGCATACTCTCTGCAACTTTAGGCTTTCAGTATGGTATTTAATAGTAATTGAGTTAACTCTCTGTAAGAGTTTATTTTGACAGATAATAGGGCACTTTACTGTATAAAACAGCCATTCAATGGATGTACAGTAAGCTCTCTGTTACTGACAGAAGTGTTTGAAAGATGAGTCTTCTTTGAATCACATCAAACATTACTTGTCTGTAGATATATGACCGTGCTTAATCAGCAATGCATGAAATGCTGCATTTTGTGGGCTAACGAGATTGGATAGCGGACAAATCCTCAGTAATTTCAAAATCGTTATGGTCTGTTTCAAATCAATTATACGCAAGACTCATTTCACACAATCCCACAAATTAATCCTGGCTTTCTTTCCAGAGCTATCACTGCACAGATCACCCCTCTCTTCCATAATGGCATCAGACAGACAGAGTTTGAAGAGATGCCACTTGTATCTCGCAACAGAGGGGTTCAGAACTCCACATGAAATACTTATATGATGCATATCAACTTTAATATCAACTTCTAGAGTCGAATGTTTGCCAACACTCACACACACATTTTCAAACACAACTTAACATCCCATCGATTCAGGCTGGGGTCATTCAGAACGGGGACATTGGCCTAAATGTCGAACTACGTTTGTGATAAGAGCTGTTATGGGGTGAACCAGACAGGGTTGGAAGGAGTAGGAGGACTGTACCAACTCACCTGCCACTGATGGGGATATGGCCCCAGTTGAGCCTCCAGGTGATGATGGGGGTGGGAACACCAACTGCCACACAGTTGAAAGTCACCGTCTCCCCCCGCTCCGCCTCAAAAGATTCCTCCGGGGGACTGGTCACTGTGGGAGGAGCTTAAAGGGAAAGTTATGAGAAAACAATATGAGCATCTATAAAGCCAAGTATGCATGCACTGTGTGACACATGATGGCGCACACACATTTCAAAACTGGTCCCCACTACCCAAACCCAATTTAAAAGGGCAGTGGTTTATTTGTGGACTCAATCTGTTTGGTGAGGCACAAACATGATGGAAAGTCCGGAAAAAATTAAACTGTTTGCCATGGATGGACAATTCTGCACTGTCTCTGTCACCACAGTGTGAATGGAGTCACTTCAGTGGTCACGGTATAAAGAAACCTACGGGGTGACTACACAGTTGAGAGGGAGAGGGATGCACAGACAAAATTGGGTTGGAGAGAGAAAGAGAAGAGCAAAGAGAAAGAGAGAGAAAAGGGGGGGGGTGAGGTTTTGAGGGAGAGATAGTGAATGAGAAAGAGGAGAGAGACAGAGAGCTAGAGCAAGATTGTCAGAAAGAGACAGGACAGAGAAAGACGGACAGGGACAAAGACAGAGAGACTGTATTATGGTCAGGAACTTACTGCAGCCGTACTCATCAGAGCGGTCAGGGCAGTCAGGCTCCTCATCACACTGGTAGCTAGATGGGATGCAGGTACGGTCACTGAGGCACACAAACTGCTCTGGGGCACACGTGTCACCTGGACCTCTGGTGGCTGGAACACAAGAAGAGATAGAAAAGGACTTCATCTTCATTCATGTAAACAAAGAAACTTACAATTGAAAGTGCTTTTTAGTCTAGGACTAGAAAAACGGTCCTTTAGTGTTCAATCAATAAACGTTGGATGTGGAACTCACGGCAGTTGGTCTCGTCTGAGTTGTCCTCGCAGTCGTTGTCTCCATCACAGCGCCACAGCTTGAGAGCACAGCGGCCGTTCTTACACTTGAACTCATTGGGTTCACAGGGTGAGGGAGTGCCTGGAGCCAGACAGAGGGGCGTGATCAGAGGAGCATTTCAATCAGACACATTGATCAGGTGTGTTGACATGAAGCAGATGCAAAGCTTTGTGACTGACGATCGTGTGTGTGTGTGTGTGTGTGTGTGTGTGTGTGAAAGGATGATGAAAGGGAGAGATAGAAAAGGGCACACAGAAGACTATTGCCCTCCTCTCTCGCCCTCCTTCTGTGTGCCTCCCTGTGCGTATACTGCACTGTTGAAGTCTTCGTGTGTGTCCCTGATTCTCACCACATCTGAACTCGTCGCTGCCGTCAGAGCAGTCCCTCTCTCCATCACACAGGTAGTCTCTGGGGACACATTCCCCGTTCTGACAGGTGGCCTGGTCCACTTTGCAGGGCCCTAGGGGGTCAGGGGGGCCAAGGGGGCGTGTGGACTTCTTGATGGGGGTGGTGGTGGGAGGGGTGGGGGTCACTGGTCCAGGCTGAATCTTATCTGATCAGATCAAAATCAAAAAGAGTATATAAATACGGTTCATACAGCCATAACCAGAGTTGCCCTGAGATATGGCTGTAGACGCCATGGTGTTAGAAGCCACGTCAGGGCAATATCCAGATATGACGCTCTTCTTAGGATACAACAAACTTCAGACCTTTTACCACTACTCCACACTCCACTCCAACACACCAATGCCATTTCCACTCACCACAATCCAGCTCATCACTCATGTCATTGCAATCAGGTCTGTTGTCACACAGGTACTCCAGAGCGATACAACCCCCATCCTGACACGTGTGCTCATCCTTCATGCAGGGCAGAGGGTTGGGGACCACTGAGAGAGACGGGGGAGGGGAGGGTGGGGTTCAAGGGTCAGACATGCACGGCTAAAAGGCCACCACACAACACAACACAACGCTTGCTGTTCAAAAGTCTGGTTTAATACAAGGAGACCTTCCGAGGTGGAGGCTGGCGTCACTTCAAATCGGAAGATGGGCTCATTGTAATGGCTGGAATGGTATCACAGACGCCATGTGTATGATACCGTTCCATTCCAGTCATTACTATGAACCGTCCTTCTTTCTCCAGCCTCCACTGACCCTCCTGGGTCACTGCAGGTCATGCTCGGGCCTGGGGCTTCTCAAAGGTCTAACAGCTTACTGTACTGTACCGTAGGTGGGACATGGCCTTGTTCGATAGGCAATTGAGATCCTTATGAAGAAACTCTTGACGATTTACACACTACAGAAACTGAAGTTTTTTTTAGTTTTTTTTTAGCAAAAAGACATATCTGTAACTAAACTCATGCCACGCAAAAATCTTCGCAGTCCTCTTGGGCAATCCAAAACCAAAACGTTGTCAGACATCTACTCTAGGTGCACACATGCATAACATTCCTGTGTGAACTCTCAAAGATCTCCAGAGAGCCAGTCGGCATCTCCATGCTCCTCATCCAGAAATAGCTACAGTCATATCGTTTCTACAGCAGCTCTGGCAGTCTCCGTGCAGCAGGCATGGTACCACACCTGGGTTCAAATACTATTTGACGTCTTTCAAATATTTACCTGCCTGGAGTGACACAGGGGCGGGGTTTTCTCTTTTGCTAGTTTTCTATTGGTTCCATTGAGCCATGCATGCTCAATCAAACCCATCTAAAGTATTTCAAATGATTTCCAATAGCATTGAACCCAGGTCAGCATGGTACAGTACAAACCTGGGACAGCCATGGGGTTCACAAGGGGCAGAGCTAGAAACCAGAGAGACAAGTTAAGGACACTACTTGGGGTTCACCTAGCCCTCCTTTTTCTCTATTTTCATATTGTATTGTTTTATTGACAGAAATAGGCCAGAATGAAGGGGAGACTTATAGAGGAGAAGTCAAAATAGTGAAGAAGAACGGTGAAAAGAGGGCACCACCTAGCCCTTTTTAGCTTGATGCCTTGGGCTGGCTAGCCTAGCTTACTTGAAAGATTGTAATGAGATATGATCAATGTCTGAATTAAATCAAGAATACTATAGCTATGAGACCAGGCCTATTTAAAAAAAATCACTTGTACAGCATTTATAGTAGGAAGATGTCAGTTACAACTTCCTAAAATGGATGCCATTCATTTGACAACTTCCTTACATGGAAGCCATACCGTACACTGGACAGCCCTGATAATGCGGAGTAAACATTATCCCCTGTGGTTCTTACCTTCTCCCAGGTGTCTGAACTGGAAGCCCTGGACAGAGGTGATGTAGGAGGCGATGGTTCCCTCCTTCACCACTCCATACAACACGTTGCGGATCTGATTTTCGTTGTTGTTGTAGTCAGAGCCCACGTCAAGCTCAACAAACACATCCACTCCATTCTGCCTGGGCATCTTCCTAAACAGACCAGGACAGAACAGAGGGGGTTGTTAGAGACGGACGTGATGACAATAACGATTTGGGGCGGCAGGTAGCTTAGCGGTTTAGAGCATTGGGCCAGTAACCGAAAGGTTGCAGGTTCGAATCCCCATGCAGACTAGGTGAAAAATCATCCTGTAAGTCGCTCTGAATAAGAGCGTCTGCTAAATGACTAAAATTTATATTTTACAGTACAGTGCTCACGTTTGAATTTTGGCCCGGGGCATATTATGATTTTCTCATGCTAAGAACATTGATTTGTTACACGCAGCTTGGAGACTGTGTTTGCTGAATCAACCAGAGGAGAGTCTAAGATGAAGCCTCAGCATTAGCTCTGGGAACCAAGTCCTCAGATCTCAGACAAGGCTACTCGTCACGTGATCATGGATCCCTGAGCCACCTTTGTTACACCCAGGTTTAAGTAAGTAAAGTAAGTCCCAGCAGCTGGAGGTGAACAGTGATCTTACTTGATGAGGACCACATTTACAGTCTGGATGCCTGAGATCTTGTTGTACTCTGACTCCAACTGTGGAAGAGAGAAAATAATACTTAGATGGGTACAAACGAGCATTTAAATGTTTTAACAAGTTTAAAAACGTTCCTAACAAGTGCTCTTACATACATTGATGTACAGTAGTATATTGTGCAATAAAGTATATTGACTAAAATGATCTACAGTATTTGACCTGCTGACAGACATGACTTGGCAATGGAATGCAAGGTGTGAGAATCCTGCTCTGGCCTGTGTAAACGATACAGCCCCTGTGGGGAGGGAGGGATGGGCATACAGTGTAGAGAATCTATTTGGCTCTGGGATAGGTCTACTGTGCACTATATCTGGAATAGGCCTACCGTGTACAGTACACAGTATATGGTTCTAGAATAGGTCTCCCATGTACAGTACACCGTATATGGTTTTAGAATAGGCCTACCGTGTACAGTACACAGTATATGGTTCTAGAATAGGCCTACCGTGTACAGTCCACAGTATATGGTTCTAGAATAGGCCTACCGTGTAAAGTAGACAGTATATGGTTCTAGAATAGGCCTACCGTGTACAGTATATGGTTCTAGAATAGGTCTACCGTGTACAGTACACAGTGTATGGTTCTAGAATAGGCCTACCGTGTCAGTATATGGTTCTAGAATAGGTCTACTGTGTACAGTACACAGTATATGGTTCTAGAATAGGCCCACCGTGTACAGTACACAGTGTATGGTTCTAGAATAGGCCTACCGTGTACAGTATATGGTTCTAGAATAGGCCTACTGTGTACAGTACACAGTGTATGGTTCTAGAATAGGCCTACCGTGTACAGTATATGGTTCTAGAATAGGTCTACTGTGTACAGTACACAGTATATGGTTCTAGAATATGTTACGTTGTACAGTATATGGTTCCAGAATCGGCCTACCGTGTACAGTATATGGTTCTAGAATAGGCCTACCGTGTACAGTACACAGTGTATGGTTCTAGAATAGGCCTACCGTGTACAGTACACAGTGTATGGTTCTAGAATAGGCCTACCGTGTACAGTACACAGTGTACGGTTCTAGAATAGGTCTACTGTGTACAGCATATGGTTCTAGAATAGGATTACCATGTACAGTACACCGTATATGTTTCTAGAATAGGCCTACCGTGTACAGTACACAGTATATGGTTCTAGAATAGGTCTACTGTGTACAGCATATGGTTCTAGAATAGGCCTACCGTGTACAGCATATGGTTCTAGAATAGGCCTACCGTGTACAGTACACAGTGTATGGTTCTAGAATAGGCCTACCGTGTACAGTATATGGTTCTAGAATAGGCCTACCGTGTACAGTACACAGTGTATGGTTCTAGAATAGGCCTACCGTGTACAGTACACAGTGTATGGTTCTAGAATAGGCCTACCGTGTACAGTACACAGTGTATGGTTCTAGAATAGGTCTACTGTGTACAGCATATGGTTCTAGAATAGGATTACCATGTACAGTACACCGTATATGTTTCTAGAATAGGACTACCGTGTACAGTACACAGTGTATGGTTCTAGAATAGGTCTACTGTGTACAGTATATGGTTCTAGAATAGGCCTACCGTGTACAGCATATGGTTCTAGATAAGGTCTACTGTGTACAGTACACAGTATATGGTTCTAGAATATGCTACTGTGTACAGTATATGGTTCCAGAATAGGCCTACCGTGTACAGTATATGGTTCTAGAATAGGCCTACCGTGTACAGTACACAGTGTATGGTTCTAGAATAGGCCTACCGTGTACAGTACACAGTGTATGGTTCTAGAATAGGCCTACCGTGTACAGTACACAGTGTATGGTTCTAGAATAGGTCTACTGTGTACAGCATATGGTTCTAGAATAGGATTACCATGTACAGTACACCGTATATGTTTCTAGAATAGGCCTACCGTGTACAGTACACAGTATATGGTTCTAGAATAGGTCTACTGTGTACAGCATATGGTTCTAGAATAGGATTACCATGTACAGTACACCGTATATGTTTCTAGAATAGGCCTACCGTGTACAGTACACAGTATATGGTTCTAGAATAGGTCTACCGTGTACAGTACACAGTATATGTTTCTAGAATAGGCCTACCGTGTCCACCACCGCATCCGAAATCTCCTGGAAAGACAGTGAGTAGATGTCCTCCATGTCAGGCCTGTACACAATGGAGTCTGTGAAGTTCACCAGAGCTCTGTAGTACGCTAGAACAGAGAGACAACGGTTAGTTTAACCACATGATGACATACAGGAACCACAGCGTACATAAAGGCCAACATAATGTACACAAGGCCAAATTTGTATGGGATTTTCCTTTGGTGGTGTTGCCTTGTTCAAAAGGAATTGAGATTCATTTAGAGTTATGCTTGGCTACTGTTTGGGAACAATTTGCCTCTGGCAGGCCTTGGATCAATGTTTGGAGAAAGAAACTCCAGAAACATAACTGTGGCTAAATTCAGAGCCATGTACAAATGATGGGGTATAGTTCCATATTGTGGTCTGTAGTAAAACTAACAACTGCACCACATTTACACTCGAACGAGAGGCACAGCAGGCATAAACATGCACAAGTATGCCCACACCAACACTCACACACACACACTCTCTGTCTATAACACAAAACGTGCACGTCAGACACACACTTACGTCAACACTTGTCATACAAATACACACACATCCACACGTGTGGACAATCACACACAAGTACAAGCACACTGTCAGCAAAGGTGGGACACTCACTACCTTGCGAGCTACACTTTTACTCACAGTGAAAAGGTGACATCACAGTTGGAGTTAGATACTGAATGAAAAGGGAGCCCCCAGCCCAGCTACAGCCCTAACCCAGGCAGCAGCACTACTATACCAACGGCTGGGGTGAAAAAAGCTCCAGGGAGTGATTCTCAACATTCCCTCCCATCCATGAAGTCAAACACATCAGAGAGGCTGGGGCTCTACTGCCTATGGAGAACAGAGGCTAGCTAAGCTATCCTGACCTGGCGCTATGCGTTAAGCAGTTCATACTCAAGTAGGTCATACTATAGATACTGCACTATCCATAGTGGTGGTCTATTGTCGATTTATGCAACTTATAAAGTGTCACCTTCTGTAGACATACTGTAGGCTACTGTCACTGCTTTTCTACTTGGTCTCCTAGCAACTAAAGAAACAACAACTAATGGTTTGTCTTATTATTACATGGTCTATTATAGGGTCTATTTTATTGCAGATCTATTTACTTTCCAAGACCCACATCTTCTCCCATACCACTCACAAATACACCTCCTTGAAATAGGCAGCTTCTGTTCAGCTTGGTCTCTGCCTGGCCTGGTCCAGGTTGGGGGAAGGAAGTCAATATTTGGGTTCTTTTTTACAGTCAGTTGCTACTTGCCATGGCTCTACCCCCCCCCCTCTCCCTTCCTCTCTGCGGTTGAAGTAATTACATACTGCTAGACGACGTGTTGCTGTGTTCCTTATGACAATGACAGCGTGCGTTCATCATGATTTAGGAACCCTGCTGTTTAATTAAAAGTTGGAATAAGAGTACCTCACACACATGCATGCACATGCGCATTCACACACACGCGGTCCCATACATCCATTGCGCTGAGGACCTAAGGGGTCTGATAGTGATTGTGCCAGTGACAGGGCAGACTGGCCGGCAGCAGTGTTATTATGGTTGGTGGTGAGAATCTGCCTTTCAAAGCAGATCTTAGTTTCCTCGAATTACAACAGAACATTGGCACAAGCTGGCCTGGTTCCTCCATGACACCTGCCACTTCTTGTTGCAGAGTGAACTTCAAAGATTTGGTATAAAAACCCACACAGTGGGCCTCTCGAGTGGCGCAGCGGTCTAAGGCACTGCATTGCAGTGCTAGCTGCGTTACTACAGATCCTGGTTCGATACCGGGCTGTGTCACAGCCGGCCGCGTCCTGGAGACCCACGAGGCGACACACAATCAGCCCAGCGTCGTCCGGGTTAAGGGAGGGTTTGGCCGGTCGGGATGTCCTTGTCCCATCGCGCTCTAGGGACTCCTTGTGGCGGCCGGGCGCATGCATGCTGACACGGTCGCCAGCTGTACAGTGTTTCCTCCAACACATTGGTGCAGCTGGCTTCCGGGTTAACTGGGCATCGTGTCGAGAAGCAGTTCGGCTTGGCGGGGTTGTGTTTCGGAGGACGCATGGCTCTCGACCTTCACCTCTCCCTAGTCCGTATGGGAGTTGCAGCGATGGGACAAGACTGTAACTACCAATTGGATATGACGAAATTGGGGAGAAAAAGGTTTTAAAAATAACCCACAGAGTGAGCTGACTATGTAGTGTAGAACTGTATAGCCTGGCATGGACATGGTCAACTGTTCCATACAGTCAGGAGGGCCTAAAAGGATATATTGTATGGTTTGAAAACAGTACCAGAAGACAAGCAACATCAAAAGGGCTGACCAAAGGGCCTCATTTGACCCACAGATAATCTAATCACTTCACTTGGCACTTGCCCTGTAGCGAACAGACACATACACACACACCCAGTAACAGACATTAGCCCTGTCTCCTCTGAGCTCGCCGCTCTGATGACACGTCACGGTCTGGTGAGCACACTCAGTGCCCATGAGTTTTTGATTACAGCATTGGGCTGTGCCCTTAATGCTAATGAGGGCTCCCTGGCCTGTCCTCTCCCTCTCTTGCTCTTTTCCTCCTTCCATCCCTCTCTCTGACGAGCATTCTGCCAAATGCCACTTACTTTTTCCATCGGGGACATCCCCCGTCAAGCACCACCGAGGGTGATGAAACTGCCTGCCGAGAGTGAGAGAGCGCGGGGGAGAAAAAAACGAGCCTGGAAAAATAGCATTCCAAACTCTTAATTCATAAACGTATTTAGTTATTAAAGCTGTGCAGCAGAAATGTGGCGGTTTTGTGAGGCGGGCCGGCCCCCCCTCTGAAACACACAGAGGCCTGTAGCAAAAGACAAAGAGCTGATTGAGCGCGCGCCCCAGGCTGGCCTTTAAAGCCCAGACGTTTTCAGCCTGACCTTCAACCCCCTTCTCTCCATTCAGCGCCTATGGCAGGGGAGTGGAGGAGAGAGAGGGAGAGAAAGAAAGAGAGGGCGTAAGAGAATGAAAGAGAGAGAGAGAGAGAGAGCGTGAGGGTTAAAACGAACGAGAGATAAATAGAGAAAGAACATTTTGAGAAAGAGTGTGTGGGAGAACGAGACCATAAGCCTACAAGAACAAGGCCCAAGTCGTATTACCACGCATCCCACGGGGAATCGGCTAAGTACGAGGGTCTCTCTCTGTCCCCTCCCCCACCCCCCACTGCTGGTGGTCAGCCAAATAGCCCTTTTCTACAGAAAAGACAGCTTCAGAGCTCAAGGGAATGACTTCTGGCCCCAATATTACTGGAACTCCTTTGTGCTCTCTCCCCAAGCACACAATGTGAATGTCAAAAAACCCTTCAGGGAAACAGCAGAACACTTCACTACTATATTGACTGTTTGATTTTCCACTTTATGTTCACTGTAGTGACATGTTTGTACAGCACTGACGAATGTATAAGTCTGAAACCTATGCGTTTTTCTGTTTGATTTTTCGCACCTTGCACTGTCATCCTTTGCATTGTTTTGAGAATGGAGTAAGTAAGTATATTATCTTTTGCATCTCTGCCTCCTTGAGTTCTTCCTTTTTATGGTTTGAGTGCGAGTACCTTTTGAACTCTATATTGTTTCTTCTACGCACCGGCCACCTTTCTTTTTAGCCTGAGTGTAAACACTCATATTGGCTTTCCACTGTACATATAAACATCCTACTGGCTGGCAGTGATCCTTTCACAAAATCTGTTTGCATCATTGGGGTGGACCAATCCATTATCCAGTTCAGTCATGCTTAGTGTTGGAACTAAACTACCACCCTGAAAATGAAATAAGGGAATATTGGAAGTCACTGTAGTGTGAAATATGTAACATGATTTTCAAGACTAAATGACATACGGCGACTCATCAAAAGAGAAATGAAAACCTATTTTAACCTAGATGTTTTTAGCTGGAAATGCTGGTGTCAATGTGAGTTAGTGAAAGCTATGACAAGATGCAACAACCCCATCATTCTCCATTGGCAACAGAAAACATTGCAGCCTGCCTGAAATGGAGAAAAAAAACTTCCGACTGGACTCAGGAATGGTGTCTTGGGGTGAATGTGGAAATGAGAGTGTTTAGCTGAACAGAGCAGATGATGATAAGATTCGTCAAGGTATTTGAATAGAGGGAGAATGGAAATAGTAACAGTAGACATAGAGATCAGGTAGAGCATTGGACTTACTGAAGTCTGCCTGGTCTGGGGTTAGAATTTCCCCAATAAATGGAGGTTCCACCAGCAGTGCTATGGTAAGGGGAGTAGGGTCGGGGGTGGAGAGTGGAGGGCAGACGGGATTGGTGTGGGGTCAAAGATAGGGGGCTCCCGAGTGGCGCAGCGGTCTACGGCACTGCATCTCAGTGCAAGAGGCATTACTATAGTCCCTGGTTCGAATCCAGGCTGTATCACATCCGGCCGTGATTGGGAGTCCCATAGGGCGGCTCACAATTGGCCCAGCGTCGTCCGGGTTTGGCCGGGGTAGACCGTCATTGTAAATAAGAATTTGTTCTTAACTGACTTGCCTAGCTAAAAAAAGGTTCAATAATTCTTATTCTTTAAAAAAAAATAGGGGTCAAAAGAGAAAACAAGAACAAGTGAGACGAATCAGGAAAAAGGACAGAGTTACTCGAGGCAGGTGAGGGGAGTGTGAGGGGAAAGGAAAAAATGGAACGTGTTAATTAGAAAGAACAGAATATTTCTCAAGAGAGTTCTCTCAACAGAAACAGTTGCACAACTCAGAAAAAGTCCCTGGGCTATTCAGGCTGAATGAATTGTGAGGAGGGCCGAGCCTTGTGGAAATTGAAAATCGGGATGTGTGAACAGTGTGAAAATACCTCGTAGGGCACAAGGACAAGTCTGTGATAACCAATGACTGTTTCCTGTGAGATGAAGAATCCTGATGTGTACTGTATATCGAATGAAACTGCAATGTATTAAATATAGTTGCAGTCTATCAGTAGATCTGTTACATTCCACTGTCTTTAACGTCCCGTCACATAGACATATGTGAACCAGATGTTAAACGAGACACACATTTAATGAATATCAGAACACACGACAGAGCTATAATGCATGAGTTGTACACTATATCTAGTATAGCAGCAGTGTATCTGCAATGTGATATTCCTCTGACATCAATGCCACTTGTCACAGAGAACTTGTGTTAATAATGATAAATGTAAAAATGCTAAACAGTTGTCTATAATCTACAGTGCATCTGTAATGACCCATGCATTCAATACTAATGTCCAATCACAGAGCAACGTACTTCAAATATAGTAATGATAAATGACAAATACTGTACAGTCCTCCATATATGTAGTATCTACAGAGTATAGCAGCAGTGTATCTGATCACACTGCAATGAGGGTTAAAGATACTATTTGCAATGCTCCTTTGACATGCGTGTCCATTCACACACTCATTCCAGTGTGAGCTTGATGATAAATGACCAACGCACTGAATGGAAAAACCAATGACAAAGCTCCATGGCATGACAGAGTCCAGGGAAGGAGGTCAGAGGTTATCTCTTAGGGAATTATGTCAATATATCACTGGAGCTGAATGGAAATCCTTCAGACTGGACACACTTCCCTCCACTCTCTGCATTTGCGTGTGCGTCACAAAATGACACCTTATTCCCTATATAGTGCACTACTTTTGATCACAGGGCTCTCGTCAAAAGTAGTACACTATTTATATTGGAAAGCAGCTTGCTTCTCTGATGGTTGGATCCACTCTGTAAAAAAAGGGGTTTCGGACTCGGAGCGTCAACTAGGAGTTGGCACTTCCTGTTGTTCCCATTAGGATGGAAAAGGCTGGGAGACTGGACTGATTTCTCACTAAAAACCAGTGCAATATATTACACTGGAAAAGACATCAATGGGACTATTTTCTGATGACTCAATCATTCTTCCATTGCTTTGGTTAGACCAGGGGACATGCTCTGAAAGTCATTGAGCAAGAGTTTGAGAAGAAATTCTCATTGTGTAAACATTTCTACTAGGTCATTTAAGCAATAAGGCCCTGTGGGGTGTGGTACATGGTCAATATATCACAGCTAAGGGCTGTTCTTAAGCAGGACGCAACGCGGAGTGCCTGGATACAGCCCTTAGCCGTGGTATATTGGCCACATACCAGAAACCCCTGAGGTGCCTTATTGCTATTAGAAACTGGTTACCAATGTAATTTGAGCAGTAAAAATAAACGTTTTGTCATACCCGTGGTACACAGTCTGATCTATCACGGCTGTCGACCAATCACCATCCAGTTTATAATAAACATTATATCACTGTAGACTGTTATGCAAAGAAATATATAATAATAATAATAATAATAATACAAATCTCATTTGCATTTATGTCAGTGCAATAATATGCATTATGCAATGCTAACTCTTACAGTGAGATCCTAGCTGCAGGAACTCTTAAAAAGGCTCCAGTCCAGAGTCTGTTGCAAGTCCCCTGTCATAAACTTGAACTGCTGGTGAAGCCTATAATAATCAAGTAGGTATGCTGGATCCAGCAGTGCCCCTGCTGCGCACACAGAAACACACACAGGCCTTCACTGAAACAATATCACTGAATAGACTAGAGAGAATGTATGATGCATGCCCCTCCCTTGCTTGGAGAGCTAGTTCATACGATTTAATGAAGGGATCGATGTAAGGTGACGCTCTAAGAACAGAAGTCAAGTCACTACAGGAAAGATGGCTTCAACCAGCTCTGCTTCACAGTAACATTCTCCAGAAACAGTATAGAAGTTCCTATATGTTCCTGTCAAATACATAGGACAATGACAGTGCGGTGCGTGTCAAAAGGTGGTGGCGGCACCATCCCTAAAGGCTAAAGGGTTTGTGGGTACTCCAGTTCATGGTGACACGACCTAATTAGTGTTAATGAAGCATCTGCACAACTTCAAAGAGCTACTGGAAATGTTGTGATCCTTGTCACAGTCAAATTGCTGCCATGAGAGAAAACAAAGAGCAGAGAGGCTAAACTCTCCAGTTAAGTCCCAGGCTACTGTTGGCCGTCGACGACTCCGTACGGTAAACACTGTTTCAGTGACTATCTGAGTCTTTCCTAGATCAAAGAGTTGTGGGTAGTGTTGTTTCCCATTCTTTTGGTCATTTCAGCGAGTATTGTGAATTTGCTTTTTCAAACTACCGTAAGAAAAGCTGTAAACCGTTTAGCGAATCCCAGTAGAAGGATTATTACTATGCTAATGGACAGTTGGTTACTCCCATAACGTAGAGCAGGAAACCATGGCTAACTGTAATACACTATGATAACAAACTCTGCACTGGAGGGAACTTGAGACTACTGAATATTCAGCTAGATAAGTGAACCACCATTATATCTATTCACATATTTTCATTGGGATGTTCCGTAATATTTATATCCAAGTACATCTGAATATTTACTCTCTTTGTATTATCAAGTAGCCAAATCGACTTACTGGCTTGACGAGCAAACATGCAGGATTTGGTTTTCGGGCTAGAGATTAGTTGATATCCATCTGACATCTGTGATATCCCCCCACTGACATCCTGTCAGTAATGTAGGTCAATTAGACAGATGTATTTGTTAACATCTGCTACTAGTAATAAGTTGAGAATTGTATCTGAAACCGTAACAAATATGCCCTCTGTGTAACTAAATCTCTTGAAGAAGTGTTTGCTAAAGAGGAGAGGAAAAGTCCACTTTTCGAAGGCAACATGAACTGTTATTGGCACAACCGACTGTAGCAGCATCAAGGGCCCAGAGCTGGAGTGGATGAGCAAGCCTCTTCCCATGCCCCCTTTCATCATGACGGAACATCACCCACCACCCAATTAAATGAACTGCGACTATTGTTACACTAACATACAGCATGTTAATTATTCAAATGTAGTTCTTAAATGTAGCCTTTTTTGAATAAGGAAGAGTACATACAAATACCAGTACCTGGTTCCTCTTTCATATTGAAATCAAGAAGGAAAGAAATGAAGGAAAATAAGCCAGTTTACTATTGTGCAATGTCACATTCCTATTTTGACTAAGGTGGGGGCAATTTGTATTGTAGATTTTTTTTATTGTAGAAATACAAATAAAAGTGGTTTTGGAACGATTCTAAGGGTGATCATTATGTTGAATAAACATGTTTAGTGCTTTCCTCCAGAATTATGGCCTAGATTGCTGCTTCTCAGGGGATAGATTGCTGCTTCTCAGGGGATAGATTGCTGCTTCTCAGGGGATAGATTGCTGCTTCTCAGGGGATGGATTGCTGCTACTCAGGGGATGGATTGCTGCTACTCAGGGGATGGATTGCTGCTACTCAGGGGATAGATTGCTGCTACTCAGGGGATAGATTGCTGCTTCTCAGGGGATAGATTGCTGCTACTCAGGGGATGGATTGCTGCTACTCAGGGGATGGATTGCTGCTACTCAGGGGATGGATTGCTGCTACTCAGGGGATGGATTGCTGCTACTCAGGGCTGTTGCTAACATTTTGGCCCTGCATGCCCAATCAGTAATTTGGCCATGATTACTACAAGGTTTAGATAGCTGGCTAGACCTAGCAATCTATAGCATTTTAGCCGACACGGGCTAATTGAGTGAGTGTCAGTGACTGACATAAGAGGAAAACTGCTGATACCAAATTTAGAAGTTTCACATTGTGTATTGTACTAGCCTATCTAAATGTAAGTGACCCTGTCTGACCTCCTAAAATCTAAGTGTTTATGTTGCTTATGCCTAGAGACCTGCTACTGCTTGTCAGTCTGGAAGACAGGCAGGCTTTCTTGAGCCTACTGCCTGAGATTCAGAGAAACAGGCCTTCTCTAATTCTGTAGCCTACTAGAAACCATATATTTTAGAATTATAAAAATGCCAAAGTTGGCTTTCAACTCTTAAAATTGAGCCCAATATAACCGTTATCAATTATCACTCATTTTGAGAAATAGAAACTTTCTCCATTTGGAAAACATTTAGAAAGATAACATTCTTATTCGTGTGTATGAATTTACCATGTTCAATTTGACTGCCCTATTTTATTTGTTCTAAGCTAGCACAGAGATGTGAGGGTTTGTTCAGGAGAAAGAAGAGAAGAGTGCTGGCAGAGCCACAGTCACCAGTTAGAACTCATAACAGATTATTATCAGGAGCCGCAAATTAGGTTGTCAAGAGCAGCAATTAAGGGCTGCATCATTATTTATGCTTGAATCTGAAGAAAAATGTAATGAACTGCTTTAATTGTGACCGACAATCCAGGTTAATTTTCTCCTGAAGATAATGTAAGAATTTGTTAAAAAAGACAATTAAAACAATGTTTTAGGTCACACAGTTTGGGAACCATTGAGTAAAACCATTCATACTGAGACTGATTAATAATCAAAGACAATGCCCTGGCACTGTGAACAAATAAACAATCAAGGATTAAAGGATGACATTGAAATTAACCCCATCACAGACAGTGTTCTAAAACACTACAGTTTTTTATTTTTCTTATCCTCTCATGAGCAGTCCTCCTATCGCACACCATCCCTTCCTCCCTTAGCAAGTTCTGCTCAGCTTTCTGCCCCCTGTTCACGTCAGTGACGCAGGTGTGTCTGAGTGTGACCAGTGACCCCCTCCGGAAAGGCCAGAGCAGAACAACAACAAAGAACACATCAAAATAACTGCAGCTGCCGCCTCTTGTCCTTCTGCCCCGCGTCGGTGTGACTATCTGAGAGCCCAGGCTGTCTGACAAACAACGCCACTGACTGACACACACTACACACGTCACACTGTACTATGAAACAAAGATAAATTAGATAAATAATGATAGTAAAAAGCTTTGATTTTGGAATGAGATGTTCGATGAGCAGGTATCCACATACTTTTGGTCATGTAGTGTATGTGGTAGTAGAGTAGTGGCCTAAGGGCACACACTTAATATGTTGCGAAATCTCTTGTGAAATGTAATGTCATGTTTTTATTGTGTATATACAGGGAGGGCATTGTGAGAATCTTCCCATGACCCCAAAGTTAAAACAAACTTCCTGGGAGCCTTTTGAACAAAATTGGTGCCTTTGACCCATCTTAAACAAGTGTTGTCACTCTGCTGGAAATAACTTACATAATTAATCCCCTTTAATTGATATTTTATGTTTGAATTGTTTTAAAATAAATTTGCGTAAGAATATATGACACAGTGTATATACATTTCCACCTACTATTTGCATATGGGATTTCAAACATCACAAAAAACAATAAATAACCAAGCAGTCTCGAGGTCAACGTAGTCTGTGATAAAATGCCTTTAAACCAAGGGAAGACAGACTGAGTCAGACTGGAGATAGTTCATTGTGAAGCCTCTGGTTTAAAATGAGCATTGGGAAGAACTCTCTAACTAACCTCTGTTTCTATGGTTTCTAAACAATGTGCTCTGGCTGCTGTAGGAATGTCTGCTAGGAAGAGGGGGCATGTGAACCAGTGGAATACCGAGAGATGAAAGACAGGCTGGAAGATGTCTCCCATAGAACTGTATCGAGATATGCTGCAGAGGTCAAGAGAAGAGGTTGAGAGGGACCATGCTGAAGTGAAATTCGGGAACCTTCAGTGGACCAAAAGACAATAGACAAGAGGTTGAAAATAATGTCCCCCTTCAACAACCGTTAAAGACTCTGGATTTCTTTCTCACACAGCTTCAAATGCCAGTTCAACCGGTTCAAATGTTAGGTCCCTGAGAGACTAGGAAAGGGAAAATCTTCAACACAGCAAACACAACAGGATGTGCATCATAATGGGTTCAGAAGTGGCACCTCTACTTCCATCACTCTACACTATGTAAGGGGGGAGGAAGGAGAGGCGAGGGCCTACATGCCACAATGACAACCCACTGGACAGGGAGAGCCGGCACCAACGTGTTGACCAGACAAATCCAACTCAGGAAACCAGTAATGTTCCTTCCCAACTGCTGTCATATAATAATCTAAAACTGGAACGGTGAGCAGAGCACACTGGCTGCCCCGGCCTTCACTGCTGCCAGACAAGGCATATTTTTTATTCTGAAACAGAACATTCTGTCTGAGTAATGGATACAGTTTTTAGTCATGGATATTTACTAACAACAAGCCCAAATTGTAACACTAACTGACCTGAAGAGTGAAAGTTAAAATAGACATTTTGACTGCCAGAAATAGCAAGCTCTTCGTGATAGCAGTAGAAAAAAGACTTCAAGACTTCAGTGTAGGAAAAGCATGTCGATACAGTAGGACATGCGTGTGAGACTCAAGTAAGACTGGATGGTTTATCAGCCGATTATTTTGCGGAAAACCCCAGAAATCCCATATCTTCTCAATTATATTTTCAGACTTTTCCACTTCCTTTTGTATTTGAATAACCTTTTGTGTAGTGTGTAATGTATATCTGCCAAATGGGATTTGACCCTGAGGCCACTAACCCAAGCTTCCCAGCAGGATTTGGCCGAGAACTACAAACCCGCCCCAAGTAGTGTCTGGTGTGTTCACATCTATAATCATCAATGGGTCAACAAACCACTCATATGCTCCAATTTGACTGTGACTGCGGCTTAGAGACTTTAAATCTACTACTGTGAGTGTGATCTGCTAATGCTGTGAGCAGCCCGTAACTCACCTGCTTAGTCATGGCTAACTCTGGATGCTTCAATAAAGGAGGTGTACAGTTTAAGGACTTTTGGACTCCTTGCCTGCACATATCCAGCTTGAGCCATTCGGTGAGGAAACTCTTACAACTTTTTTTCAAACAGCCATTTCACATCTGAAAACTGTTTTCCTAGACTTCGAGCTTGGCTTAGTTGGATGCGAACCATTCATATTATGCTTGTGTTAAAAGGATAGTTCACCCAACAACTTTCGTCATTCCTATTTTTTGATAAAGCACACTTTTCTTTTAACCCCAATGTCAACCTTTGACATCGCATTGTTGTTTTTAGCTGTATAGATTATGTATTTTGGATGTTCTCAGTGTATTTCCAACGCTTTCAGACAATGTGATTAATCACTTCTTTTTTTTAAGTGCACTAAGATAACAAAAAGTTAATTTGAGTTAACTGATTAACTCTGACAGCCCTAATTCAGTGTTTAACAAATCATCAGTTTCGTCAAAAAAAAAACACCATTGTGTGGATACTGTAGATATCATGTACACTGAGTATACCAAACATTTGGAACACCTTCCTAATATTGAATGTGTCCACCTTGGGCTGTTGCGGTCATGAAAGGTCATTTTTATAGTGAAAATTATCTTCCTCAAACTTGAAATTCAAATGCTGCGTATGTATGCCAGTTAGGCTCTACACCTGTTGTAAAGCGGATTAATGTGCTTCATTTTAAGTCATTTGGCCACTTTAGTGATACAAAACCTATCAAAACATATAAGCCTATGGCCTAGACTACATGAGGTGTGCGACTATGATTTGGTTAATTTTCATGCCAGCCAGTTAGGCTCTACACCTGTTGTAAAGCAGATTAATGTGCGTAATTTTAAGTTATTTGGCCACTGTGCGACTATGATTTCGTTAATTTTCATGCCAGCCAGGTAGGCTATACTCCTGTTGTAAAGAGAAGCAATGTGCTTAACATTTGGAAAGTTGAGAAATAAATATAAACTCAGCAAAAAAACGGTCATTAAGACACTAACAGCTTACAGATGGTAGGCAATTAAGGTCACAGTTATGAAAACTTAGGACACTAAAGAGGCCTTTCTACTGACTCTGAAAAACACCAAAAGAATGATGCCCAGGGTCCCTGCTCATCTGCGTGAACGTGCCTTAGGCATGCTGCAAGGAGGCATGAGGACTGCAGATGTGGCCAGGGAAATAAATTGCAATGTCCGTACTGTGAGACGCCTAAGACAGTGCTACAGGGAAACAGGACGGACAGCTGATTGTCCTCGCAGTGGCAGACCACGTGTAACAACACCTGCACGGGATCGGTACATCCGAACATCACACCTGCGGGACAGGTACAGGATGGCAACAACAACTGCCCGAGTTACACCAGGAACGCACAATCCCTCCATCAGTGCTCAGACTGTCCGCAATAGGCTGAGAGAGGCTGGACTGAGGGCTTGTAGGCCTGTTGTAAGGCAGGTCCTCACCAGACATCACCAGCAACAACATTGCCTATGGGCACAAATCCACCGTCGCTGGACCAGACAGGACTGGCAAAAATTGCTCTTCAATGACGAGTCGCGGTTTTGTCTCACCAGGGGTGATGGTCAGATACGCGTTTATCATAGAAGGAATGAGTGTTACACTGAGGCCTGTACTCTGGAGCGGGATTGACTTGTAGATGAAGGGTCTGTCATGGTCTGGGGCGGTGTGTCACAGCATCATCGGACTGAGCTTGTCGTCATTGCAGGCAATGTCAACGCTGTGCCTTACAGGGAAGACATCGTCCTCCCTCATGTGGTACCCTTCCTGCAGGCTCATCCTGACATGACCCTCCAGCATGACAATGCCACCAGCCATACTGCTCGTTCTGTGCGGTATTTCCTGCAAGACAGGAATGTGCCATGGCCAGCGAAGAGCCCGGATCTCAGTCCCATTGAGCACATCTGAGACCTGTTGGATCGGAGGGTGAGGACTAGGGCCATTCCCCCCAGAAATGTCCGGGAACTTGCAGGTGCCTTGGTGGAAGAGTGGGGTAACATCTCACAGCAAGAACTGGCAAATCTGGTGCAGTCCATGAGGAGGAGATGCACTGCAGTAATTAATGCAGCTGGTGGCCACACCAGATACCGACTGTTACTTTTTATTTTGACCCCCCCTTTGTTCAGGGACACATTATTCCATTTCTGTTAGTCACATGTCTGTGAAACTTGTTCAGTTTATGTCAGTTGTTGAATCTTATGTTCATATAAATATTTACTAATGTTAAGTTTGCTGAAAATAAACGCAGTTGACAGTGACATGACGTTTCTTTTTTTGCTGAGTTTAGTAGGCCTAGCTGATGGAGCCCCTTATTTTTAATAAGAGGCCATAACTGATTTCTCACGCAATTGCATAGCCTATAGAAATGTTGCGCAACATGAGCTCATGGGCTCTCATGAAGTGTTTGATTAGATTTTCGATTACATTTGCATTAATGTCAGAGTGATTTGAGGGAGAATAGAGTGCTGAGTACCAGGCAGTTAGCAAGTTTGGTAGGCTACTAACGACCATCAGCAGCATCAGAGCTAGGAGAAGCCTAATTACCATGACTAAACGGTCACATGGAATTTGACTGCCGTCATGACTCGTGACTGCCGGTGTGGCAGTAATACGATTTCTATAACAGCCCTAGTCCCCCCCACCCCCTTTGCCCTCAGAACAGCCTCAATTTGTCCAGGAATAGACTCTGCAAGGTGTCAAAAGCGTTCCAAAGGGATACTGGCCCATTTGGACTCCAATGCTTCCCACAGTTGTCAAATTGGCTGCATATCTTTTGCATTGTGGACCATTCTTGATACACACGCGAAACTGAGCGGAACAAAAGAACAGCGACATTGCAGTTCTTGACACAAACCGGTGAGCCTGGCACCTACTACCATACCTCGTCCAAAGGCAAATGTTTTGACTTGCCCATTCACCCTCTGAATGGCACACATACACAATCCATGTCTCAGTTGTCTCAAGACTTAAAAATCATTCTTTAACCTGTCTCGTCTTCTTCATCTATACTGATTGAAGTGGATGTACAAGCGACATCAATAAGGGATCATAGCTTTCACCTGGATTCACCTGGTCAGTCTATGTCATGGAAAGAGCAGGTGATCCTAATGTTTTGTATATCTTTATGGGACAGGTGGCCATTTAAATGAGGCAACCCTGGTGGGGATTTGTGTGTTTGTTTATTAGGATCTATTTTAGCCCACCATGTGGCTTATCTTCCAAGAGTGCAGGGAGTGTTATGCTCAGGGCTGAGGGCTCAAGGTTCTTACTTGTGCTGATCTCAGTCACCACTGTGGGTTCTGGCGTGCTTCCATCCTCCTCTCCACTGGGCAGATCTACAGGGAAGATAAAAGAGGTGTGGTCAGAATATTAGCATAGCTCAAGGCCCAGGGAGAACCAGGGACAACTCATTCATTTACTCAACAGGTGGAACATACGTGTCTACATCTGAAGTGCAGCAGGGTCAAATCAAATTGTATTTGTCACATGCTTTTGGTAAACAACCGGTGTTTACTAACAGTGAAATACTTAATTACGGGCCCTGCCCAACAACGCAGAGAGAAAAAAATAAATAGAAAAATAATAACACAAGGAATAAATACACAATGAGTAACGATAACTTGGCTATATACACGGGGTACCAGTACCGAGCTGATATGCAGGGGTACAAGTTAATTGAGGTAGGTATGTACATATAGGCAGGGATAAAGTGACTATGTAAGAAGATAGATAATAAACAGTAGCAGTTGTGATGAGTCAAGAGTTAGTGCAAAAAGGGTCAATGCAGATAGTCCGGGTAGCTGATGGTTAACAATTTAACAAACTATTTACAGTCTTAAGGCTTGGGGTTAGAAGCTGTTTAGGGTCCTGGTTCCAGACTTGTTGCATCGGTACCGCTGCCGTGCTGTAGCAGAGAGAACAGTGTATGACTTGGGTGGCTGGAGTCTTTTACAATTTTTAGGGCCTTCCTCTGATAGCGCCTGGTATAGAGGTCCTGGATGCAAGGGGGCTCAGTACCAGTGATGTACTGGGCCATTCGCACTACCCTTTGTAGCGCCTTGCGATCGGATACCAAGCAGTTGCCATACCGAGCGGTGATGAAGCCAGTCAAGATGCTCTCAATGGTGCAGCTGTAAAACTTTTTTTCTTTTTTTCCCTTCTTAATTTTATCCCATTTTCTCCACAATTTTGGTGGTATCCAATCGCTAGTAATTACTATCTTGTCTCATCGCTACAACTCCCGTACGGGCTCGGGAGAGACGAAGGTCGAAAGCCATGCGTCCTCCGAAGCACAACCCAACCAAGCCGCACTGCTTCTTAACACAGCGCGCCTCCAACCCGGAAGCCAGCCGCACCAATGTGTCGGAGGAAACACCGTGTACCTGGCCCCCTTGGTTAGCGCGCACTGCGCCCGGCCCGCCACAGGAGTCGCTGGAGCGCGATGAGACAAGGATATCCCTACCGGCCAAACCCTCCCTAAACCGGACGACGCTATGCCAATTGTGCGTCGCCCCACCGACCTCCCGGTCGCGGCCGGCTGCGACAGAGCCTGGGCGCGAACCCAGAGACTCTGGTGGCGCAGCTAGCACTGCGATGCAGTGCTCTAGACCACTGCACCACCCGGGAGGCCCCAAACTTTTTGAGTATCTGAGGGCCCATTGCAAATCTTTTCAGCCTTCTGAGGGGAAAGAGGTGTTGGTGTGTGTGGACAATGATAATTCCTTAGTGACATGGACACAGAGGAACTTGAAGCTCTCGACCAGCTCCACTACAGCTCCGTCGATGTGGATGAGTGCGTGCTTGGCCTTCCTTTAGTCTTGCTGATGTTGAGGGAGTGCTTTTTGTCCTGGCATGACAATTCCAGATCACTGACCTCCTCCATATAGGCTGTTTCGTCGTCGTCGGTGATCAGGCCAACCGCCGTCGTGTCGTCAGCAAACTTAATTATGGTGTTGGAGTCATGCGTGGCCATTGTGTGTGAACAGGGAGTACAGGAGGGGTCTAAGCATGGACCCCGAGGGGCCCATGTTGAGGGTCTGCGTGGTGGATGTGTTGTTGCCTACCCTCACCACCTGGGGGCGCCCTGTCCGGAAGTCCGGGTTCCAAGTTGCAGAGGGAGGTGTTCAGTCCCAAGGTACTGAGCTTAGTGATGAGCTTGGAGGGCACTATAGTGTTAAACGCTGAGCTATAGTCAATGAACAGCATTCTTACACAGGTGTTCCTCTAGTCCAGGTGGGAGAGGGAAATGGAGATTGCATCATCTGTGGATCTGTTGGGGCGGTATGCCAATTGGAGCTGGTCCAGGGTGTCTGGGATGATGGTGTCGATGTGAGCCATGACCAGCCTTTCAAAGCATTGCATGACTAAAGATGTGAGTGCTACTGGGCGATAGTTATTTAGACAGGTTACTTTGGTCTTCTTGGGCATAGAGACTGTGGTGGTCTGCTTGAAGCATGTAGGTATTACAGACCCCTGTGCACCCAGGGGATTATGGTGGAGATAATAGTTACAGTAAACAGTTAGGTTCACTATGGATGGGACCACTGTTAACATTGTTTGCAGTTTTGTAAGGAATTGTTCAGGGGTAGTATGAAGTTCTGTACAGTATAGTATTGTAATCATGATCTTAAAATATCATAAATAAAAGTTTGTCTATCAAAAGAAAGCTGGTTTGCGATCCAGCTGTGTTGACCCTAGACCCCACCTCCTGATGCTTCATCGGCAGCGAAGTCCTCGTCATCGTCCAGGAAGCGCTGAGATCTTTGGACAACAGTCCTCGATGAATCCAGGTCCTCGGGCAGCGGCACTTCTCCCCACACCTTGGAGCTCTGAGCCACCTGCAGACAGAAAACACACACACAACACTACTTAAGAGATTTATAGGGGTTGAAGTCTCATGTCTCCAGATAGGGTGCCATTTGGGAAGCAACCCAGGTTCTATCTCCTATTTGGTGCACTATAACACATAGGACTGTGGTCAAAAGTAGCACTATATAGGGAATAGGGTGCTATTTGGGATGTAAGCTCAGGTTAGTTAGGTTACACCCAGCAGGACCATTATACAGGGCCTGGGAGTGGAAGGAAAAACAAAACCTGAGATGGTGTGAGGCTGGGAGCTTCACACAGGAAATAGGTGCATTATGGTATGTTTATTTTAACATTCATTATCTAGGTCAGGGATGGGCAACTGGCAGTCCTGTAGACCCGTGGCCCAACCCCTCCCAAAAAAGAACTGTAGCAAGTTAGAATAGTAGTGCAATTTCAACATTTGGTTGTGCATCAGCAGTTTTCTCTTGTTAGCCCATGTCAGCGATTTTTATTAAATTTTTTAGATTGGTAAGTTAGTCTAGCCAGCTGTCTAAACTTGTACTAATCATGGTCGAATTACCGACAGAGGGGCACCCATTGTCACGCTCAGATCTATTAAAAACGGATGAGCAAAAAAGACCATATAACATAATACAAATACAGAGCAATTTATGCAAAGAAATGTAGCGAATTATATTCATTTAAAAATTGGCATCCTGCAATAAATAAAATCTAGCTAAATTAAAATCTCCATTAACATTCTACTTTAAAAAAAGTTTAATTAACTATTGTGGCCTTCCATGGCTCCCTGTTTCACTGGAATATAAAAATGAGGAAACAAGCATGTACAATCCCTTTCATCCATCATCATGGGGAAAGGCAAAAGACTCAAATGAAAGACAAATGGTGGTTTACTTTCATAAACCAGGCAATTGGTACAACAAAAATATCACCACTATTAAGAAGTTTAAAACCACTGGAATAGCGGTAAACTTGACTGGCAAAGGATGCAAGTGTATCTTGTCCCCAATGCAAAGTGAGTCCAAGGGCCACAGTTGGCAGAACTTGGTCACATCTTGGGGGTCACAGTCTCCATATCTACAATTAAAATGCCACCTCCATGCCAATAGGCTATTTGTAAGGGCTGCCATAAATAAAAAGCCTTTGAGAGCAAACCAATGTAAACGCCTGGAGTTTGCTAAACGGCATTGGCACTTGGATTGGAACCGAGTGCTATGGTCAGATGAGACTAAAATAGAGCTATTTGGCCACGCACACCAGTGGTGGGTTCGGCATTGAAAGGATGATGCAAATGCAGAAAAGAACCTCATTCCTACTGTAAAATATAGTGGTGGATCTTTGATGATATCAGGCGGTTTTGCTTCCACTGGTCATATTGGGGCCCTTGTTAAGGTCATTGGTAGAATGAACTCTACCAAGTCCCAGGCCATTTTTGCCAAAAAACTGGTTACCTCTGCCAGGAGGCTGAAACTTGCCGGCAAGTGGATCTTCCAGCAAGACAATGACCCCAAGTACACAGAAATAGTTAAGTGACTACAAAAACCAACATTTTGCAATTGCCATCGGTCTCCAGACTTGAACCCTGTTGATTGACGAGGGCTGTCCATAAGCAGACTGAAGGACATCAAGGATCTGGATAGATTCTGTATGGAGGAATGGTCTAATGATCCCTCCAAAAGGTGTTGTCCAATCTCATTAAAAACATTGTAGAAAAAGCCGAAGTGTCATTATCCTCACAAGGGGAGGGTGCACAAAGTATGTAAACAGGGGTGTCAATATTTGACACCTATCTTTTTTAGTACTCTGTAGGTAGAGGTGTGCCACATGCACTGTAGTGCAAAACCAAGAGTCAGACAAGGAAATGCAGTTCTCAAATGGGGATTTATTAACTCAAAAGGCTTAACATGTAGCTTTGGGAATCTTCATGTCCCAAAATAAAGTTCTCACTCAAACATGGCAACCGCTACAAAACAAACACTGGCCATTTAATTCAATAACTAAAGTAAACTTAAATACTGGGGAAGACCGTATTTTACCCCAGGGTATAGAGTGATTCAAACCTTAATCATATTGGGGTTCAGTTCTTCTAGCTGGTCCAACAATTGCAACAGAGCTTCAGTATATCCTCCTCACAGCTCTCTACCATGTGAATGCCCCTGCATGGCCTATGTGCTGCTGCAGCCCTAATTGCAGCAAGGTGTGCAGCTGCAGTCTTAAGCCTCTGTGGAGAGCTGCCACACCTTGTAACGAGTTGTTTAGCCACCAGATGGGGCCAAAAGTAGGCCTTTCCCACCCTTACACCCTTCAAGTGCTCACAATTGGTTAAGCAAAATCTTATTCTCTGAACAATTGTATTAGTTTGAATTAATATAATTTTCAATTTTTTTGGAGCATAACATTTTGCTCATGTGTATTATTTATTTTATACAGCATTTTTATGCTCATTAAGTCTGCCAATCATTTTGAAGGTGACTGTGTCTTGAAACCAATGGCTAGTTGAGGTTGATATCAGGTTAGATGACACAAATCGGTTAAAATATGTTTTAAACTCCATCCACCCAGGACAGGCAGGCAGGAGTGCTTTATGGTGGGCCCTCAGCAGAGGATCAGGAAGCACTTTGTCATGGAAGAATTGTCACCTCTTGGGCTAGTAAAAACATCCTCACAGTGGAGTAGAAATCACTGAAAGGGGGGTGATCAGAAGGTGATCCTTGATTAAGTGTGTGAAGAGATTGTTAAATGCAATTGGAGAAGAGGGGAAAAGTATAAGAATTTGATAATAGTTCAATAGTGGGGGAGGGAAAGGGAGAAAGTTGTACAACTGAATGCTTACAACTGAAATGTGTCTGAGTCAGAGAGGTTCGGGGAGCGGCCTTAATCAACAGCCACATCTTCGGTGCCCGGAGAACAGTGGGTTAACTGCCTTGCTCAAGGGCAGAACAGCAGATTTTACCTTGTCAGCTCAGGGATTCGATCCAGCAAACTTTCGGTTACTGGCCCAACGCTCTAACCATTAGGCTACCTGCCGCCCGTAGTCTATCTCTGTGGAAGGACATTACTAACGCAAAGAACCCATACAAATCTAACTGAAGACATTAAACATTTAAACAGATAATCTGATACCTGATCATCTTGATAATGTCTTAATGATACTGCCCAAGGTCTCCAGACTACTCCCTCAGTTCCAAAACATGAGCTAAAAAAACAGAGCCCTAATCTCTCTCCCTGGGTCAGTACCATCCCCACAAGTCCAAAACCTGAGCTATAGGTTTACCTACTTCCCTGGCAGCATGCCACCCTTGGCATTTCCAGTCAGCATGGCATGCCACTTCCCATTTTCATCCACCTTCATCATGGCAGAGTTTCCCATTTAAATGACTCTGGCTAATAAATAACTTTATCTCTCCCCCAAATCCTCTCTCCCCTGACTGAACACCCTACAACAACAATCCCGGGCCTTTATCAAAAGGAAACCGCTGACTGGACCAATTCTTTTCACTGGAGCCAACCAGCCAACCGTTGGTGTGATCATCTCCTGCTTCCCGGTCCCACTCCCTTGGGATGGATGGGGTTCTCTCTCTCTCTCTGTCTGTCTGTCTCCCTATATCTTGCTCTTTCACTCTCTCCCTCTCTCTCACTTATTCTCTCTCTCTTTCTGGATGGGCGATACATTGCCCCCCCAAAAATCCTTATAGATTAGACCAAAGCCATTTTTGGCAAACTTCATCAACTGATATGTTCCTCATTAAACAATGCAGTGTCAGTTATCACTTTCACTAACAGTCAAACATAGGGCTGTGAAGGTCATGGGATTTTGGATGCTGTTTTTTTGTTATTATCGTTTGGATAGCAACATTTTCTGACTGCATGTGCTGCTGTTGTAGGAAGGGGTTGGGGGGGTTACCTAGGCAACCAAAGATTGTTTGCAACAACACCTTGCTGAAACAAGGAGCAACAAAGTTTCATCACCTTGTAAAGAGTCCATGTTACCGTGGAAATGGACTCAAACACATGCTTCATCTTTTTGAATGCCCTGTAGTGCCGTCTTCAGTCAGCTGTTCATTCCACAAAGAATTCTAAAACGTCCTAGTTTTGCCCCCTCTCGTCTCTCCTTAAATCGGTTGTTAGATGTAAACTAGGCATACTTTTACTTTGCTGCTTTTGGGTAAAGTTTGTTGACTTGAATATGAAGTTGATAAAATATATACATTACCAGTCAAAAGTTTGGACACAACGACTCATTCAAGGGTTGATCTTTATTTTTACTATTTTCTACATTGTAGAATAATAGTGAAGACATCAAAACTATGAAATAACACATATGGAATCATGTTGTAACCAAAAAAGTGTTAAACAAAATCTAAATATATTTTATATTTGAGATTCTTCAAAGTAGCCACCCTTTGCCTTGATGACAGCTTTGCGCTCGCTTGGCATTCTCTCAACCAGCTTCATGAGGTAGTCACCTGGAATGTATTTCAATTAACAGGTGTGCCTTGTTAATTTGAGGAATTTCTTTCCTTCTTAATGCATTTGAGCCAATCAGTTATGTGTGACAAGGTAGGGGTGGTATACAGAAGATAGCCCTATTTGGTAAAAGACCAAGTCCATATTATGCCAAGAAAAGCTCAAATAAGCAAAGAGAAACAACAGTCCATCATTACGTTAAGACATGAAGGTCAGTCAACACGGAAAATTTCTAGAACTTTGAAAGTTTCTTCAAGTGCAGTCGCAAAAACCATCAAGCGCTATGATGAAACTGGCTCTCATGAGGACCGCCACAGGAAAGGAAGACCCAGAGTCTTGCATGAATCAGGCCTTTATGGTCAAATTGCTGCAAAGTAACCACTACTAAAGGACACCAATAATAAGAAGAGACTTGCTTGGGCCAAGAAACACGATCAATGGACATTATACCGGTTGAAATCTGTCCTTTGGTCTGATGAGTAAAAAGTTTCCAATCGCTGTGTCTTTGTGAGACACAGAGTAGGTGGACGTATTATATGCGCATTTGTGGTTCCCACCGTGAAGCATGGAGGAGGAGGTGTGATGGTGTTTTGCTGGTGACACGGTCAGTGATTTATTTAGAATTCAAGGCACACTTAACCAGCAATGTAGAAAATAGTAATAAAGAAAGAAAAACTCTTGAATGAGTAGGTGTGTCCAAACTTTTGACTGGTACTGTATATACAGTATAAAACATTTATTTTATTATAATTGTATTATATTCAATGTATTATTAGTTTATTTATTATTTATCTATTTATTAAGAAGGTTATTTTATTTTATCATCGGTTACATGATTATACAATTACCGTGCCAGCCCTAGCCAAATGTTTTATATTTTTCCAGAACAGGAAAAAGATCAAAACTAGTGTGACCTTTGTGTCCCTCTAAGAGTTGCGACATGTCCACTGTGTTGTGGTTATCATTCCCTACAGATAATTTAAGACCCTGCGCCCTGCTCTGCAATTTTCCAGCACCCAACCCAACCTTGTCAGTGTAAAGGAGCTACACACACACACACACCCAGGCAAAGTGGGGAGGGGGTGGGAAAAAAACACATTCCACCCATTGTTGGAATCCCACTGTTTACTTTTGAATTAGGCTTTTCACAATGACAAATGTTTGCCTTGCTAGAATGTAAAAGGAGCTACCGACAAAAAGGGACAGGCACACATTCTATGGGGTATCAAAGGACAGGTGAGTCCACATGGTGAAGCCTCAAAACAAGTTAACCCCTCTAAGTTTGCCCAGCTGTTGTTTACAGTGCAAGAGGAGATGAATACCAACATTTTGTCTCCGTGAACAATCAATGACCAGCAGTAGGGGCAGAACGATCAAGAGGAACAGGGGGAGTTGGGACAATGCCTCCAAGATCCCATCATAGCGTAGAGCACTATCAGCTATCCTGCATGTCTTGAGAGTCAAACATCTGCTGTCATCATAGCGAGACACAGAGCCAGACAGATGTGTGCCCATGAGATGGTGTAAATAACCTTGTTTTTACACACACATACACAAATCCAGCATTCCCATCCCTACCATGACCCTGTAACAGCCAACAGCCAACGCCTGTCAAGAGAGAACAGCATGAGAAGAATGTTCCAGGCTACGTCCCTTCCGTCTTCAAGAGAGCGAGAGTTGCACCCCTTCTGAAAAAACCTACACTCGATCCCTCCGATGTCAACAACTACAGACCAGTATCCCTTCTTTCTTTTCTCTCCAAAACTCTTGAACGTGCCGTCCTTGGCCAGCTCTCCTGCTATCTCTCTCAGAATGACCTTCTTGATCCAAATCAGTCAGGTTTCAAGACTAGTCATTCAACTGAGACTGCTCTTCTCTGCGTCACGGAGGCGCTCCGCACTGCTAAAGCTAACTCTCTCTCCTCTGATCTCATCCTTCTAGACCTATCGGCTGCCTTTGATACTGTGAACCATCAGATCCTCCTCTCCACCCTCTCCGAGCTGGGCATCTCCGGCGCGGCCCACGCTTGGATTGCGTCCTACCTGACAGGTCGCTCTTACCAGGTGGCGTGGCGAGAATCTGTCTCCGCACCACGTGCTCTCACCACTGGTGTCCCCCAGGGCTCTGTTCTAGGCCCTCTCCTATTCTCGCTATACACCAAGTCACTTGGCTCTGTCATATCCTCACATGGTCTCTCCTATCATTGCTATGCAGACGACACACAATTAATCTTCTCCTTTCCCCCCTCTGATAACCAGGTGGTGAATCGCATCTCTGCATGTCTGGCAGACATATCAGTGTGGATGACGGATCACCACCTCAAGCTGAACCTCGGCAAGACGGAGCTGCTCTTCCTCCCGGGGAAGGACTGCCCGTTCCATGATCTCGCCATCACGGTTGACAACTCCATTGTGTCCTCCTCCCAGAGTGCTAAGAACCTTGGCGTGATCCTGGACAACACCCTGTCGTTCTCAACTAACATCAAGGCGGTGACCCGTTCCTGTAGGTTCATGCTCTACAACATTCGCAGAGTACGACCCTGCCTCACGCAGGAAGCGGCGCAGGTCCTAATCCAGGCACTTGTCATCTCCCGTCTGGATTACTGCAACTCGCTGTTGGCTGGGCTCCCTGCCTGTGCCATTAAACCCCTACAACTCATCCAGAACGCCGCAGCCCGTCTGGTGTTCAACTTTCCCAAGTTCTCTCACGTCACCCCGCTCCTCCGCTCTCTCCACTGGCTTCCAGTTGAAGCTCGCATCCGCTACAAGACCATGGTGCTTGCCTACGGAGCTGTGAGGGGAACGGCACCTCCGTACCTTCAGGCTCTGATCAGGCCCTACACCCAAACAAGGGCACTGCGTTCATCCACCTCTGGCCTGCTCGCCTCCCTACCTCTGAGGAAGTACAGTTCCCGCTCAGCCCAGTCAAAACTGTTCGCTGCTCTGGCACCCCAATGGTGGAACAAACTCCCTCACGACGCCAGGTCAGCGGAGTCAATCACCACCTTCCGGAGACACCTGAAACCCCACCTCTTTAAGGAATACCTAGGATAGGATAAAGTAATCCTTCTAACCCCCCCCCCCCCCCCCCCCCCCCTTAAAAGAGTTAGATGCACTATTGTAAAGTGGTTGTTCCACTGGATATCATAAGGTGAATGCACCAATTTGTAAGTCGCTCTGGATAAGAGCGTCTGCTAAATGACTTAAATGTAAATGTAAATGGTTTACCTTCACCACCCAAACCAGACATCTTCCAGATACAGATACAGCAAGGTCTAACTTATCACTGAAACTAGTTCCTGTAACTTTGGTTTTACTTCATTACAAATTTCTTACAATATCATTTTCCAGCATTACACATCTTATAAAAAAGTTCCTCTTCATGCCAGTATTCCAAATTGTGCTAAAAGGTTGCATTTCTAGCCTCTTCTGAGAATGCTGATCAAAGCAAGAGCTCAGACAGACTCCATATCTCTGCAGAGTCCAGATGGTGGTGGGTGTATGATAGCAGCAACACAGGGAACAACATAACATTCAGAAAACCCCTTCATGTTATTTCCTTCACGGCTTTAAACAGGAACAAAACTCTAAACTGTTCAGCTAGCAGCATTAAGTGGACGAAAGCATGACACGGGTAGGCTCTTCCCTGCCTGCCTGCACACACACTGTAAAGCTTTCTGGCTGCTGCCCTGTGTAGAGTCCCACCTAGCACAGCACTTTATGGCACCAGGGACATATGCTTTATCTCTCTGACCCCAGCTTCGGGACTATATGTAGTGAAGAGTAAAGACACACACACACACACACACACACACACACACACACACACACAGCATCAAACGTATGCACACAGGCACATGGACAAGCAAACAGACAGACACAGACACGCTGAGGAGCTTTTTGTCCTGTCTATCACCCTCTTAGAGACAGCCTGATAGCTTTTTACATTTGGACGAGTGATGACAGGCATCAGGGAAAGAGGGAGAAAGTCAGTCCCTGAGAAACAGTTATTCACACCTATTACACTGACTGAGAAACACTGTTATTCCACACCTATTACACCGACTGAGAAACACAGTTATTCCACACCTATTACACTGACTGAGAAACACTGTTATTCCACACCTATTACACTGACTGAGAAACACTGTTATTCCACACCTATTACACTGATTGAGAAACACTGTTATTCCACACCTATTACACCGATTGAGAAACACTGTTATTCCACACCTATTACACCGACTGAGAAACACTGTTATTCCACACCTATTACACCGATTGAGAAACACTGTTATTCCACACCTATTACACCGATTGAGAAACACTGTTATTTCAGACCTATTACACCGACTGAGAAACACTGTTATTCCACACCTATTACACCGACTGAGAAACACTGTTATTCCACACCTATTACACCGACTGAGAAACACTGTTAATCCACACCTATTACACTGGCTGAGAAACACTGTTATTCCACACATATTACACTGGCTGAGAAACACTGTTATTCCACACATATTACACTGACTGAGAAACACTGTTATTCCACACCTATTACACTGACTGAGAAACACTGTTATTCCACACCTATTACACTGACTGAGAAACACTGTTATTCCACACCTATTACACCGACTGAGAAACACTGTTATTCCACACCTATTACACCGACTGAGAAACACTGTTATTCCACACCTATTACACTGACTGAGAAACACTGTTATTCCACACCTATTACACTGATTGAGAAACACTGTTATTCCACATCTATTACACTGACTGAGAAACACTGTTATTCCACACCTATTACACTGACTGAGAAACACTGTTATTCCACACCTATTACACTGACTGAGAAACACTGTTATTCCACACCTATTACACTGACTGAGAAACACTGTTATTCCACACCTATTACACTGACTGAGAAACACAGTTATTCCACACCTATTACACTGATTGAGAAACACTGTTATTCCACACCTATTACACTGGCTGAGAAACACTGTTATTCCACACCTATTACACCGACTGAGAAACACTGTTATTCCACACCTATTACACCGACTGAGAAACACTGTTATTCCACACCTATTACACCGACTGAGAAACACTGTTATTCCACACCTATTACACTGACTGAGAAACACTGTTATTCCACACCTATTACACTGACTGAGAAACACTGTTATTCCACACCTATTACACCGACTGAGAAACACTGTTATTCCACACCTATTACACCGACTGAGAAACACTGTTATTCCACACCTATTACACTGACTGAGAAACACTGTTATTCCACACCTATTACACTGATTGAGAAACACTGTTATTCCACATCTATTACACTGACTGAGAAACACTGTTATTCCACACCTATTACACTGACTGAGAAACACTGTTATTCCACACCTATTACACTGACTGAGAAACACTGTTATTCCACACCTATTACACTGACTGAGAAACACAGTTATTCCACACCTATTACACTGATTGAGAAACACTGTTATTCCACACCTATTACACTGGCTGAGAAACACTGTTATTCCACACCTATTACGCCGACTGAGAAACACTGTTATTCCACACCTATTACACTGACTGAGAAACACTGTTATTCCACACCTATTACACTGACTGAGAAACACTGTTATTCCACACCTATTACACTGACTGAGAAACACTGTTATTCCACACCTATTACACTGACTGAGGCAGATAGGAGCAACACAGGAGACAGACAGAGAGAGAGACGCCCACTGGTGATGTTTGACAATGATGTAAAAATAAGATATAAAAATAAGATATAAAAATAAATAAAGAGAGTCGCACACTCTCTGTATATATACAGTTGAAGTCAGAAGTTTACATACACTTAGGTTGGAGTCATTAAAACTCATTTTTCAACCACTCCACAAATGTCTTGTTAACAAACTATAGTTTGGCAAGTCAGTTAGGACATCTACTTTGCATGACACAAGTCATTTTCCCAACAATTGTTTACAGACAGATTATTTCACTTATAATTCACTGTATCACAATTCCAGTGGGTCAGAAGTTTACATACACTAAGTTGACTGTGCCTTTAAACAGCTTGGAAAATTCCAGAAGATTATGTCATGGCTTTAGAAGCTTCTGATAGGCTAATTCACATAATTTGAGTCAATTGGAGGTATTATCTGTGGATGTATTTCAAGGCCTACCTTCAAACTCAGTGCCTCTTTGCTAGACATCATGGGAAAATCAAAAGAAAACAGCCAAGACCTCAGAAAAACAATTGTTGACCTCCACAAGTGTGGTTCATCCTTGGGAGCAATTTCCAAACGCCTGAAGGTACCACGTTCATCTGTACAAATAATAGTACGAAAGTATAAACACCATGGGACCATGCAGCCATCATACCGCTCAGGAAGGAGACGCGTTCTGTCTCCTAGAGATGAACGTACTTTGGTGTGAAAAGTGCAAATCAATCCCAGAACAACAGCAAAGGACCTTGTGAAGATGCTGGAGGAAACAGGTACAAAAGTATCTATATCCACAGTAAAACCAGTCCTATATCGACATAACCTGAAAGGCCGCTCAGCAAGGAAGAAGCCACTGCTCCAAAACCGCCATAAAAAAGACAAACTACGGTTTGCAACTGCACATGGGGACAAAGATCATCGTTTTTGGAGAAATGTCCTCTGGTCTGATGAAACAAAAATATAACTGTTCGGCAATAATGACCATTGTTATGTTTGGAGGAAAAAGGGGGATGCTTGCAAGCCGAAGAACACCATCCCAACCGTGAAGCACGGGGTGGCAGCATCATGTTGTGGGGGTGCTTTGGTGCAGGAGGGACTGGTGCACTTCACAAAATATATGTCATCATGAGGATGGAAAAGTATGTGAATATATTGAAGCAACATCTCAAGACATCAGTCAGGAAGTTAAAGCTTAGTCACAAATGGATCTTCCAAATAGACAATGACCCCAATCATACTTCCAAAGTTGTGGCAAAATGGCTTAAGGACAACAAAGTCAAGGTATTGGAGTGGCCATCACAAAGCCCTGACCTCAATCCTATAGAAAATGTTTGGGCAGACCTGAAAAAGCGTGTGCGAGCAAGGAGGCCTACAAACCTGACTCAGTTACACCAGCTCTGTCAGGAGGAATGGGACAAAATTCACCCAACTTATTGTGGGAAGCTTGTCGAAGGCTACCCAAAACATTTGAAGGCTACCCAAAACAATTGAAGGCTACCCAAAACAATTTAAAGGCATTACTACCAAATACTAATTGAGTGTATGTAAACGTTCTACCCACTGGGAATGTGATGAAAGAAATAAAAGCTGAAATTAATCATTCTCTCTAGTATTATTCTGACATTTCACATTCTTAAAATAAAGTGGTGATCCTAACTGACCTAGAACAGGGAATTTTTACC
Organism: Salvelinus fontinalis; assembly: GCF_029448725.1. Taxonomy (NCBI): domain Eukaryota; kingdom Metazoa; phylum Chordata; class Actinopteri; order Salmoniformes; family Salmonidae; genus Salvelinus; species Salvelinus fontinalis. The sequence goes on along the minus strand of NC_074672.1, from coordinate 15,130,116 downwards.
TGGATTAAATGTCAGGAATTGTGAAAAACTGAGTTTAAATGTATTTGGCTAAGGTGAATGTAAACTTCCGACTTCAACTGTATAAACTGCCAGTGATTTATTGGGTAAAACACCAATGGGATGAAGGCACAGTGATACTGAAACATTGGTGTTTTACCCAATAAATTACTGGAAGCTTATATAGAGTGTGCGACTCTCTTTGTTTTGATAGCGTCCAGTTTATTCTCCGTTAGTCAGTGCTTTAGCTCCATGTTTTTATTGACAATGGGAGTATGACAACATGATGACTCCGTGACTGAGTGTGTGTGTCTGTGTAAATGCATGTGGATTTTCCTGTGTACGCTTAGCCCCTTGAAACAAGTGGTGGGTGGATTGACAAACTGCCAATTGTACCACTAAACCTCAGGCTGAGACCCTCTTGGATAAAGAGGACGACGAGAGAAGCCCCTCTGCTCTCTACAGAACTCTACACACGGTCCAATACAAAGTGATGATGTGACAGGACGGAAGCATACGCGTCTCTTTCAACAGACAACAACTCTCTGAGAACTAGCTACAGTATTATCTATTTTCAATGTTCCATACAGACATTGACACAAACTGGGTCAGAATATTTCTAAATGGAAAGAGGGATAGGGAGAGAGAATTTGTGTGAGTAAATGAGTGTGACCGCATGGTGAGCTCTCACCGGCGGGATGTTTTAGTGTATGGGCAGTGTGTGTGTGTTTGTGTGTGTGAGATAAAATGAACAGAAATATTATAAATATTACATTCTGACTGCATTACTCATTACTCATTTTGCCATAGGGCGGAGAGGAGTTTAGCAATTCTATAAGAAATGTCATGCAATTGTACTGATTTTGCCAAAACTTAAGCCATCTAAATGATAACTTAGTGAGAGTGACTGACAAAATCATATCTTAGTGACTGACAAAATGATATCTTAGTGACTGACATAACAAGAGAAAAACTGCTGATGCACAACCACATTTTGAAATTGCACCTTGTGTATTCTACTATTCTCATTAGGTTGAGTTCCCCCCCCAAATAATTTTTACTTCTGCCTGGAGCCGGCCCTGCATGCTACGATAAGTCACCACTCCCACCGGCATTCCAGGGTGTACCAGGCCCAGTATTTCTCTCTAAACACCCTTGACTAACTTCTTGGAAGTATCCAGAGTCAGGCCCAGATTAGCTGTTCGTCATGTTGGAGACAGCCTATAATCTCCTAGCAGTGTGAGGAGGTACTTTGTAGCCTATGTAGAGCTGGGTGATATGTAGAAAAATCCATATTGCAATAAATTGCCTGAATTGATAACAATAATGCGCACCAGTTTTTTTTAATGGTCCTTTAAACTACTACTAGTAGTTTGATGTTGTAGCCATCAATTGTCCCATTAACAATCACCCATATTGCAAACCCATTTCATTTCCAACTTCACATTTCTGTAGTATAGGCTACTTAGCGTAATGAACTACATCCGCAATGTGCCTGCGATAAGTGATTGGTATGGTTGGAGTCGACCATTTTTGGTTTATCGACCCAGCTCAAAGCCAATGTACAGCCCTTGGTTTGAAGTCCACCACGTGTTTCACATTACATCTACTTAACAAGTCATTGCGGGTAGCGCCTGCTGCCTCTGACCTTCAATGTACAATCTTGTATTTTTCATCTTTGCTGCATATATTGACTGTATGCCTGAATAACATGAAATAGGCTGATAAAATGGGAAGTGTTCCAAAAAATGACCAAGGAAAACAAAACAAGAACACAGTTGTAATTGAAATGCTAACTATTGAGAGTACGAAAAGCTCATACTGTAAACAATCTGCATGTCATTTAGCATTCATGCTAGGTGTGTGCAACCCTTTATTGTTCTTTAACCACGGCTGATTGAGATAAAACAAGAGAAAACTATGGCCCTATATTGTGCCTATATTGTTGTATAACTATGGCCCTATATTGTGCCTATATTGTTGTATATTGTGTAGTTTTTCCACACAAGGCCCTGGGAGGAACACTGTTAAAACGACTTCTGCCTCAGCCTTCCAAGCAGAGACTTCAGCCTTGCAAGGGCAGCGCTCCGCTCCATAGTGTCTCACACACACACACACACACACACACACACACACACACACACACACACACACACACACCTTTATTTACCCCAAGCTATTGTTCAGGAAGGCATGTAAAATGAAGCGGCTGGCTTGTATGGACTTGCAAGGTGAGACTGCTGCAGCAGCAGAGCTACACAAGTGAGGAGAGAAAGGAGATGTCCAAACCACAATTAGAGGGAGGGTGAGATAAGAAATGAAGAAGTGTTTGGCTGCTCCGTGTCTTGCTGGGCTGGGGAGATGCTTTTCTCTTTTTCCCCAGGGACAAAAGGAACAGTGGAGTAAGCCAAAGGAGTGGAAAGAATAACACACATGTACACACATGTACAAAGAGAGACAAATTCAAACAAAAACATTTTGTAGATGAACCATACATACAGAGAGCCTAGTATGGAATACTTTTAAAAACAGAGAAACTCTATCTGGGAAGTGAGGCTCTGTGAAATTAATGATGCTGGATTGGCAAGCAAGCTTTTGCAATTATTCCTGTGACAAATGTAGCCTAAAATACGTATTGGTTAACTGGCATCTCTACAATTTGAAGCACATCTCACCTTCCTTTACTGTATATGAAAATACTAACAGCCATGCTGCAATATCGTAATTGACTCAGAGTGGTGTTTTTGGAGCCTAAGGACCTACTCTGTTACAAGTGGCTGGTGACACAGAGACCAGAGGTGGGGCTGTGAAACCAGTGAACCCTGTCAGACACCACCCTAAATAAAACATCTAAAACCAGGAGAACCATTTTCAACCTTGATGATAGAAGAATCATGAGACACTGAGTACATATTATTAACATATTATGTATAGTGAAAAAGGCATTCGAAAGACCCAAGCTGATATGTATTTTCCTCCCATGATGTTCCTTGTCTATGAGGAGATGAGTTGGCCTATGGAAGAGGTTTGTAACAGGAACTAGGCAATGGAGGAACCTGGAACTATACTGAACAAAAAGATAAAAGCAACCAGCAATAATTTCAGCGATTTTACTGAGTTACAGTCCATATAAGGAAATCAGTCAATTTAAATAAATTCATTAAGCCCTAATCTCGGGAGACCAGGCCCAGCCAATCAGAATTAGTTTTTACCCACAAAAGGGCTTTATTACAGACAGAAATACTCCTCAGTTTACGTGGTTAGACGTGGTCTGCGGTTGTGAGGCTGGTTGGACGTACTGCCAAATTCACTAAAATGACATTGGAGGCGGTTTATGGTAGAGAAATTAACATTAAATTCTCTGGCAACACCTCTGGTGGACATTCCTGCAGTCAGCATGCCAATTAAATGATCCCTCAACACTTGAGACACCTGCATTGTGTTGTGTGAAAAAACAGCATATTTTATAGTGGACTTTTATTGTCCCCAGCACAAGGTGCACCTGTGTTATGATCATACTCTTTTTTCAGCTTCTTGATATCCCACACCTGTCAGGTAGATGGATTATCTTGGCAAATGAGAAATGCTCACTAACAGGGATGTAAACAAATTTGTGCACAAAATTTGAGAGAAATAAGTTTTTGGGCATATGGAACATTTCTGGGATTTTTTATTTCAGCTCATGAAACATAGGACCAACACTTTACATGTTGCGTTTATATTTTTGTTCAGTATAGTTGACAGGACAGAGATACAGTAACAGAAAATATAGGCCAGGGGTAGGCAACTAGATTCCGGAATACAATTATAATCATTGTACTGTACACTGCAAAATGACCGCAACTAAGGCCCAAGTTTCTTTTTGCTAAAGTCCTGGTGATTTTAGTATTTTTTGACCAAAAACTAAAATCCTAAAAACTCTGGGGGGCACCAAAAAAATCACAGGCCGCCTGTTGCCGACCCCTGGAATATGCTAATCCATGTGTCAAACACAAGGCTCGTGGGCCGAATTCAGCCCGTGACACATTTCTATCCGGTCCAAGCAATGTTTTGGGTTGTGAATTCATTTTGGCCTGCTTCCATAAACCCCGCCGAGCGTTGCACTACAAGTCACAGCAAGCACTGCCAACGTTCTGCATGCCAAACGGCAGTGCATTGCCACACACACCCCCCTCGTCCCAGACCCATACACACAACCACACACGAGCCAGCCAGTGCTCTGTATTATATAATCACTGACCCAATCTTCTACCAGACCAAAACCTGCAACAAAACACCATGCAAAGGAGAAACATGTAGGTCTAAATTCCCAATCTGGCCCTCAAACCATCACGGTCACCTAATAATCCCCAGTTTACAATTGGCTCATTCATCCCCCTCCTCTCCCCTGTAACTATTCCCCAGGTCGTTGCTGCAAATGAGAACGTGTTCTCAGTCAACTTACCTGGTAAAATAACGGTAAAATAACTAAAAAAATAAATAAAAAAAATACAGCAACATTTAAGCAGGAGACTTTGCTGGCTACTCAACTACAAGACATTTTGAGTGCAACATACAGCAATGCTGCATTCAACCGCACCGGTGATCCGTGCAGTGCAAAACAAAGAACAACATGTTTTAAGTTGACATGTTACAACAACCTAGCTACGTTTTGTTATTTGGAGTTATGAAACACTTTTTGATTAGGGTCGCAGCATATTATGCATGTCGGCAAGCATACCAGCAAAGGCTGGACAAACATTATTGATCTCTTCTTTTGTTTTAATATGATACAAATCCAATATGAAGCTATGTCCTACGTACATAAGTGGACATTACAAAGGGCCATATAAAAAAACAAAAAAACAATGGCCAGTTTGAGCCATTTCTAATGGACGTTTTTTGGTAACAGGCTACGTTTGGCCCACTTACATCTTGTGTTTTTTCAATATGGCCCTCATGCTGATTGAGTTTGACACCCCGGAGCTAACCACCCTGAATGGAAAAACATCTAAAGTATATGTTACAAAGGTAGGCAGATATTCCATCTAGTAACAGTAGATTGTAACTGTCACGCCTGCTCCCGCTCTTCCCTCGAGCGCCAGGCTGCCCTGCTTTACGCACTCCTGCCACCATCAGTGCGCACAACTGCCCTCCCTCGTCACGCGCGTCAGCGATATTGGACTCACGTGGACTCAATCACCTGTTTAATACCTCCCTTATATTGGTCAGTTCCCCAGCTCTGTTCCCCGCTGCTGCATTGTTTGTCGTCTGTCTTTGTGTTTCCCAGTTCTGACGCTGTTTCTGTCCTGTTACATGTCCGTTCCTAATTAAATGTCAACTCCCCGTACCCGCTTCTCTTCTGCAGCGTCGTTCCTTACACTAACTGTAGTCTCTGGGTGTGTAGATTGAGTGGGATGGAGCACATTCCAAGACAACTTTCCTTCCTTGACTGTGAGTGTGAGAGAGGGCCCCCCAGATCGCACCTTCAGATCCCACACCCCCTCCCTTCAATTATCACCACAGTAGGGGTACCAACAGGGTGCCTATCTCCAAAGACTACCAAGGCCTCTCCTCAGTCTAAACCCCCACTGTCAATGACTGAGGTGGCTGAGACAACACTTCACAACTGTCAAAACAACCTAGTGAGACAGATTGACACACTTATCAGTCCACTGTTAAGATCAGGATTTAGACTTATTCTGGATATTATTCACAGATAATGGCCACCATAATGTTATGCGTTACTGCTTCGGCCTACTATCAGAAAATAACCCACTGACGTTGCCAGCCTGAGCTGACCCCAAAACTCACAAATGTAATCACCTTGACTTAAAAAAACATAAACACGTAAAAGCATTTTTATGCGTCTAAAAATAGAGCTCCATTTCCGGTAAGGAGCTTTAGAGAGTGACCCAGCAGGCCTCCAAGAGACAGCGGCAGCATCCCAAAGAGCACCCTATTCCTTACATTTTGTACCTCTTTTGAACAGAACCCTATGGGCCCTGGTCAAAAGTAGTCCACTGCATAGGGAATAGGGTGCCATTTGGGATGCGGCCTGATCCCCCCTGACCGTGTCCAGTTCCCTCGGACGACAGCTGGGACAGCGAGGTGCTGAATGAGGTGGTAGTCTGGCAGCTCACAGGGGAAGAGCAGATAGGGTTATTTATAACGGGATGGATGGGCCCCTAGCCCCAGGAACGCCACACTGTGTCATTTAAGAAGCCCCCATAATGTTTCCTTCCCCTGGATAACTCCTGACTGCCAAGCTCTGTCAGCCTACCAAGGGAAGGGATCAATAACTTCGTAATGTAAAAAGACCGACTCAATGATTGATGCTTGGCTAGGCTTCAAGTACCTAGTGCTGAATACTAGTGAAAAGGCCAAATATATTTTATTCAGGGATCATTCTATAATCAGACAAAGTGTAGGATGTATCTTACAATTTGTGTTCATGGTTGTCAACAATAATAAGCAGCAAAGTTAGAAACCCTTTCATTCAAATATTCATGGAGTGTTTAAGCCAAGTAAGTCAAGCTCTGATATTGACAGCTCATCTGATTTCAAGCTCTGCAGGCCAGGAGGAGTTATGAAGGAAGTAGCGGCAGCTGTTTGATGACTCTGATAAAGCTCTGGTTTCTCACACCAGTAGCAGCACCAGCAGCAGTGGCAGCTTTACATTTAACCTCCACTCTGGCTCTCATTTTCGCCTCAGGAGCAGCTAGTCTGACACTACCTGTTGCCCCAGCCAAGCTAGCTCACATTGTGCCACGGACCACCAGGTCAAAAGGAATTAAATGAGTTAACTCACAGCCTTCTGAGTCTTGAGATAGGAAATTTCTCATTCTCATAGAAAAAAAATTCATTGCAAAGCAGGAAGAGCAAAGAAATGTCAAGAAAACACTGCAAAGTCAAATTACATATTTTAGTGCAAATCAGAACATTCTCAAAAATGACCTTGTTTACAAAGTTTTGTGAGAGATTGTGAGGTAAAAGATAAGTCTAAAACTAGAAGATATCAGTCCTACATCAACTTTTTCTTTGCTAAACTGGTCAGTGTAAACGCTTAGGGAAAGAACATCCTCACGGCCAGGGGTAATTTCACGTTGCAAAGCCACTTCCAGCCAGTTCCCAACTTCACAAGGTAATGCTACTTGGGACGGCTATCTCATAATTAACTGGGAATTGGCAGGGCACCACCGTGGTGAAGCTTTTGGAATGTAGAGCGAGCAGTGAGCAACGACAACATGCCGATGCCGAGCATCTTAGACCACAAGTTCAACCTCTTTGTTTGGTAACCTGATACGCTCCTTTTCAGCGAGGATCACAACAAAAACCTCCTTCTAACAGGACAGGCCACAGAGCTTTGTGGGGGGCCCCATCTGCGATTCAAAGACGCAGTGCTCTTTCTATTTGAGACCTTGCAGTAGAGATTTCAACAGACTGACAAACATGGTTAATAGTAATCTTCTGTTGAGGGATATACAGTAGGCATTATCATTAGATAAACAGTACATAAGATGATGAGAGTAATGTCCAGATGTTTTATGGAGCAAAGTTGAGCATGACACAGAAGAGGTTATAAAGACTCATGTTGACAATATCATCAAAGGACTGTGGGATGGAGAGAGGGGAGAAGAAGGAGAAGTATTCAAAGGTTAACCACTCCTTTCAAAAGCCTGCTCCATCCTCTACTCTGGAAATGACCTAACAGCTGTTTTATTTAGCCTGTGCTCTGTGGGAAAGGCAACACTGGGATGAGAGGAGACAAGACGACTTGGGAGGGAAATAAGATCTGGCTCGACACACACACCACAACGCAATATATCTTTGGGCATGAGGTCAACTTCCATTACAAACCCCAGGAACAACAGTACGGAGAGACTTCACAAATGGATGTCTTGTAACTTCTAAATTACTACCACAAGTCGAAGACGTCTGCATTTTCAGAAAACCTTCCCTGTTTATGAGAATGAACATGTCCTAGCCATGTGCTCATCAATAATTACAGTCTATCGAAAGTTCCCAGAGGGGATTTCTGACAGAAAAGTCTGGACATCTCTGATGGATGAGGTCTCAGTGGATGATCATCTGATACCTTGGAGTTGGTTAAGGTTTACATTACATTCTGATGATAGGGCCTCTTTGGCATCAGGTCTACGGTACACATGGTTTTCATTCCCTGTACGTGTCTGTCACTTTGATTAGTTCCCTTCACTGTTGATTTGCAGTGCTGGTGTTATTTATTTAAATATCAGTCCAGTAATTGTATCAGAGGGCTAGAGGATGAGTCACTGAACCACCGTCATATTCTATATGACAATATGAGTTACCACCATTAGATACTACAAAAACCCTGCAGGTAAGAAAGTAAGCAACCCATTCCTCGGAGAGGGACGTGACTGTCTGTAGACCACAGCTCAAACTTTGACTTTGGTTGAATGAGTCACGCATAGAAGAAGAAGTCTCAAAAGACTTTGGTAAACCTTTGGAAAAGCCATCAAGAAGTGGTGCCACATACAACAGGCTAGGGGAAAGAGCAGTTATCTCATCCAGTGACAAAAACGTCACACAACACACAGATCTGATTGAAACTGACTGGAGCTATTCTGAATGCAATCTCCTTTGTCGAGATGATTATTCACTTATTAAATCAACACAGGACAAAAATGATTTCAGGGTAGGACCTATCCTTCACATACTGTAGCCTAAGGTAACAACAGTCATGACTCATGACAAACAATGAGTGATAAATGTCTGTTTCCACATTACAATGTGTGTTTTGGCAGGAACATCATAAGTCAACTCCACATCAGCGAACTAAGGTATTGTATTGTCGAGAAGGAACCTGCAAGTAAGCATTTCGTTGGAGCATGTGTATACTATACATACCATTAATAAAACTTGAAACTTGACTTTGGTACAATGTGCTATGTTCCAAGGATTCATGAACAGATACAGGAAAACCAATAAAAGGGTTAATAGTTATAAAAACGGACAAATGTTGAGATCTCCCCACTGTTCTGGTGTTGAGGATTGGGCATCTAGGGGTTGCAGTTCATCTGTCTAATCCCCTGCAAGGAGAGAGAAAGGCATTAACAAACATTGACGTACGATAAAGGAGAACGTGTCCAATTTAATGATATGCATGCATATCCAACAGGAATATGTTTAACATTTAATGAATACACCATTGTAATATTACAATGGTGTATTCATTAAATGTTATATATATTCCTGTTTGAGATGCATGCATATAGATAAATTGGACACGTTCTCCTTTATCATATGTTATTATTTGTTTGTATCCAATGCATTTAGCTTACATTAGGATGAAGTAGCCTTCTAATCTAGTTGTACTGCATCATATTGCCTATCAATATTAGTTATCAATGCATGAGGTAGGTACATAGAAGCAAGCTATGTTGAACATCCGTGTCATTTAATAATATGCGTGGGTGTTCTAGTTGTACGAATTTATCACAACGCAAGCCTATAAATTGGAAATAAAACACCAGCAGTCCTAATGCAACGCAATAATAGCTTCACAATGAAACATCACTATTCTGGCTATTTATCAATCTTAAAGAGTAAGCAAAATAGCTTACTTCGCTATTTCAAATATGTTTAGCTTCAGCCTCTGTACAATACATAACAGCTCACCTGTCCTACGTCCACAACGCTGTAGCAGCAGACCAAGCAATTTGTGAAAGGAGGATCCCACATAAAATGATTCCGTCAGACTAAGGCCACTCCTGTGTGTACTTGTGTGCATAATTGACTGGCAAAGTGAACACAATAAAAGCTTTATTACACATCAGTGTATTCTGTAAAAGTCGGCCTCCTTGTTGCAACTACAGCTTCGCTATACAGTATTCCAGTGTATGAGGCTATGATGCTGTGTAACCTGAGTCCAAGTTTATTCAAAGATGCTTTGGTTAAAGCCTCTCTACAGCCTATTTTTGCAAAAGCGTTTCCCATTTCCCAGAACCAAAGACATTGTCATCTTTACATAGCAGCCTGCCGTAGGCTACAGCACACAGCTGCTCTGAAATCCTCAAACCTTGCCATTTGAGGTTTTCCACACTAAAGAAGTATGCTTTACAAAAACTCCGGTTGCAAAAGAGTGGGACACAAAGCCAGCCAACGGTTGCGCAGCACTTCGGGACACCCACTCCCATACTGTTCACACACAAGTGGACTCCAGGAATATTTAAATAGGTCATGCTTTCTCTTCGCTGTTCATTAGAGCATGCATAGGCATTGGGTACATTAATAAGAATTCAGAAGGCTGTATTAAAACATGAATCATTTCTAAAAAAAAATAAAAAAAACGGAATAAAAAAATGGCAAAAGAGAACTTTTGAACAAGTCATTAGTGTCATGATGCACATCCACCCATGCTAGCCGTGGGACCCTAAGCTTGGGGCTAACAAGAACTTTCCAGGGTTTGGTATTTCCATGTTTTACTATTTAAGGAAGTGATTTACTTTCCTCGATCCGATTTGTGATCATTTGAGAATAATGGTGGCAAATCTTCTTTATTTATATTTTATTTAACCAGGAAGGCCCTTGAGATGCGCCCAAAAATACCACCAGTAGTCTCTTTAAAACCATGAACCAACGTAAAGCAGGAAAAATGTGAACATTCCTGAGGCCAATTATATGGGTTCAGCATGTGAGAAGGGATCAGGTGCACACTTTGTCTGCATGAAATGCTTTGTCTCTGATTGGCTCTCCTCGGCTCTATTCTCTGGTTTAAATCCTTGGATTTAGACTACCCCTGTCACCCACTGACAAAGGATCAAGGAGCTGGCCACTCGTGGACCGACGGACCACAGGATTATCTCTTCTAGAGGCTGGGTCAGAGATGAGAGGAGAAGGGTCTGTCTGGATGAGAATCCTGGGGATATGAAGGTTGGATTTCACCCTTTGACGGGGGCAGTTAGGGAAGACGGTCTTCTACAGGTCTGACTCTACTCAAAAAAGGACCATACAGGTCATTATATTCTATCAAACCTTGACATTCCAGGCTGGAGTCCTGAGTTGAGCATAACTTGAACTTTTGCATAAATATATTGAAGCTTTACATAAACATACACTACCATTCAAAAGTTTGGGGTCACTTAGAAATGTCCTTGTTTTTGAAAGAAAAGCTCATTTTTGGTCCAGTAAAATAACATCAAATTGATCAGAAATACAGTGTAGACATTGTTAATGTTGTAAATGACTATTGTAGCTGGAAACGGCAGATTTTTAATGGAATATCTACATAGGCGTACAGGAGCCCATTATCAGCAACCATCACTCCTGTGTTCAAATGGCACATTGTGTTAGCTAATCCAAGTTTATCATTTTAAAAGGCTACTTGATCATTAGAAACCCCTTTTTCAAATATGTTAGCACAGCTGAAAACTGTTGTTCTGATTAAATAAGCAATAAAACTGGCCTTCTTTAGACTAGTTGAGTATCTGGAGACTCGGCATTTGTGGCTTTGATTACAGGCTCAAAATGGCCAGAAACAAAGACCTTTCTTCTGAAACTCGTCAGTCTATTCTTGTTCTGAGAAATGAAGGCTATTCCATGCAAGAAATTGCCAAGAAACTGAAGATCTCGTACAATGCTGTGTACTACTCCCTTCACAGATCAGCGCAAACTGGCTCTAACTAGAATAGAAAGAGGAGTGGGAGGCCCCGGTGCACAACTGAGCAAGAGGACAAGTACACTAGAGTGTCTAGTTTGAGAAACAGAGGCCTCACAAGTCCTCAACTGGCAGCTTCATTAAATAGTACCTGCAAAACACCAGTCTCAACGTCAACAGTTGTCACGACTTCCGCCGAAGTTGACTCCCCTGCCTGTTCGGGCGGTGCTCGGCGGTCGTCGTCACCGTCCTACTAGCCGCCACCGATCCCTTTTTCGTTTGTCTGTTTGTTTTGTCTTATTAGTTGCACCTGTTTTTTGTTTCGTAATGAGCTTCCCTATAATTAGGAGTTAAACCCGCCCTTGTTTTGTGCGGGATTGTTTTTTGTTACGTGTGTGTATTTTGGGTGTTTGGCAAGTGTGCTCTCTGCGCCCTGGATGTTCGGGCTTATTCAGTTTTGTTAAGAAAAAATATAAGGAATATTTTTTCCCAAGCGGCTCTCTCTCTGCGTCTGGTTCTTTCGCCAACCTAGTCCCGCGTGACAACAGTGAAGAGGCGACTCCGGGATGCTGGCTTTCTAGGCAGATTTGCAAAGAAAAAGCCATATCTCAGACTGGCCAATAAAAATGTAATATTAAGATGGACAAAAGAACACATACACTGGACAGAGGAACTCTGCCTAGAAGGCCAGCATCCCGGAGTCGCCTCTTCACTGTTGACGTTGAGACTGGTGTTTTGTGGGTACTATTTGAAATGGGTCCTCCTCCATATCATAACACATGATCATAGCACCTTTTGCATGTCTATAAAGTATAGTACTGTACACACAAGGATATGATGGACACCTCTTCCTGAGTCACTAAAAGACACATTCCTCTTGTGGGACTTAAGAGCAATAACATGACTAAAAGTAGAGTATACTTTTAACAGGTTTTAGCAGATGTTTCAACAGTAGGACATTCAGAAACAAGAATTACATCGCACTGTTGTAATACCTCCAAGAACTCCATGCAGAAACAACTCTGGAACTCCTGGCCAAGCTAGCATGGGGTTGGAATGGAAGACGCAGACGGCGTTTTAAATAGCAACCTATTCCCTACATAGTGGACTACTTTTGACCAGAACCCATAGGGCTCTGATCAAAAGTAGTGCACTATATTGGTAATAGGGTGTCATGTGGGACTCAGACACACAGTGGATAAGCAGGCTGTACTGTCTGTGAGACTGAGAGTGCAGGATGGAGATATGGTTATGAATGAGAGCTAGGGGGAAAGCTGTTAGACTGCAGATTAGACTGGGGACAGCAGGCCAGCTAAGGTCAACGTGGGATGTCTACTATGCCATATATTATTTTATTTGGCAGCAGTCCGATTTAATATCTGACTTATTACTATGCCAGCTATATACCCCTTGCTAAAACATACAACTACTGCATTGAATTTACAGTTTTCATATCAATATTAATTTGAGAGTGTTTTTTTATTCATTAAAAGGCCATTTTTGTGAAGATGCCAGTCTTCTGACAGAATATCTCCATTCTCTCCCGGCTCTTCCTCCCTGCTTATCAGATATAGTCCTAGTCTCTCAGACCCACAACACAAACACCAAGATAACACATCAGGCTATTGACTGTATAACCACATTACTTGAGACAATTGAGACATGGATTGTGTATGTGTGCCAATCAGAGGGATAATGTGTAATAGGAAAAATGTAAGTGCCTTTGAACGGGGTATGGTAGTAGGTAGGTGTGTGCCGAGTAGTCGGACAAAATACGTATCGTAATGGATATTGGCAATTTTATGGATACGATTATGATACAAGTATTTTTTTTTAATTATCTGCTGCTCTGATTGGATAGAGTGAAGCAGTATTTCTCCTTCCACTCGCTTCATAATTTCACCCGATCACTTTCTCGCATGTTTTCGGTCTGATCATTTAGATTGCTGCTGCCTTCTACTATAATGCATCACATGAAGAGGACAATTGCTATCAAGCTATCAATGTGCATAATATCGCACAAGTTGGGAAAGGTTAGGGGGAAAAAATGAAACGCTAATTCGCTTTCTGACTGAGTGACAGCAAACTTGGATGCCCGCTGCAATTGAGGACACACATACACACCATTAATATGGAGTTGGTCACCCTTTTGCTGCTATAACAGCCTACACTCTTCTGGGAATGCTTTCCACTAGATGTTGAAACATTGCTGCAGGGGTTTGCTTCCATTCAGCCACAAGAGCATTGATTAGGTCGGGCAATGATGTTGAGCAATTAGGCCTGGCTCGCAGTCAGCATTCCAATTCATCCCAAAGGTGTTCAATGGGGTTGAGGTCGGGGCTCTGTGCAGGACAGTCAAGTTCTTCCACACCGATCTCGACAAACCATTTCTGCATGGACCTCGCTTAGTGCACAGGGGCATTGACATGCTTAAACAAGAATGGGAAAGGCCCTAACTGTTGCCACAAAATTGGAAGCACAGAATCGTCTACAATGTCATTGTATGCTGTAGCGTTAAGATTCCCATTCACTGGAACTAAGAGGCCTAGCCCATACCATGAAAAACAGCCTCAGACAATTATTCCTCCTCTACTAAACTTTACAGTTGGCACTATGCATTAGGGCAGGAAGCATTCATCTAAAACTCAAAGATTTGGCCTATTCAAATCCAGGTAGGCTTAAGCCGCTTTCCTCCTATTCAGAAGCTGCAGATGCAACCTAGTCTGACTGAAGGTGGCAGAAGCGGAAACCTCCCAAAATATTTAAGTATAATTGTGTGTGAAACTAATGAGCAATAATCCCACCATTAAGAAACTCGAACCACAAACCACACTTAACGGGTTCATCGCTACAGATGTGCAATAAAGCTGATATTCTAGCCAAGAGAGGGATCTGCTGTAAAACGAGCCTCTGAAAGTCTGCTTCTGTGCTCTGACCAGAAAGTCGGGTCAATTTAACAGGAAACCACATCCCATGTCTTGACCGCTATCCCCCAACGTTGGCACATAGTCAATGTTGATCGTAATTATGCACCTAGTGTGGTGTACCTAACACTTTTCTCTCCTTGGATATTTTCTTCCAATCTAAAAAGGATTACAAGAGGATGAAACGTGTACATACAGTACTTACAGGGAGCATATAGCGGAAACACAAAAAACCTGGGTAGATTACTAATAACGTTAAGTCCCAGAGAAGTGTACCCTTACTGGAAACAGTGAACAACATTATGGGATTTATGTGGATTACACAGCAGACCAACAGGCTGCCATCTCACTGCCAAGAAAAAAACAGACTCTGAACATCTCTTCAGTCCTCCACCATTTGACAGAAACATTTCACAGCACCTATGCTTTTCATTCAAACACTTGGTATAATTTAAAAGGTGCGTTGCAGACTTTGCGCACCAACACCAACTGCTTCTTCGCCCCTACCTAGACATCTGTTTGCCAGAGGTTTATGCAACAATACAAGAACGCAGGGGGCCCATTGCTGGGCCCATTCATTGAGAGCAGATGTGAAGCCTCCATTTCCTACTATAATACGATGTAATTACAGGAATGGGAGGATCTGGGTGTCCGTGAAAAAATCTCCCGAGCTCTGGATTGCAATCAGTCAGACTATTCAGGTAGACCAGAAAGCAGTGAAACTAACTACAGACAGACACATCTGTCTGTTCTTATGTGACTCACAGGCATTATTATCATCCAGACAAGCCCTCATCATGAGCCAGTTCGTGATCTTTCTTAAAGGAAGATGACTCAAAAGAGTAATCTTTCAGCCTAGACTTTCACAATACTATTTTAATAAAAAGTGTCACTTTTTTATATTTTCCCTGTAATTTCTCTAGCAAGCATTTCCTCACAACCCAAATATATGAGCAAACATTCTCTTGACATGATTCTAGCAGGGTTGGGGATTGGACCAGGAGGGGCAGCAGGAGAGGAGAGAGAACATAGCTGACTGGTTTTAAGAGACATCACACCCTGATCTGGGCTGATCAGTCTATGAAAACTCTGAGCCTGCCCTCCCCCTGTCTGTCTCATCTGGCCTTAAAAAAACAAATATGCATGAAAAAACAGCTTTGCCCCGCATTATTCTATTATGTCTGTAAATCTCCCCTTTGTGCAATCCTTTACATTAGTTCTGCACAAGGGAACCCTAACCCCTGCCTGGTGAAATAACAGCGCTGTGCCCACAGTGGGCAAGGCTTGTGTCTGTGCCAGGCAATCTGACTGCAGTCTCGCCTCTGCTAAATTGTTACCACCTTTCCACCCCTTGTGCCCAACGACAGGGCCAGAAAGGGCAGACAAGGCCAGAATAGAGGCCCAGCGGGAGTAGTTCTGGTGGGGATTGGGAAAGTCTGGGGCCCCTCACCCCCCCGGTACAACTGGAACAACCCCCTCCAGAGGCCCTCCAGCAAGTTGACATAAATCACAAACTCTCACAGTTAAGGGAAGAACCATTTAATTACCCATTTAAAGGCAATAATTGCTTGACTTGGCTAGAGGTGCGGTTAGCTGGGTGAATTCGAACTGTGAAGCCTCTAAAGGTCTACAGTAGATGGTTGTGGGGAAGTTTAGAATTGATAAACAAGAGCTGACTGGACACATAGATTACATTGAACTAAAACATTAGACTCAGACATGAAACATTAAACAAGTATATCTAGAAATCCATGTGTTAACTATATTTTCTAATAAACAAACAAAGGAATCTAAGACACAAGACTCAAAACTGTAGTAACAACATTGACATCATAGGTGTTAATTATGAATAAAAAGCATGTGTTAGAATGAGTTGCAGCTGTTGTGCCCACAAGCCCATGGTTCTCATTGTGTTTACCATCAACTGTGTTCACTTCGACAGAGAAAGGCAAGCAGGCCCACCGCCCACGTGCTTCCAATAAACTTCTGGTGGGACTCACTGCCATCAAAAGATCATTGTTACTAACCTGCTAAGGTACAACTGAATCTTGTAATGAGTAACGCACAACTTTAGCGTTTTAGCCTGTTTTAGCCTGTTGTGTCACTCGTGATAAAAAAAACTTCTGAAAGCTGTGTAAATTTGACCTACAGATCTGTTATCTTAATTGGACCACTCTGTTGTCGCAGAGAATTTTCCTGCGCAGGAGACAATGCAAATTGTAGTGTATCCAAGGTTTAAAAAGGCTTCTAAAAGTTTGTAATTTCCACTTTAACATTTCAGATTTCCCTAATGGAAAATGTATCAACCCCTACAACATTTTCCACTCATTATAATCTACATAGTAATTCACATTTCATGTTGCTGCAGGATTATTTTCCTGATGTGAAAATTAACCTTAACCATCTGTTGATTCATGCTGGGACTAGGCTGGGTAGTTTCACCCAAACACACTCCGCCTGCCTACAGATAATCTATCTTAAAGTGATACTATGGGGTTTTGGCAATGAGGCCCTTTATCTACTTCCCCAGAGTCAGATGAACGCGCAATGACTGGAAGTCTATGGTATGTGCTAGCATGTTAGCAGAAACCATAGACTTCCAGTCCAGTGTAGGCTGCTGAAGGGAGAACGGCTCATAATAATGGCCGGAACAGAGCAAATGGAATGGCATCAAACACCTGGAAACCAAGTGTTTGATGTATTTGATACTATTCCACTGATTCCTCTCCAGTCATTACCACGAGCCCGTCCTCCTCAATTAAGGTGCCACCAACCTCCTGTGATCCATGCATACAGCATTGTCTGGCAAAACTACCTCAAATTTCCTTCATACTGGACACAGAGACATAAAAATGGTATCCACAATGGTATCCATTCGTCTGACTCTGGGGAAGTGATCAAGGGCCTCATTGCCAAAATCCCGAAGTATCCCTTTAAGATAGATTATCTATAGGCAGGCAGAGTGTGTTAGGAAATAACATATAACCCCTTTAGTCTGCAAGCCACAGAAATTCCCCTCATGACTGGTAGTCAGTACTGGGTAAACCGTTCCTAAATATATAGCCAATTGTGCCCAACTTCTGTGCACACGATAGAATGTTCCAAAAACGTAATGTTAGTTGGGGTTTATGTTGGGGATTATTTTCATTAGCTGTGTTTGCCTATAATATTTTCATGAACATAAAGAAAAACATAGGTGTGAAATAATTCAGTCCAATGACTTGACAGTCTCTAACAGACACATTTGACATTAGGGAAAGTCAGTCGTACAACTGAATGCCTTCAACTGAAATATGTCTTCCGCATTTAACCCAACCCCTCTGACTCAGAGAGGTGCGAGGGGGCTGCCTTAATCCACATCCACGTCTTCGGTGTTAACGGGGTTAACTGCCTTGCTCAGGGGCAGAACAACAGATTTACCTTGTCAGCTCAGGGATTCAATCCAGCAACCTTTCAGTTACTGGCCCAACGCTCTAACCACCAGGCTACCTGCCGCTGCATAGCGAGTAGAACATGTCTAACAGGCCTGGTGCAATGGTCATGATTCTGATCTAATACATTTTTGTAATTCTTTTTTACATTTTTATTTCACCTATATTTAACTAGGCAAGAGGAAGAGGAAGCACTCGGCCACACACAGGATCCACATTACATCCTTACCCACAACTTCCTCCAGTAGCCTGTGGGAGACACACTCCATCCAGTCTGAATAACAATAACAGCCTATCTTACAAGGAAAACTTGACTTTAGCCTGAACCTCAGAGACGTTACTAGTTAGTAGGCACATATGTTTTCCAAGTGGAGGAGGAAATAAAATGTTATTGGTCACATACACATATTTAGCAGACACAAATCTCAAATTAAAAGGCTGGAATTAAGAAATTCATAAATATTAGGATGAGCAATGTCGGAGTGGCAATGACTGGAATACAGCAGGATACAGTATACACATATGACATTAGAAAAACAATATGTAAACATTATTAAAGTGACCAGTGTTCCATTATAAAGGTGACCAGAGATTCCATGTCTATGTACATAGGGCAGCATCCTCTAAGGTGCTGGGTTGAGTAACCGCATGGTAGCCGGCTAGTCACAGTGACAAAGTTCAGTGCAGGGTACTGGATGGAGGCTGGCTATTGATGGCTATGTAACACTCGGATGGCCTTGAGATAGAAGCTCTTTTTCAGTCTTTCGGTCCCAGCTTTGATGCACCTGCACTGTATCTTTTTTGGCCTTCCAGTGACATTGGGTGCTGTAGGTGTCCTGGAGGGCAGGCAGTGTGCCCCTAGGGATGCGTTGGAGAGGCCGCACCACCCTCTGGGGTGCCCAGCAGTTGCGGGCGGTGCAGTTGCTGTACCAGGCGGTGATTCAGCCCGACAGGATGCTTTCAATGATGCATCTGTAAAAGTTTGTGAGGGTGTTAGGGACCAAGCTGAATTGCTTCAGCCTCCTGAGGTTGAAGAGGCGCTGTTGTGCCTTCTTCACCACACTGTCTGTGTGGGTGGACCATTTCAGATTGTCAGTGATGTGTACACCAAGGAATTGGAAGCTTTTCACCTTCTCGACTGCGGTCCCGACGATGTGGATAGGGGCGTGCTCCCTCTGCTGTCTCCTGAAGTACATGATCAGCTCCTTTGTTTTGTTGACGTTGAGGGAGAGGTTCTTTTCTGACACCACTCCGCAAGGGCCCTCACCTCCTCCCTGTAGGCTGTCTCGTCATTGTCTGTAATCAGGACTACTACTATTGTGTAGTCTGCAAACTTGATGATTGAGTTGGAGGCGTGCGTGGCCACGCAGTCATGGGTGAACAAGGAGTACAGGAGGGGGCTAAGCACGCACCCTTGAAGGCTGAGCTGCATTAAATGCAGACAAAATTTTACTATATCTAGACAAAGAATCTCAATCGCTCCAAACGCATTGAAGATCATAGATAAATTCAGCTTCATCTCAAGTTACAAAATGAATCTAACCAGATCAGCCCTACTGCCTCTCAAGACCCCCATGGAGGACTCCATCTCTACTTATGGAATCACAATCGTTTCCCATTTTAAATACTTGGGATTAGATATATTTCCTTCTTTAGATAAAACCATTGCCAGAAACTTTAACAGAACTCTAAAATCATTTCAATCCGACCTCAGTAGATGGAATAAAAACCCAATATCTATTTTCAAAATGAATATATTGCCACGGCCGAATTTATGTAGTTCAGTTCATTTTATGGCAAGGTAAACGATCCCGGATAAAATGTATACTTTTACAAAGAGGGAAAGATGTAGGAGGACTATCCGTACCAAACTTTAAATTGTATTTCGAGGCTTTATCATTTCGTCCCATCCTAAATTAGCTTAGACATGATTATTCTGCCCCCTGGCTGAGTATAGAGAGAAATATGGTGTCTCCTATTGCCCTGGATGAGGTGGACTTTACTAATATATCCCTTAAACAATGTAAACTACGCTTTGGTCCTATTATTGCTCACACAATTTATATTTGGTGCAAAATTAAAAGACAATGTAACCGGGAATCAAAATGGCATACCCATACTCACATATTTCACAATAATGCATTGTGATCTGGAGGGAGGCCTTTTGGATCCCCCTAATGGTCTAAATGTGGAATCTGGACTCTTACCAATATCATGGACAGTAATGGTTTGAGAACATTCCAACATTTGAAAGATACATACACATTACCAGGCAACTCCTTCTTTCTGTATTTACAATTTAGATCAGCTATGCTGGCCTATGGAGTCCGTTGTGAAACACAACTACCTAAACATCCAATGATGTGATTTATAAATATACTGAACAAAAATATAAACGCAACACGCAACAATTTCATTGATTTTACTGAGTTACAGTTCATATGAAGAAATCAGTCAGTTGAAATTAATTCATTAGGCACTTATCTATGGATTTCACATGACTGGGAATACAGATGTGCATCTGTTGCTCACAGATACCTTAAAACAAATGGGCCTCACAATGGGCCTCACGATCTCGTCACTGTATTTTTGTGCATTCAAATGCAGTTGTGTTCGTTGTCCATAGCTTATGCCTGCACATACCATAACCCCACCATGGGGCACTTCGTTCACAACTGTTGACAGCAAACCGCTCGCCCACACGATGCCATAAGTGGTTTGCGGTTGTGACGAAGCTGGAGGCGGCTTATGGTAGAGAAATGAACATTCAATTCACTTGCAACAGCTCTGGTGGACATTCCTGCAGTCAGCATGCCAATTGTGCACTCCTTCAAAACTTGAGACATCTGTGGCATAGTGTTGTGCGACAAAACTGCACATTTTAGAGTGGCCATTATTGTCCCCCACCACAAGGTGCACCTGTGTGCATGCTGTTTAATCAGCTTCTTGATATGCCACACATGTCACAGGGATGGATTGTCTTGGCAAAGAAGAAATGCTCACGAAACAGGGATGTAATTAAATTTGTGCACAAAATTTGATAGAAATGCGCTTCTTGTGCATATGGAACATTTCTGGGATCTTTTACTTCAGCTCATGAAACATGGGACCAACACTTTACATGTTGCATTCATATTTTTGTTCAGTGTAAAATATCTGGGCTTACTAAAGGACAACTTTTGGAAAGGTCATATTCTGAGCTAGTCATTACAAAAGTATGGTCCACAGATCTAACAAAAAAAAGAACAAAAAAAAGACTACCAGTAGAGGGTAACACAAAGGTGGGGCATCGGGATTCATTCTATAAGTTGTTTTTCTAATTATGGAGATATAGTTCATTACAATTGTTCCATTACTAAAGAACATTTGCTATGAAGAGCATTCCTGGTATAATGTGGGCAGCCTCATTTTGAAGTACAGTAGCCTTGAAAAAAATATTCTTTTAATTTAAGTATATTGACACAAGAAGTATGAGTAGACCTCTCATATTGAATCACTACAAAATAATATCCAGCTGATTGCCATCAGCAGCAGTACTCTCTCAGTGATGCACAATGTCTCTCTCATTCATTTACTCCACACTTCTTCAACTCTGGCCAACAGATGCAGGCCAAATTCTAGTCAGATACTCTGGAATTCACGCTCACTGATATTCTCTTTTCATTACGTTAGCTAACACAGTGAGTGGTTATCATTTGGTTCCAATTGAGGGTTTTTCCATGACAAGATCATTTGGCTAATGCCTACGGAACCTGCTGAATGAACGCCAGGCTAACAAACCTGTATGGAAAATATTACCTGACTGGACGCGGTTGAAGCTGTGATGGAAATCAAAATATCACATGCGGCCCTTCAGAGGGATCTATTAACAGTAAAGAATGTAGTTCTGGCGAGATTTGGCGCTATGGGGTCCGAGGTAATTAATTAATTTCCAGGTTAAGACTTACATGGTCCCACTATGCAGCTTTGACTGTGACCAAACAGTATATCAAAATCTCTCAACAGTCGACAGTTCAGTTCTGTTTGCTTCATGTTTCCACAGATCACAGCAACTGAGTTTCAACTTTCCTTCTGAGAACGAGATTGAATACTTGGAATGACGATGCGGTTGGTTTGTGCATGTTCACTCTACATAAGGGGATTATGGGAAAGCGGGGAGCACTATAAACCGTGTTTTGAGTCCACAGATAAGGACGCCTGAGAGGAAAAACAGGCATGATTGAAGATCCTGTGGATTTTCTAATCCAAACACACTTCAGAGAGCAGATAGTTCCAGGGAAGAGGAGAAAAACAACACATAGGGTTACTGCTGTGGCTATGTAGCCTAGGCCCTATAGGACAGGACAGACAGGACATGGTCTGACTGCAATGCGCCTCGCATGGCACAGGAAAGCCTGAATAAACTTTTACTCCGAGGAAGTGGGGCTCGACTTGTCCTGCAGATAAATCCAGGTGTCATTTCCCCCAACAGGACGCTGTGTCAGCACCAGGGTGGCCCCGTTCTGTTCTGTAGACAATCACAAACAACTAACCACCACACCAAACAATAGTCTGTTAGTTGAAGGGAAAAAAACGAAATCCTAAATCCCAACCCTCTGTCGCCTGTTGCTCTAAAGCAGGGGTGTCAAACATACGGCCCGCGGGCCGGAACCGGCCCCCAAGGAGGTTCGATCAGGCCCGCAGGATAATTTGAAAGTGGAAAAAATGCATAAAAGACATGGAATTAATATTTTTAATTCGCTGCAATTCATGGATTATCCGCTAAGGGGCGCACTCTTTCCATCAGAGTAGAAGACAAGCCGCATCACTGAGACAGACTGAAAACAGCAGACGGTATCAATGCGCCATCCGCTGCTTGTTACGACGTTGTTAATACCTTGGTCTCTACCTCTCCGCTACACCCTCATTAGCCAAAATGTCGTTATCCAAACGGAGAAAAGTAGATAAGGAGTGTAGAATTTTCAAAGAAAAATTGACCACGTCCTATTTATTTACAGAGATGCACGGAAAACCTTCGTGCTTGGTGTGTTTGCAACAAGTTTCGGTATTGAAGGAATATAATATTCGACGCCACTACGAGACTCATCACAGCGAAAAATATGACGGCTTGCAAGGACAACTGAGAAGAGATAAGATTAACGAATTGCTGGCGGGTCTGAGGAAACAGCAGTCAACTTTCATCCAGAGCCGAGAAGTCAGTGAAGCAGCGGTAAAAGCCAGCTACCTAATTGCTAGCGAAATAGCATTAGCATCGAAGCCGTATTCCGACGGTGACTTTGTTAAACGATGCATGATGAAGGCGGCTGAACTTGTATGTCCCGAGAAGCGACAAGCTTTTGCCAATATTAGCCTGATGAGGAATACTATAGCAGAGAGGATTTCGGAACTATCGGCAGATTTAGACAGTCAATTGAAACAGAGAGTCAAGTCATTTATTGCATTTTCCGTGGCAATTTTCAGTATGTATTGTATGTGTATGTATGTTTCATGTATGAAGTTTACAGATTTACAGGACAGGCGAACACTTTCTTCATTACACATTTAAAATCACTCTCGTTAGTTTGTAAGGTGTACGCAGGGATTACATTTAGATTTTATATGCGTATGTGTAAGTGGTTTAAAAATTCCTTTCTTTAAAAGTCTCATTTAATCTTAAAGTGCATTACTATATTTTTCAGTACCAATTAAAGTTTTGTGCCTTTGTACAATCAGTGGGATCAGTTGCAATGCATATTTGTGAATGATAAAAGTAAATTGCACATTTGTCTAAGGAAATATGAGGTGTTTCATGAAATGTTTTGTAAAAGGATAGTTCATTAAATTTCAATATTTTCCTAATGTTCTTGTGCTTCTTTACACCAAAACAAAGGAAAGACATGATATTTTGGTTATTTATAGCAGAGTATGGTATAATTTTAATGGTCCGGCCCACTTGACATCTCCCTAGGCCGTATGTGGCCCACGATGCGAAATGAGTTTGACACCCCTGCTCTAAAGATACCTCATGATGAGACCAATCACTTAGCCAGATTTCCTCCCTGGTTTCTCAGGATGCACCAGAGAGTGCTGTGAGTAGCAAGGCTCAAGCCACGCCCACCTGGTAATACACATCTCTTTGCCATATTTTGGCTGTATTTGAGAAGTGGATAATCAATTTGTCATCTAATTGCCTCTTTACCAATTGCTTTCAAAATAGAAACTGATATATATATTCACACGATTACCTGTGCAAACCACCTTTTCTCCTGGACTTTACTATCGGGAAAACGTATGAAACAATGTCTCAAAAGGACAGGGGTATCGTTGGAAATCGTTTACATGGGACAAAACTATTTTGACCCATGTGTTTATCAAAGTTTATATATCAACGGGGATTAAACACACTGACATGGCAACTAGCACTGACAAACGCACAGACAAGCAAAAACGGTCTACTTACAGTATGTGTTCCCCTTGGTTGGATAGAAAATTGTTGATGTTTGATTAGACTATAAAGCAAGAGCCTCCCGAGTGGCGCAGCGGTCTAAGGCACTGCGTTGCGGTGTCACTACAACCTGGGGTTCAATCCCGGGAGTCCCATATGGCGCTGCACAATTAGCCCCTTTTACTCCCCAATTTCGTGATAACAATCTTGTCTCATCGAGTCATGCATCCTCCGAAACATGACCTGCCACGCTTCGCTTCTTAACACCCGCTCTTAATCTTGAAGCCAGCTGCACCAATGTGTCGGAGGAAACACAGTTCAACTGACAACTGAAGTCAGCTTGCAGGCGCAACAAGGAGTCTCTAGAGCGTGATGAGCCAAGTAAAGCCCCCCCCGGCCACACCCTCCCCTAACCCGGACGACGTTGGGCCAATTGTTTGCCGCCTATGGGACCCGGTTGTGACACAGCCTGGGATCGAACCCCAGGCTGTAGTGACGCCGCAAAACACTGCGACGCAGTGCCACTCAGTGCCACTCGGGAGGCCTCTCTAAATATGTATTCTATCAATATAAAAACAAAACATATTAAAAAGGTCCATATGGGGTTTAA